>NC_141685.1:1629057264-1629657264 GCF_964263255.1 Lissotriton vulgaris | reverse complement strand
ATGCAAGTTCGACAGCATCAGGACCCGCACCAAATCCACAAACTCCAAACAGAGATCCGACACTAACCACCTGAAGTGCATCCTGCTCAACACCCGTTCGGTCCACAGACACGCCATTGACCTTTGGAACCTTCTCGACACTACATCGCCGGACGGCGCCTTCCTTACAGAAACCTGGATGAACGCCTCATCAGCTCCCGACATTGCCATAGCCATCCCGAGCGGCTACAAGATCATCCGAAAGGACCGCACCAACCAAACAGGAGGAGGTATCGCCATCGTCCATAAGAACACCATCCGCATCTCGACCAGCTCAGACGATAACCTCTCCACCGCCGAACACCTTCACTTCCAGATCCACACCGATCCCAAAACCACACTCAGTGGCACCCTCATCTACAGGCCACCAGGACCCCGCACACAATTCAGCGAAGACATCACTGACTTCATCAGCCCACACGCCCTCTCCTCCGAAGACTACATTCTACTGGGAGACCTCAACTTCCACCTGGAAAAGAAAAACAACAGCAACACCACCACACTTCTGGACAACCTGGCCAAACTCGGACTTGAACAACTTGTTGATACCCCCACCCACCTTGCCGGGCATACACTCGACCCAATCTTCACCTCCAGCAAGCACATCTCCTTCAACCACACCACAGCTCTCCACTGGACGTACCACAGCTGCATTCACTTCAACTACAAAAAGACTACGACCCACAACAACCCACACCCAATTCCCAGAAGAAACTGGAACAAAATCACCACTGACCAACTCTTCACATCGCTTCACCAAAACCCTCCTGCCGAATCATGGGACCCAAACCAAGCAGCCACCAACCTCACACAATGGATCACCCACAGCGCCGACGAACTAGCACCTCACAAACACCACCAACTAATCCGATCCACCAAGAAATCAGCATTCAAGGATCGACTTGACGACAACGCCCACAACAGCAAGGAACTATTCAACATCGCCAAAGACTTTACCAACCCTACCGCCGACACCAACGACATCACTCCCTCCCAAGACCTGTGCGACTCCCTAGCCTCATTCTTCCACAACAAAATTGCTGACATACATAACCGCTTTGAAAACCAGTTTGGAGACCAGCCCACTCCACCCACCTCCGAACCTAACCCCCCCCCTAACTACCTTTGCGCCTGGGACCCTATCACCACTGAAGACACCATCCGCCTGATGAACTCCATCCACTCAGGATCGTCAACCGACCCATGCCCCCACCACATCTTCAACAAAGCAAACTCCATTATCGCACCCCATCTCCGAAACGTCATCAACTGCTCCCTCAAAGCCACCACCTTCCCGGAAAGCTGGAAACATGCAGAACTCAGCGCTCTTCTGAAGAAACCCACAGCAGACCCCACTGAACTTAAGAACTACCGCCCCATCTCGCTCCTCCCATTCCCTGCCAAAGTCATTGAGAAAGCCGTCAACAGCCAGCTCGCCGCCTTCCTCGAATCCAACAAATCCCTCGACCCTTCACAGTCCAGCTTCTGAGCCAAACATAGCACCGAGAGTGCCCTCATCGCAGCAACTAACGACATTCAAACACTATTGGACAACGGAGAAACAGTTGCCCTCATCCTACTTGACCTCTCTGCAGCCTTCGACACAGTCTGTCATAGCACCCTCATACAACGCCTCAACAACATCGGTATACAAGGAAAAGCATTGGACTGGATCATCTCGTTCCTCGCCGGAAGAACCCAGAGAGTCCGCCTTCCCCCTTTCAGATCAGAGGCCTCCGAAGTCATCTGCGGCGTACCACAAGGATCATCACTCAGTCCCACCCTCTTCAACGTATACAGGAGTCCCCTCGCATCCATCGCGCGCCAACACAACCTCAACATCATCTCCTACGCAGACGACACCCAAATGATCCTCTCCCTCACCAAAGACCCAAACACTGCCAAAACCCAACTTACACGAAGGAATGAAAGAAGTTGCCGAATGGATGAAGAACAGCCGTTTAAAACTGAACTCAGACAAAACGGAGGTCCTCATCTTAGGCTCATCCCCCTCTGCTTGGGACGACTCATGGTGGCCACCGGCCCTGGGAACAGCACCCATACCTACGGACCACGCACGTAACCTGGGCTTCATCCTAGACTCCTCCCTCTCGATGACCAGACAAGTCAACGCCGTCTCATCATCATGCTTCAACATCCTACGCAAGCTCAAAAAAATCTTCCGTTGGATCCCCACCGAAACAAGAAAAACGGTCACCCACGCACTGGTCACAAGCCGACTGGATTACGGAAACACCCTTTACGCCGGAACCACAGCCAAACTACAGAAGAAACTCCAACGCATCCAAAACGCCTCAGCCAGACTCATACTAGACATCCCCCGCCAAGATCACATTTCCGGTCACCTGAAGGACCTCCACTGGCTCCCCGTCAACAAGAGAATAACATTCCGTCTCCTCACCCACGCACACAAAGCCCTCTACGACCTAGGACCAGAATGCCTCAACACGCGCCTGTCCTTCTACACCCCCACCCGCCAACTACGATCGTCCAATCAAGCCCTCGCCGCAATTCCGCGCATCCATAGATCCACCATGGGGGGAAGATCCTTCTCCTACCTAGCGGCCAAAACCTGGAATTCTCTCCCCACCCACCTCCGCCTCACACAGAACCACATCTCCTTCAGAAAGCAACTAAAAACTTGGATATTCGATAAGTAAAGTACACCCCGCTCCTCAAGCGCCTTGAGACCCTCTGGGTGAGTAGTGTGCTATACAAATTTTGAACTTGAACAAGTAGCATTCACTTTCAAACTGATTTTATTACCCCTCATGGGATGTGTGATAGTGTTGCCTTGTAGAATGTTATTGCAGTTCCCACAGTTTCTACATGGGATGGTTCCTTTGAATTTTTGTACACTGGATAGCCTTGGTGGTCGTTTGATTATTTCACCCAAATTTCTTCCTCTGTTGAAAGCAAAAATAGGCATTTCATTGAAGATCTCTTTGAAGTCTGGTTCTGCTTGTAAAATCGGCCAATGTTTTTTGGTAATGCTCTTGTATTGTGGAGTAATGGTGGAAAATTTACTCACATGTTATTTTTGGATCCTTTACTGTTTTCTTTAGTGTCAGTAAACTCTTTCTGTCTCGGCTGTTAGCTCGCTCTACGGCTTGTTTCAATATCCCATCCGGGTATCCTCTCTGTTTGAAACGTTGTACCATTTTTAGGTTTCGCTGGGGGACGGAGCTGGAAGCTCCGCCTCCAGAGAAATCTCTTGATTTCAGTATAGTGACTCTGGAATACGCCTCCCTGTCCCATTGGCTAGCTCCATAAATGGAGGCTAGCCATTGGAACAGAGAGGCGTCCGTCATGGCCGGACCAGATTCGGGGGCGTTCCCGAGAATCTTTGGCTTTTGGCTACGTCAGCCAAAAGCCGGGAACGCCCCCGAATCTGGTCCGGCCGGGCCGTGCTTGCTGCTGTCCTGCCTTACTCTGTGTCCCTCCTCCCGCCGTCCCCCCTCCCCTCGCTGTCCTGTGCACGTTTCCCGCCCCCCTCGTCCTCTCCCGCCCCCCTCGTCCTCTCCCGCCCCCCCTCCCGCCCCCCGTGTCCTCTCCCGCCCCCCCCCCCCCCCCCCCCTGCTGAATCAGAAATGCCCATTGGTCATCCGGTGCCCCGGCAGGCGAGAAGACAGGAACGGGCCCAAGACTGTCCCTGTGTGCTGAGCAGCTGGTCTGAGAGGCTTGGGAGCGAGGGCGGGCGTGTAGGGCCTCGATGGCACGCAAGGCTTAGGCTGTTGGACTGATAAAGGAGGCTGGAGGGTAGAGTCAGGCACTACTCCCGAGAATCCTCGTGCGACACGCCGGTAGAGGGGCTCGAGCCCGCCTGGTCAGTGCTGAGGTGAAGAGGAAGCCGTCCTACCTTCGTACAGGCGGGCAAAACGTATGTCAGTGATCTGTGTGTACCGCAGCCCTGCTCGGCCAAACCACAGTCCCTCTGGAGGGGGCTACCGGGTGCTGCACTGTAGCCTCTGCTGCCCTGTCTCTCGTTTGGATCCTGCGGTCGGACCCTCCACGGTCGCTTCCTGACTGCATACCCTCCGGCTACATTTTTTCCTTTCTGACACATTTCTTTTCCCCTTTCTCTTGTGCTAACAGGCCTGGGCCTGGAGCCAGGGGCCGCATTCCTGCCATTGCTGCAACAGGTATGTTCAGTGATAAGCTGCACCGAGGCGCGAGGCCCTGGCGGGGGCGGCGTCTGCACGGGGGGCGTCGGGTGATGGCGACGTCTACGTACCTGCCAAGTAGGAGGTCATCAGATTCGGGTCTTGTGACTCACACTCCCATTGTTAATACGCATTTAACTGTGGCACGTCGGTGTGTCTTTACTTCCATTGATATTTCCAACGCCCCTACCCCCTGCACTTTTATTCAGCTGACACTAGCCTCGTTCCAGTGTATGACGTATTATTTATATCCTACCAGTTGGAACTGTAGTCCGCTCTTTATTTCGACAGAAGTATGGGATTCTTCAATGTTGTACAACGTCCAATGTCTCCTAGGATGCTTTGTACTTGTCCTCGGTCAGTGTAGTGCATACTGGGAGTTGTAGTCCTTCTTCACTTCAGTAACTCCAGTTGGACGTGGCCCTCCCCACCCCCCCCCCCCCTCGCTGTCCTGTGCCCCATTCCCGCCCTCCCCCCCCTCGCTGTCCTGTGCCCCGTTCCCGCCCCCTCCTGCTGTCCGTTCCGCCCCCCCCTCCCCTTTCACTCTCCGTTGCTTGTTTGTTTTTGGTGCCCAGGGGGTTGCATTCAGACTTGTATCGCCCAAGCACGTGGTTGCCATACTATTTAGAGCAAGTTTAGGCTTACTATTTGACTGCAGTTAACAAGAAATCATCTGGAATGCACTCGGTTTACATTGCCACTGAAAACGCAAAGGTTTAAATGGTTTCTTCTGTATGGCTTTTATCTAATTGGGAGCAGGGCATGGTGCTATTAAGAGGATTAGCAAACTTTTGATTAAATGCACTATGCCTTGAATTTCTTATGTTGAAGTGGACTCTTTTGGCAGTAATCACATCGCCAGGAGAATAATTGAACACCGTGTGCTGTTCCCGCCCCCCCCCCTCGCTGTCCTGTGCCCCGTTCCCGCCCTCCCCCCCTCGCTGTCCTGTGCCCCGTTCCCCCCTCGCTGTCCTGTGCCCCGTTCCCGCCCTCCCCCCTCGCTGTCCTGTGCCCCGTTCCCGCCCTCCCCCCCTCGCTGTCCTGTGCCCCGTTCCCGCCCAGGAGGTGAGTGACCAATACTCCTCTGACTGGATCCAAAGCCCACTGTGTACATCATTTTATTTTTATTATGTCTCACCTCTGTCTGTTGCCAGACGTTTTGGTACTTTACAGTGGACTTAGCGCCCGCCCATTTCTACTTCGGTTCATTGTCACTCTCCTTTGCTTGCTTGGAATTCTTAGCTTCGGTAGGTTTTCCTCCCTCTACTTTATTTCTTTTTTTTTTTTCTTCTTTAGCGTTATGGACGCACTGCTGTCCATCCACGGCTCACTATTTCAGGTGGTACTTTTTTCTTTTAATTTAAGCACCACTTTATGAGAGTGCGTGTTTCCTCCAGCTGGCTCCCTTGTGTACTTCGCCCCCTCTGTGTTTCTCACTCATTCTCACTCATTCTGTTCCTGCCTTTCATCCTTTGTCATTTTGCTTGACCCAGCATCTCCTACCCATCCTTCGTTGTCAGTGTGCTCTCCCTACCCTCTCCTGCCCACCCTCCATTGTCCATGTGCTCTCCATACCCTCTCCTGCCTACCCTTTGTTGACGTGTGCTCTGCCCACCCTCTATTGCCCGTGTGCTTTCTTTACCCTCTCCTGCCCACCCTCCGATGTCCGTGTGCTCTCCCCACCCTCTCCTGCCCACCCTCTATTGCCCGTGTGCTTTCTTTACCCTCTCCTGCCCACCCTCCGATGTCCGTGTGCTCTCCCCACCCTCTCCTGCCCACCCTCTGTTGACGTGTGCTTTTTTTACCCTCTCCTGCCCACCCTCCGATGTCCGTGTGCTCTACCCACTCTCTCCTGACCACCCTCTATTGCCCGTGTGCTTTCTTTACCCTCTCCTGCCCACCCTCCATTGTCCATGTGCTCTCCATACCCTCTCCTGCCCACCCTCTGTTGACCTGTGCTCTCCCTACCCTCTCCTGCCCACCCTCCATTTTCCGTGTGCTCTCCCCGCCCTCTCATGCCAACCCTCTGTTGCCCGTGTGCTTTCTTTACCCTCTCCTGCCCACCCTCCGTTGTCCATGTGCTCTCCCTACCCTCTCATGCCAACCCTCTGTTGCCAGTGTGCTTTCTTTACCCTCTCCTGCCCACCCTTCGTTGTCCATGTGCTCTCCTCACCCTCTCCTGCCCACCCTTCGTTGTCGATGTGCTCTCCTTACCCTCTCCTGCCCACCCTCTGTTGCCAGTGTGCTTTCTTTACCCTCCCCTGCCCACCCTCCGTTGTCCTTGTGCTCTCCCTGCCCTCTTCTGCCCACCCTGTTGCCAGTGTGCTTTCTTTACCCTCTCCTGCCCACCCTTCGTTGTCCATGTGCTCTCCCCTCCATCTCCTGCCCACCCTCCGTTGTCCATGTGCTCTCCTTACCCTCTGTTGCCAGTGTGCTTTCTTTACCCTCCCCTGCCCACCCTCCGTTGTCCTTGTGCTCTCCCTGCCCTCTTCTGCCCACCCTGTTGCCAGTGTGCTTTCTTTACCCTCTCCTGCCCACCCTTCGTTGTCCATGTGCTCTCCCCTCCATCTCCTGCCCACCCTCCGTTGTCCACGTGCTCTCCCTACCCTCTTCTGCCCACCCTCTGTTGCCCGTGTGCTTTCTTTACCCTCTCCTGCCCACTCTCCCTCTCTCTCCTCCTCTAGCCCTCCTTCTCCTTTCCGCCCTCCCTCTCTTACCTGCCGCCCTCTCCTTTCTGCCTTTCTCACACTTTCCTACCTTCCCTCATGCCCTCACACTCCTTTATGCCCTCCCTCTCTCCTGCGTCTATTCCTTCCCTCCTGCCCTCCCTCTCTATCCTGCACTCGCTTCCTTTTGAGCTTTCTTACTCCTGGCCTCTTTCATCCCTTCCCTCTCTCTGCAAATAATTGCATTATAAATGCACTCCAGATTTCTGTGTAAAGTAAAACACATCAACGTTTTACACATAATTCAATGAAGATACAAAACACCATTTATCAAAAGCTCAAACTTTAACAAAGGGAGTGCAGAGTAGGGAGTGCATAGAGCAGGGGGAGTGCAGAGTGCATAGAGTGCAGAGTGCGTGCAGAGTGCATAGAGGGTGCAAAGTGCATAGGCAGTGCAGAGTACATAGGGAATGCAGAGTCCAGAGAGAGTGCATAAAGAGTGCATACAAAGTGCATAGGGAATGTATACAAAGTGCAGAGTGCATAAGGAGTGCAGAGTGCATAGAGAGTGCAGAGAGAGAGTGCATAAAAAGTGCAGAATGTATAAAGAGTGCATAGGGAGTGCAGAGTGCATAAGAAGTGCAGAGTGCACAGTGCATAGACAGTGCACAGTGCATAGGTAATGCAGAATGCATACAGAGTGCATAGGGAGTGCAGAGTGCATAGGGAGTGCAGAGTGCATAGGGAGTGCAGAGTGCATAGGGAGTGCAGAGTGCATAGGGAGTGCACTCTGCACTCTTTAGGCACTCTGCACTCCCAATGCACTCTCTATGCAAAGTGCTGCATAGGGAGTGCATGATAAGTGCAGAGTGCATAGGGAGTGCAGAGTGCATAGGAAGTGTGGAGTGCATACAAAGTGCACAGTGCATACAGAGTGCTGCATAAAAAGTGCAGAGTGCATAGGGAGTGCATAGGAAGTGGAGCGTGCAGGGTGCATATAGAGTACAGAGTGCATACAGAGTGCTGCATAGGGAGTGCAGAGTGCACAGGGAATGCATATGAAATGCAGAGTGCATAAAGAGTACTAGGGAGTGCTAGAGAGTGCTAAGTGACTGCAAAAAAAGGTAATGGCAATGTAAATGACAATGCCATTTACTTATCTGTTTTCGAAACAAAAACATAAATACAAATTTTGGCATATACAATGCCAATAACTCTAACTTTTCCAAAGGCGAAACCATTGCATTGTAAATGCTTGTTTCTGATTGTTTAGTGAATTCCTCGGGGTCAGAAACGATCCTTTTGACTCGTAACAATTGCGAGTAAGGTAAGTGTTGTCTGAGTGCTTGCGGGTGGAAGCTCTTGTAAGCCAAAAGATTATTGCGATCTGTTTTTTTGGAGAATAAAGTGGTTTCAAATTTGTTGAGGTTTTTTATTATGGTGACATCCAAATAGTTGATACTTTTTTCATGTGTCTCAAATGTGAACTGTATTCTTGGGTCAATTGTATTTAATTCCTTGATATTTTCAACCAAGTCTTCTTTTGGACCTTTCCACAGTATAAATTTATCGTCGATATATCTGAGATACAAACGGAATTGATTTTGCCATTTGGTATTTTGTAGAATGTAATCATTTTCATATTGATGCATGAAGATATTGGCGTACGCAGGCGCCGCCGAATTGCCCATGGTTGTGCCACTCTTTTGGAGATACCAATGATTTTCCCAAGTGAAATAACTGTGCATCCAGGTGAAATTCAACAATTCTAATATGAATATCTTCAATGGTTCCACATAGTTCATAGATAGCACGGTCTTCTCTACTGCCTCGATCCCAGCAAGGTGGGGTATGGAGGTATACAATACTGCACATCAATGCTGCACAAGATAATTTCTGTAGTAGGGGATCTCTGTGTATAGTCATAATCTAGTGAATAGTCCCGCCCATGTGCGTGGACCCCGGCAATCAAAAATAATATCTTAAGTTGTCAAGAAATGCAGAACTGCAAGACACTTAAGAGAGAATTAAAGACAAATAATGCAGCCTATATCCACAGGCTACACTGTCCAGTACTTCAACTAGAAATTCCACCAAAAAAACCCACACACAGCCTGCCCAGTTTCTTCCATAGAGAAACTTGCCTCTACCAGTAAAAGCCTCTGGAATGATGGAGAGGAAGGCATGGACAGACAAGCCCCATAGGCTGCCATTATGTGGCTTAAATAGGATACTGTGCCTTTAAGAGAACTTTCCAGAACTACTCCCAGTATCCAAGAATGCACAGCAGGTCCCCTTTACTTTCAGTTCTTTTTTCCGGCTCCTGCTAACAGGACCCTGGCATTGAGCTCTCCCCTTTTCAAGGGTTTATATTGGATTTCGTTCACTTTTTGATAAAAGTGTTTGCAGATTTACATTTCTTGGTGTTTCCCTTCATTCCTGTTTGTTTGTTCAGGCTTTTTAGGGCTCTAAAATGCCTGCTCTTTTCGACAAATGCCCAGCATGTGGAAGGAAGAAGTCCAAGACTGATCCACACGACGTCTGCATTATCTGCCTCCCTGAAGCACATGTCCCTGAAGATTGTGACATATGCCAGCAGCTTTCAGCAAGCACCCTGAGGGAAAGGCTGAAGATTAGGCTTCAAGGCCTGGAGGAGAGGCGTCTGCAGGCTGCAGGTGGGTCTGGGCAGGCTGGGACGGTTCCCCCTGCCTCTGCTGAGGCCTCTGGGGGGCTCCCCAGAGGCAGGAAGACCAGCAAACGGTCCCGGTCTCCGTCGATTGCATCGACGACGACGCAGAGAGGGATGACGGCGGTGTGTTCCCCTTCTCCCCGGGGCTCCGGGTCGAGAAGGCGTGAAGATTCGACGTCGAAGAGCCTGGTTAGGCCGCCGTCGAAACCACCGTCGACGGCGTCTTCGCCATCGTCGTCGACGTCAGCGTCGAGCTATCGACGTCGAAGGGAAGCGACAGGCATGGCCGTCGAGGCGACACCGCCGTTAGCCGTCGAGAAGACGGTCGGCGTCGAGGGGATCCTCAACGTCGAGAACCTCAAGAAAGCGGACGGCGTCGAGGAGGAGTCGACGCTCGTCGTCGAGAATGGAACGGTCGACATCGCGGAGGCGGCGGTCGGCATCGAGGAAGATGAGGTCGACGACGCGGAGGCGACGTTTGACGCCGGAGTCGCGGAGGCGACATTCGACACCGGAAAAGCGACGCTCGGAGTCGAGGAGGAACAGATCGGCTTCTAGGAGTTGTTCCTACTCTCCTAAGCGGCGCAGAAGGAGTTCTGGCGCCAGAAGTCACGCTGAGTCTGGTGGAGGGCGCCGGAGACGGCGATCACCTACTGGAGGGGCTGGTTCGCAGTCCCCTCCTCAGAAGTCACCGGGCTCGGTGTACTCGGTGGTATTTACACCACCTCGGCCGAAGACTCCCCCACCTCCTGTACCTAAGGAGGATCCTCCCGTCAACCCTCCTCTTCCACCACCGCTTCCACCGCATGGGCCCGCCCCTCGGCCGGAGATCCCTCCGGTTCCTCCGCCAAGGTCGGTGTCGCTGCCCCCTCTTCCTACACCGCCTAAGGGGACTCCTAGACCAAAACCCCAGGATAGGCCACGGAAGACACCTCCACGGAAACCGGCAGAGCGCCCAACAACTGGGAGGTCGCGCTCTCGCTCCAGGAGGAGAGAACGGTCACGCAACAGATCATCCACAAGGTCGAGACGCCGCCACAGGAGGCACAGGTCTCGCTCCCATTCGAGGTCCTCAGGGACCAGGGATTACTCTCCGACCATGTCGGGGTCACCGGACACAAGGGTGTCTCCGGTTGATGATCTGGTGGCGTTTCACGATGTCCTGTTAAGAGGCGCAGCAAAATTGAGCATCTCGTTGACCGTGCCCACGCCCAAGACATCAGTAATTTTCGAGACACTGCACCAGAAACACCTGTCTCGTCCACTATTGCCGCTGGTACCGGGCCTGGAGGAACCGGCCATGGACCTTTTTCTCACCCCGGCGGTGACTAAGGCGGCCCCCTCGAGACTACAGAAAAAATACCGGGCTCCAGATTCTGATCCGGCTTTTCTAAGGGTGCAACCTCCTCCAGATTCTGTGATAGTGACGGCGGCTCGCAAACAACATGCTACCACCCCGTCATCCACAGTCCCCCCTGACAAAGAGTCTAGATGGATGGATTCGGCTGGAAGGAAGGTGTGCGGAACATCGTCGACCTCCATGAAGGCTGCGAGTGCCACAGCATTGTTTGGACGCTATGATCGTGCCCTCTGGGACTCCCTTCAGCAGTTTGCGGAACACCTACCTCGTGAAAAGAGGGAAGATTTCCAGGAGGTGTTAAATAAGGTGATGCTGGTGGCGAATCAGATTATCAGCGCTGCATTCGTCCCTCTTGGCGGCGCATGGCTTTTGCCATGGGATTAACCAGCGACGACATGCTTGGCTCTGCCTTACGTCACTGAAACCTGACACATAGCAAAGGGTCGCCAATCTTCCATTCTCTTGCGGGACCCTATTTGGGAAACATTCGGATGACGAAATGGCCCGCATGAAGGCGGAGGCGGAAACGCTCACGGCTGTGGGTCTGGAGAAGCCCAAAGAGACAAAGAAATCGTACTGCCCGTTCCAAAGACGGTTCGGTGGACAGGGCAGAGGGCGTGGCCAAGCTTCGGGACAGCAACAACAGCAGTTCCGAAGGCCGTTCCAGAAGCGCCCGAAGGGCAGAGGCGGCCAACAGTCGGCATCAGCGACCAAAGGCCCGGCCGGGTCTAGGCCCTGAGCGCTTACTTCCCCTGGATCCGTTACCCACTCCGGTAGGGGGAAGCATTCAATTTTTTCTGGCAGAGTGGAGAAAAATTACTCAGGACAAGTGGGTGCTGAATATTGTTTGCAATGGATACAGTCTTCGGTTCACCAGCCCGCCTCCAGCGATTCCACCGGTCAGCTCGCAGTTCCAGCTGCGCGAGCTCCAGGCGGAGGCCGATATCCTGTTGAGGAAAAGGGCGATAGAAGACGTACCTCTGTCTCAGAGAGGAAGAGGTCTGTACTCCCGGTTCTTCCTGGTTCGCAAGAAGGACAAGAAGAAGTCCAGGCCCATACTGGACTTGTGACAGGCAAACAAATGGATTCGCAGAGAGACGTTTCGCATGCTGTCGTTGCATCAGATTTATCCTCAGTTGCAACAGGGAGACTGGCTATGTGCTATAGACCTACAGGATGCGTACTTACAATGGCCCATTGCACACAAACACAGGAAGTTCCTGCGATTCCAAGTCGACGCCAATCATTATCAATACACAGTACTCCCATTCGGACTAAAGTCTGCGCCGAGAACATTCTTGAAGTGCATGGCGGTGGTAGCAGCACACCTGTGGAAAAACAAGGTGTTTGTCTACCCGTACCTGGACGATTGGTTGATCAAGGCCTCCTCCTTCTCGGAAGCTCGAGCACACTTCCAGAAGACGTGCGTTCTCTTGAACAAGCTGGGGTTGCACATCAACATGTCCAAGTCTGTCCCGACTCTGGTCCAATGCATACAGTACTTGGGAGCCTCCATCAATACGCTGTCAGCAAGCGTGTCTCCTTCGGAGGAGCGACGATTATCACTCCTTCGGAAGACTCAGGCTCTTATGACCAATCCATCTACAACAGTGAGGACTGTTTCTTCTCTACTGGGATCGATGACCTCTTGTATCATCCTAACGCCACACGCACGACTGCACATGAGACTGTTGCAAGAGTGCCTGGAGGACCAGTGGGATCAGAGGAAAGGATCTTGGGACGACAAGATACAACTGTCTCTGCATGCTCTTCAGTCTCTGAAGTGGTGGTGTTCAGCGGAGAATCTCCTCAGAGGGGTTCCCTTCCACAATGACATTCCCACGCAGACTGTCGTGACGGATGCGTCTCTCCACAGATGGGGAGCGCACTCCGGAGACTTACAGATTCAAGGGACGTGGTTCCCGTCGGAGTCCACGCACCACATCAATTTCCTGGAACTCTGAGCTGTTCACTTGGCACTGAAGGCCTTTCTTCCGTCATTTCTGACCAGCTCTCTGCTTGTACAGACGGACAATACGACCACGATGTATTACCTCAACAAGCAGGGGGGCTCGAGATCACGCACTCTGTCACAGGAGGCGCAGGCGATCTGTCACTGGCTTCTGGCCAGAGGACTGACGATAACGGCTACCCATCTGCCAGGTGTGCAGAATGTTCAGGCGGACGCACTGAGCAGACTGATTCAGGAAAACCACGAATGGGTCCTAAACGACGAAGTACTAGGAGAAGTCTTCGCAAGGTGGGGAACTCCAGACGTAGATCTGTTCGCCACCGCCGAAAACAGCAAATGCCGAGACTTCGCCTCCAGGTACTACCAGCAAGGGACGCTGGGGAATGCGCTATGGATCAACTGGTCGAACAGCTTTCTGTACGCCTTTCCTCCCATTCCTCTGATTCCGGCGGTGCTCATTCTATCATTTCTCATCAAGCTGGCCCGGTCCAGGGCGTGGATGATACTCATTGCTCCGGAATGGCCCAGGCAGTGGTGGTTCACGAACCTGCTTCACCGGTCTCTCCTTCCTCACATACGGCTGCCGTGCAGGCCGCACCTTCTCACGAAGTTCGGGGGCCAGATGTTGCACCCCAACCTCTCGTCTTTGCGTTTGGCAGCATGGCTCCTGAGATAGTGCAATATGGCCATTTAAATCTGCCCGAAGATTGCATGGACATACTGAAGGAGTCTAAGAGACCTTCCACTCGGACTTCCTATGCGTACTAGTGGAAAAGGTTCTGTATCTGGTGTAAGTCCAAGAACTATGATCTGACGACGTGCAAGGAAGATGTCATCCTTCCTTACCTTCTACATTTGGCGCAGTCAGGACTTAATGTTAATTCCATTAAGGTTCATCTCGCTGCATTGACTGCCTACAGGAAATGCCCTTCACAGACTTCCTTCTTCCAGATCCCTGTGATCAAAGATTTTTTGGAAGGCTTGAAGAAAGTGTTCCCTCCTGTCAGGCTTCCTTTGCCTTCATGGGAATTGAATGTGGTGCTGTCCAGATTGATGAAGGAGCCTTTTGAACCTATTCATAAGGCTTCGTTGCAGCACCTGTCCTGCGTGCCATTACATCGGCACGCAGGGTGAGTGAAATTCAGGCGTTGTGTTGCTAAAAACCTTATACTGTATTTCATGCTGCTAAGGTTGTTATGCGTACTCACCCTAAATTTCTTCCCAAGGTTATTTCTGATTTTCATGCCAACCAGACTATAACTTTGCCTACGTTTTTTCAGAATCCTTCATTTCCAGCGGAAAGGTCTCTACATTCCCTGGATGTTAGGAGGGTGTTGAAATTTTATCTGGATAAAACCAAAGATATTCGTAGGTCAGACCAGTTGTTTATCAATTATGGTTCGGTCAGGACGGGTCTTGCTACCTCTAAGCAGACCATCTCTAGGTGGATTGTGTCCTGCATACAGTTGTGTTACCAAAAAGCTAATAAAACCTTAGGGGGTAAACCTAAGGCTCATTCCACCAGGGGCAAAGCTGCCACGACCGCTTTACTCCGTAACGTTCCTATTGCAGAAATCTGCAAGGCGGCCACTTGGAAGTCGGTTCATACCTTTGCTAAGCATTACTGTCTGGACACTGATGCCAGGGCAGATGCTCAGGTTGGGCAGGCTTCGCTGAGAAATTTGTTCGCACAATAGTGGTGTTAATTTTCTTCTCTCCACCGCCGCTTTGGTGTGGGGATGGGCTTGCCATATTCACTAGATTATGACTATACACAGAGATCCCCTACTACAGAAGGAGTAGTTTCTGTCCTGTAACTCCAGTTCTGTAGTAGGGGTATCTCTGTTATAGTCATAAGCGCACGCCCTCCTCCCCGGTGGAGAAAGATATCTATGTACGGAATGCTACAGGTCTGGCGTGCTTCGCCTTCAAAAAGAACTGAAAGTAAAGGGGACCTGCTGTGCATTCTGGGATACTGGGAGAAGTTTTGGAAAGTTCTCTTAAAGGCACAGTATCCTATTTAAGCCACATATTGGCAGCCTATGGGGCTTGTCTGTCCATGCCTTCCTCTCTATCATTCCAGAGGCTTTTACTGGTAGAGGCAAGTTTCTTTATGGAAGAAACTGGGCAGGCTGTGTTGTGTGTGTGTTTTTTTTGGTGGAATTTCTAGTTGAAGTACTGGACAGTGTAGCCTGTGGATATAGGCTGCATTATTTGTCTTTAATTCTCTCAAGTGTCTTGCAGTTCTGCATTTCTTGACAACTTAAGAGATTATTTTTGATTGCCGGGGTCCACGCACATGGGCGGGACTATTCACTAGATTATGACTATAACAGAGATACCCCTACTACAGAACTGGAGTTACAGGACAGAAACTGCTCCTTCTTCCTCTTCGGACAGTTTGATGGCTTCTAATTTATTCAAAAAATCTGTGGTGTCTTTCACAAATGAGCCCATCGTGATCACGAACGGCTGCAGATATTTATCAATTAGTTTGCCTACTGGTTCGTGTATGCTGCCACACGTAGATACAATCGGCCGACAAGGTGGTTTCTTCAGATCTTTATGGATTTTTGGTGTCATGTAGAATTGTGGTGGTTTAGGGTACTCGGTAGTGTGACATTTTTTCATTTTTTCATCAATTACACCTTTATCCATGGCATTTTGGATGATTTTTTGTAAGGTCATTTGAATTTCCATAGTTGGATTAAAATCAAGTTCCATATATGTGTTTTCATCTTGGAGATGTAACCTTATCTGAGTCTGATAATATTCTATGTTTAAAATAACAAGAGCTCCACCTTTGTCTGCTCCTTTTGTCAAAAAATCATCCGAAATGCCATGGATAAAGGTGTAATTGATGATAAAATGAAAACAATTCTCACTACAGAGTACCCTAAACCACCACAATTCTACTTGACACTGAAAATCCATAAAGATCTGAAGAAGCCACATTGTCGGCCGATTGTATCTACGTGTGGCAGCATACACGAACCAGTAGGCAAACTAATTGATAAATATCTGCAGCCGTTCGTGATCACAATGGGCTCATTTGTGAAAGACACCATGGATTTTTTGAAGAAACTAAAAGCCATCAAACTGTCCGAAGAGGAAGAAATTATCTTGTGCAGCATTGATGTACTGGCATTGTATACCTCCATACCCCACCTTGCTGGGATCGAGGCAGCAGAGAAGGCCTTGCTATCTATGAACTATGAGGAACCAATGAAGATATTCATATTAGAATTTTTGAATTTCACCTTGATGCACAGTTATTTCACTTGGGAAAATCATTGGTATCTCCAAAAGAGTGGCACATCTATGGGCAATTCGGCGGCGCCTGCGTACGCCAATATCTTCATGCATCAATATGAAAATGATTACATTCTACAAAATGCCAAATGGCAAAATCAATTACGTTTGTATCTCAGATATATCGACGATATATTTATACTGTGGAAATGTCAGAAAGAAGACTTGGTCGAAAATATCAAGGAATTAAATACAATTGACCCAAGAATATAGTTCACCTTTGAGATACATGAAAAAAGTATCAACTATTTGGATGTCACCATAATGAAAAACCTCAACAAATTTGAAACCACTTTATTCTCCAAAAAAACAGATCGCAATAATCTTTTGGCTTCCAAGAGCTTCCACCCGCAAGCACTCAGACAACACTTACCTTACTCGCAATTGTTACGAGTCAAAAGGATCGTTTCTGACCCCGAGGAATTCACTAAACAATCAGAAAAAATGGTACAACGTTTCAACCGGAGAGGATACCCGGATGGGATATTGAAACAAGCCGTAGAGCGAGCTAACAGCCGAGACAGAAAGAGTTTACTGACACTAAAGAAAACAGTAAAGGATCCAAAAATAACACGTGTGAGTAAATTTTCCACCATTACTCCACAATACAAGAGCATTATCAAAAAACATTGGCCGATTTTACAAGCAGAACCAGACTTCAAAGAGATCTTCAATGAAATGCCTATTTTTGCTTTCAACGGAGGAAGAAATTTGGGTGAAATAATCAAACGACCACCAAGGCTATCCAGTGTACAAAAATTCAAAGGAACCATCCCATTTAGAAACTGTGGGAACTGCAATAACATTTTACAAGGCAACACTATCACAGATCCCATGAGGGGTAATAAAATCAGTTTGAAAGTGAATGCGACTTGTGACACTACTAATATTATCTACATGATTAAATGCCCGTGTGGCAAGGCCTATATCGGTCCGACTGAGCGCAAACTAAAAACACGACTGAACGAACATAAATGTAACATCAGAACAAGGGCTTTGAAATCAGTCATAAATGGGGGTGGGGTCACACACTACTCACACACCGGCGGTGTCGCCCCTAAGAACTCTGGTTAATGTAGTAACGTGTTCGCGATGCATCATCTTTCGATCTTCGGCTATCTTCGCTGTCTTCGCCATCCCTGGACACGTGTTTCGGGGTATCACCCCTCGTCAGCAGGGATAGGCCGTGTTCTGGGGTTGCCGATGGCTGCCAAGTATCTGCCAGGTTTAGTACCTCTCAGGCGCGTAGGTGCGGGACCCCAGGCTCGTCAGCCAATTGCTCAAAGGAGCTTTAATGTTACAAATGGGGGTGGGGTCGCACACTACTCACACACCGGCGGTGTCGCCCCTAAGGACTCTGGTTAATGTAGTAACGTGTTCGCGATGCATCATCTTTCGATCTTCTGCTGCTATCTTCGCTGAGTACATTTTCCACCATTACTCCACAATACAAGAGCATTATCAAAAAACATTGGCCGATTTTACAACCAGAACCAGACTTCAAAGAGATCTTCAATGAAATGCCTATTTTTGCTTTCAACAGAGGAAGAAATTTGGGTGAAATAATCAAACGACCACCAAGGCTATCCAGTGTACAAAAATTCAAAGGAACCATCCCATGTAGAAACTGTGGGAACTGCAATAACATTCTACAAGGCAACACTATCACACATCCCATGAGGGGTAATAAAATCAGTTTGAAAGTGAATGCTACTTGTGACACTACTAATATTATCTACATGATTAAATGCCCGTGTGGCAAGGCCTATATCGGTCCGACTGAGCGCAAACTAAAAACACGACTGAACGAACATAAAAGTAACATCAGAACAAGGGCTTTGAAATCAGTCATGGCAACCCATTTCATTGAAGCTAACCGCCAGATCAGTCAGATCAAAACCTGTGTTTTGGAAACAGTGGAGAAAAGAGCCGATAGAGACAACAACAAAACTTTGCTAAAACGAGAGAACTACTGGATATACAACTTACAGACATTGAAGCCCGGAGGGATGAATGAAAGGACGGAATTTAACTGCCATTTATAAATAGCGTATATCAATATAGTCTGTTGAATGAGAAGTTGAATATCCATTTTCTATAATCACTGAGTCTTGGCGTTGTTGTTGAACACTTATTAAGAACAAGCGTCGTATTGTTTAGATTCATTTACCATTAATTTCATTATAGTCTGTTATTTCACTGCTGTTCATATTATCACAGTTTACTCTGAGGATTGTCTTAGAGATCCGCCATTTACTTATTACAGTGAATTATTTGAGCAAGTATCCTGATATCTTGTGATACACTGTTTCTAGAGTCCTGCTGAAGCCTTATTTCACCCCAATTGCAAAAACTTTGTTTGTTTAAAAAACATTCTGCCCGCTTTAAACGACACTTTCCCTTTAATTAATGTGGAGCGCTTTAGCTGGTCCGTTATAGCCCACCTCCCACCCGACGTCACACGCCAACTTTACTCGACGAGGGAACCCTTGCCGGTTACTCGCCTTCACCGTCCGGATTTTCGTATTGCACGGATCCAGGCGTTTTGCAGACATTCCATTTATAAGCGGTAAACGTTAGTACATGCTGATCATTACATTAGTTAAGCGCGCAGCGTAAGATAATACTTTGTTGCATCTTGCGTAGTGAAGGAAACTTTGTAATAATAAGTACTTGTCGATAATTTCACTATTAAGCGCGCTGCGTCAGTTAATAATTTGTTGCATCTTGTGAAGTGAAGGATATTTTGTCTTAAAACATGAGCCCGCATGGAATTAAATGCCACAACACTAGCTACGTATGTAGCGATAGATGCTTTCACGATTGAACTGTCTGACTCTCTGAATCAGCCTGCGAGTAACATAATCTAAACTCTCATTAATACCGGCTAGCGTGTAAAGCTCCACTAACATTCATGTGACAATTCCCTTTGCAAATCCCTCGTAAATGGGGTGAACATATGGCATTATCTTCAGTTTCTGTCCATTTTAAACGGCTAATCTATCATGCATTGTTTACATTCAAGGATACTGTGTTATGAATTCATTAAGCAGAGAGTACATAGAACAGACGGTTATGTAACATCTATTGTAGATAATATTAACCAGCAATTGTGTGACTTTATATTATGTACTATTAATTCTAGAGGTAGAATATTAGAAAGTTTTATATTATTTTTCTACAGATTTCCCTGATGAAGGCATTTTGTTGCCGAAATGCATTGGAATGGAATGGAACGTAATGATAAACTATGGAATGATGATTATCAAGGTTGCTTTTAATCATTAGTATATATGGTCATTTATGGAATTGTAAAGGAACATATGGAAATGAAAAAGAAGTATGATTCAAATACTTTGAAGACACACTTCCACAATGTTTCCCATTTAATTTTGAAGAACTCTGTTAGCAGAATCCTCGCACACCGCTGTGCCCCAGGAGACACTCACACAACTCGTGTAGGTGCAACCCTTCTTGATTTCAGTATCTACTCAAGTGCAGGGAGTATACCTGAGGAGCACGTACCAACTTTTACTAAATCCCTTACAAAATATCCGTAGTGCGCAGTCACAACACAGAATTCCGTAAACCAATTCTTAGACATTGTAAGTGCAGTAATTCCGTTAAGAGTATATGGTGCTACCCATACTGTGTCCTCAGCCTGCCGGAGAATGGCCCCCTCCCCAACTCGTCCCCTCTGAAAACCGGTTATTGTTGGATCCCATGGATCGAAAGGCCATCTCACTTACATACAAAAAGCTGGTAAACAACCGTGCTGACCCGATGCAGAAACTTAGGGGGGGTGGGAGAGGGATTTGGGAGAGTTGGAGGACGATATGTTGCGGGATGCCTTGTCCTCGCCTCGAGGCGGACCTCACACACGCTGAACAAACGTGGGCCTCTATGGGCTTTATTATCGCGAAACGAAATATTGCGCAGAAATGGGGATTGGAGGCGGTCCCGCTCCTGGTTGACTGGGCAAAGGATATGGACATCGCCATGGTTGCTGAAAAGTCAGTATTCAAGGGACAGGGTTGCCCCAAGAAATGGAATCAGAAATGGGGAAAATGGAATAGATATAGAGGGGACATTTTCATCTCCTTGACAGTGGAGTTTCAGAGAGAAAGGTGAACACTGATGGCCCAGTTGACAGCTGAGGTGCTGGCTTCCCCCCCTTAGGTGGGGTGTTCTTGCTCTCCGCAGCCCCAGCCACCTGTTGCAACATGTTTGTATTCTCTGGATAGCGTTCTCTCTTATTGCTCCCTGTAAATTGTATGACCGTATTGCTCTGCATGAATCCCTATTCCATCAAGGGGTAAATGTCACAATGATGATATATGTATTGGAGGGGAGATGTCTTACAGTGAATTTGTTTTGTATGTACCGGTACCCGGTGGTTTTTCATATAAAATAAAAAAGTTTTTTTTTTAAAAAGAGTATATGGTGCTGGGAGCTTGTCATTACGAACTTCACAGCACCATAATTGCTTTTCTGAAAACTCAGAGGTTTGGTATCAAATTTCTCCGCACATTAAACCCACTCTGATACCATTGTGGGATTTAATGAAAAATACACTCCGAGGGCATCTTAGAGATGCCCCTGAAAAACGACCTGCCTCTGGAGTGTTCCCTGACTGGTACACACCAGCCTGTCACCACAAGACATGTTTCTGGACCTCGGTGGTGGGAGCCTTTGCTCCCTGAGCCCAGAAACATAGCCTTTCCTGGGCAGAGGTGGTCACACCTCCCCTAGGCCAGGAAGAGCCATCTGTGGCAGGGGAACTTCAAAGGCCTTGCAGTGTTTGTCACATGACCCCCAGCCTCTCCTGCTATCGGGAGCAGGCCCCCTTCCTGTGTCCCCTCCTTTTCAGCGGGATGACAGGCGGGAAAAATAGCACAGCTCAGAATGTGTGCCCACCTCTGCCAATTCCACCCTTCAGGTGGGGGAGGCGAGGTGAAGCCCACTCTTCAGTGCCCGCCATTTTGCGAATGACAGGCACTCTCCAATCATGATCAGAGATGTTGCCCACTCCCCCATGTGGGGTGAGCACACCAAGGGTGTAGTCACCCTAAGGTCAGTAGCCCATTGGCTACTGACCTTGAGACCCCTAAAACGCCCCCTAATTACAGTATTGAACCAAGAAGACAGATCCTCGCAACCTACGGAGAAGGACGAAAGAAGACTCCCAGCAGAGAAGAACGGACTTGGTCCCTGCCCTACCGGCCCGGTTGCAGTATTGAGAGATCCTGAACCAAAAGTTACTTTGTCCTGCAGCCAGCGACCTCCAGAAGCCCTGGGAGAACTGACTGCCTTCAGCAGAGACCGGATCTGCTGTGAACAGCAGCTGTGCTCAAAAGAATCTCCCAAGACAGACTCTGAGCCTTCTGAGGACAAAGAAACCGGACGCCTGGAACCACCACTGGAGCATGGAACCGCCTAGTGCCCGAATCTGGGTGGCCCAGCCAGGTGCTCCAGAGTCCAAGTACACTGTGGATTGACCTCTCCAGGACTCCCAGACGTCACCTGCAGCCTACGGAGCCCCCACCCACCGGGAGTGGCCCAGTAAGG
Organism: Lissotriton vulgaris; assembly: GCF_964263255.1. Classification (NCBI taxonomy): domain Eukaryota; kingdom Metazoa; phylum Chordata; class Amphibia; order Caudata; family Salamandridae; genus Lissotriton; species Lissotriton vulgaris. The sequence continues at coordinate 1,629,635,474 of NC_141685.1, read as the reverse complement.
TGAAATCTGACCTCAAATGACACCCCTGCATCCAGCCGACCTGCACCCTGGAGAAGAGACCTTCGTCCCGAGCCCTCCAACTTACCTGCCCAGCTGTTGGTTCCTCCCGGAAGTCTTCCTGGACCGAGCCTGCCTCCAAAATCCAAAACTGGTACCTCCCATTGAAAATAACAGGGCACCTGATGCCAAAACAGCACCCTGCACCCGGCCGCCTCTGCACCGCTGTGGGTGCACCTTGTGTGCTAAATCTGAATCCCCTTTGCCCTGAGCTTCAGTTCAGGAGCTTGTCTCCCACAACCTGTGGCCTGCAACCGGAGGCCCCCTATCCCCCTTGGATAACATTGAGCCTCCACACTCTGCACCCGGCTCCCCTAGTGCCGCTGAGGGTGTTCTGAGAGTGCATCCCCGACCCTGGGGGAACCTTGGTTCTAATCCCAGAATACCAACTCCCACAAACAAGTACTTACCTGTAAACCAATAACTTCACTTCCTCCCATAAGATTGCATTGACTGCTTTACTTTGAAAATTCTTGTGTGGTTGATTTGTATGAACACTTGAAAAACTGCAAATGTACGAAAAGTGAATTACTTACCTTTTGTCTAGGAAATGTCTGTGTGATATCTAGGCATATCGCACGGATTAGCACAAGTAACTTAAAGTCATCCAAGAAGTAAAAAGTATTGTAATCCTGATAGTAACTGAAAATTAATTCTGATTGACTTACCTGTAAATCAACCAACTGCATTTGAAACTGCATTCAACTGTAATTAATTGCATAAGTATTGCAAAGTATTATTTCACTTACCTGCACCAGGCCTGGCTTGGTTCTAGAAATGAAATAACAAAATAATATTTTTATCAGTTGTGGCTCGCAGTACTGGTGGGGTACCGGGTTGGAGGGGGGAGGGGGGAGGGGGGGCGCGGGGGTAGGGGGTTAAAACAAAAAAAGGAAAAAAAAGTACCTGACTAGGTACCATGCTGCCTCTCCTTGGCCGGGTCCCGCATTTGCTTTTGCTTAACAGGAACAGGCATGCTCCCTCCCCTACTGTGAGCCTATCACAATGCTGCAATGGCAGCGTTGTGATTGGTGCGGAGAGCGCCCAGCCCGGCGCCTGTAGGCAGGCCATTTTCTCTATGCAGGCTGCATGCAGCCTACATAGAGAAAATGTATAGTGTGCATGACTGGTTTGGTCCGCACCAGAGGGCAGACCAAACAATCAAGGTACTCAGGGTGGTGCAAGCCACTCCTCCCCAATCCGCCTGCCCCCAACCTGGCATACCCTCCCGCCCGCCCCCAAAAAGACATACCCTGCCTTCTGCCTTCTTGCAGTGCGAGAAGCAGAAACATAAAATGGGATTTAAAATACCATTTTATGTTTTCGCTTCTCTCACTGCGAGAAAACAGTGGGGTGACGCTCCTCCTTTCTAATGGAGGAGCTGCCCTGGATGGATTTTTATACAAACAAATTGGTCTGAGTTCTGTCTTTGAGTGTGTGACATCATGTCTTGCCTGAGTTTGTACAATAAATGCTTACCCTCTGATAAAGACTTACTGCTCCACACACTACCACAAATAGAGAGTAAGGTGCTATCTACTTTAACCTCTCCCTACCTTTGGGGTTCCACTGGACTCTGAACACACTATGCCTAATTTTGGTATAGTATATACAGAGCCAGCTTCCTACAGAAACCAGGTGAAAAAATCTGTTGGAAGCCCAAGTGATTTGGCATTGGCTGTTCTGGAGAATTCAAACTCTACAAGCAATGCATCAGCCAGGTTTGCTAAATCATCAAGCAGACCTACTCAACAGAAGCTTCTGCAAAAAGTATGAGTGAGAGTTTGATAATTACATCTTGTACTGTCTTTCAAGACTGAGGTTGCCTGGAAATAGCCTTATTTGCTACCGGGCAAAACACAAAATGCCCAAGCCACGGATTCAGAATGTAGGACTCGGTCAATGGGCAGTGCTCTTTTGATGACTTGCTTGAACAGATTTGTGTACTCCTTTCCACGGATACCTCTATTACCATCAGTCACAATGAAGTTCAAACAATTCACAGAGACTATGATCCTCATAGCTCTAAAGTGGCAGAGGCGGGGTGGTATTTAAAGATACTTCACCTATCGCTCAAACGCCACAAGAGACTGTTAATTAACCATAATCTATTTTTCATGATGGGGTAAGGAAGATCCTCCAACCCAATGTACAATCCTTGAATTTGGCAGAATGGGTTCTGGGGTCATATAGAACAGCGAACTAAATCTACCACCAGACTGTAATACGATTCTTAAGGTTGGAATAAGACAATCTACCAGGAGCTTGTATACGCTTAAGTGAAAAGATTTGGTGTCTTAATAATAATCTTGACCCACTCTCATTCCAGGATAATGTTATTCTTCTTTGCCTGATGCATTTAGCAGAGTCTAAGCTTGAATTCTCTTCGATCAAAGTTCATCTAGCTTCTTCACAATTTCCCAGGGATCAAAGACTTTTTGGAAGAATTAAAAAAGAGAACCTATCCTCCTGTTAAAAGGCCTGCTCCCCCATGGGAGTAAAATCTTTTTTTCTAAACTCATGGCCCCTACCCTCAAGCCTTTCATAAGGCATAATTGCTGTATCTTTAGTGGAAAGTTGCTTTCGTAGTTGCTATTACCTCAACAAGTAGGCTTAGTGACTTGCAAGCTTTATCAGCTATTGAGCCCTACTTAATTTTCCATCACAACAGGGCAGTGTTTAGGGCATATCCTTCTTTTCTGTCCAAAGTTTCACATTAATCAAACAATTTCTCTAGCCATCTTTTTTCCAATCCTTCATCTCCGGGGTAGAGAACTTTACATTCATTAGATCTCAAACGGTTCCTGAAGTTTTATCTGAATCAGAGTAAGCCCAACAGAAAGAGTGATCTTTTTAAAAATGATGGTCCCCTGTAGATTGGATTTGCCTCCTTTAAGCCGACTATTGGTCGTAGAATAGTCTCCAGCGTTACTTGTAACTAGCTAGCGGACACACCTCTGCCCTGTGGATGCAAATCACACTCTACTAGTGGAAATATGGCATCTGCTGCTTGAGTCAGGAATGTTCCCCTTCCTGAAATCTGTAAGGTGTCCACTTTGAGATCTATTTATACCATCACTAGACATTAGTATCTTGATGAAGATTTTGGAGATGACACATTGGTAGGTCAGGGAAATTCTATGTAATTAATTTAATTAGCCAAACCAAAGTTCACCACACCTATGCTGTAGGCCTTAATTAGAAGTTTTTTTTTTTTTTTTTACTTACATTGACAACTATGCAGTGGGAAAATGCTTGCTGCTCTATTCTACGTTTGAATACCCGAGAGAATCCTACAATGCAGAAGAAAATGTTACTTGTAATTCTAGATATGATATTCTCACTGAAGTCCATAACAACTCTCATTCGTCCCCGGTTGTCAATGTAGGTTATCTTTTCTTGGCATCATACCCAATGGGACATCCTATTCTTTTTTCCCAGAACGTTTATATGGTTTTTGACAACAAAGCATACATCAAAAGCAAACAGTCAGCAGTCATTAATATCATCCAGGTTAACAGAAATTCTGATCATGGAGGCCAACCGGTCGTGCCTTGCGGCCAGTAATAACAGTATACAGATCTGCAAATAATAATGACAAAACCAATAACCATACACCCACTGGTTGCACCCCAGCCCTTCTTGAGCACTTTTTTGGTTTCTCCGCTTCTCGCGTCTCACTCGCCTCCATCCTCTCTGTAACTTACTCATGCTGTGAATGTTATGATTTTGGCCATAAGAGAGTCCCTCTGTCTGGTACATAGCCTCCAGGTGTATTCCTTGGTAGGCTTCCCATCCCTCCCAGATTTTCTAGGCTTTCTGGGGGCAACCCAGACTATGGTCTAGTCCACATTTCCACCGCTCCAGTGAAGGAGCAAGGGCATCCTTCCATGTCTTTCCAAGATCTCGTTTAGCTATGACCAGGCTCAGCCACAGTAGGGCCTGCCAATACCTGTTGCCATGCATCTCATCTGAGATATGCAGCAAGGCACACTTTGGGATCCTTAGCAGTGTTGGCTCCAATACTCTCACACCAATTTAAGACTCCCGCCCAGAAGGGGCCAGGATAGCACAACACTAGACCATGTGTAGAAAGTCTCCTGTCTTGGTCTACCAACGTGAACAGCTTACAGACTTAATCAGCCCCCTACTCCACAGCCTTGCCCTCTTGTAGTGAACTCTGAGGAGGTATCACAGCTGAATGAGGTGGTACTGCTAGTCTATGGACAACTCTCAAGGAGAGAGCAGTGCCGCTTTCCTGTTGTCATCCACCAGGGGGCCCAAGTCACGAACCCTCTCCTCCCACAGGGGCTCAAAAGGTCCTAAGTGTGATTTATATATATATTTGCAGAACTATAAGTACTTATAGAACAGTCTGGTGGAGCTTAAACTCCTCTTTAAGCCAGCAAAATTCTTAAGTGAATTTCCCTTGCAAGTTGCACATGATGATGCCAATAAGGTCCCAGCGCTGTAACACCTGCAACCCAGCTGCCCGACGTAGGACGGTGCCTTCCCAGAGAGGCATTTCCCAGGTGACCCTCCCATGAGCGTTCAAAACATTTCGAATGGGGTCGCAAGAAGACTCAGTTGAACAAAGCCAGTGCAACGCTTTGCTAGTTTTGCTGCCCCACTAGTATATGCGACTCTGGGCCACCATCCAGGCTGTCCACACCCAATCTATCAGGGTTTGATGCAGAACAGATCTAGTGTGCATTGAATGCCAAAGGATTGCCCGGATTTGAGGCTTTCAAATGCTGGTCCTGGATTTCAAGGAGTCTCGACTTTAGATTCTCTACTTTGGTGTGTACACGACGGAGGTGGGTCGCGCGATAGTTGTTAATGAAACTACATATGGTGGCCTTCAGTTCTTCCCAGTAGGATCACAGGAGAGGCGACCAAACTTACATTGTGGTGCTAGTATTCACTAGTAGTACTGTGCAGGGCTGCCTAGAACTCACATTTGTCATGGTCCACTTACTCAAATGCCACCGGGGTGGCCTCATCCCCTCCCCACGGCTACCAATAATTCAACGCTTGTATGTGCGCCTCACTTAGCATATAGCCCGGAGATTTTGGGAGGAGAAGTAGTCTAATATTGAAATGGTCTTGTGAAACCACGAAACAAATGTGTAACTTCTTTCTGTAGCTTAACAGTACCACCAAGCATTAAGGAAACCTATAATGTCCTTGAGGCGGGCCAGAACCGTCCTTGGCAAAGTATGTCCAAGCCCACAGAGGAGCACTCTCTACGGGTGTAAGCAACACAGTTCATGAGCCCCCCATTCCCCTAGGATCCAGGGGCCAGTTGGGAACTACAAAATGACAATGCATATGACGTGCATGAATGCCTGTGATTGGGGAGGTGCATAGACATTGATTACTGGTGATACAGGACGTTTCCTTTCAGGAGTATGGCTACCCGTCTTGACCTCCTATAAACCCAGAACAAAGCACCTTCGTGAACCCATTTGGGTTAAGAAGGTGCATTTGTTGCCAACAAGATGGGTTTCTTGAAAGAGCAAGATGTCTAGACCTGCCTTGTGGGCAGCCTTTAAGATCACCCCCACCCCCATTTGATCTTCTTGAATAGCCCGTTTACATTCCAGTTGAGGAGTCTCAGGATACCAAGCCTCTCCTCCTGATGTAGTTTAGCTGTCATAGGGGCCACAGACCATGATAGGTGAAGAATGGAGGCAGTAGGTGAGTGCGTGAATTGTTAGTGTAGCTGTGGGCTCTATAAGTAGGGTGTAAATACTATAAGCGTAATCTCCAAGGAATTCCCAACCTAACTCCCCTCCCCCCACCCTATACTTCTAAAACTGGAAGTACCTGCTGTAGTACTGACATTGGGGTGCCTCCGACACGGCATACCAAAGTCCATACCTCCCTCCGAATATCAGATCAACTTTACCCTGACAGAAACCCTGCTTTAGAGGGTCTGGGAGTCCTCCTGTGACTTGGGAGAGCTAACCCCGCTACAAATAATCATAGTGTGAGGGAGTCACATTATAATCCACAAATGTCTACATTATCATTATACAAACAAGGAGTCTGTGGATTGCAGGAATACGAACAGAAGGGCTTAAAATCTACGAGGATTCAGGATAGCGAGGGGGCCGTGTTCACTCAGCTAATCGCGCATGCTTAGTTTCTTCAGAGTTGCGCAGAAAGAATAGACGGGCGTTTCAATAAAAGGATTTATTGAACAGTCTTGTTTCTTGTGTAAGAGATATGAGCTGTTAAAATCGTAAGCCAGTAAGCAAGATATATTATGTACAGCGTAAGCAGTAGAAAGAAATAGGAGCAAACTTCCAACTCCGCATCCTTAGGAAGCTCAAACCATATCTCCCTGCTCATGACCTAAAGGTTGCAGTGCAAGCATTGGTGATCGCAAATTGGGCTATGGCAGTGCTACGCTGTGTGACCTGCCAGGAGTGATAACTGCTCCCCTTAGGGTGACCCTCAATGCGGCAGCCAGGTTTGTTACCGGCACAAAAAATATTCAACCACATCTCTCCTGACTTGCTATCTCTGAAGTGGCTCCCCTCTGAAGCTCGGATACAGCTGAAAATTGCATGCATGACTCACAAAGCCATCCACCTCAAGACCCTGATGTACCTCGCTCAGAAATTGGAGCTCTCATGTGGTTCAAGAGCCTCTAGAAGTGCCAGCACTCTATTACTCAAACCACAAAAATTCAAGAAAAAAAAGACCTATAATCGATCATTTTCAAGTATGGCGCCAAGGATCTGGAACTCTCTTCCCCCCCGAAGTCAGGGTGATCCCTTCCTCTGCCCTGTTCAAATTAGAAGTTAAAGAGCTCTTGATGAAAACATATCTGCCTCAGACCTCCTTCCCCACTTGACTCTCGGACCATTTGACGCTGCTCTGTGCCCTACATGCTATGTTCTTGAGACTGTTGGACATTCTAAATATTTGTACCTGTCGATTTGATGATTATTTGTGTGTTCCATGTACTCTTCCTTTTGCATAATCTGTAAAGTGCTCTGATACCCTCTGTGGTCATGTTCGCGCTATATAAAACGTTCAAAATAAAATAAATAATTAAATAACATTATCTTTTAGCTATGACACATATATTCATATACATAAATAACATAAGCTAAAAAATGTGAGTACTCAGAAGATGCTTCTCCAACTAGTTCTAACCCAGTGTACCTAACCTAAATGTAGTACAAGGTAAGAAGTAGGCGATGTATCCTATAGTATGGGAAAGTATAGTATGCAAAGTCTGGTATGCCAAGAGTCCCTCTAGGTTCTAGTCGGCTCCATACCTTGAGAATGAGAGAGGTGGGAATCTCTTTCCGGATCTCGAACTCTATCACCACGCGAAGGGAGTCCGAACACCGAAGCTGGATTGTCTGTGAGCAGGGATGACAGCGTCTCTTGTCAGTGCGTCATGCTTTCTTGGACAAGGGAAGGTATATTTGTACCTGGTAGGTGCCTTGGAATGTTATCGTTGATGTAAAGTCGGGCAGAGGAAGACGTCAGGAATAAACCCTTAAGGAATAGCGTTTCATGCATAATAAATGAGTTCTTGGAGAAATCAATAATCCTGTGCTAGGGGAACTCCCAAGAGCTTAAGGGTCTTGTTTTTTAAGAGCTTGTTGTGAGGTTGGGGTGGACGGATGTAGGTGACCATGCCTGTATTTGGATAGCATGGCTAATGCCTAAATAGGGACTGGGATCTTATGCCTATATAAGGACGATGCGAATTGTGCCTGTATAAGGACATGTTTCAGGAAAACCTATATACACGCACCTAAAGAGGAATAGAACATCACTGTCGACTGGGCCTCCCGATAGGATGCAGCCTGGTGTTCCTGGGGCTCTGTTGTCTCTTTCTGTAGGTGGTTTCACCTGTTTTGTTTACCACCTCGGTCTCACTCGTCGTCCCTCCATGGTAACCTCCTGGTCTGAAGCGGAGCCTTGGGGAGTGTCCAAAAAAACGGTATTTTCATCTGAACTGTACCATGAGGCGCGCAGGAAAGAGCAGCATGTATTGAAATCCTATGGCTGGCAGTTTCGGTTTGACTCTTTGGAAGGAGCGCGTTGTTGCTGAACTTTAAGGGTATAATTGGGAAAGGTCATATTGCATGATGATTTGCAATTCTACTAGTCTTGTGTGCAAGAGGCTCAGAGTATATTGTCTTGGTCGCAATAGTTAGGTTAAAGGGTGATGATGGGCCTAGGCAGAGCCTGGGTGGGGGCTCACATTGAAAGATTTATGAACACGTTCCAGTATGAAGCATGGGGAGACATAGTAGTGATGAAGGCGTTCGTGTTCGGGCCCTCTGGAGTGCCCACCACCATGATGTTGTTCTGTCTGGAGCGGCCCTCTGCGTCCTCTGCTCATGCCACTATCAGGACCACAGTGTGTCATAGGGTCTTATCCACAGACTGGCAGAACTGTTGGGAGTCTTCATGCTCAGATGTTCTGTTCTCCATGACAGTGACTGTCAGCAGTGTTACTGAGATCTTGTCCGATGAGCAATAGGTCTTTTCAGAGTTTCCTGATTTGCCCCGTCATGGCCCAATTCTACCACTGCGTGTCACTCTTGAAGGGCCCTCCATCATCAGGTAGGTGCCCTCTAGAGCACACACCTCCGTTTGGCCTTTCCAACCAACAGGTGCCTAGACGACCCTGCAGCATCACGGACGGTCCCCATAGCCCGTCAAGCATGGGTAGACTGCAGATGTCAGTTCACCCCCGGTCAACCCCCTCCGTCCAGCCACTCCTGTTGGACGCTTCGCCTGTGTCTCCAGTGAGCGAAGGTTGAGTTGAGATCAACTATTCCCTCGGCGGATGATATCTGATGACTTGTGGGGCTGCTGGAGCTCAGACCAAGAGCGTCTGCCATCTTCATTGGCAAAGCCACACCCGAGAAGTCATATTCTTCGGTTCGAAAGCTGCCTGTATATTGTATGCTGGGCAATAGTAGCTGTCGGTTTACTTAAAGCTATAGTCTGTACTTAGTGCACTTTCGACCTTTTGGCACTTTCCCTTAATTTTGTTTTTTTGCAGTTATACGACTACGTAGCTTTTTCTACAACTAGATGCTACAAATTGGTTTTATGTTTAATTATAATACTGTAGTTTTCTACAGAAAAATGCAGTAAAGGCGGGCCTGTCACAGACTTATGGAGGTGTAGTGGAACATTTCAACATTGACATGGATAACTCCAACATCAGAAAACATATACACATACTTTGTGTGTTCCGGGTTCCCTTCGTCCATGCAGGACTATTGTATATTTATGGCTTCAGTGAGAATACCTTCTATGCGGAATATGGAGTGCAAGTATGTAACAGTTCCTTCAAGGGAAGTTCAGTACTTGCACATTAGGCACCCATATACCTTAAAAATCAGGCAAATTTACATGGTTAATTTGGCAAAAAGTTGTATTTAGGATAATCCCTAATTTTCTGGCCATTTGCAAAAAAGATTCAAAAGTGTTTTACTTCTGAAAGTTGTGTATATTGAGATTTTGTAGGATGTTAAAATCATTCTCTCAAGATGTGCCTTAGTAACGTATGGCCTCCAATTTGTAGTCCCTGTCGACCAATCGGTGTTTAATTCCCTTAAAGTAATGACTGGTGTCAGGCCGGTTCCTTGCTTCTACAGGGGGGGTTTGCAAGAGTAGTTCTAGTGACCCTCATAGAATAGAATAGAATAGAAATGAAGTGACTCCTAACAATAACATTACTTTAACCTTTTGTTTTATTCAGTGTTTATATGTATATATGTATGTATGTATATATATATGTGTATATATATATATGTGTGTGTGTCTGTATGTGTGTATGTATGTATATATATATATATATATATAATCTGTTACAACAGCGAACAAAGTACAAGTAGAGGTATAATACTGTCCACCCTCCAACTCCACCCTCAAATTTTCACCACGCTCACACACACCACCAGCCGTCACTGCACACTTTCAGCAGGCATACACACACCACCACCCGTCAGTGCACGCTTTCACCAGGCACACACCACCACCCGTCAGTGCACACCAACAGCCATCACTACATACATCAATTGTTAACAAATCCACAATTAACCCTTTAAGTGCTGCCGTCGGCCAACGGTCGTCGCGAGCACTACCTTGCCAGTGCTGCGCACGACCGTTGGCCGACGGGGCTGCACCCGTTATTCGAACGTTCAGCACTGGGCGCTGAACGTTCGACGCTCCTAAAGTGTTAACTATTGCACCAATAGCAGTATTACAAACTTTACTTTTAAACATAACCATCTAAAGCTCAGCATGCAACCTTTGCTACAATTCCAATCCAAGCCACATAATTCCATTACACACTACATACATATACTCCATAACACTTGGTGAAAAGACATTGCCATTTACAATGACATTTCCTCTAACTCAAATAAATCCGAGACCTATTGCATTTCTAATGCTTGTTAAAATTTCTCAATGGATTTAACCCATAATTATGTTGTACATTTTGAGTCCTTGCTGCTGCGTATAACAATGAAATGTCACACACTATGATTGTCCAAGTCTACGTAGTATATATATATTTTTCATTTTCACTAATCACGTGATGTATGCATGGTGAAGGTGCTTAAAATATATATATATATATATATATACATATATATATATATATATATATATATATATATATGTATATATGTATACATACATATATATGTTACTTGGGCAGCATTTCAATTACGCTGGGTACACTTGTTATGCAAAATTCTCTAAGTTGTGCAACTTTGCACACTTGCAGGCAATCAGTGGAAAAAAATCACTGCAAATGAGCAGTTTGCAGTACGCTTGGGAACAAAAGCATGATTGTCTCCTTGCTATTCTTTTCTTATTTTGTACTTTTTTTATGTAGTGCAAAATTCATCATCCCGCCAAAAATTGATGCAAGGGCGCATTTCATGTGAAAATATAGCGCAAAGTGACAGGTCTAGATTTCACATTATTTCGCGTAATTTTACTGTCATTTTGTTTAGTTACACGAAAGCAAATTACGAGAATTTTGCACACCCTTCAATTAATATGCTTGTGCATAAAGCGGGGTCAGAAATGTGCACATTTATCTTTACATGTTTTCTCGATGGAGAGCTTTGCTATCCACATGGCTCACTGGTTTCTAAACTGCTGGAGCCACAGACCCAGTCTCTTACTGTTTCAGTAGAAACACATCGAACGCTAAAATCAATTGCTTTAATGTGTGCATTGTTTAAGTGTGAATCTGGACAATCCAGTTTTAACCAAGGCCGCTTTTTATAAAAGTAGCTCTTACGAATATAATATCTTTATTGGACAAAAAGTTTAGTTACTGCCCTTTTTTTGTGTCTTTATGATGATCTTTTTATGACCATGTTTTTTCTTGTTCATGAAGTGATTTCTGTCATTGGGCAGCATTTGTGGTTGAGCTGATTTTCTAATACATATATTCGGTCCTAAGCTTGTAAAGGAGGCTTCCAGTCGGTTTAGTAGGATACTCACGCAAAGGAAGTATTCAGGATTTCACGGGGGAGGAATCCTCAACAGAAAGCTACTACTACGCAAAAGTAAACTTTCCTTGTTTATTCACAGGCAGGAGTGCGTGGAGCAGATTTTACGGAACATGTTTGATGGAGAGAGGACCGAGAACTGCATTGTGAATGGAACGCAGATTTTACTCACTTTGCTAGAGACTAGGAGGTCAGGGTAGGTTCCTTTGACATCTCCTAAGAAATATATTTTTTTCTCCGTATATAGCATTTTATTCTTAATAAAGACTTGTGTGACTAGGCAGTGCATGTTAATATTGTTTACCATGTAGCGTATTCCTCATAACGGAGTGTTTAAACAGGTTTTTACATTTCTGCTTTTATTTTTATTTTTATCCTGAGTTTGAAAACAATGAGGATTTATTTTGTGATTTTAATTCCATCATATCGCTACCAGTGCAATCTGCATTTTGTGCATATCGGTGTATAATGCAAGAAAACCTGCATAAACAAAGTGATTGTCCTGCAGACTTTTCAATTCTCAGCACTACATTAGTTAAGCATATCCAGCTTAAAGCATCATTTTTAAGAAGATGGAGAATGATCCAGTGCTTAGAATATTTAAATGATTGCAATTTAATCGAAGTTAAAACATTTGCACTAGTATCTGCTGAGCATGTCACTGTCATGTAATGAACCTGTTACTGTAACAGTGCTTAATCTTTGTGACAAAAATGCAAGTAAGAGAAATTTTAATGTTATTTTAAATTCGTATGTGTAATTTATGGGTCTCTTAAATTTCATAGGATTTCACTGCTGAACATTTATTGTTGTGTTTAAATAGTGCCGGTATGATTAAGGTTACATTACACTTTCCATTGGGAATTGAGTAGCGCTGTTTTGCGCAAACTTTAAGCAACATTTGTCCAAACTGCACCACATTCTTCATAGCCCCCAGGAGTTTGTTTTTTGTGTTTTTTTTGTACATGTGAAGCTTGGTACATAAACATCAAGAGTTATATTGCTTAAACACGTTTTCGTGTTCTAGAAATGGGCACTTTTTAGGTCTGCAATGTAAGAGTCTAGTCTGCACTCCTCTTTTTTCAAATATTAATCCTTTTGTAGGAAAATTAACTTTATGTTTTAGGAGCTACCCAGTGGGTCAGTTGAGCCCACATCTGAGGTTAAACTGCTTTTAGAAGGCCTAGTGTAAACTAGGTCTGAACCGGGTGCTCTCGCTTTGTGTCCCTAAGGTTTCAGAATGTATAGATCATTTAGTGAAGTTCAAATCAATGTGTATACAAAAACTCATTCAACATGAGTTTGTGAAGTTTGAAGGCTTATTTAGTAAACATTGTTTCAACACATGTACTTCTAGAATATTTACAAAAAATGACAATAGCAATGAATCAAAAAATCCGTTGAGCAATCAAACTATGATTTAACAAAAAATATTATGGACAAAATTAGACATTTCCCAATGCATTTCGGGTCAGCACGACCCTTCTTCAGGGAAATTTTCAAATGTAGAAACAAAATTCTGTTCACAGTGTCAACCACTTCAGTCCGTTTTCAGGCACTGTATGGTACTTAATTCTGTTCTTGAATCTGGTAAACAGATGCTACTGAATCCAGTTCTAAGTCAATTAACTTGCTCGTTGTGCTGAGGATAGTAATTTTTCACATACAATTTCTGGCGTCCGTTCACCTCTACCCCCTCAACCGATGCCGGAAGCGCTTGAGGGGGTAGAGGTCAGCGGACGCCAGAGAAAGGAGGTTGTTTAGCGAGACGAGTTGGACCATCGGGAGAGTAGAAGTTTACGCGCATAGAATCACGGACTTGTACACTAGAAATTGTATGTGAAAAATTACTATCCTCAGCACAACGAGCAAGTTAATTGACTTGGAACTGGATTCAGTAGCATCTGTTTACCAGATTCAAGAACAGATTTAAGTACCATACAGTGCCTGAAAACGGACTGAAGTGGTTGACACTGTGAACAGAATTTTGTTTCTACATTAGAAAATTCCCCTGAAGAAGGGTCGTGCTGACCCGAAATGCATTGGGAAATGTCTAATTTTGCCAATAATATTTTTTGTTGAATCATAGTTTGATTGCTCAACGGATTTTTTGATTCATTGCTATTGTCATTTTTTGTAAATATTCTAGAAGTACATGTGTTGAAACAATGTTTACTAAATAAGCCTTCAAACTTCACAAAATCATGTTGAATGAGTTTTTGTATACACATTGATTTGAACTTCACTAAATGATCTATACATTCTGAAACCTTAGGGACACAAAGCGAGAGCACCCGGTTCAGACCTAGTTTACACTAGGCCTTCTAAAAGCACTTTTTAGGTCTGACATTAGGAATGACCTTTTGATTTAACTAAAACTATAGGTATAATCTACTTATTTAAAAGGGCTCCCCATCAGTCTACTTTATTTATCAGTTTCTAATTGTACCATTCCATGTTCTTTCACCCACTATACCATACAAGACGGGCAGCCAACTTTTGCATTTGGCTAGCTTCATTGTAGGTGACTGCACTATGTCCTTTCACTGAGAGCAGATCTATCGCAAAGTAGTTCCCTTCAGTGGCAGGAACTACTGTAAAACCAAAGTCAAGTCTAGTCAAATAATCTTTATTCGGATAGGAATATCCATAAAAGCACAATTAATCACCACCAATTGGAAAATACAATACACATTTTTTAAAACAAATAAATACACAGTATCATCCAATACATACCTAAAATCACACTGTATAAAATCAAGAAGACGGGTTGGATGGCCCTATCAAAACTAGCAGCGTGTAAATATAGTGCAAATTATGTGGTTTGAACCAATGTGCAATGTCAGCAATATATTGCAAATAATATATAGTGGCGGGCAGTAAGACAAACAATATGCCTAGTCTAGCAGCATTAATAACATAGTGCAGATTATAAAGTTCGGGCCAATGTGCAAAATCAGCAAAATAAGGTGTGATACTGTGCGATAGGTAAAGCAGTAATAAGCAGCAAGACCTGTGTGATTCAGCTTAGCACTATATACAGTTTTCAAGTAATGGCAACTTCCCACAAGGCAATTTAACTTACAAACAATACCATACCATCATAAAGATAGATTAAAAAACGTTGCACCGGAAAGTATTACAGGATTTTTACGACACATTAAAATTCATTCATAGAGGCACGTGAGCATACCGTGGCCTGTAAAAACGTGCTTACCCGGAGGATCATGTCATCACTTCCTAACTGTAGGATTTTGTGATATGCTAATTTAAAATCAGAAACAGCCCGTTCCTTAAAATAGGAAATTAGATACTGTTTAGTGTATCTAGTATAAAATTTACAAAAGAATAAAAAGTGTAGCATTGTTTGTTTCCTGCCAATGCCGCATGGGCAGTGCAACTCCTCGAGGTTGCTATTGAATTCTAACGGGAAGCAAAGTGAATATTTTATACTACCGTCCCTAAGACGAAACAGTAGGCTCCTATTCCATCTTCCTATATTTTTCGTGAGGTAATGCTGGGGCATATGATGTTGGTTACTCTGTACCTCCAAGAGGGGCATATATCTTGTAATCGATGATTTATGATGTTCAATGTTTTCTCTTTCTTTACTATACAAATCATACAGTGCCCCACTTAGTGATTTTACACTTGTGCCACCCGTAGATAATGGGCAAGAGAAGATGTGCTCCTGCTTCACGCTTGCTAGACTGTTCTTAACTGCATCAAGCCACGGTATACTGCCGCCCCTATCACACTTGAGGCAATCTATAATTATCTCTTGGGTTAAGGACGCAGCGGGGTTTTGCCATATTTGTAACCAAAATATGGCAGGACGGGACCTGATAAAGTCTTCCACATAGTGCAGGATCAGTTCTTTATGACATATATAATTTGGGGATGAAATTTGAACCCAAACGATTTTCCTACAAAATCTATTCTCTTCAAGTTGTATCCCACTACATTTTGCATGCCCCCAGACTTCGGCACCGTACGTGGCCGTTGGTATGCATTGCGATTTATATATCTGGAGCAAGGGTATGACCACCTCTACTCGTTTAGGCTGCTGAAGGCTGATGATTGAATTAACAGCTCTGGCAAATTTAATTCTACCTTAGGCTACATGTGCTTGCCAAGAGCCAGAGTCTGAAAAGACTAGGCCCAGATAGGGAAAAGTGCTTGTGTGTGTTAGGGATTCACTGCTGGACGTTATAAAATTAATATGGTGTTTTTTCGGCCCACACAACATTATATAAGATTTTTTTAAATTAGTGCAAAGGTCCAAATCAGCCATAAAGGACACAAACCCCGTAATTAAAGTGCGGAGTGCGTTCGGGGTGCGGCCCCAATAGGACTGCATCGTCTGCGTATAAAAGTGCAGGGAATAGTTTGCCATTAATTTTGGGTACATCGCTAGTTAGCTTGGACAGGGAGTTATGTAATTCATTTATGTAAAGGATAAAAAGTAGAGGGGCTAAGACGCAACCTTGTCTTACCCCTCTACCAATGGCGATGTCCCCGGAGACATCCCCTTCATTACTTATCCTCACCCTTGCCCTCAAATCCCTGTGCAAATACGCCAAAAAATGAACCAAGGCCTCATCCAACCCATAACTTAAAAGAATCTCCCATAAACGTGATCTATTAACAAAATCAAAGGCTGAGGTTAAATCCATAAAACCCAAATAAAGAGGTGCTTTTTGTGCAATAGTATATTTATCCAAAATAAGCTTTAAATTCAAGCACTGTTCGACGTGTCCCACGTTACTTCTAAAACCCAGTTGACAACAGTTTAAAATGTGGTTTTCTTCAGCCCAATTCCTGATCCTACTTAAGACAACCCTGCCCAAGATCTTCAAGGTATTGTCTATCAGAGAAATAGGGCGGTAGCAACTGGGGTTGGATCTGTCACCTTTCTCTAAAATGGGCGCGATAATGCTGGTCGACCAAGTGCTTGGGATAACTGTATCGGTTAAATTATTAAAAACATTGCATAAAAGAGGGGCCCAAAGGTCTGGTTCGTGTTTTATATGATCGATTGGGAGTCCATCCGAACCTGGGGCTTTATTCCCTATGCTTTGATGTATCGCATCCTTGACTTCAGTTATGGATATTGCAACCTTTGAGATTGGGAGGCATGTATGAGTATTAGACGTCGTTGGAGGGACTGTATAGATTCTAGCAAAATGCTCTTCCCATAACTCGCTTGGTATGTTACAACTTATGGGAGTGATGTTCAAACCCATCGACCTCATAGCTTTTACTTCCTTCCAAAATCCGGTTACGTCTTTAAGTGAAGCAGCACTAGCAATGTTCACCCAACGTTCCTTCAATAACTCATCAGAGCGATATTTGGTTGCTTTCTTATAGCGTGCCCTCAATGCCCTCACTAAGGTTGTGTCCCTGGGTTTGGCCACTAGTGCCTCATGCAGTTCTCTATTAGCCTGGGAACATGAACCATCAAACCATCTGGGATTCTTGCTTAAATTTGTGACCGGTCTTGAGATTGCGTGTTTAATACCGGCGCATAACCCAGTAAAGGCCTCAAAGATCGCTACACCCGTGCAGCTACTTGAAAGACACGTCTCCACCAACAAGGGATGTGATTTTATTACACTTGCAAGTAGGGCTTTATTGTCTATGCCCTTCCAAATAACTCTAAGCCGGTCGGTGGATACCTCCAGATGTTTGGCCCCAATTTCTTTTTTGGTTGTAAATTTGGTAGGGAGGCTAATAGTTGTTAAAATCGGGTTATGATCACCCTGAATAGTACATAAAACCTCTCCCTTAACTAAATAATTTACCAGTGAAGATGAAATAAAAACATAATCTATGGTGGATGAGCAACGCCGTCCTCTGTAAGTTGGCAGTGGACCTTTCTCCGAATTAACGCCAACCTTTTCCATTGCATTAATCAGGTTGCGAGGGGATAAGTAATTAAGAAACTCTTTCCCTCTTTTACATAGGTTGGCCCTAGCCGGTACAGTGAGAATATTGTCAGTACCACTATACAAACGTACGTTAAAGTCCCCTCCTAGGCAGATTCCATCCAATTTGCCATACCTGTGCTCATACTCTAAATTATCAATAAATTCAAACAAATTGCAAAAATTCCTATTTGGTAGTGATGTAAAATCATTATTATAAAAATTGATTAAACATATCGAGGTTCCCTGTGACTAGATCGTGGCTTGAAAATTCTCATTATTTGTCACCAGGGGTTTTATGTTACTCCCTGCTATAGTCTTTATCCATGTTGATAACCCCCCACATGGTCGACCTATTTTGGGGCTGGGAACAATATTATTATAACATACAAATCCCTCAAGAAAGAGTTCAGTTGTACACCATGTCTCCTGGAACATCAAGATGTCATAGTTGCTAACCAGATTAACCCATTCCACAGAATTCAATTTGGATCTTAGTCCTGCGATGTTCCAGCTAAGTACATTTAGGATAGGAACTGAGGGTCTGGGTCCAGTAACATCCGGACAGATCCTTAGGGGTTCTGCCAATCCCAATACAGCAGTCGATTATCGATTCACCAGTCAGTCTTGGATCTCCAGGCTAGACAGAACAGTGAACCGATTCTGAGTGGTGTATGTGGGAATGGTGGAATTGCAGGCTCCCCGGGCAGGTTTATAGAAAAAGCCCAGGGGTAATGAATGTTTAAGGGTTGAGGCAATATTGTGATTCATTTGTGCTTGCAATAGCCATTTCACCATGGAGTGGCGTCTGAAATTCACAACTATGCAATCACCTGTAATATTCTTATCTGAAGATCCCACACGTCGCACCATTAAAATTTCAGTGGCGTGCTCTATCCCAAGACCCTTGTACTTTGATAACTAATCAATGCTCTTATTCTTAAGTTGTTCCCAGGACTCAGTTTGATCTTTCTTCAGAGGAGGTACGCCAGCTAAGATTACGACGTAGGGACAAGCCTCGGGTGGTAGATGTAAGACTTCTTCAGATGGGCTCCTAACTTGTTTTTCTGGGGTAGGAGTGTTATTCCCAACAATGGGTGTATTCTTGGAGACAGGGACTAACATCACAGGGGTAGTTGATGCAGAAATACGGGACATACTATTGCTACTGGACCCATTATCGAAAGCTGCATTTAATGGGGGCAACGAGCTGGGGGTAGACTTATAGAACAAACTGATCTTAGAATTGCCACACTTGGCACATGCATTATTGGTACTTGGTGACATAAGGTCACCGCTCTTAATTGACAGTCCCTGGGTAATTGTCTCCATTGATTTTAATTTCTGTTCTCCCCTGATTTTATCAATAATGGTAACCCCCTTTTTTTTTACATCCTGTTTCTTAACCAGGTTTTGTAGCCTATCCAGACGTTTGAAAACATTACATTTTTTATCTACTAAATCTTTTGATCGATCGTAAACAGAGTCCACAATAGTGCTAATTAGAACGTCACTCATCCTTCCATTTGTGCCATTTGCTGCTGTATATTCAGTTTGAGTATGGATCGAATTCGATGCAGCTTCTGGTATGGTTATGTCCACAGTGCTATCCTCTATTTGGACAGTGGGGCCAGCAGGCGCATCAGTGGGTCCTTTTCTCCACAAGCTCAAAGGTGTAGGTTGAGTTTTTAGGCGGGATGGCTGTTTTCTCTTGCTGCTAGTCATTTTTGAAGGTCCTCTTTTCCTTTTCTCCCCCACCGCTTTAGTGACCGAGGCAGAGTTACCAGCGCTGGCAGTGGCTTGAGGCCCTTGTTGTAACAGTAAATATATTCCCCCTTGACCTCAAAAATTGTAACGGTATACATCCAACACTTTAATTCTAATATTTTAGTACATGAGGGCAAACAACAAGAAAAGTTTTTTTTATAACTTTATCATTTTATTCTTTTTCTTTTTAGTTGTATTTCTTAGTACAAAAATAATTTTTCATTTATCAATTTATCACATCAGTTCATATATTTTATCAAAAAGACACATAGTATAAAATACATCGTTTTGTGATCTCATCAGTAAAAAAACTATTTTATGCAGGGAAAACAAAACACAAAACAATCCACACTCTCACAAATGCAAACATCCCTTATTCATCATACATGCTACATTCATTCTTAGATTCTGCGTCTGAGGGATCGCAGATGGACGTGCAATTGATACGCAAGGTCGACGCGTTTCGGCAGAGTAAACTGCCTTCCTCAGGACCTGTATTGCAGAATGCTCAGGCACAAACAATCTTTTTATGGCCCCTGCATAATTAGATATCTGTAACGAAAAATGACATACATTGTTTTACTTATTCTATAACTTTTTACTATTGTTCTCAGTTACGTCGCCCTATGTATAACCAAAAAACAGGACATAATTCATTTTTACATAGTATATTGTCGTTACTCTAATACTCTTGTGGTTGGTCATGAACCAAAGCAAACGGGGTGACATCTACATGACTTTCATAATCGACACAGAACTCTAAGATTATAGACAGATGAAGGCATTAAATGAGAACTCTGGTACTGTTGACAGAGAAACCCTTTAACAAAAGGAGTGTCTATTATAACCACAGCTAACGATTGTGTTGCAGGTGAAAGATATTTATCAATCAATACCTAGGCTGATATCAAACGATAGGTATAAATTTATCTAAATGTTTTGCCATTTTGAGACTTGTTCACATGTGGGATGCTTTTGACCACATGTCAGGATGAAACTGATGTGACTTAGATCAACAACTATGTACCTTTTGTTTTAGAAAAGGATTCCTTTCAAATTCGCAGCAATGGTCTTCAGGGTTTATTTTTGTAATACTACCTGAATAAGAATAAGAACAGATACTGTCACTGTTCTGAGATGTTATCTATATATAAGGGAGATTTATCAAGAAAATGTGAGCCAATCGCTTACCTATTTTATCAGAAATTGTCTTTTTTTCTTTTTTCTAGTTGTTGGTGCAAAGGCTTGTTTTTTGTGTTTTTTGTGGATCCGGCGTTATACTATAAGGACCACAAAAAGGTACACAAAGGAATACACATTTACTATCTGGTACTCACTATAGATGATAAACTAGTGTAGTCTCTATATTACTGACCTTATTGTCACAATATGTAGGACTTGGAGTGTAAGGTTACTCTCTTCGTGTGTAGAAACGCAAATGACTGCTGTGTTTTCTTAGTGGAACCGATGTAAGTCTGTAAAGAAGTTTAAGAAAGAATACATAGATCTAATCTTGTTCGTTTTTAGCATATACAAAAGAAATTAGGAGTATGGTAAGGTATGTCAGGATTTACCTTATCTCTGAGTCTGATACCTTTCTTTTGAGGAACGGTCTTTAGCAGTGGAAAATGCAGGCGATATGAGGCAGGGCTCCTCCTTTTACGATTTCAGAGAAACATTGTTTTAAATGTTCTGGAGGTGGAAAGAGAAGTACACCCTCGTAAGGACGGTTTACTGTCGCTCGCTACTATTTATTAAACCACTCTCGCGTATGGTGCTAACTACGCTATGCGCTGTACTTACTTCGAATCCTCTCTCGTCCGGTCCAAACCTTCTTACTTGCACTGACAAGGAAGCCTAGACTCTGGTTGTGATACTTCCTTCTTATATACGTAGTTTTCGCGCTTCTCGCCACCAGTATCCAATACGGTAGAAAGGGGATGTTTGACAACCAAACCGGCAGTCGAGTTGCTGGCGGTCACGTGATTGAGAAACCGCGGCGGCCATTTCTGAGTGGAGATAAAATTATCTGTCTATGTGATGTATATAGAATCATTTCCTAAGTGGGTTTAGATTGTGGCATCTCTGCGTACGATTTCTTAGCAGAGTAAATGCCAATATTGAGATGGGGTTAAAAGGAAATAAAAATAAAAATAAAATAAAAATAATAATAAAAAACCCACTTTGTATACGGGTATGTTAAGCATGGTCACATGCATACAATAACACGGCGGCCATTTCTGGATGGCAATGTAGTTGCATAATTGCGCGATATGTGGAAGATCATATCATCTCCAAGGGATTTAAATTTTGATATGAATATGTATGGTTTATTTTCAAAATTTATTATGTCACATACCACGAAATATTTTCATTTAGGCCTCTTTTGACACTGTCAAAATAAAAAATCCAGAAGCATTCACGTTTTTTCCTTGTTATCTCTGGTGATTCTCCTTTCCTACATTGGATTTTCTCCAAGATACACCACTTCAAATCTAGCTCATTGTGGTTATGATCCGTGCAGTGTTGGGTTAGCGGTGATGTCAGTTTGTTGGTTCGCACTGAAGATTTATGTTCGCTAAATCTTAGCCTAAATTCGCGTCCAGTCTCTCCTATGTAAGGCAATCCGCAAGGACATACGATATAGTATACGATGTTTTTACTGCGACAGTTTGTAAATGACCTAAGAGTAATAGTTTTGTCATTGTGAGATAGACAATTGCCTGTGATTGCAGCATCACACGCATGGCAGTTACCACACTTGTGGTTACCTCGAATCGTGTCTCCACCTGTAAGTGTCATTTGTTTCTCTGTTGTGACCGTTTTGCTCCTGGTATGGACCAAACGATCTCTCAGATTTTGGTTGCGTCGATATGTCACCAATGGTTTTTCTAGGCTTTTTTCACCTTCAACTTCCAGTATCCTCCAGTTTTTATTAATTATGTTTTTGATTTTGTAATTGAGTGTGGAGTGATTTACAACACACACAATTTTGTCTTGGCTTTTATTTCTCTTGTTTCTTAGTAAGGCATCCCGATCGTAAAATCTCGCCCTCTTGAAAGCTTGGCGGACTAAGCGATGGGGATATCCTCTTTCTGTTAATCTTTTACTTAGGTGTTTGCTATGATGATCATAGTCTGAGAGGGAGGTGCAATTTCGCCGAATGCGAAGAAACTCCCCGAAGGGAATAGAGTCCTTCTGGCAATGCGGATGAAAGCTTTCAAATTGCAAGATGGTGTTCTTAGCCGTTGGCTTGCGAAAAAGGCTTACCATTAATGCGCCATTCTTCCCTTCTATCGTTATGTCCAAGTATTCAACTTTTTCATGGCTATGATTCGAGGTAAATTTAAGGTTTGTATCGCTGGCATTGAGCCAGAGAATGAACTCTTGCAATTCTGTGAGTTCCCCATGCCATACAAAGAAGATATCATCGATGAAACGTCTCCAAACAGAGACGTTCTCGAAAAAAGGGGCATTTGAATTGAAGATATTTTTTATCTCCCATTCACCCATGTAGGTGTTTGCCACCGAAGGCGCACAAGAAGCACCCATACTTGTACCCTTTACTTGCTTGAAGAGGGTTCCCTCAAACTCAAAGTAATTGTTCATGAGTACAATTTCTAAGCACTGAATGATAAATTCGTCCGGTCTATTCTGGGGGTATCTCTGCAGCAAATCAGCGACTGCATGTAACGCTTGACATTGAGGTATGTTGGTGTACAACGCCTCAATGTCAAGCGTTACGAGAATGTCCAAGTTGGAATCAAATGCTAAACCCTCGATTTTGTTAATCATATCGCCTGTATCTTTGACAAAAGACTCATATTTCTGGGTTAAGGGGCACAAAAAGGTGTCTACGTATTTTGATAGTGGTTCGGTGTTAGAACCGATAGTAGATATAATAGGACGTAGGGGAGGGTTAGTTTCATTTTTGTGAGTCTTTGGAAGACCGTACATGGTAGGTGTGATCGGGCAGGTTTTGTTCAGGAATTGCAGTTCCTTCTCACAGATGTATCCGTTGGTAAAGGCTACCTGTGTCATTTCGTGGATTTGCCCACTTAATCTGTTTAGTTCTCTGGCAGTTGCTGGTCTGTAGTGGTCTGTGTTCGATAGCATTTCTCTCATTCTGTTGTTATAGTCTACTCTGTCAAATACTAAGATACCACCACCCTTATCACAGGGTTTTATTACCAAATTGGTGTTATTTCCAAGTTCCTTTAATGCCAGATTTTCTTGTTTTGTTAGGTTATATTTATACTTCTCTGGTCTAGTTAACAGTCTGTTAACATCTGCTAAGACCTGTCTTTCAAAAATCTGAACTTCTGGTCCCACCATGTCTAGTGTGGGCGAGAAAATCGAGGGGGGTTTACAATTAGAAAGATTTTCTTCTTCATCACATAATTCTCTATCTTGGAAAAAAATTTTTTAACCTAACCTTCCGAAAGAAGGCATGAAGGTCAACCTGTAGTTTAAATTTGTTCAACGCAGTAAACGGAACAAACGAAAGGCCTTTACTCAGGATTGACGACTCCTCGTCTTTTAGTTGACTAGATGAGAGATTATAAATGGGCAAGGTACTTGACATTGGCCTATCTTTTCGAGTATTCTCTACCACCAGTATTGCTGATTCCTGGTTTTTACATACTGTTGTTGTTGAGGTTGTGGGGTCGAGGTCTGTGCATTCCCTCTGTGTTGTTGCCAGTGTACTTGTCTGCCCCTGTAGGGGCCCCTCGATAAAAAACCCCTGTTATGGAAGTTACGTTGTCCTTGTCTTCCTTGAAAAGGTCCAGGATTGTATCCCCCTCCCCCACTGGGGCCGGGGTTGCCAAAGTTTTCACTATCAGATCCTGATGAACCAGTATCAGAAAAATTCGTGTAGTTTCTTCTAGGTGTGTAATTTGATGGAAACTCATTAGAGTTACTTTGATAGTAACCTGGATTTAAGAAGGGGTAGATTTTCTCTTTAGAGAACCATCTAATGTCTTTTTTCAGTTTTTCTGTTTTCTTATTTGTTAAGTATATATCAAAGTCTTTCATTTCAGTTTGTATTTTTTCCAATTTATCTTTGGCTTCTTCAACTGCATCTGATGTTTTAAGTTTCTCCTCTAATTTTTCAATTTCTTCATTCAGTGTAATAAGGATGTCTCTGGCCGTCTCTATAATAAGTAACATCCAATCTCTGGAACAGCGATTGGATATCAAAGACCATCTTTCTAAGAATTTTCGTATCTCGATGAATAGTGCTGGGGCATTCCTAACCCGGAGACCGGTTGGAATGACTCCTGCCACTAAGTATTCTCGCATGTAACGTGCATGGGACTCAATGCGTTTGGCTCTTTTTCTAAGATTAAGCAGGTTCTGCCATTCGCTGTTATCACTTAAGGTGTTACTAGTGGTGTTGTTTTTATCTACCACATGGCCTAATAGTGAGTTAAACTCATCTTCTGAAAACCCAAAGGTTTCCATATTTTCAGTTTCTACAAGTGAGGCTTAATTGTCAACCAAGATGTCAATAGCTTTTATCTTTTATCTATTGTTTTTACAAAAAGTCAAGAAAAAGGATCTCTATTATTGCTAGGTGAATAGTTGCATGCCTATAGAAAGCAGCAAAATGTACCCCTGCCTAGAACATGTCCAGACCAAAAGAGTATATGTTACGTATGTCAGTTGATCAACAACTGAATCCCACAGTTAAAAAACCGTGAATGTATTAGCATAAGAGTGGGACCCCCTCTAGTATTACTTCAATGGTCAGGGAAAAAGAGGGGAAAAGCAAAGCACTAACAGTAAATATATTCCCCCTTGACCTCAAAAATTGTAACGGTATACATCCAACACTTTAATTCTAATATTTTAGTACATGAGGGCAAACAACAAGAAAAGTTTTTTTTATAACTTTATCATTTTATTCTTTTTTTCTTTTTAGTTGTATTTCTTAGTACAAAAATAATTTTTCATTTATCAATTTATCACATCAGTTCATATATTTTATCAAAAAGACACATAGTATAAAATACATCGTTTTGTGATCTCATCAGTAAAAAAACTATTTTATGCAGGGAAAACAAAACACAAAACAATCCACACTCTCACAAATGCAAACATCCCTTATTCATCATACATGCTACATTCATTCTTAGATTCTGCGTCTGAGGGATCGCAGATGGACGTGCAATTGATACGCAAGGTCGACGCGTTTCGGCAGAGTAAACTTGTTGGCCAACAGAAATTACCACGTCGTTCTTATTAGACTCAAGGCCCCCTGGTAACATTTCTTGGTGTGTGGATTATTAATTATTACAATGGGTGATAACGGCAAGGGTGCCGATGGATTGTTCCGCTCTTCCCCTCCAGACATGTGTGAATGAGTTGTCGGCAGTGGCGGCTGGTGACATTTGAAAGTGGTAGGGCGTAAAATGAAAATCGTACTGCAGAAGACAGACAAGCAATGCAAACAGGCTGCTCAGACAGCTACAACTAATTGAGCCTCTTCTACTGGCGCACATTAGCAGCTCAGACGGCTCTGCGCCTCTGCCAGCCAGCGACAAACTACAGGTGCATCCACAAAGCTGCACACGTACAGGCGTCCAATTTACTTCACACATTGTTTCAGCACCAAACCAATTGAAATATTCTTTGCAATCTATTACGCATTTTTTTATTGTATGCACGGTTCATTAAACAACATTGAAATTTCAGCTTCGAATAATAGTAACCCACCACATTATCTGAATGAACAAAAAGCACCGTTAACCACATTTGCTAAAGCTTTGCACGGGCGCACTACACACTTAAAAGATGGATTCTGTTTACTTATTATTGTAAATGCCCACCTACGCAGCTATAAATCGCGCTGCATCGCGCTAGTCCAATCGTAACTTTTTAAATAAATACGCAGCCAGAACTCTTAAAACAGCAATCACTGAATTTTAATGCACAATGTGGTGATCTCGTGCTTCAGCAGCAACATTAACTAGGCGCCAACCATCACAACGGCCCCGTTAATAACAGACTGACTCAGAATAATAAAATAAAACCATCACAACAGCCCCGAATAATAAAATAAATGTAAAAAAACGTACCTTGGCTTCCATCTCTGACTCCGGACTCTAGTCCTGTCCCGAGACTGCAGACTCCCGCCATCCTGGATTTCAAATGCCTCGTCGTCAGAGTCGTCACTAAAGGCTGCAGGCAGCCTCCCTCCCCTCCATGGCAGCCGGTGCTGATTGGTTCGGCCGCCTGCCCTAAATACGTCATTCCTTCTTGTCTCCATGCTTTAGAACGGAGAGTGGGAGGAGGCAGGGGGGAGCGGCTTGCCCACTGTTGCTAATACTGTCTGTTTGGACAGCCTCTCAGGCTGTCCAAACAGTCCGTATTCACAACAGTGGGCAAGCCACTCCCCCAAGCCACTCCCCCCTGCCCTGAGGCTCGACTCGTAAACAGGAAGTAAGTTTGCTGACTGCGTTCTCGCCGTGCAAGAAGGGCAGGCAGAAACAAATGGTAGTTATAGATAAAATAACTACTATTTGTTTCTGCCTTCTTCTCGCACGGCGAGAAAGCAGGGGGGGCGGCGCCCAAACGCCCCCATGGTAAAACCGCCACTGGTTGTCGGTAAGCCCATAGACAGTCTCCTCTCGGTTAGTTCTATTTCCGTGGAGACCAAGCTGACGGCTTCTTCTAGCATGCTCTCGATGGTGGAGGTAGCCGAGCTTTTTTGGCCCAATGTAGCTGAGCGTTTCCCCATAGTATTTATTGTCCCTCACCTAGATGAGATGCTTAGGGGGGTGGCCCGGCCTCTTCTGGCCCCTGACGGCCACAGACGGCCCGCCCTTTGCCCAGTCTTAGCCTGGCACTGCCCACGCGCGTCCCGTGGCGCGGGAGTTCTGGCGATCTTTTGGGTGATTGCGGCGTCCTGCCGCAAGGACTCCTTGGGGGGTGTAGTCTTCCCCCTCTGCGGCCGCACACCAAGATTACGTAGGGCAGCGGGGGAGACCAGCGTTGTGCGCCCCCACGTCCCCACAGCAGCATTAGCGAGGGTCCACAACAACAAGCAGCCCAGGTAGAGTTGTCTACCCCCACTGTTCAGGGCACCCGCTCCACTGGAGTTCTGGCGGTCTTTTGTGCGCCAGCGGGCGCAAAATGGGCGTTTGCGGCGTCCGGCTGCAAGGACTCCTGGGGGGTGTAGTCTTCCCCTCTCTGCGGCGCACACCAAGATGACGAAGGGCAGCGGCAGCGGGGGAGACCTGCGTCATGCGCCCCCACGTCCCCACAGCAGCACCAGCGAGGGTCCACAACAACAAGCAGCCCAGGTAGAGTTGTCCGCCCGCACTGTTCAGGGACCAAAACATTTTTTTTACTTTGACGAGGGTCTGGCAACTTCCCTAACAAAGTTTTGCAAAAAGCACGACCAAATAAAACCAGCTGTAACTAAGCCAAAAGGTTAACCGCCAATTCTAGACACATTAATCTTGCCAATGCTGGTTAAATTTGCTATCCTCCATAGAACATAAAAAAAACATTGAAATAGCTCAAAGCAACTTGTCTCAAGTTTTCACAACATTTGAAATGCTCCCTGAACCCACTGGGACCATAAAGAAGTTTCCCACATATTGAAACAGTCATCCACCCATTTTTTAAATGCAATTAGAGCTAACACAAAATTGTAGTTGCACTGAATGACGAAAGGCATTTGTTGGCAGCATTCATGAACCTGGGCATGCACACTGTTGTCTAGAGTCTGAATGAATCCATGTGAGAAAGATATTAGGAAAGGTGGGTGTTGAAATTGGGATATTAGTTGTGAAGGATGTGAGTCCTTCACAAGTACTAGGTCTACAATTGTCTCCTTAATGATAACCAAGTACTCCATTGTAGTACTTAACTCTCTCAGGGTAGCAAAACGGAGCAGTCGAAGGCCTCTTCAGGGGAGGTGGTGTGGTCACGTAATCTCAATTCCTTGACATCTAGCAATAACACTCAATAAAATATTGTTTGGTCAGTGCTTTTCCTTTAAAAAAAGAAAGTACATTCATGATTTATTACAGCCGTACTACTAAATACTACACATTAAAGTAGAAATATATACATCCTGTAGATAGAAAATACCTTTGTGACACCCTCATATAATACACCCTTGGTGGGTACTGAACCCCGTTATCACAATACCTACTACCTATATCAGATGCAATATCGCAATAGAGGGATTTCATTTTAAAAGGAAGGCCTACTTTGTCAAAGGGTCATCACATTAATATCTCTAAGGCAAGCCGTATTGGCTTGGTCAAGGGGGTCACCTCCTCAGTTTATATTGGGCCAGCCTATTGGCTTTGGCAAGGGGTCTTCCCCATTAATAAAAAGCAGTCGCGTTAGAATTATATCACTAAAGTCGATGGAATCAGCCATCATATTCACATGCATTCAATAATAAGGCAAGCATTGCCACTTCAGTTATTATCAAGAAGTGTTTTAAATAAAGCATTGCATTTGAACCTGAAACCTGCATGCCACAGTCTCTTTTTAACATGCTTCAGGTCACACAATGGAGCCTGCAGAGCCCAAGTGTCAAAGCTTCACCTCTATAAACACAGTGTTGAAGTTTCACTCCCCGTTTTTCTTTTCATCTATCCCCTATGGCCACTTATAAAGTAATTACCAGTCCACTAGGAGGCATTAATACACTCTTATACAATTGCCCTCGCAATCTGCCACGCTCAACCACATCTTTCAGCTCAGTCTAGGTTCCCAATCCTGAAACTTCATCAAGAGCTTGTTTCACTTGGAATTAGTAGCCCACATTACTTACTAGGTGAGTGATGTGAGGAGGAACCTGATGATGAAGCATGCCACCCATGAGTGGTGAGGATTTTCATCCTTTAATCAAAAAATGTCAACATCTGAAAGCCTGACTATTAATCACACACCCAGTCAAGGGTGTTGTGGTCTGTTTAGACAGTGTGCGGTTTGTGTGCTCACCACATCTGTTGCTATGTCTTACATATGCATCTCTGGCCATCCTGTGTTGTTTCTTCTCCCCATGTTGCTTCACCACCCCCCTTTCCTGTCTCCTGTTTTGCTTTGCCACCTTCCTGCATTCCCCATTTTGCTTCCACACCCCTGTTTGGGGTGGCTTTTTGTTGTTTTTTTATTGATCAACTTGGATTGGTAATTCCAAATTTAAAAAAGTGTGCATAATTTTGTATGTGCGAGCATACATGATGGTGGGTCTGCCTACAGAACAATGTGGGCATCCACATCAAGTTTTATTTTTCTTCTTCTTTTTTTTAAATTATTTAAATCTTTTAATCATGCAGAAACAGCTTTTTTACTGATCCTCCCTCTTTGGTTCACCCATAGGGGAGGAAATACATCACGAGTACAGAAGCTGACAGACTGAAATCAGTCAGTATAGAAAAAAAAATAGGTGTTCGCAAGTAGCAGGTTTGGACACATTCTCTGCATTCTCTTGCCATCAGGGTTGCTGTGCAGCATGGTTAAAACCAATTAGCAAAGTCAGTAGATCTCAAAGGCAAGACTTATTGACTTTTCCAGTGATTGTTTCTTTTTGGTTAAGCACACCAAGAGTAGATTCATTTTCCAGCGGTCTTCCTCATATGCTTCTCTTTGCCCCACTGCTGTGCTCTGTGTTGCCCTGTCTAACCTGTGTTACTCCCCTGCTCCCCTTTGGTTTGCGCTCCACATTGTGTGCCTCTCCTTTCTGTTGCTTTCTCGCTCACATGCTTCTACCCCGTTACACGTTGCGTCCCTTCCGCGCGCTGCTTCTCCCCGTACTCCACATTGCTCTCTTGCCCATGTTGTGTACCTAACCCTTCATCCTCTGTGTTGCTTCCGCCACCCTTAGTGTTGTTTCCCACACATGTGCCCACTGTATTGCTCCCCTCTCCCCCCACCCCCACTTTACTTTTGGGAGGGAAATGCTGTTACTGTATTTCTTGATCCACATTGGATCAGTAACTAAAAAAACACTTTGTGTCATTTTGTAGGCAAGTGCATCAGTGGTGCGCCTGCAAAATGACACTGCGTCATATCGCTTTTTTTGGGGTAGGGGGTGGATGGGAGGATTCCATTTTAGCCATGCTGCACAGCATTAGGGATGCTGTTCAGCATCCCTAAAACCATTGGCAATGTCAAGCAAAGCTAAGGTCTATTGGCTTTGTCACTTTAAAACCATAGCTAAAGGTAAAATGTAACTTCTTATATTCTCAGCACTTCAAGATAGTTTGTCCTCGGGGCCCACTCCTTACTTCCCATTCTCTGCAAGACTTCAATACTAGAGGGCGCACTTTCGGACCACTCCCCTATGCCCTGCTGGCTGATCTGGGTCTGTCATGGTCCATTTGCAAGCCATGGCATCACAGCTTGTCCTGCTGCAATCGCCTGGTGGGCATGAGCCAGCATAAAACCCACATACAGATCTATCGGGAACACGATGACTGCTCGGCTGACATTGTGGGCAGCAGCGAAGACGACGATCAGGGGGCTGCCGATGAGAGCCACTGACCTATCCAGCAGGCAGAAGGATGAGCATCAGAAGGTTCTGGAAGCAGATAGAGCCTGCCTCACTCGTGCTTACATGGCTCACCCTTCTGCTATTGTGAGGCGCAGCTTTGAGAAGGCATGCATGGACTGCAATAGCCTCTTTACCTTCAAAGCAGAGTATCTGCTTCAGAGATTGAAATACCGGCACTATGAGCAGGTAGAGAAGGCGGGACGGCTACTGGCGGCGCAGCTCAGTCAGAGGGAAGTGGGAATGGACTCTGCAGTGCTGGTCACCAAGGCACAGGAATTCACAGTTGCGTTTTTCATCGTACTACTTGGAATTTGTTCAGTGACCAGCGCAGACGGACACCTTCTTAGATGGTATTCACTTACCATGACTTTCAGAGGACTGCAGACAGGTGCTTCAGGGCACATCACTGAGGAGATAGAACATGCCATCTCAGATTTACCCAATCACAGAGCCCCGGGTGAGGATGGTTTACTGGCATTTTTCTACAAGTGGACCAAATCCAAAGTGGTGGATCTTCTGTATGATTTTGATTGCTCACCCACCCTGGGCTTATTATCCAATAGAGCGCTGATTTCAGTCCTCTCCAAACCAGGAAAGGACCCTCTCCGTTGTGGCAGTTATCGCCATATATCCCTGCTTAATGCGGATGTTAAGATATTGGCCAGCATTCTAGCTGCCCACCTCAAGCGAGTCCCTCCCCGTCTTAGTCATCATTCGCAAGTGGGGTTTGTCCCTGGTCTCTCGTCACGCAATCATCTTCACACATTAGCTCATGCAGGCAGGCTAGCACTGGACCTTCCAGATGAGAGCTTGGCACTGTCATTGGATGCTGAAAAGACCTTTGACAAGATTGAATGGGAATACCCGTTTACTGCGCTCTGGAAATGTGGCCTTGGTGATGACTTCATCTCCGGAGTGAGACCGCTCTTATCACTCCCCCCTTGCCGCAGGTCAATTGTGAGGGCTTTCTTTCTGATCCCTTCCCAGTCCGCAGATGCACCCGTCAGGCTTGCCCACTCCCCCCCCCTGCTATTTCTCCTTATGATGGAGCATTTAGCGGCGTCCTTGTACCAATCTCATCTGATCATAGGTATTCCCACGTCTGGAGGTCTGTCAGCACTATATGTATGCACAGATGAAATTCTTACCTTGTCTAACTTACCCTCCTCCATCCCTGCGGTACTGGAGAAGATTGATGCTTTTGCGTCAATATCCTGCTACAAGGTGAACTGGGGAAAGAGCGAAGCCTTGCCGCGGTCAGGGATCACCACATGCGCTGCCATCGCTGGTTACCCATTCCAGTGGAAGAATTCCTGCCTTGGGTATCTTGGCACTTTAGTTAACTGGGGCCTGGAGCGCCTGGTGAAGGATAACATGGACCTACTGATTGAGTGAATGCGATTGGACTTCGCCAAATGGTCCCAGCTGAATCTCTCACTCTGGGGCATGGACACAAGCAGTGAAAATGGTTACTCTTCCCAGATTCACGTACGTGTTGGGCATACTTCCCCAACTAGTACCCCTCTCGACCCTCCGTCGGATAGATGAGACCATTAAGGTTTTCATCTAGGGTTCAGCGAGACCATGCCTGGCAATTTGAAAGCTTTTCTTCCATAGATCAGCAGGGGGATTAGGCATACTTTCTGTGGAGCATTACTGTCTAGTCCTACATTTGGTACAAATGGCTTACATGCACCCTTGGGCCACGATCGAACGCAGACTCCAGGAGCCCTCGTTGGGAGTACAGGACCTCTATTTTCCTGCCGCTGCCGTGTCCTCCAACCCCATTCTAAAAGCAATGTACTCTGCCTGAATGCGAGCTGCCAAGTTCTTTTCAGTGGATGCACATCTCCATGACAAAGCTCCCTTCTGGAACAATACTGGTATTCGCTTTTGGGGGTAGGGGTGGGGGGGGGAATGGGGGGTGGTGAGGCATGCTTGATTGGGGCCACTAG
Organism: Lissotriton vulgaris; assembly: GCF_964263255.1. Taxonomy (NCBI): domain Eukaryota; kingdom Metazoa; phylum Chordata; class Amphibia; order Caudata; family Salamandridae; genus Lissotriton; species Lissotriton vulgaris. The sequence continues at coordinate 1,629,602,716 of NC_141685.1, read as the reverse complement.
CGCAGAGCTGGGATCTTTACTCTTACACACCTAATCTCCGATGGCAAACTCAAGTCATTGGAGATGAGACAAAACAAATTTGGCCTGGTGCATACTCAACAGTCGCGCTATACACAACGACTTCATTGCCTGTTGAGGTCCCCAGCCTTGGGCCATGCCCTGTTTTCTGGTGCTCATTTACCTTAATACTTGAGGTCAGTTTAACCCCTCCCCTGCTGGTGACGGAACCGCTCCGTCATCAGCCGCGGTCGCGCTGTGCTGATGACGGAACGGTTCCGTCACGGCCCGCTCGGCACGCCTGCGCGGATTCCGCGCCTGCGCTGGACGTTCTATTGAGCGGGCGGGGCCGTGACGGAACCGCTCCGTCATGAGCACAGCTCGACCGTGGCTGGGGACGGAGCGGTTCAGTCACCAGCATGGGCGCGCCGCGCGGCCCCCCCACCCCCTTCCCGCCCTTCTTTTCTTACTGCCTTCCTTCTATATTAGGATTGTTTGTTATTGGTGCATTTATTGAAAGTAACATTTATATGTCAATGGGTCGAGGCTGGATTTGCACTCCCTGTATCTTCTGTTATTTTTCAGTATGTGATTTATGCCAATTAAAAAAAGACTGACAACCTTCCCAACATGCAGTGCACAAATACTGCCTTGTAAATGATTATTTTGGCAGCAAACCTGTCTTTTTAAAAAAAATGTTGCTCTATTTCACGTTTTTACTGTCTTTGTATTTTTCTGAAAGTAAGGTCCCTTTTTTTTAGGTCTCGGCTAGAAGCGAGCGAAGCTCGCTCTCACCAGAGATCTATTGTTAGCGGCTCAGCTTCCGAGGAGGACAGCACTGGCCGCGCGCAAGGCGATTTGCGCCGGCCACGCGCTCGAACGCGCTCACAGTGGCCAGGTGCTGTCCTCCTCGGAAGCTGAGCTGCTAGCTATACCTCCCGCTGCTTGCGCATGCGCCGTGCCCCATGGAAGGTTTCGGGTTTACGCATGCGCCGTGCCCCTTCCTGCAGGACCGGCCGCGGCAGACCTGGTTACTTGTCTTTGCTGGTAACTCTTTCAATCAATGCCTGTCGAAGTAATCGAAGAATAACCATCTTCCGAGAGAGTGGGGTGCCTTTGTGAAATTAGTAGATGCGCAGCGACAGCGTAGAACTATTGCTTCACTCTGCACGGTAGTGGGTGAACTGCAGGTCGACGCGTTGTATACTGACTTGGAGATCACATGTGAACACCTTTGCGTTCGCGGTGGTTTTTTCGCGTCAGAGAGCCGCTGAATGCTTTGAATGGGCAGATACTTATTTAACTGAAGAGGTAAAGCACTTGCACTTCGCAGCACTCCTGCAATGCATTTCATGAGACAGTACCGGCACTTCTCTGGAGCAAACTGGCACTCTAAATAATGAGTACCTGCTCTTCTAATTTTCCATTTATCGCGCTTTGGTTGCTAAATGGGAATGTCTCCTCTAAAGGGAGAATGTCGTGGCTTGTGAGCGAGGTTGGCTCGGTGCCCCCCTGGCGGGCAGGTCTAGGCTTGCACCGGCGCCCTCTGTGTCCCGAACCCCTTCGTAAGACCAAATACGACCCCAACTCGCCTCGTGTTGGGCTCCGCAGACAGCCTTGGAGTTGGACGCATCTTTAGGGCGGCAGGCAGCAGCCAGCACAGGTGGGGTGGGTGACGGGTGCCCAAAGCCGGCCTGCACTTCCAAGGCTTGGGTGTCGCCACACAGCTTGACTTAACATCCGCCCCCTGCCCTCAAGTGTTCAGCACGTGAACAATCCCCGCAGGACAGCACTGCTCAGAAAACGACGCGGCTCACACCCGCCAGTACCGTCAAGCCACACGCTGCTCTGTACGGGCAGCAAAAGCGGAGCACTGCTGTGCCGTCTGCAGAGTACTGACTACTTATGGAGGACACGCGCCCAGGTCCTTTCCAAAAAGAGACAGGTATGGCTGGCCGCTCTGCTTCGCCCGTGCACGCACACTTCCCGTTTTCGTACTCGAAAGGACACCAGTCCTGCTGGAAATACTTGGCATTAGCGCCCACGCCACCCTCTGGGAGCAGGTGCAGCGCTGAGTGGAGAGGGGACGTGCTGGCTGCTCTCTGGCACACGCGAGGGGAGTGTGTTGTGGGAGCACACAGGACGCGTGTCCCTCCCACCCACACCAGCAGCGGAGCCTCACACATCCACTGTATGCAAATCCATCTGCCGATGGTCGTCCTGCCCTTGCACCCCCGGCAGCCCCCCGAGCCCTGCCGCCTCTGCTGGATAAGATGGATTGTAATAATTTGATCTGCCGCTCCCCTCGGCCCCCGCCCCTGCCTCGAAGCCCAGGTTCGCCCGGTGGTCATGGGGTCCCTGCCTTGGCGCCGGTCCGGGCTGCACGGAGCGCACAGTGCTCACTAGAGTTAATGGGCACGCCTGGACCTATGCACTGGGGAGACGAGAGCAGCGCACAGGCACATCGCAGAAACTTTAAGCCGGGAAGATGCAGACTGTGCAGCCCACGCTCTGATAAGTGCCAGCAGACTCTGGCCGGGCAGTAACTGTCTATAACGGCCCGGGTTCTTGTGGCATGCGAGATCTCGCCCTGCGAGCACGGTTTTGTAGCCAAGGGGTGGCCACTGTTGATAAGAGGGCTTTGAAGCTTTGGTGGGGCAGAGCTGCCACACGGGCTCCGGCAGCACAGGGGATAGCGCTTGCAGGGATACAGCTGAAAACAAAGAGGATCTAGGCACTAGCAGCCTAGGGGATCGGTGCTGGATTGGGAACACGGACTACTGCAATGTAGGGGACTACGGGGGGGGGGAGGTTTCTGTTGCAGAATAGGACCACCCAAGGCGAGGACACAGCTGCATCCCAAAGGGGGGGGGGGAGCTTTGCTGCACCACTGCCACTGGCAGAACAGGAGCTAGTGCTTTTGGACAAACAGCTGAGGAACAAATGTATCTAGGCACTAGCATCCTAGGATCCCTGTGCTGGATGGGAAGAGTAACTGCTGCATCCTGGAGGCCACTGCCTATGAGCGTCACTGCTGCAGCCTAGGGGCACTCTGGCTGAGGACACTGATGGCTGTAACCCAGGGGCCACTGGTGGAAGGGAGGGGGGCACGCCTGCAGTACAGGGGCTGTTGCTTTTGGGGATACAGCTGGAGCGGGTACTGCAGCAGGCTGGGGGAGCAGTGCTGGGTTGAACCATTGCTGAAGTCCAGGGGGCACTGGTGGCGGCGCACCCTGCTGCACCATGGGGGCACCGGTAGGTGGAGGCTTTTTCAGCCCAGTGGTTACTAATGGATTGGAATTCTGCGGGCACAGCTCCTGCCTAGGGCCACTGGTGAATGAGCATACAGCTGCTGCCAGGGTCACTGGTAAATAACGGTACTGCTACTGCCTAGGGCCACTGGTGAAGGAGGGTACTGCTGCTGCCTACGGCCGCTTGCGACTGAGGGTACTGCTACTGCCTAGGGCCACTGGTGAGTGAGGGCAGTGCTGCAGCCTAGGGCCACTGGCGAGCGATGTCACTGCTGCAGCCTAGGACCACTGGTGAGTGAGGACACTGCTGCAGCCAGGGCCACTGGTGAGTGAGGACACTGCTGCAGCCATGGCCACTGGCGAGTGAAGACACTGCTGCAGCCCAGGGCCACTGGTGAGTGAGGACACTGCTGCAGCCAGGGCCACTGGTGAGTGAGGACACTGCTGCAGTCATGGCCACTGGTGAGTGAGGACACTGCTGCAGCCGTGGGCCACTGGTGAGTGAGGACACTGCTGCAGCCAGGGCCACTGGTGAGTGAGGACACTGCTGCAGCCATGGCCACTGGTGAGTGAGGACACTGCTGCAGCCGTGGGCCACTGGTGAGCGAGAACACTGCTGCAGCTTAGGGCCACCGGTGAGCCAGAACACTGCTGCAGCCTAGGGCCACTGACAGGTGAGAACTCCGCTGCAGCCTAAGGCCACTTGTAAGCTAGGATTCTTTTGAAGCCTAGGGTCACTGATGAGTGAGGACACTGCTGCATTCTCGGGCCACTGTCTAGTGAGGACACTGCTGCACCCTATGGCCACTGGTGAGCTAGGACACTGCTGCAGCCTAGGGCCACTGCTGAGTGAGGACACAGCTGCAGCCTAGGGCCACTACTGAGTGAGGACACTGCTGCTACTGGCATTGTAAATGACAATGCCATTTATTTAACGATTAAGCTATTGGCAATGTAACTGACAATGCCATTTATTTGATCTAAAAAAAAAGTCATGAGCAATGCCAATAGCTCTACCTTTAATAATGCCGAGACCATTGCATTGTAAATGCTTTTTTTTCTTGAAGTGTTCCTCTTAACCTTTGTCTTTACAACCACGGTGCAAGGTGCCTATGTATATCTTTCATGTGGAGGAAAAAATCATAATAGGCCGAACACCACGTGTGTGTTGTGTGCCTTCCTGGGTCCCACTCGGTTATGTAGTGTAAAATCTGCTTGAAGATGGTATATGGGTGATTCACGGACAGGGAGGAAGTGCATCGTAGTGTAAAAAAGGCTGTTCAGCCTCATAAAACACCAGCTCCTGAGGGTCAAGAGAGATTTCATCATCTCTCTTTTGACAGTCCTCATATGCCCAGGTCTGATCCCCCTTTGAGGCTCTCAGGCCATCTTCGAATTGTCAGGGTGCATGCTTCCCAGATTGGCATAGAGGCACTACACAGTAAGATATTCTAAGTCGGTGTCTAGGTACTCAATGCCGAGACTTTGTGATCGAGACTGATGTTGTTGAGGGTGTCAAAAAGTTCTCTGGGAGCTTCTGGTCTCTATAAAAGGTCCCTTTGGTAGCTCTACAACCCTGAGAGGCTGCATGCCAACCTCCAGTCAGAAGGTCAGAACTTGGAGGGTATTCTTCATTTACCTCTCTGGAGCTGCAACCTTCTATTGAAGAGCTTCATTCCATTCTAGCAGCAAAGGATGACTCCACATCCTGGAATCCATGAGTGTTTATCTACTACAACCATGCAACGTCTAGTGGCTTTAACTCCTGTGATGCCTCCTAAGTTTCCAGCTCTTTGAATATCTTCTCCAAAAAGATAGGACAAGGGGGCTATAAGCAAAATAACCCATCTATGCCGCCATTTCTGTAATGAGCCAGAGATCAAGAAGAAAAAAGATTCACATTGTTCAAGGAAGAGGAATGAAAATCCAGATGACATGCCTTTTTGAAGACCAGTCATCAACCTCTTTAGCTGTGAGGCAAGACATTTCCAGTCTTTTCCTCTGTTAGATCTGGAGGTCTCTAGTTGGCAATGGTATTCACCTTTGTCCAAATAGATACCCTTACTTCTAAGTCAGGATAAGGGGATTACACTCCTTAATAACGCCTGCTCACCCCCTTGGTAGCTTGGCACGAGCAGACAGGCTTATCTCGGAGGCAGCATTTGTGAATATACACAGTAATACAGTAAAACACTACAGATGGACACAACACAGGTTTTATAAAAATAAGTATTCTTTATATAGACTTAACACAAGACCACAAACGACTAAAATCTACAATACTACACTTAAGATTACTTAAAAGATGATTAGAGTCTCTTAGTTCAAGTTGTTGGTAAATGCGACAAAGTTCTCAACAAAGTACCTGGATGCGTAACGCAAAGTGAACAAAAGGCTCGCAAAAGGGTAGATTCTGTGCCCCAGGGGAACAGTTGCGTCCTTCCTCAATGCTTGCGCAGAGTAGGGGACTTGTCGTGAGCCTTACCGGTGCTGAGGTTATGCGTAGAATCTCGGCTTGCGGGCCCGTTGCGGTGCGCAAGGTGGCGCCTTGATGCGATGATCCGGTTGCGATGCGAGCAGATGGCTCCCTTAATGCGATGACGCCCTGGCAGCCTTGCGACGACTCTGTACTTTGAAGCCGCAACAGGCTGGTGATGCGATGGCGACTCTCACGATGGCGTCATGCTTCAATGGTGATGCGACAGCAGACAGCTTTAATGAACACACGCTTCCAGGGAGATGCGACGATGGCTCGCTTCTCCGGCGTTGCGATGATTTCAGCTGCGGCGCGCCACGCTTCTTCTTGATGCGTCGCGCTTCCAGCTCCCAGCGGCACGCAAATGACTGGAGTCAGAATTCCCAGCAAGGAAATTCAGGAGTGAGCTGGAGGTGAAGTCTTTTGTCCCAGAGACTTCAACAGGAGGAAAGCACAGTTCAAGCCCTTGGAGATTATTCTGTAGATGAAAGTCCTTACAAAGTTCCTTCACCTTTCCCTTGGCAATGAAGCAACCACTGCAGGCCAACCCAGCAAACAGCACACTGGCAGAGGGCAGTCCAGACTCCTGCAGCTTCCTTGGTTCTTCTCCTTGGCAGAAAGGTTTCTTGTTCCAGAAGTGATCTGATTTCTTGGGATCAGGGTCCCAATATTTATACCTCAAAATCATTTGTTCTCTGAAGGCAGAGAGGTCTGCTAGTCCAAACCAGTTCCTGAGCACTTTGTTTAAATGACTCTCTTCTTCCTTTCACTGTGCAGGGCAGAGACATCAGCCGCCCCATAGGAGGTTGAGCCAGCACAGGGGAGGGAAGATACAGCTCTGGAGCACTCTGTTGACATGATTCCTCCTCTCCTTTCACAGTGCAGGGCAGAGACATCAGACAAGCTACAGGGGGTGGAGCCAGCATTGTAGAGGGAATGACCCAGCCCTATTCAGGTCCCAGGTGCAACTCCTCCCTCCCATCTAGATGCAGATCTCTCTATTCACCACTGGGCTGCCCCAGCCTGTCTCCTGGAATTCCCCAGCCCTGTCACACACAAACCGAGACAAGGAATACACAACCCATGAGAGGCAGGCTAAAATGGTTAGGCAAGCAAATACCTGCTTTCTAAAAGTGGTATTTGCAAACACAGAATATTAAAATAAACTTTACTAAAGGATGTATCTTATTATTCTGAGTTCAAGAATACTAAATTGGAATTTCTACCATGTTCCCTGAGTCAGTTAGGATTATAAGAATGTAATAATCTAACTTCCCATTCTAGCCTATGAGAACATGTAGCCTTCAATAGTGAAAAACGAAAATGGCTGTAATTCACTATTAAAACATGCTACACACATCAGAGCATGTCCTACCTTATACTTACAATGCACCCTGCCCTTGGGCCTACCATAGGGGTGTCTAATAAGAAGCAAAGGTAAGGTTTAGGGACTGGCAAGTGGGTGCACTTGGCCAAGTCGACATGGCAGTTCTAGACTGCACACAGGCCTTGCAAATGGCAGACCTGAGACACACTTTACAAGCTGCTTCTGTGGGTGGCACAACCAGTGCTGCAAGCCCACCAGCAGCATTTGATTTACAAGCCCTGGGCACACACGGTGCACTACTAGGGGCTGACAGATAAATCAAATAACCCAATCAGGGAATCCAATCAATACATTAATTTAACATAGAGAGCACTTGCACTGTGGCACTGATTAGCAGTGGAACAGTACCCAAAGCATACATCCAGCAAAAATATATCAAAACAGAGGAGGCAATCCGTCAAAAATGGAAGGGAGACAAACGCCAATGATGCCAGCTCTAACACGTATCCCCTCCAGCTGAAATGTGGGGAGAACTACCCTTCCCCTTGGGAGTTCTCTTCACTAAGGCGGAAAAATCTGGACAGACCACCAGCGTTGGCGTGTTCTGTACCAGGGCGGTGTTCCACCGTAAAGTCCATACCCTGTAGGGAAATGGACCACCTCAACAACTTTTGTTTCTCACCCCTCATCTGCATCAGCCATCTGAGGGGCCTGTGGTCGGTCTAAACCCGGAAGTGAGTCCCAAACAAGTATGGTCTCAACTTCTTCAGTGCCCAGACCACAGCAAATGCCTCACGCTCAATTGCACTCCACCTCTGTTCCCGTGGAAGTAACCTCCTACTGATGAAGGCTGCAGGTTGGTCTAGGCCCTCTTCAATAATCTGTGATAGAACAGCCCCCACACCATGCTCTGAAGCTTCTGTCTGTACAATGAATTCTTTCAATGAATTCTTTTGAGAAGTTAGGCGCCTGAAGCACGGGTGCTGTGCACATGGCAGTCTTCTAGGCGTCAAAAGCCTTCTGACAGGTGTCAATCCAGTTAATTTTCTTGGGCTGCTTCCTGGAAGTCAGCGCAGTCAAGGGTGCAACAATGTTGCCATACCCCTTGACAAACCTCCTGTAATACCCCGTGAGTCCTAAAAAGGCTCTCACCTGTGTCTGAGTCTTTGGGGGTCCCCATGCCAGGATGGTATCAATCTTGGGTTGTAGGGGTGCCACCTGGCTGCTTCCTACCTGGTGACCCAAGTACACAACAGAGCCCTGCCCGATCTGGCACTTACTTGCTTTGATCGTGAGGCCTGCCTTTCGCAGTGCCATCAACACTTCCCCCCAGAGGTGCTGCAAGTGTTCCTCCCAACTGGCGCTGAACATTGCAATGTCATCCAGGTAGGCGGCACTGAAATCCTCCAGCCCAGCCAACACCTGGTTGACCAACCTCTGAAAGGTGGCAGGTGCATTCTTCATCCCAAAGGGCATAACCCGGAATTGGTAGTGCCCATCTGGTGTGGAGAATACTAACCTCTCCTTAGCCCCATCAGTCAAGGCGATCTGCCAGTACCCAGACGTCAAATCAAACGTGCTGAGGTACCATGCAGCCCCTAACCGATCTATGAGCTCATCAGCTCTGGGGATGGGGTGTGCATCAGTCCTGGTGACTGAATTGAGCCCTCTGTAGTCCACACAGAACCGGAGTTCGGGAGTGGCACCCGGCGAGGCAGCCTTTGGAACCAAGACCACTGGGCTGGCCCAAGGACTGTTTGAGGACTCAATGACCCCTAAAGCATACATCTTGGAGATTTCCTCCTTAATGTAAGCCCTAACCTTGTCAGTCACGCTGTAAGCCTTGTGCTTCACAGGAGGACTGTCACCAGTGTCCACATCATGGACGCATCACTCTGTGACACCAGGAACCAAGGAAAATAAATCAGAGAATTGCCCCAACAGCTGGCGACAATCTTGCTGCTGATCAGGGGCAGAGAGGCTGACACCATCCACTGACCCATCTTGCTCTGTTACCGACAGGATGTCAGGAAGAGGCTCGGTCTCCTCCTCCATTCCATCATCTGTCGCTAGGAGCATGCCCACTTCGGACCTTTCTAAGTGGGGCTTTAGGCGGTTGACATGCAGGACCCGCAAGGGGTTCCTGGGAGACCGCAAGTTCATCAGATAGGTGACATCACTCTTGCGCTCCACCACCTCCTATGGACGGGTCCACCTGTCCTGGAGCGCACAAGGCTCCATAGGGGCCATGACCCAAACTTTCTGTCCATGCTGAAGCTCAATCAGAGTGGCATTCTAATCGTACCACCGCTTCATTTCTTCCTGGCTGGCTTCCAGATTTGCCTGAGCAAGATCCTTGAAACGCAGAGTCTAGTTCCAGAAGACCAGCATGCCTGTGGAGGTTTCCTGGGAGATTGCTCCCAGCCTTCCTTGACCAAACTCAAAGGTCCTCTTACCGGGTGACCATACAAAAGCTCAAAGGGGCTGAACCCTAGAGACTTTTGTGGCACCTCATGGTAGGCAAACAGAAGGCATGGCAAGAGGACGTCCCACTTACGCCTCATTGGTACTTCAAGACCCATGATCATGCCCTTAAGGGTCCGGTTGAATCTTTCAACCAGCCCATTTCCTTGTGGGTGGTAAGGAATGGTGAACTTCTAGGTAACACCACACTGCTTCCACAGAGACTTCATATAATTGGAAATGAAGTTTGTACCTCGGTCAGACACAACCTCTGGGGAACCCCACACGGGAGAAGATCCCCATCAGTGCAAGCCCCACCACGGGGGCCGTCACTGTCCTGAGCGGAATGGCGTCCGGTTACCGGGTAGCATGGTCCACCAAGACCAGAATAAACCTGTTGCCCATGACTGTCTTGGGGTCCAGTGGCCCTACAATGTCAATGCCCACCCGTTCAAAGGGGGTACTGACTACAGGGAAAGGTTGGAGGGGGGCCTTGTGCCTCCTTCAACTTTTCCCACTTGCCTGGCAAGTTTGACAGGTCCTACAATAAGTATCAGAACTCTTTCGCATCTGGGGCCAATAAAAGTGGGAGACACGCCTTTCAAAGGTCTTGTTCTGCCCCAGATGACCAGCTAAAGGAACATCATGAGTCAAACCCAGTAGGAAGGCTCTGAAGCGCTGGGATACCATCAGCACATGGGCTGACCCAGGCTCCGCAACCTTAGGCTCGCTATACAGGAGACAATTCTCCCAGTAGATCCAATGTGATCCAGACTGATCACCTGCTGCCTGGTTTGTGGCCTGTTGCCTCAAACCCACAAGAGAAGGGCACTTCTGCTCTTCACAAAATTCCTCCCTGGAGGGACCCCCTTCTTGCTGCCAATGGGTCAGCTCAGGTAGGTTCCCCAATTCAGAAACTTGCTCCCCTGTAGGTTCCAGGGCATCTCAAGGTCTGCCTCCTCCTGGACCGTGGAAACAATGGGGGCTGGTTTCCCTCGCCCCCTACTCTTTCAAGGCAGATTCCTGGGCCATACTTTCAGGCTCCAGGGTCTCTTGAACACCCTTAGCTGCAATAGACCGAGTGGTCACACATGCCCACTTAGGCAGACCCAACATCTCTGAATGCGCCTTCCTCTCCACCTTAACCCAAGGGGAGCTTTCTAAATCATTGCCTAACAGACAATCAACAGGCATGATAGCCTCACAGCTACTTGAAGTGTACCAGAGACCCCCCCACTCAAAGGGAACTTGAGCCACCTTGCAATGACTCTCTGTGTTGTCAGCGGCAACAACCGGGAAGAATGCATTGGGGACTACCTGCTCTTAAGAGCAAGTGACACTTGACAGCTGTCAACACTTGCTCCTGTGTCTCTGAGAGTCTCCACTCTATGGCCATTGATGGTCACCCACTGCCTGTATTTTTTAGTGTTCTCATGCAGCTGAGTTTTAGGGACCATCTCAAAGTCTCCTAATGAGACAAGGGACATTTATGCTGGACCCCACCCACCTTGGGCACCCATCTCCTTCCCACCCAGGGCTACACTGGCCATCTGACGGGGTGGTGCACGGGATGGCACATACTGTCCTTTCTGAGGACACTGGGGAACATACCAACGGTGTCCCACCTGCTTACACTGAAAGCAGGTAACAGGCCCCCTATGAACAGGTTTATCTATCAGGGGTCCTGACTTCTTTTCAGGGGGAGGCTGGGAACCTTACCTTGGTTCCCTTGGGAATTACTTTGGGGACCTTTTTGGAACTCTCTCTGTTTACCCTTGTCACCCCACTCTTCTGCTGGGGACCCTGCCCACCTTTGGCGGAGTCTCCCATAACACCCTTGTGGACCCTGGTACTGACCCAGTGATCCACCTCTTCAGCAATCTTTCTAGGATTAGTCAACTTGCAATCAATAAGGTGCAGGCGTTGCTCTGGAAAACAATTAGCAGACAAGTGCTCCCTAGCAATCCAATCATAGAGCGCTTGAAAATTATCAACATTGCTACCCCTCACCCAACCATAAATAGCTCTGCAAAAGAAAGACACATATTCATTCCAAGTGGTTCCCTCCAGTTTCTTACAATTCCTGAACCTCTGTCTATAGAGCTCTGGAGTTAACCCATACCTTGTCATCAGTGCTTCCTTCATGTGGTGATAAGACATCCTATGCTCACGGGGTAGGTCTAACAAAGTATCCCTCCCCTCAGTCAGAAAGCGGCCCCACAACCCCGCTTCCCAATCCTTCTCAGGGACCCGGTGGGCAAACATTGCTATCTCATAGGCTGTAAACCACTGACCAATATCTTCAACTTTGTGAAAATCTTTGACATCCTTGGGAATATGTACCCTGCCTTCTGAAGGCGCAGATGGTGCGCTGCCACCAGAGGCATTGATTTCTAAGCCCTTGGCCTTGATCTCTAACTCCCTCAACATTCTCTCATGCTCCATTCTCATTCTCTCTCTTTCCAAAGACAACCTGTTATTTTCTGTTTCCCTCTGACTCTCCATTTTAAGCTTCGCTATCTCCAGCTTGTGTGCCCTACTTCTCTCCCTGTCTTCCAACTCTCTGGGGGACATTGGAAGAGATGCTGCTGCCAGGTGGGGACGGCACCCCTCCCCTGGCTGGAAACTCTGGCCCATCAATTAGCCCATTTGCATCCCCAACAGGCTCCACCACAAGATCAGGTACATTTCCTGCTTCTACCCAGGCCCTCAGCGCCTTTTGGTAGTCTTCCTTTTTAGAAATGCCTGGTGTAGCAACTTTCTTCCTCAAAATCAACATCCATAGATGCAACAGATGCTGGTTTACTCATGGTTGTAAAAATTGGGAGTTTTTCAGGAAAAACTAACAGTCCAAGGAAAAAGGATTCTAAAAAAAAGTATGTGGTCGTGTTTGGTCTGCGCTCACTAGTAGTGTACACCAATCACTGTATATGAAACACAATGCAAAGTCCAAATCCTCACCGCTGCCCACCAATGTTAGATCTGGGGGTCTCTAGTTGGCAATGGTATTCACCTTTGTCCAAATAGGGACCCTTACTACTTAGTCAGGATAAGGGGATTACACTCCTTAATAACCCCTACTCACCCCCTTGGTAGCTTGGCACGAGCAGACAGGCTTATCTCAGAGGCAGTGTGTTAAGCATTTGTGAATATACACAGTACTACAGTGAAACACTACAGATGGACACAACACAGGTTTTTATAAAAATAAGTATTCTTTATATATACTTAACACAAGACCACAAACGACAAAAATCCACAATACTACATTTATGATTACAAAAGATGATTAGAGTCTTAGTTCAAGTTGTTGGTAAATGCGACAAAGTTCTCAACAAAGTACCTGGATGTGTAACGCAAAGTGAACAAAAGGCTTGCAAAAGGGGAGATGCTTCGGTTCCATGACCCGGGGGAACGGTTACGTCCTTCCTCAATGCTTGCGCAGAGCACGGGACTCGTCGTTAGCCTTCCTGGTGCGGAGGTGATTCTTAGATTCTCGGCTTGCGGGCCCGTTGCGGGGCGCAAGATGGCGCCTTGATGCGATGATCCGGTTGCAATGCGAGATGGCGCCCTTGATGCGGCGATGCGATGATGCCTTGGCAGTCTTGTGACGAGACTGTACTTTGGAGCCGCGGCAGGCCCTGCGACACTTCTCCGGTGATGCGATGGCGACTCTCACGAAGGTGTCACGCTTCTCGGGTGATGCGACAGCAGACAGCTTTGATGAACACACGCTTCCAGGGAGATGCGACGAAGGCTCGCTTCTCCAGCGTTGCGATGATTTCAGCTGCGGCGGCCACACGCTTCTTCTTAAAGCGTCGCGCTTCCAGCTCCCAGCGGCACACAAGTGACTGGAGTCAGAATTCCCAGCAAGGAAATTCAGGAGGGAGCTGGAGGTGAAGTCTTTTGTCCCTGAGACTTCAGCGGGAGGCAAGCACAGTTCAAGCCCTTGGAGAATATTCTGTAGATGAAAGTCCTTACAAAGTTCCTTCTCCTTTCCCTTGGCAATGTAGCAACCACTGCAGGCTAACCCAGCAAACAGCACACTGGCAGAGGGGCAGTCCAAACTCCTGCCGCTTCCTTGGTTTTTCTCCTTGGCAGAAAGGTTTCTTGTTCCATAAGTGTTCTGATTTCTTGGGATCAGGGTCCCAATATTTATACCCCAAAAGTCTTTGTTCTCCAAACCAGTTCCTGAGCACTTTGTTTACATGACTCTCTTCATCCTTTCACTGTGCAGGTCAGAGACATCAGCCGCCCCACAGGAGATGGAGCCAGCACAAGGGAGGGAAGATACAGCTCTGGAGCACTGTTGACATGATTCCTCCTCTCCTTTCACAGTGCAAGGCAGAGACATCAGACAAGTCAAAGGGGGTGGAACCAGCATTATAGAGGGAAGGCCCAGCCCTATTCAGGTGCCAGGTGCAACTCCTCCCTCCCATTTAGATGCAGATCTCTCTAGTCACCACTGGGCTGCCCCAGCCGGTCTCCTGGAATTCCCCAGCCCTGTCACACACAAACCCAGACAAGGAATACACAACCCAGCAGAGGCAGGCTCAAATGGTTAGGCAAGCAAATACCTGCTTTCTAAAAGTGGAATTTCCAAACACAGAATATTAAAATAAACTTTACTAAAAGATGTGTCTTATTATTCTGAGTTCAGGCATACTAAATTCGAATTTCTACCATGTTCCCTGAGTCAGTTAGAATTATAAGAATGTAATAATCTAACTGCCCATTCTAGCCTATGAGAACAGGTAGCCTTCTATAGTGAAAAACGAAAATGGTTGTAATTCACTATTAGAACATGCTACACATATCAGAGCATGTCCTACCTTATACATACAATGCACCCTGCCCTTGGGCATACCATAGGGGTGTCTGATATGAAGCAAAGTGAAGGTTTAGGGACTGGCAAGTGGGTGCACTTGGCCAAGTCGACATGTCAGTGCTAGACTGCACACAGGCCTTGCAAATGGCAGGCCTGAGACACACTTTACAAGCTGCTTCTGTGGGTGGCACAACCAGTGCTGCAAGCCCACCAGCAGCATTTGATTTACAAGCCCTGGGCACACATGGTGCACTGTACTAGCGGCTGCCAGATAAATCAAATAACCCAATCATGTAATCCAATCCATACATTCAATTTAACATAGGGAGCACTTGCACTGTGGCACTGATTAGCAGTGGCACAGTGCCCAAAACATAAATCCAGCAAAAATATATCAAAACAGAGGAGGCAATCCGTCAAAAATGGAAGGGAGACTCACACCAATGATGCCAGGTCTAACATCCTCCAACAATTTTAGTGATGAATGAGGAACTAGTATACTATGAGATCACCAATAGGGCTACAAAGAAGCTTATTATAGAGATGTCTGTGCCAGTCTATGAAATAGTTATTATTTTTGACATTTGCTTCTAAACCACGGGCTAGACCTATGGTAGCCTTGGTGCCAGGACTTTTGAAACCAACAATGCATACTATCCTGCCTCCATCAAACCAGAGGATAAATGACAGGAGAGGGATAAACCTCCTGATTCCATTCTTAAGAGACTCTTCCTATTTCTGTTGTGCCTGTAGCCAAGATGCACAATAATGAATTGGGCTCTACCTGTGCTGCTCCTCTGTAAAAGAAAAGCTACCTGGTGGATGCACTAGGAAGAAAAGTCTGCACTACATCCGCTACTGCTTCAAGGGTTGCTTGTTATGCAGCCTTATTAGGTTGTTGCAACAGTTAGCTATGGGATTCATTGGAACATTTCTCAGATCGACTTCCTAGGGAACCTAAAAAAGAATTTACAGAAATTTGAAACAAGATAATGATCATCTCAGATCAAATTTTCAGTGCTACCATGAATATCCCAAGCAATGTTCATCATATTTAAGACTAATTACTTTATCGCCTCAAAGCCAACAAAAAAACATGGCGTTGCCTTTTTTGTTCCTCCCTTTATGGTTCACTTTTAGGGCAGGAAACGCATCACATGAGTCCAGAATCAGTATCTTTGAAATCCGTCAGTATGGAATAAAAGATGTGTTTGTAGCATGCGTGGATGTAGATTCACATGCTCTGTATACTCCTGCCATCTGGTGCTGATCACGGATGTTTGCAAGTTGTTTTTAGGTCTCGCGCCTAGCGATATACTGCGCAGCAGTGTTCGCGCAGCGAGAGTCCTTTTGATAGAGTTTTCTAAATGGACCCTGGAAATGAACACGCTTGTGCGTGTTTTTTTTCCTTTTGCGGCCTGCTATTGGCCTTTCCCTGCATGTTCCTTTTTAAGCTAGCACGCAATATGCCAGAGGCGGGCGCATAGCTCCGCCTCTGGCCTAATGGTGTCTATTACGCGCATTTCCTGCCATATGGTTTCAATTATCGTGCCCAGACACGGCGCGATAATTGAAAGCCTACGGCACGCGCGCACACCACTCGCGGCTTTGTTTTATCTCCTGTGCTGATCCTCCTGCGGTGTTCATCGCGCACCACTCGCGGCTTTGTTTTATCTCCGCAGCTTTCGACACTGTCTGCCACCGCACCCTAATCCAGCGCCTCAGCAACATCGGCATCCAAGAGAAGGCACTGGAGTGGATGGTCTCGTTCCTCGCCGGAAGAACGCAGAGAGTCCGCCTCCCCCCGTTTCGATCCGAGGTCACCGAAGTCATCTGCGGCGTTCCGCAAGGCTCATCACTCAGCCCCACCCTCTTCAACGTCTACATGAGACCTCTTGCCACCATCGCACGCCAACACAACCTCAACATCATCTCCTACGCCGACGACACCCAGCTGATCCTCTCCCTCACCAGAGACCCCGACACCGCCAGAACCAGCCTACACGAAGGGATAAAAGACGTCGCCGAGTGGATGAAGGACAGCCGCCTGAAACTGAACTCACACAAGACGGAAGTCCTCATCCTGGGACCATCGCCCTCCGCCTGGGACGACTCCTGGTGGCCCCCAGCCCTGGGCACCACCCCTAAGCCAACAGAACAAGCACGCAACCTGGGCTTCATCCTGGACTCCACCCTCTCGATGACCAGACAAGTCAACGCCGTCTCCTCATCATGCTTTCACATCCTACGAATGCTTCGCAAGATCTTCCGATGGATCCCAACCGAAACCAGGAAGACGGTGACCCAGGCCCTCGTCACCAGCCGATTGGACTACGGAAACACCCTCTGCGCCGGAACCACAGCCAAGCTACAGAAAAGACTCCAACGCACCCAGAACGCCTCCGCCCGACTCATTCTGGACATCCCCCGACGCAGCCACATCTCCGGCCACCTGAGGAACCTGCACTGGCTCCCCATCAACAAGAGGATCACGTTCAGGCTCCTCACCCATGCACACAAGTCTCTCCACGACCTGGGCCCCAAGTACCTCGCCCCAAGTACCTGAGCCTCGCCCTCGCCTCCGTACCACGCATCCGAAGAGCAACCGCCGGAGGCAGATCCTTCTCCTACCTAGCGGCCAAGACATGGAACTCCCTCCCCATCCACCTTCGGCTGACCCAGGACCATCTCGCCTTCAGGAGACAACTCAAGACCTGGCTGTTCGAGCAGTAGCAGACCCCCTCCCCCAAGCGCCTTGAGACCCTTCCGGGTGAGTAGTGCGCTATACAAGTGTTATGATTGATTGATCTCCTGTGTCAGTCACTAGCCTCAAGGGGGGGCCCACACCCCTCACCTGCCTCTCTCGGGTTCTGACCCTGCTCTCAGGTGCTTGGGGGCCTCCTGCGGTGTTCATCCAGTGGCCTCCATTTCATGTTTCTCAAGTGCCCACAGTGCTGCTAAATCATTGGCTGCTCCCCGGCGGGGGATAGGGGCTTCTTCTGTGGGACAACACTTCTGGCCTCCATGGTCTACTGTGCGGGTGCTGCCAGTCCCGCTAGGCCGCCCACAGACCGCAACTCGTGCGCCCACGATCCAACGAGGCCCGGACTTGCCCGCTCCCAAACTCAGCGAGCAACGCCAAAGAGGAACAACTTCTGTACCGTGAGTAGGTGCCGCAATGGCCACAGGGCGCTGCCCGCAAATGCCAGCAAGCCCGCTGTCACCTCTGGCATCAGGCAGAGTGTGTCGGCCCCCATCGACTTCTTTACCGCGAGCGGGCACTGGAACAGCAATGCGCCCCCGCCTGTTTAGGGGGAGCGTTGCACGGTATCCGATCCCAGCCTGGGGGATCTGACAAAGCAGGCCGGTAGCAGGCAACAAACCAGGCTTTGATAATAAGTTTGTTTCAGGAGTGTTTGTGCGAGGCTTCCATTGGGCAGGCTCCAAATACAGAGCCAAAACAGGCAGGTAACAATAGCCAAAAAAAGGAGGACGGCAAACTGCAAATCCGCCATTATCCACTCCTGCTACTTCAAACCCCATGCCCTTGCATTTTGGTATGTTACATGTGTTTTATATGGCCAACTTTCCGTTTATTTTGCTTGCTAGTGCAGTTGCCTGTCCAATTAGCAAAGTTCATCCACTTGTAGTGGGATACCTTGTTCAGGAAACCCTTTATGGTGCGAGGGGATGCCAGTGAGATGTGAAGTTCAGTTATGTTTGTGTGCCCCAGCCAGAGTATCCATGTCTGTGTCTTCCTACTAGCAAGTGTCTCTCTAACCATGTGTCTCTCTCTATTAATGCATATGTCTCTATCCATGTCTGTCTCTCTGTCTCTCTGTCTGTGTCTCTCTATTTCTTTGTCTCCCTATTCCCTGTCTGCTTCTTCATGCCTATGTCTGTGTCTTCTTAGCAAATGTCTCAATAACAAGGTGTGTGGCACTATCATGTGTTGTGTCTCTCTCTCCATGCCTGTGTCTCTCTATCCATGCCTGTGTCTCTCTATCCATGCCTGTCTCTTCCGAGCAAGTGTCTCCATGTCCATGTGTGTCTCCCCATCCATGTCCTTGTCTCTCTATCCATGTCTGTGTCTTCCTATCCAGCTGTGTCTTAACAGCAATTGTCTTCCTATACATCAGTATCTCTCTAACCATGTCTGTGTCTCTCTAGCCCTTCATGTGTTTCTCTATGCATGCTTCTCCAGTATTCAATCTTTCATAGATTCACATGCTTGTATCTTCCCTGTCGTCATGGTGGGAGTCTCCCGGTAAAAGAATAACCATAGCAGTAGAAGAAAAAACTGCCTGGAAACCATAGAGTAGTGAAACAATAGGTAACCTCTCCTCCTCATTATGTGGCCCAAACTACAGCCAATCAGCTGCCAGCACCAGCCTACACCATTCCCAGCAGAGCCACCATACATCAGATTTCCAACCGCCTTCGTGTGAGGAGTCTCCCTGAGCTCAGCTCAGTTTTTTCTCTCTACTGAACTTTTGACCTTCTACAGTTAACAGTAAGGTACTGATTTTTGTCAAGATTATTTCATTAAAAATGTCTAAAGGCTCCAAGAAGAGACTTTTCAGAGCTTGCAAGTCCTGTGGCAAGGCCAGATTATTTTCTGAGGACCCACATAAGGAATGCTTGTACTGCTTGTACCCCAAGCATGTTCCTAAAGACTGCAAATATTGCCGGACCTTCTCTGCCAAAACCCTTCAGGATAGAGAAGCTCGTCTCTTGTTATGGCTTCATAAGAAAAAATCAACAGACTCAGAGTCTGAGGGGGAAGCCAAAGGACACACCTCTAAAAAACATGAGAGAGAGTCCTCTGAGGAAAAAGGAGATTTGAAAAGGCAAAAAGCTGGAAAAATCAGAATGTGAACCATCTTCTTTTCTTCCTCCAACTCCTCTCAAGCCTACCTCAGAAAAGAAGGCTCCGTCGTCGTTACCGTCGACGAAATCTGCTGAAATTCCAGTCAGATCGGCGACGAAGCTGTCGACGGCCCTGACTGCGATCTCGTCGACGACAATCTCGACGACGACCGCTTCGCCGACGATGATGATGACGACGACTCCGTCGACGGTGAGTGCCAACCTTCGTCGACAACCGTCCCGTCGAAGACACAAATAGTGGTCCCGTCAACGGGGCAAATAGTGGTCCCGTCGACGGCCCCGTCGACAACGAGAAAATCGGTGACGATGCCTGCAGTTGGATCTCCAACGATGATGACATCAACCTACATCTCCATTAAAAGGATTGCTCCGTCGACGGGCTCGTCGGCGAGCAAAAAAGGAGTTTTCCACTCCAAAGATTTCCCCTCTGCTTCCATCTACCATACTGGATTGCCAGGAATCCGAGGAGGAAGGACCCTATGGAGTTGCCTATAGTCCCTCGCAACTTCATATTAAGAGTCAGGACTCGGAAGAGGAAGACTTCCAAGAGGTTCAAGAGCATTTCTCTTTTAAAGATCGCCCTGTAAGAGGCCCGAAGCGGTATGAGTTCTTCCATCAAGCTTATCACTACGAGGATGAAGAGGAAGTGAATCCACCTGTTCTGGAAGAGGCTCTGTCAGTGCCCGTCTTTTTGATATCAGACTTGAGGCACATGATTGATAGTTATTACCGTCACTTTCCGGAAGATAATGCTCCAGCCTCTACTACTGCCTCTGCAAATGTTTCTCAGCCTGTGAGAGAAACACCTCTAGTTCAGTCACCTCCTCCAGTTCAACGTACGGACGTTCCGAAAGTTATTACAATTCGAGACGATCAAGCTGATGAAGGGGAAATTCCTCAAGATGATGGGGTTGGGATGAATGGGACCAATATATCTGGGATGAAGGAATCAAGCTGATGAAAAATCCGGCTTCAGTTCCAGCTTCAATACCTAAGCTAGATAAGAAATACCGCGCTCCAGAAACGGCTCCGGCATGTCCTATCGGTCATCCTCGTCCGGAGTCGGTTGTGACCCAAGCAGGGCAAAAGCTTTCTAAAAATCCGATGCAGACATGCATGGCACCTCCTGATAGAGAGGGCAAGAGAATGGACGGTATAGGCAAACGCTTTGCAGTCATGGCAGCAGCATCAATCAAAGCCGCTAACACAATGGCACTTCTGAGCCGGTTTAATAGACAGATGTGGCCTGACATCGCGCCAATCCTGTCGCATCTCCCAGAGGATAAGAAAGAGGAAGCAAATACGATTTTGCAGGATGGAGCCAGGGCAGCGTCTGAGTCCATAGACGTAGCAATGGACATAGAGTCTATAGCTTTCCGTCAGATGGCTGGAGCGGTAGCCCTACGGAGACAGGGGTGGCTCAAGTCAACCTCCTTTAGACCCGAAGTCCAGTCTAAAATCTTGGACATGCCATTTGATGGCGAAAGAATATTTGGTAAACATATTGATGAGGCACTCCAAGGAATAAAAGCAGATGCAGATACGGATACTGCTAGATCTTTGGGATCGTTCCAGCAAGGCCGTTACCAGTCATTTCGCGGCAGAGGATCCAGAGGACATTTTCAACAACGCTCCTCTTCTCAATCTAATAGGTACCAACCGTACAATCAGCAGGGGTACCGTCAGTACTCCTCCAACCAGCAGTATCGATCCTCGAATACTTCTTTTCAACAAGGAAGGAGAAAATCTGCTGCCAGAGGAAAGCAAGACTCTGGTCGCAGACAGTGATATTCTTCAGGCGCCTCCGACACCGTTTCAGATCGATCAGTTCCATTACCTTACTCAATTTCTACCATATTGGCAGTCCATAACATCGGACAGATGGGTATTAGACATCATTACACAGGGTCATACCCTGGAGTTCTCACAAAAATTTCCAAATCGCCCACCTCTCTGCAGAGTTCAACAACATCTTGCAGCACTCAAAGCAGAGATTTTATCCCTCATATTGAAAGGGGCGATAGAAGAAGTCCCATCAGGCCAGCAAGGGACAGGCTTCTATTCGCACTTCTTCCTAATAAAGAAGAGACAATCTTCCAAATGGAGGCAGGTACTGGACCTCGGAGATCTGAACAAATACATAAAGAAAACCTGTTTCCGCATGCTGACCCTACAGGAAATTCTTCTCTTGCTTCGCAAAGGAGACTACATGGTCTCTCTAGACCTGTTGGATGCATACTTCCATATTCCCATCCACAAAAAGCACAAAAAGTATCTTCGATTCATGGTGGCGGGGCGTCATTACCAGTTCAAAGTGTTGCCTTTTTTTGGCCTGAAGTCTGCCCCAAGAGTTTTCACAAAATGCATGGCTCCGATAGCAGCACATCTAAGGCAGCAAGGTCTCCAAATCGTTCCCTATTTGGACGACTGGTTGATAAAAGGACCATCGTACCAAGCAACGCAAGAGTCTTTACAGATTGGTATGGACCTCTTTCAAAGATTAGGCCTTTGGATAAACAAAGAAAAATCATTTCTTTTCCCGACACGTTCACTGCAATTCCTCGAAGCAATATTAAAAACTCAGGAAGTAAAAGTGTTTCCATCGAGGAACGAGTAACGAAAATCCTACATCTGACAGCATCTCTGGCATCAAAAAAGTCCACCTCCATCCGGATCTTCAAATGATTACTGGGAATGATGTCCTCTTGTATCCCATTGATTCCCAACTGCCGTTTACATACGAGACCGCTGCAAGAGGCCCTAGACAAACAATGGGTTCAAGCTCAAGGTTCCTTCGACGACAAGCCTGTCATTACCTGTCAAATCAAACGAGCAATGTCATGGTGGGGTATCAGGAGCAATCTGACAAAGGGCCTGTTATTCGAACCTCAATCTCCAAGTTACGTCATGACATCAGACGCTTCATTGCGAGGTTAGGGAGCACACCTGCAAGACCTAGAGATTCAAGGCCTTTGGTCTCCTCAAGAGGCAAAACTTCACATCAATCTCTTGGAATTGAAAGCAGTTTACCTGAGCCTTCAGGCTTTTCTTCCCAGAATTCAAGGATCATCTGTCTTAGTAAGGACAGACCGCACTACTACAATGTTCTATCTTCGAAAGCAGGGTGGCACAAGATCAAAGCCCCTATCGGCACAGGCACAAAAAATTTGGACTTGGCTTCTTCGCCACAACATAGCTCTGCAAGTGGAGCATGTTCCAGGCATAGACAATACAAGAGCGGATCTTTTAAGCAGATCTTCCGACATTTGCCACGAATGGGAGTTAAATCAAGACCAACTGAATCGGATCTTCCAATTGTGGGGGAAACCAAGTTTGGACTTGTTTGCAACTCGGAGCAACAAAAAATGCAAGCATTATGCCAGCAGGTTCCCTCAGAAGGGTTCGAGAGGGAATGCTCTTCATCTCCAATAGACAGGGATGTTCGCGTATGCCTTCCCTCCCTTTCCTCTAATTCTGAGAATATTGAGAAAGATGAGATCGGAACCTTGACAAATAATTCTAATAGCCCCAGCCTGGCCGAGACAATTTTGGTATACAGAACTTCTCCAATTGTCAGTGGAGCCAAGGATACAGTTCCCAATAACCAAAACTTTGATTTCCATGAACAGAGGCCAAGTACTTCACCCACAATTGACCTCTCTAAAATTATCGGCTTGGAACCTATTGAGCATGAATTCTAGTCACTAGATATCCCTCAGGAATGTTGCGAAATATTGAAAAGTTCTGCAGCACTGTCTACTAACAAGACATACACTGCAAAATGGAAACGATTCTGTAATTGGTGCCTTGCTTATAAGGTGCATCCTTTTTCTTCTCCACCTGAGCAAGTCCTTCCTTATCTGCTGCAATTAGCCAGTTCAGGACTTTCGCATTCATCAATTAAAGTTCATTTAGCAACAATATCCTGATATCGAAGATTTTTAAAAGGGTTATTCAGAAAGTTTCCTCCAATAAAATGTCCTCCACCTCCTTGGCAGCTCAACACTGTCTTGTCGCAACTCATGAAAGCACCTTTTGAGCCAATCCAAAAATCAGAGTTGCAATTCCTGTCATGGAAAGTAGCATTACTCCTGGCACTCACATCAGCCAGGAAAGTCAGTGAAATTCAAGCCTTTTCAATACAAGATCCCTTCATACAATTCAGATCGGATAAGGTGCTGTTAAGAACGAATATAAAATTTGTTCCTAAAATTCCTTTCATCTAAATGAACCGGTGATTCTGCCTACATATTTCAAGAATCCTTCTACAGCGGCAGAAAAAGCTCTCCATACTTTGGACATAGGCAGATGTCTAAAATTCTGCATTGAAAAGACAAAACCCTTTTGCCAATCAAACCAATTGTTTGTTGCTTGCTCGGGGCCTAGAAAAGGTTTGGCTCTTTCAAGATCCTCTATTTCTAGATGGATTGCATCCGCCATCGTCTTCTGTCAAGAGAAAGCAGGAAGACCTCTCGACACGAAAGTCAGTGCTCACGATACACTGAAAATGGCAACGTCATCTGCATTGCTGCAGGTGTATCCCTTCCAGACATATGCAGAGCAGCAACTTGGTCGAATGTTCATACATTCACCAAACATTACTGTCTGGACACAGCATGGAAAGCAGATGCCACAGTGGGACAAGGAGTTCTGCGACATATTTTTGAATAAGGTACATGTTTATGAATTTACAGTTGTTTTCTGTAATGTTGTTTATGCACAAACGTTTTTACTGACAAATGGTGTTTCATGCCTTTTGATTCTTAATGAGTCTTTTTAAAAAAAAAAAAAAAGCGTATGGCACACAGCCCTGAGAAAAAAGGGGGTCAAGCCTAGAAACGCTCTTGCAAAAAGGACTATCTATTCTGATACAAGCATGTGAATCTTTGAAAGATTGAATACTGGAGAAAAACTAGTTAATTACCTGTACACTATGGTTCTCCAGTATTATCTGGGGGTCAAGCCTAGAAACGCTCTTGCAAAAAGGACTATCTATTCTGATACAAGCATGTGAATCTTTGAAAGATTGAATACTGGAGAAAAAACTAGTTAATTACCTGTACACTATGGTTCTCCAGTATTATCTTACATAGATTCACATGCGCCCGCCCACCTCCCCGTTTCTGCTAGGTAGACCACCTTTTATCTCTGGTTTCTTACAAAGCTCACTCTTGGGCTGTTGGAAATCTGAGGTATGGTGGCTCTGCTGGAAATGGTGTAGGCTGGTGCTGGCAGCTGATTGGCTGTAGTTTGGGCCACATAATGAGGAGGAGAGGTTACCTATTGTTTCAGTACTCTATGGTTTCCAGGCAGTATTTTCATCTACTGCCATGGTTATTCTTTTACCGGGATACTCCCACCATGACGACGGGGAAGATACAAGCATGTGAATCTATGAAAGATAATACTGGAGAACCATAGTGTACAGGTAAGTAACTAGTTTTTTATGTCTTGTTGCCCATCTCCTCGTCCATGCCAGTCATGTCCTTTTCTGTTTCTCAGAGCCCCTCCTCCCTGCCCAGTACTGAGCCTGTGTCTCCAAGCCCAGAGTCAATCCCTTGTGTGTTTCCATGCCCTTCTATAATTGCCTGTGTGATTGCCTCCTGCTTCAGTGTTGATGCCCGTGTTGCCACACCTTTTTTTCTGTGTCCTTGTTTCTCTCTCAAAGCATAGATATGTGACCCCCTGGCCCATTGCTGGAGTCTGAGTCCTCTCGCCTTCCGTTCTGTGTGTTTATGCCGTGAAGTCCATGTTCATATGATTTTAATTCCACAAGAGCAATGCAAATGACGTTCTACAGGGAGACAAACAGAAGTTGTCTTTTTCTCCAGGTGAAACAGAATCACATCTTAGGAAGAAAAATCTGCCTGTGTGTCCATGTATTTGGGTTCTTGCATTCTATACGAGTGCCTGATGTATGTCTGCGCGTCCAGGGCTCTGCATCAGTTTGAGCCATAAATTCTGATTGTACCTATCGCTGCCCACAAACACAACATCCACAACCACACCCAACCACACACACACACACACACAACCACACACACAACTTTTAAACATATTCATCTAAATGTGTTGGACTACAACCTAGAGGACTCCCCTTGGAGCAGCATTGAGGTGGCTCATAAAGGAATCTGGTTGTATTTGGAGAATGAATGGAATGGTGTTGTGGAAAGAACACCCCTTAAATCGGGGCCTACTGGTGGCTAGGAAAATTACCACATTTCTAACCCCAATTTTAACCTGACATCAGATCATTAAGAAGACTTTTCACAGAGAAGAGGCTAGTGAACTTCGGAAATGCTTGATATCTAGAGAATGGGATGAGATTTGGATGAGTCTTGGCAATGTGCCAAAAAATGATACAATGCTACTGTAAAAATTCTCTACTTGGCCCTTTCACAGTTACTGCCACGGACTCCCAGGCCCATACTCATGAGGCCCTGACTTATCCTTGATTTCCCATATAATTTAATGTTTAGACTCATCTTCTCTTCCCCTGCTGCAGCATCTAAATTCCCTGTGAGATTACCTGGCCATGTGTCCGCTCCCTGACTTTTATAGTGTCAACCTCCTGACTCTTGGGTATGGCCTTCATTGTCGCTTACAATCTAAGCATTATCCTTTTCGTAATCCTCCTTTATTGGATAAGATGTACTATGGGTGAGAACCCATTTCAGTTCCCATCATAGTTTTACCAATAGTTGGTTCTCATTAGTTTTTCTGTTTTGCTACATCCGTTAGTGATATGTACAGGAAATCACAACATGTGCCAACTCGTAACATGTACTGTCAATTCAAGTTCAAGAACTCTGCATACTGATCCCTCGCTACTCTACAATCTCCGTATCGTCAATAACTTTGCATGATTACCACTCCGATTGTGTTGGATTAATGGCTGTATATTTGTGATGTACAAGTGATTATACAGAAAATCCCAATAAGCATGATTTTTAAAAAATCGAGCGAATACCCTTCCAATTTTGCTTAAAATGCAACACAAAATTTGTTTGGTCAGACCAACACTGGGCGTGCGACTTGTGATTGTCCACCAAGCATAGGGCGGGGAGCTGCTCAGCAAAAAGACAATCCGGCACTGACACAAAAAATGGTGGGTACACCGTACAATGCAGTTAAGGAGTGTCCTAGGATAATAGATCTATTTGAGAGGGAAAACCTTTTTGACACCAGAATGTAGGAATTGGGCCCATCAGGCCTAAAGCCAGCGTAAAGAATGCAGAGCCCTGGAGATGCTGTCTTGTGAAGCTTCTGAGCTCAAGGTAAAGGAACTCCTGGCATGCCAAGGCACATGCTTTAGGGCAAAGGGCACATCATTGCCCTATTCCTCCCTCTGCGCTTAAAGGTCTACCCCATTGGGTTAGAGCTCGGAAGCACTTGCAGGTCTAGACCGAGCACTACTCCTTGGGGAGTTTGGCTTTGAGCCCTGAGCCTAGCCTGAAAAGGCACTGACATTCATGACCTGCTCATGCTCGCCACACCTGTTGATCCAGAGAGGGCCCCAGAAAGGCCTTTGTCAGGGGCTCATTCACATTCCCTCCACCTAGAGGCCCTGAAAAACCTGTGTTCGAGTCCTATGAGCTACCTACTTATGCATAGATTGTCATCTGGTGTTGGGCTCGGATGTTTGCACTTTGTTTTTGTCTTGGAAGAAGTCTTTGTAGTCACGAGGTAGGTGACTCCTCCTTCGGATGATAGTGCGCATGGGCATCCACTCCATCTCCAGATTGTTTTTTTCCACCATCGAGTTTGGATATGATTTGCTGCGCTCCGGGCTGGTGTTGGTTTCGAACCACCCTTCGGCGCGCAATCCATCTCCACTCGACTGTATTGTTCGATCGCGTTTCCCTTTCGACGCGCATCTTTAAAAACAAACTCCTCGATCTTAGACGCAGGCCATTGGGTCTATCCCCGCCGACCACGTCTGCAGTCATTGGGAAGGACTCCTTTCAAAAAATGTCCCGGGTGTGGTGCTAAGTTCCCACACACAGACTTGCATTAGGTCTGTAATCTCTGCCTCTCCCGGAGCACGAAGACAAAGTGCGAGGCCTGTGCATCGTTCAGTTAGAAGAAAACCATCCGTGATCGTCTGGCTCGACGTCACAAAATGTCTTGCGGAAGCAGCTTTAATTCCAGATATCTTCGGAGCAGATCCCACTGTCCAGCCGGAGCAACAAGATGATGAAGACGTCTCTGAGGCAGATGACTCCGACGTCGAAGGGGAGACAATCGCCCCGGCTCAGCGGTCTGTGAGTACTGAAAACCCTCTCCAAAACCCAAATCTAAGGCTCCGGTAACACCCTCGCACTCTGGTTGACACCGGCAACATGGTTTAGAATCCCCTCCTGGCTATGAAACCTAAAGATAAGCCTTCCGGCTCGGGCTCGAGCCAGCTCTCTATCAATGCCGAAAAGTTACCTTCGGCACCGAAGCACAAGACCAAAGATGTGGCACGCCCTTCTTCGTCGGCACCAAAGACAGACCAAGGACAGACGGAACCTAAAAAATCTTTGGAGCCGAAAACCACTTCAGACCCGAAAAAGTCGATCCTCCTCAATAGTCATAAGCACTTGAATATTCCCGCCCATACGCTGGTACCCCGGAAAATATTTAAAAATTATATATGAAAATATATATATAATATAAACATTTAAACCGTCATTTCAGCCTCCCAGAAAAAACAAACACGTAATAGGCTAAGCAATGCTGTGAGACCTTGTCTTTGCACATACACAAACAAACCAAGAAGACCAAAAGACACTTGAACTGCTTCTAATGAACAGCAGAAAAGTAGTCCTGCAAAGAAAAAGCCAGACATTGTTAGCCCATAGGCTGTATTGGAACTTCAACAGCATATAAACTAAAAGCAAATGTAGAAAACTCAAACTGTCCCCATACCTTTAAGGCAGCCATGACCCCTAGCTTCCCATCATGCCCCAAGGGTGACAGTTAGGTCAGATGTTCTTTCCTGCTCCTTCAGTTTAGACCCTGGTTAATCAGCTCCACAGGCTTTTTGATTTTGTCAGAAAATATCTAATTCTTTCACTAAAATTCATTTACTTTGACATTTAACACCTGTTGGAGTAATATATTACCTTTTATCTGGCAATTTGGTATTTATTTCCTCTGAGATCCCTTCTCTTTTTGATCCCTGCCCTTCCTTTGGCAAAAAGGCCAAAACAGATTCTCACTCTGTATTGGCTTCCAAAATCTCATGTTCCTGAGACTTGCCAACACTGCCAAACTTTATCAAGACACACTCAAGGACTGCAAGAGGATTTGTCTTTATGCTCTTTCCGAGAAAATAAATACTTCTACCTCTAGACACAGGTCTCCTGTGAGACAGTAGTAGAGGCCCAGACTGTCTTCCAGAAGCAAGGTCCCGGTCTGTTCTTCATTGGCATCGGGCTCGGCATCGAAAATGCCTCCACTGGCGAAGAAAACGTTGACAACAATCGAAGGCGGCATCACCGTCGAGAGAACATCGGTCGTCTTCCAAGACTTGCAAGGACAGAGGTACATCAAGTTCAGCGTCAGGAGTCATTCTCCGTTGGTGTGGGTTCATCACTGAATGTCGAGGCATAGATCTATGATTTCGAAAAATGGTTCGACATTGATGCAGACTCCTACATTGAAACCCACGAGACGGTGCTCAACGTCGAGGCCCAGATAATCTGTGACGTCAAGAAGGGGTTCGACGTCAAGGCAGAGTCCTCCGTTGCAGACGGCGAGGTCTAGATCGACTCTTTCTGCTTCGACATTGAGAAGACTCACCATCACCTTCTCCTTGTACGACGTCGAGGCTTGGTACTCCTCTTCCGTCGTCGAAGCACAAGTCTCCGTCAACGGGGCATGAGTCGACTTCGACGCAGAAAGAGTCTACACGGCAGACATAGAGGCCAAGAACTCAGTCAGTGGACTCACAAGTCTTATAGCGCATAACTGCTCGACGTCGAGACACTCACAGCTATCGACGTAGACACATCATTCGACCTTGATGAGGCACCGCTTTGCATCAAAGGGCCTCTCGGAACCTTCAGTGTCAAGGGCAAGATCTCCACAGTTTTGCTCGGCGTCGAGAAGCTCTTTTCTCCATCTCCAGAATGGCAAGTGCAGAAATCTACTCCACTACTCACTGTTCCTCCCACACAACTGGGAGAAGACCACAGATCTCCTTCTGTTCATCTCTCTCCCAGATGGCTCCTCCCAGTCCATCACTGGCAGAAAGCGATATCAACACAGTTGCAACAACCTTTGGACAATTCAAGTCTTCTCCATAGATCTCCTCTGGCTTGGCTGGTGCAGGCAGTGGATCGTTCACCTACTACTCCATCCAGGGGTCGCCAAAGGGACGTCTCCATCGGGTCGTAAATCCACTTCCCATGGCCTTCACAGGAGACGAAGATCACCTTCTTGTTGGTCGTCCTCAACTCATATCTCCAAGAGGGATTACTCACCCACATTAACGGACAATCCACCCTCCAGAGTGTCACCTGTTGACGACATGAACACGTTCATGATGTGCTGGCAAGAGGGGCACAAAAGTTGAACATAGAGAGGTCTGCACCTCAGACGTCTACATCTGTCATTTTTGAGACTCTGCATCCGAGGTCTGTTTCGAGGCCTCTGCTGCCATTGGTTCTTGGACTCTTGCAACCAGTCTTGAATGTTTTTCTTACCCCAGCAATGCTCAAAACGGCTCCGGCAAGGATCTTAAAAAAATATATAGACCAGCACAGCAAGATCCCATGTTCCTCAGGTCAGACCCCCCACCAGATTCAGTGATTATTGCTGCTGCAAATAAGACCCATGCAGTAGCCTCTTCCTCAACGGTCCCTCCGGACAAGGAGAGTAGAGCTCAGGATTCTTGGGATAGTGGATAGTGCTGAAGCCCTGTTGAGGCGTTATGATAGGGCTTTGTGGAATTCACTAGAGCGTTTAAAAAAAAAAAAAAAAGAACTGCCAAAAGAGGACCGCCGAGATTTTGGGGAGATTCTCCAGGAGGGAGCACTTGTTGTGAATTAGAAAATCAGTGCAGCAGCTGATGGAGTATCTCTAGCTGCGCACTCCTACTTGCATGGCATATGCGCAAGAAGATAATCCTGTTTACTGCTTACAGCCTTAAAGCCAGAAGCCCAAGAGCGCATCTTAAACCTTCCATTTTCTGGAAATTCTCTTTTTGGTTCTCACACAGATGAATAGATTGCCATGATGAAATCGGAACTGGACACTCTTAAGGCTGTGGGTTTCGAAAAAAGGAAGGAATTCAGACGTCGGTATAGGCCTGATCGTAGAGCGTTTCATCAGAGGGTTCAAGTGACTCAATGGTCCCAGAGACCGTACCACCAGTCCAAGTCTCACTATCAGGGATGGGGTAGAGGTGTGCCCCGGCAGCCCTCTTCCACGGTCAAGAACACTGGCAAACAATGAACATTCACTTTCACGATCGCCTTTACCCACTCAGGAGGAAGTATTTCCCGCCATGTAGAAGATTGGTGCAGCATCACAAACTATTGATGGGTGCTGAATATACTGCAAAATGGATATGCACTACGTTTTCGTTCTCCTCCATGCACTCCTCCAGTAAAGGCAAGAGTTCTTCAACTGCCGTTGTTGCACCAAGAGGTATCCACTCTCTTACAGAAATTGGCCATAGAAGAGGTTCTTCCATCACAACGAGGAAAAGGAGTTTACTCCAGATACTTCCTGGTACAAAAGAAGGGTCAAAAAGCGAGTTTCAGACCTATTCTGGAACTTTGTTCCCTCCACAAAGTCATCCAAAAAGACCAGGTTTTGTATGCTGTCGCTCCATCAAATATATCTACATCCTCAGAAAGGATATTGGATGTGCTCAATAGACCTCCAGAATGCTTACTTCCATGTTCTGATTGCTCCACGGCACCAGATGATCCTGCGCTTCATGGTAGGCTCCAAGCATTATCAGTACAGAGCGCTACCATTCAGCCTAAAATCTGCACCTTGAGTATTCACAAAATGCATGGCAGTGGTAACCGCTGCTCTACGTCGCCAAGGTCTATTAGTCTATCCATACCTCGACGACTGGCTTCTAAAGAGGTCAACTCCTCAAACAGTGAAAAACAACTATCAAATCTGCATTAACTTGCTACAACACTTGGGCCTTCAAGGAAATTTGGAGCAATCAATCCATCAGCCCTCTCAAAGAATTCACTACCTTTGTGCTACTCTGGACTCCAGCACAGGAAAAGTATCTCCTTTGGAGGAGAGACTATTATCAATCAAGCTGAAGTGCAATCTTCTTCTTCAAGTTCATTAGCCCTCAGTTCAGCAGGTTGCATCCCTCCTGGGGTCAATGGCATCTTGCATTTTTCTAGTCCAAAACGCCAGACTGAGGATGAGACCTCTGCAGCAGGACATGGAGGACAAATGGAATCAGATGTCGGCACAATGGTAAGACTGTATTCTTCTTTCCCATGCCACAAGATCTTCCATCCCATGGTGGACTCATCCTTCTGGCAGGAGTGCCTTTCCACCAACCTCCTCCGACAATCTTTCATCAGACGCCTCACTTCAGGGTTGGGGAGCACACATGGGTCTTCAGCAGACTCAGGGCAGGAAGTCGAGGAAGGAACAAACCTATCACATAAACATGCTGGAGCTACAGGCAATGCATCTAGTGCTCAAGGCGTTCTTCCCGTCCATACAGTCCAAGTCCATGTTAGTACAGTTGGACATCACGACCACCATGTACTACCTAAACAAGCAGGGTGGGGGGGGGGGGGCAGGACTCTCTCTCACCCACTGTCCATGGAGTCTCAGGCGATCTGGCATTGGCTCTTGGCCACACAGATCTCAATCACAGCAGTCCATCTCAGGTGGACTCTCCAAGTCTGGGTTTTAAACGGCGAAGTGGTGGTTGACATTTTTCTACAATGGGGTCATCCTACCATCGATCTTTGCGGACGAGTCAAACAATAAATGCCACACCTTTGCGTCAAGTTTTTGCTGACCAGGATTGATCGGGAATGCCCTTTTGATCAACTGGTGAGGAACCTCTGTTTACCATTTTCCGCCTCTTTCTCTTATCCCGAAGGTCATAACCAAACTCACACGCTCCAGGATGAGGATGATTCTAATAGCACCAGACTGGCCACAGCAGTGGTGGTACCCGGACCTTCTGCATCTCTTGAAGTGTCCACACAGGAGGCTTCCGTGCAGCCAGTATCTTCTGTCCAAAATGAACGGGAGGATCCATCATCCCAGCCTTCCGTTGTTGAACTTAGCAGCATGGCTCCAGAGGTCTTCCAGTACGGCCACCTAAACCTTCCTCAGGACTGTATGAACATTTTGAGGGAGCCCAAAAGACCTTGCCCAAGACATGCCTATTCTTTTAAATGGAAAAGGTTTTATTTGTGGTGTATACTTAATGGTTTCCAGCCTACCAGGGGGCAAGAGGAGGTAGTTTTGCCCTATCTCCTGCATTTAGCCAAGTCGGGTCTAAGGTTTACTTCCATTAAGGTACACCTGGCTACCATTACTGCTTACAGAAAGTCTCCAAATCAACCTTCTTTCTTCCAAGCTCCTGGCGTTTAAGGATTTCCCGTCCGGGTATAAAGAACGGTTTCCCCCTGTCTGGCCTCTTTCACCTCCTTGGGAGTTGAACCTAGTTCTTTCGAAGCTTACGGGTCTCTCTTTAGAGCCTATTCACAAACATATTCTTCAGCACCTTACATGAAAAGCCACCGTTTTGGTGGCGATTACTTCAGCTCGTAGAGTAAGCGAGATTCAGGCGCTCTATTCCAAAGAACTGCACACGGTTTTTCTCCACAACAGAGGTTTTAAGGACCCACTCCTCCTCCCTACCGAAGGTGATGTCAGATTTTCATGTCAATCAAAGTATCTCACTACCTTCTTTCTTTCCCAATCCATCTATGCCAGCGGAAAGGACTCTCCATTCCCTAGACTTTAAGAGTTCTGAAATTCTACTTGGATCAGTCTCAGAGCATTAGGAAGTCTGATCAGTTATTTCTAAACTATGGTTCCATCAGAACAGCTTTCCCAGCCTCCAAGCGTTCCTTTTAAAGATGGATAGTGTCTTGCATCAAGCTGGTTTATCGATTGGCAAATAAACCCCTTCTGGCTTCTCCAAAAGTGCATTCCACTAGTGGTAAAGCAGCTACAATAGCTTTTCTACACAATGTACAGATGGCTAAGATCTGCAAAGCAGCCACTGTGTGCGGTGCTGGTATGTTGAGTGAGATTTTAAAATACTGTCCTAGAGATCCTGTAAGTTTACTTTATTAATGGGCCCTAGAAAGGGTCAAAAACAAAGGCTTTAGGACGTGTAGGGAGGGACTTATGGTCTCCCATGTCAAGTGTGGTCTACTAGTTTCAGCCAGGCCTTTTATTTTAAACTGGCTTTCGTCAGGACCTTTATGTGTGGGGGTTGTACAGGGGACTTGTATGTTGTCAGTATCCTGTACGTGTAGCACACACTAAGGTGCTAGAAATGTGAGAGGTGTTTCCTCTGTTTGTCCTGGCCCCTTTTCCACAGGTACAAACACAAGGACACTTATTGGTTAAAAACACGTAAGTTTAGGCACATCGTATGTGAGGCGGAGCCTGGTGCCTATTATGTGAGCGGACAAACCGGCAGTGATTATGCGGTGGTGTCGGTTCGTGGCATTTGCCGATATAGGTATTTATACATTAGAGGTGCTAGTACCTAGGGGCGGAAGAAGCAAGTTGCTGTAGTAGGTGAGGAGAAAAAACAGTTACAATGTGAGCGTTTACTTTGTAACTAAAAAAGACAAACTCCAAGGGTCTCTGCCAGGGGTTTGAGATTTTTTTGCACTCTGGGGTTAAAAGGAGAAAAACATATGTGAGCCGTTAGGGAGACTGGTCTTCGCTACAAGCGGTAAGATATGCGCACTCAGGTGTAGCCAAGGGCAGCAACCTGGTGGCGGTACTGCGAGCGAGACCCGGTCTCCACACTTACTTGGCGTTGTCTTCGGCTCCATTGTAACACCTATGGGTCTGGTCAGGAGCTCCGTTGGGTGTTTGTGCCTCGAGCTGGTGCAGTATAAATACACGCTCGGAGCCGCAGCTGTTGCTCGTTTGGGCAGGCGGGGCTCCTCCGTGAGTAGCGTCATCGAGTAGCGTCTGTGGGTGAAAAGTAAACACAGAAGACATACTCGTGTTCCCGGCATGCTCTTTCTAGAACGCCTATGTGAGTAGCGTTCTTGTTTATGCCTCATAAAAAAGGGGACACAGAAAGCATAGTAGTGTTCCCTGAAATATCTACAGTGAGAGGAAGCTGGGGAGTCTAAAAGTAGGAATGCACAAGGGGAATACTGGCCGGTATTGTAGCGAGTGAGGTGGCTGACGATGTATCAATGGAGAAATGGATGGTACTAAGAGATGAGCCCGTTAACTAAGTACCGGAGGTAACCTACACTGCATGGTCCGTGTGATGTTACGCAGACAAATCAGGAGAGGTGTTCTCGCTAGGCAAGGCGGGATTGATAAGTCTGCTGCCCTAAGTGTTCACCCCAGAAGACGTCAGCGCCCATCCACTTCACGCTGCCACCTAAAGTGGTGCCGAAGGCTTTCGTCCCTAAAGTGGCCGTGCCCAAAAAGGTATCCTCGGTGCCGAAGCCTACACCGGTGGTCCCAGCCACAAAGCATCGACAATCCTCGTTGGAAGAACAGGAACAGTTTATCGATGCCGAGACAGGCAGACTTTCTCTTTACAAACGAAAGATTGCCCCGGAACATCCGATGGAGTCCTATAAGATACCACTTAAGAAAAAGAAGGATTCTACCACAACACCTGTTCTTGTGGAACCTTTATCTCCACGTGGCCATGATGTCTCACCCATTTATTCTGATGTGGAGCCTGGGGATGGTGATAATGGCGAATACAGCTATCCTGTGGACACTGATCCAGATGATACTAATGAACCCTGGGCAGATGCTACTGACCCTAATGATCCACATACTGCCCCAGACACTCACGTGTATACTGTGAAAACGTCGCCTACCGAAGATTCGGCAGCGTTGAATGCCCTTATTGAAAGGGCGGCCAAAAATCATGATGTCCAGCTACATGCTGACCCCATTGAAGTTGACTTTCTTTTTGACACCTTTTCCGCCTCAGAGAGGATTGTCAAGACTCTGCCTATGTTGAAGGGTGTCTTGAAGCATGCTGGGGAAATATTTAAGGAGCCAGGGTGATAAACCCCAGGATTGAAAAGAAGTACAAACCAGCGCCTGGAGACCCTACTTACATTAAGGGACAGTTGCCGATGGACTCTCTTGTTGTTTCTAATGCCCGGAAGAGGGCTAATTCACAAACATCGGGTGATGCTCCTCCCCCAGATAAGGAATCTAAGGTGTTTGAGGCTTCAGGGAAGAGGGTGTCAGCTCAAGCGGCCAATATCTGGCGCATTTCAAACACTCAGGCACTCTTAGCCAGGTACGACAGGGCACACTATGACACACTTGAGACCCTGTCACAGCACCTACCAGATGAATATAAGGAGGCAGCTGAGATGCTCATCCAAGAAGGGAAGCTCATATCAAATGCTTCTATCAAATGTGCACTGGACGCAGCAGACACCGCAGCCAGAGCTGTTAACACTTGCGTTATATTGAGACGACATGCCTGGCTCAGAATCTCCGGGTTCAAGCCAGAGATACAGACCACCATTCTAAATCAGACAGTAAACCCTGATCATCTCTTTGGCCCAGAGGTGAACACCACCTTGGAAAAAATCAATAAAGACACTGAGACTGCAAAGTCTATGGGGGCCCTACAGTCGCAGCAATTCAGGGGTGGTTCTTTTCGTCGCTCAAGCAATAGAGGTGTTTCCAGAGGCCAGCTATCCCAAAACACACAGTACTATAAAGGTGGCGCGCAAACCATATATACCAAACAAAGTAGAGGTGGTTATCGTGGAAACAGCGCCAAGGGCAGGGGTCGTGGAAATAACAGCTCCAGATCCTCCGCCACTATTAAACAGTGACGCCTTGTCACTGCCCCCCGACCATCCAACACCTGTCAGGGGGAGACTTCAACAGTTCCTGCCAGTCTGGAAGTCCATCACCACAGACAGGTGGGTCACACAGCTTATCCAGTACGGTTATTGTCTGGAGTTGACATCCACTCCACCCAACATACCCCCAAGACACCGTCCTATGTCCACAGAGCATTTGCACTTATTGCAGCAGGAGGTACTTGTCATGCTGCAAAAAGGAACAATCTAGCTCGTACCTGTGGAAGAAAGGGGCACAGGAGTTTACTCACTGTACTTTTTAATACCAAAAAAGGACGGGTCCCTCAGACCCATTCTGGACCTCAGACCCCTCAATCAATACATTCTGTCAGAGCATTTTCACATGCTGACGCTGCAGCAAGTCCTACCGTTGCTCGTCAAGGAGATTTTCTCGCAACATTAGATCTAAAGGATGCGTTTTTTCATATCCCACTACACCCGTCACACAGAAAATACCTCAGGTTCACCATCCAAAATCAACATTACCAGTTCAAGGTCCTACCTTTCGGAGTCACCTCGGCCCCCAGGGTGTTTACAAAGTGCCTGGCTACAGTGGCGGCACACCTACGGAGACAAAACATTCACGTCTCGCACTAGAACAGTCACATGGGGCGACAGGCGTTTCCTGGTTGCCGCCCCTAAACTCTGGAACACCCTTCCTGCACATATCCGAGCAAGTCCCTCCCTGTTCATATTCCGCAAACAGCTAAAGACTTGGTTATTTGACCAATAGCCTTGTATATCTTCTTTACCCCAGTTGCTGATCTATGCCCTTAATTAGCGCCGAGACGCCCACGGGTATTCGCCGCGCTCTACAAATGTCAATAAATAAATAAGTAGAAGAGTTTCTGCACATGGTGTAGGAAGAGGGTGGATCCCACAATATGTCAAAAGAAGGCTGCTTTCCTGCAGCTTCTTTATTTTACACAATCTGGCTTTCAGGTCCCTTCTTTCAAAGTAATTTAACTGCCATAAGTGTTCCTAGCAAGAGTCCCTCTTAAGTCATTTTTTCCACCAGTAAATGATTAAGAATGTCCTTTAAAATCTAACTAACGTCTTCCCTCCTCTCAGAAAACCCCCTTGTCCTAGGGTGTACAACACTGTTCTCTCCAAATTAATGGTTGTCCATTTGAGGCGATGCACAAAGCATTTGTAACATTTCCTGGAAGGTCCATTTTCTTGTGGCTATAACTTATGCCAAAAGGATAAGTGAGTTTCATGCTGCAGTGGTCGGAGGAATCATATATTGTTTTCCACTGTAATAAGGTCCTTAAGGACTCCTCATTTGCATCTGCTTAATGTGATTTGGGGTTTTCATATAAACCAAACCCTCTTTCTCCCAGTTTTTTTTTTCTGGAGCATCCCACTCTGGCATACAGATCACTCAATACCTTGGATGTAAAGAGGGCTCTAAAATAATATTTGGGCAAAACCAAAGTACATAAAAAAAATCAAACTAGTATTTTCTAATTTACAGAGTGCTCCTTACTAGGATGGCTTCTTTTAGGCAAACCAGAACTAGATGGATAGTGTCCAGTGCACAACTGAGTGTTGCCAAAAGGATGACAGACCCCTTCTATATATGACTCAAGCACATTCTACATGGAAAGCAACTACTGCTGTCTTGATGCAAATTGTGCTGAATCGAAACAATTACAAATCAGTAACTTTTGCCAAAGATTACTGCATTGACTCCTATACCAGAACTTATATTTTGGGAGGTCAGGCCTTGTAGAATTTTATTTTCCCTGGAGTTTTTTCTATTGCTTCTTCTTTGGAACCCTCCTCCACAGTTGTGCATAAAAAAGCTTTGTACTTCTATGACATTGTTGAAGGACATTTGAGGGAATCCCATAACTGAAAAGGGAAAGATACCTTCCTGTAATCCTAGTTTCCAATCATGGTATTCTCTCTGAATCCACAAGCAACCTGTTTAACACCCCATCTCTTCTGTGTGTGCTGGTGAAAGTTTGTGAAGGATATGATCCTTTTGCTCTAGTTCCTTATAAATTACCTCGTTGACCCTACATTGCAGAATGGGATGGCTGGCAGCCTTGGAATTCCTTAAAGATGCAGTGACACTGTGTGCTCCTCCCATTAGAAGCTACATTTTCCATTTACCTGGTATTTTTTTAAAGGGTTTATTTCAGTGATTTTTTTTTCCCGTCAAGTGCACTATACTATCAATTTGAGAAATTGGAATTCTTATTTTTTTTTAAGTGTTCCTGGATTCTGCCCTTTGTTGAGCTATTCTACTGTTTTTGGATTCAGGGACAACTCCTATGACCAAAAACTGGAATTACAAGTACGTAACGTTCGTTTTGTTTTAAGACTGTCTCACCCCCCTTTTTACATGTTTATATACATTTGCCTGTGGCTGTTCGTGGAGCTGTAAGGCATTTTAATCACAACAAAACCTGAACAATTGGGTTCAAGTAACTTTATCAGTGAACATTACCACCATTGATTGTTTCGAGATATGATAAAATATTCAAGAAAAGTATCATGGAAGATTGGTTGTTTGCTGTTTAGTTGAGCACATGAAAGTTTACTAGTATGCATTGGTACCTTTGGAAAGCTTGTGTATCTTCTGCTGAGAATCAAAATGGTGACATGCCCTCTTATTCCTCTAGCACTCCACTCAAATCATTGCTATCTCTTAATCTGCATGCATAAGCCTCTGGATTGTAATTTATTTGCAAGTTTGTTGACTTGCAGCAATGTTCCTAAATGCCGAAAGGCTGCTTCCTAAGTTTGTGAACTCATTCTCTGTTTTTATCTCTGTGTGTTTGTTTCTTCAGTCTTTCAAGCTTGGCATGAATCCATGTTTATACCTTTGGTGTACTGTCAGATTGCAGAGTTTCCTGCAGTTATTAGTGGAAGGAGTTGGCCTTTGTTTGCTCTTTCTCTCTTAAATTCAGGTCTGGCTTTGTGCCCATGTTTTCATTTATGTAGTACCAGTTTAGCCTAGCCTAGCTTAGCCTCTCCAGTCGTGGTTCCGTTTCTATTTACAGTCTCTTTGTCCTGTGTAATTTAGATTTACACGACTTCTGTTGCATCTTCCTAATCGTATCGTCTTTATTTTTCCATTACTATACATTACACTGGTCATCTTATTGTGTTGATTACTGTAAGATTGCGACTGTGGCAATGTTTTCCTGTAGGTGTTGTGAGAAAATTGACACTGTTTGGGTTTATTGTATTTTAGAAAATGATCTACCGTTCTAGACTAGACCATTATGTCTTGAATTGGGCTTCAACTTCACTCCTTTCTTCCTCCTGCTCCCTGGCTCCTGCTTTCTCAGCCTAAAGAAACCTCACTGGTTTTCTGAACTGTGCAAGTCAAATTCCATCCCAAACTGTCATTCCAGGAGTTCTGGATTTCGAAATGTAATGCTGTTCTCTGTACCCAGGTTTTATGCTCAATTTCCTTGGAAATTGAGGATTTGTAATCCTAGTTGATACTGTGTAACGTGCTCATGCTGTCTGAGAAGAAGATTGAAGTGAACTTTAGTTTTGCAAAAAGTGTAAACAATGCTTGCCATGGTTTCCTTTCTGGTATTCTATTCCCATTTTTCCACACTGTGCTGCTGTCAGGAGTCCTCTTTTCCCCCTTGCTGGTGCACTGCCCTACTTGCACTTTCCTTCACTGTCATTCTTTTTTTCTCCAGTCACCGTGCACTCCAGTATGGTGTTTCAGCTCCTTGCATACTCAATTAGTGTTTGATACATAATGAATAAATGATTCTAATGTTGTTAAAATAGTAGTTGTTGAAGTACCTGATCCTGTACCATGTGTAGTATTTGCTGCTTGTCTTCTGTTTGCTGAATGCTGTGCTCAGCCTCTCTTTTTTTCCCCTCTGTAGAGTCGAAGCACTGCTTGACACATTTGCTCAGGGATCAGAAAAGTCGTACACTGTAAATTGCAGCATCCTCCAGGGAATCGAACCTCGGCTGACTGACTTCCACCAGCTTCTTCTCAATCCACCTCAGGTAACCTTTTCCTGCTCAGACTCTAGTGCAAAGCCTTTAAATAAACAAATTGGTGATTGCGAAGCTACAACCTTTTTTTTGTTATCTGATGTTGTCATAGATAATTGGCTTGTACAAACAGTTAAGGATAATTCTGCGGGATTCAAATGGTCCACCTCATTACAACATCTGTGCATAAATACACCGAAATAGCGCTTTCAGAAGGTTTCAGAACATTTAGTCTGACTGCAAGATGCTTACTGAATAAGAGTGGAACAGCTGAATCTTTGTAGGTATTCGTGGTGGGAGATGTGTATAATGGAGAGTACTTTCTAGTTTGTGTTTCTTTTCTTTTTTTTTTTATTAAATTTTTTTTCCACTATCCAATACATGAAAAACATTTCAAATACTCAAAGTTCATTACAGCGCCCCACCCTCCCCCCACCCCAACACCAATATGTACATTCAGGTAAAGTCCAACGGAAGAATGACGATTACTGTTATATAATTCACACAAAGAAAAAAAAAGCCATCAGCCAAGAAATAAGTAAAAGGAAACAGCAAGACTAAAAAAGAGGAGAAAGATAACAGAAAAGAAGAAATAAGGAACAAAGCAATATCAGCCTACTAACATTTCTCTACAACACAATGTTTAGTAGAAAAGAGGAAGAGATCTTAGACAATCTATGTGTTTACCCCGTCTAACCAATTCATTAGAGGTTCCCAAATCTCTAAGCCTCTTTTCTTTGATCGTCTGCCCTTTTTAGAGTAGATGGCACTCTCTAGATTGCAAGTGGCCAGTAACCTGGCCTGCCATTGTCCGAACGATGGAGGATTCGGATCTTTCCAGTGTGAGGCCAAACAAATCCTATAAATGGTCATGGCAACAAATATCAAGGCACCGCCTGCTCTGATGCTAATATTTTCAGTTAGGCCTAACATGATAATCGTAGGAGTGAGTTGAATATCTTGAGCCAATACTGCTCCTAAAAATTATTCGACCTCTTTTACAAAAGGTTTTAAATTAGGACATGTTGCAAACATGTGAATCTGGTCAGCAGAGTACTCAGAGTATCTAGGGCAGACTGTTCCTCTCCCTGGTCCCCACTTTGCTACTTTACCTGGGGTGATATAGAGAAAAAATCCAGACTTATAAAACTGAGCCTGCA
Source organism: Lissotriton vulgaris (assembly GCF_964263255.1). Lineage (NCBI taxonomy): Eukaryota > Metazoa > Chordata > Amphibia > Caudata > Salamandridae > Lissotriton > Lissotriton vulgaris. Next base: position 1,629,561,292 of record NC_141685.1, on the reverse strand, counting down.
ACTCAGATGATAGCAAATATTTATGAGTAAGATTTAATGCTAGAGGAAAGGTGTTTCGAGAAGTATTCAACTTCAATTGCCATTTTGCATCAATTTTCTCCAGATCATCTGGCATTTTGGCATTTAAGATTGCATAGATTCCACCAATCCGAGTAGTTTTATGTTCTCGTATTTTATCTATACTATCTAAGTTTACAAAGCCAGCAAGCCCACCTGTTTTATGTGCTAGAACATTTTTACCAGCCCCGTAGAGGAAAAGCTGATTCTCATTTAGATCAAATTGTTCCTTTAGCTCGTCAAAGGGCCGAACTCCAGCCGGAGTTACCAGATCCCCCAATTTAGCTAATCCTGCTCTATACCATTTATGCAGGTATGAGTATCCAAAGATTAATGGCAGATTTGGATTGTTTTTAATAGGGGTATAGTAATTTAATCTCCCCAGTCCAATAGTTCTTCGGAAGTTGGTAAATACCCTATATACACTTAATAATGTCTTAAACTGGACTAGTTTGTAGTTTCAGAAAGTCAAGCTGTCTCCATAAACATCACATAGCACTTTCCCCCAAGAATAACGTGTATGGGGATGGTAGTTTTGTGGGATCCGGGTCCGAAACTTCCTGCAATAAAAATGTTCTATACTGTAGAACAGTTGCCCAATAATATAGCCTAATGTTCGGCAGCGCCCACCCCCCTCTTTCCTTAGGTAGGGAGAGTAGTTTGTATGCTCTCCTTGGCTGAGAATAGGCCCAAATAAATTGACCAAAAATGTGTTCAAATAAATACAAAATGTGATTTTTAAACTCCAGGGGAATGGTTCTGAAAAAATAAAGTAACTTCTGGAAAAAAGTCATTTTTATGACATTACATCTGTCAACTATTGTTAGATGCAGATTATCTATTTTCTCGAGGGATTTTTAAATTTCTACTGCTAGTGGAATCAGATTTTCTTCTACTATCGTATCTATGTTGGCCACTATATTAACTCCAAGATATTTAGCTTTCGGAACCACTAGACTATCAGCCCATTTAACTTCATCATTCAGAATTATCTGAGTTTTTGTTCTATTAAGGGCGTACCCTGATAGCTTCCCAAATTCAAGGGCCTCGCGTTCTAAAGCCTTAATGGCAGATTTAAGCTCGCTGGTGACTACTGACAGATTATCAGCATAGGCCATGATCTTAGTGTCTTTGCCATGCCTACTTACCGCCACTATTTCTGGGTTGGATTCAATTTTGCTACTAAGAGGATTGATGAAAAGAGCAAAAAGAAATGGAGAGCATGGACACCCCTGCCTGGTCCCACGCGAGATTTCAATCTGTTCTGTAAGCTGCCCATTAATATTGATTCTAGCTGCAGGAGTTTTATATAAGGCTTGGATTGCCTGTAACATTTTAGGCCCAAAGCCATTCCTCCTCAGAACGTCCCAGAGGAATGACCAGGAGACCCGATCGAATGCTTTTTCAGCGTCTAGTAGAATGGGTGCGATCGGGTCTCCTGACATCCTGGCGGCATCAAACAATGTAATTGTCCTACGGACTTGTTCAGTGGTCCCTTTTTTATTGATAAACCCATGTTGCCGTCTGCATACCACGCCCTCTATACGATTCGATATTCTGGTTGCTAACATTTTTGAAAATATTTTAGAATCTGTGTTTATTAAATTTATTGGTCTGTAAGAGGCCATCTCGAGTTGAGACTTATCTTTTTTGGGAAAGATCACTATTTTAGCTTGGGACCAAGAAGCGGGTGGTGATTCCCCATTAAAAACTGAAATAAACACTAAGTTGAGGAGTTCCTTAATTTGTGGTAGGAAGTGCTTATAGAACTCTACCGGAATGCTATCCAATCCTGTAGCCTTACCATCTGGTAGGCTCGCCAGGACGATAGCTATCTCTTCCCATGCGGGAGGGTGTTCCATTTGTTCTTGATCCTCTAAATTCAGTTTGGCCGTAGGCATAGACTCTAAATATCCTGCATTATCGATTTTCCTAATCTCAGGGGGTCTTGTGTCCTCTTCTGAGTAAAATTCCTTATAAAACCCTCTAAAAGCCTTGTGAACTTTTTCGGGGTTATTACGTTATCCCATCAGTCACCGTACAAATAGAGGGTATTATATTGGCTGTTGCCTAATGAATAATGCTAACTGATGGCCAAAAAGTTACCCACATTCATACAGTTTCCCTCGGGCAGAGGCCCATCTAGCTGTAGTTCTTTCTGCCAAGATCGATCCGATCTCAGCTTTTACTGCGGCAACATCATGCTGTACTACTTCAACCCCAGCTCCTGCCATGCTCTTACCCCAGCTGACAATTTATCTAGTAGCTGCTTCGTTTGCTCCTTCTCTATTTATTCCTCCTAAATGAAAAATGGAAGGTCTCCCCCCTGACCCCTGCTTTAAAACTGTCCCATACCATCATAATGGGAGCTGATCCAATATTCACCCTCAGGAACTCTAGGATCCACCACTGCATATATTCCTTATATTTACAATCATACAAAGCGCCTTTTCAAAGCTCCAGTAAACCTGGGTGAAATATCAATATGGCATGTGTTAGCTAAGGAGGAGGAGACTAAAAAATAATCTAGCCTGGCTAGCGATGAGTGGGGAGCTGAAAAGAGTGTGAATCCATCTTTTTCTGGTCTCTGGGCAGCCCAGACATCAACTAATCCATGTGTGTTGATTAGATTTAACATGGCTTGAAACACCCTTGGTTTTCTGCCTCTATATTTCCAGTTTGTTACAGATTTCCAGTTGCTTGGTAGATTTAAATTCACGTCTCCACAGAATATTATGGGAAGTTGCCAGTGTACTAGCTCTTCATTTACCCAGTTAATTATGCCCGGATCGTCTAAATTGCTCCCATATATAGAGCAAATTGTAAAGAAAAAGTTTGTATACAGTGTACATCCTACAATTACCCATCTCCCAAGACTATCTGACTTGACTCCATTCACTTTTAGAGGAAGTCTTTGATTAGCGAGAAGCCCCACTGCTTTCACCCTTGCCCCTCGAGTTGTTGCCCCTAAGACCTAAAATCCCAATGCATTCAATAGATGTTTTTGAGCTCCTTCAAAGTGTGTCTCCTGGAGACATATCAGATCTGGTCCCATTGACCTTAACCCCTGTGCTACTTTCTGTCTTTTTGCTAGGTCATTAAGACCACAGATATTTGCGGAAACTATTTTAATTTTTTTTAAACACTCGTTATGGTTTTATAATCTTTTTGCCTATTTTTCTACCATGTGCCCCCTTTTTTTTTCTTCCACACACCAAAAACACTTTGATAAACCCTCTCGTTCATGACATTCCCCTCAAGAGCCTCTGTCCCCACCCCACTGCAACCTTTAGGTGTTCCCTCCCCCTCCCCCTTAATTGAGCAGTCAGGATGACCCTGTATGATGGTTGGCATGTGTGAGTTCCAGCCACCAAGTCATTCAAAGAGAGACCCAAACAAAAAAGAAAATTTGGAGACAGAACTAAGAAAGAACTAAGAAAGATCGCAAAGAATGTTTTTTCCCTTCTGCAGCAACCGCAAATTAATTGTTCATCGAATTGATGATTTCCTGGGCCTTTTCAGCTTCGGGGTTATAGCCCTTATGCCCCTAGAAAGTGGACAGTACTTAATTCAATCTTTTCCGCTCTGTGATTTCCTTTAGAAATTCCCCAGCTTTAATCTCTGAGAGAAACACTCGAGTGGTGCCATCAAAAAGGGCTTTTAATCTGGCCGGGTTCATCAAATAGACTTGTGCCCCTTGTTATTGTAACGGAGATATTAACTGGCGAAGTCTCCATCTCCGTTCTACGGTCGCATGGTAAATTGTCCGGTTTTGCAAAAAATTGACTCCATTCACTTCTTTCTGGGAGTTAGGTCTAGCTTTGTCATAGACCAGCTGCCTTAAAAGAAAATTCCTCAAAAAGACCAGAAACACGCTGTTATCACCTGTCTCAATTTGATGTTGAAGGGAAAACGGTGGGCCCTCTGTATTTCTTGGTTCCAGTTCCAGTTGGTATCTGTGGGGAATGCGGCCTCTAGTAATTTCACTATGTACCCATGGGGGTCTTCCCCTTCAATCCTCTCAAGGATCCCAAGCAGTCGCAAATTGTTCCGCCGTTGTCTGTTTTCCTGCTCTTCAAGTTAAGTCATCAAGTCCACCAGGCACACCTCGTGCTCTCCCACTTTCTCTTTAGCCTTGGCGGCTTCCACTTCAAGTGACTCTGTCCGTGCTTCCACCATGGCTACCCGATCTCCAATGTCCGTACAGACTTTATTTAATTTCCTTATACCGCCTTGTAGTTTCTTAGCGGCTGTCTTAGAGGACAAACTGTCTGATCGGGCCTCTTGCTGGAACATTTTAATAGTGCTCAAGATTGATGTCAGAGAAGGCGCCTCCAAGCTTTCCTCCTGAGCCCTTGAGGCCACCCACTGAGATGCGCTAGAGACATTACCGGGAGCGAGCAAGCTAGGGGTGTCAGAATAATCCCACTTCAGTTGAGTACGTGATTTCCTTTTCCGAAGCACTGTGTTGGTAGCTTTGTTAGGATCAATCTCCTCCTCACTACTCTCATTGAGCAGCCCTTCCTCACTTGAGGATGACTCTTCATTGTCAGTATCAGTTAAAGATCCATCTGAAACAGAATAAAAATTCTCGCCAGTGGGGTTGGCGTTAGCGGGGGTAAGAGGTCAGTGTTAACCGGTGTTTGTAACATCACTCTGTGTTCTTCACTAGTTTCCTTGGGGGAAAGAACCGGTTGTACTTTTGAGCCGCCTGTCTCCCTGACCATAATATCAGCCTCCGGTAGGTCGAGTAGGGAAGCTGCGCTTGCGCGAGCCCCCACATCAGCAAAACCAGCCACCCCAGTAGCAATTTGCACGAGTTTGTCAGGGTCACCTTGATCCCCTTGATCGCGTGTGCTAGTATTTTTATTAGTCTCTTCCGAAACTGTCATGCCTGATCCTGTACTAGTAGAGGTGGGCTTAATAACAGTAAAATGTTTGGTTATAGAGGGGAACCCCCCAGTCTTATCTGCCCCCATTTCTTTCATTGTGCCAGCTTTATCAACGTTCTTTTTATAGCGCCGATGTCCCTTTTACCTTTAGATGGTGGTGGCGGTTCTATTCTCTCTCCGTCCCCTTGCGCAGAAACAAGCCTGGACTTAGGCCTTTCTGACCCCATGTGGTCATGTTCTCTTTCTCTGCTCTCTGATTCTTGGCTTTAGGGCGTATTTTAGGTCCCGCAGCTCTCCTGGTTTTAGCCCCTGAAAAGCGGAGATCCGCCCGAAAAGATCCACGTAGCTCCACACGGCTCCCGGCACCTTGAAGACGAACAATCAATCCACCGGAGTAGCGAAATTCCGCTCTGCTCCGTGAAGTACGTTTAAGCGTGGCCAGAGCGGACATCAGAGGCAGCAGCAGCAGTCAGTGTCAGGTCGGCTGGTGGATTGCCGATTTCCCAGCGTGCAACTGTGGCGTGGCGGCTGGATCGCTGCTCCTCCTCACACCTGCACCATCACTGCTCACTCCAAGTTTGTGTTTTTGATGGTTAATTTTCGTGGACGCAGGTTGACATGCCGTTTTTGGGATGGTGGAAAGTTCGATTGGGGCACAAGATGTTAAAAGCTAGAACAAGGAGGTTGGATAGTAGGCATGCAAAATGTATTTAGCACTTTTCTAGTGTTTCTGCACCAACGCATATTAGTGTGCTTTACAATTAATTAAGAATATCAGGATACACAGAAATAGTACTGTTAACCTAGTTAAAAAGCCGCTTTGACAAGTAGGATCAGAAAAAAGTGAACCATTGTAAGGGGTGTGTTTCTCACTAGCCCTTAATAGACTAGTGATGAACAACACTAATCCTGCACACACACACACACAACTATTTTTTCATCTGTTTCGCTATAATAATCACAAAAGCACTTGATGGGCTCTTGGTCTTTTGTTTAGTGCTCTATTCCTTCCTAGCTAGGTTTTGTGCTGTATCAATGCCAATAGATAAATTCAGTGGACAGCATGTGTTCGAGGCATATGAGCTGCAGATCGTACACTTTTGCAATAGATCGCCACCTGGTGTAGGGCTCGGATGATTGCAGGTTGTCTTCTTGGAAGAAGTCTTTGTAGTCACGAGATAGGTGACTCCTCCCTTGGACAATACTGCGCATGGTCATCTTCAACTATTTGTATCTTTCTCTCCCCCACACAAAGGCAACCCCATCTCTAAGGGAGGAATTGCCAGATGGATTGTAAAGTGTATACAAATATGCTATCAAAAAGCTAAACGTACACTTACGGTTCCTCCTAGAGCGCACCCCACTCGCAAACTAGGAGCCTCTATGGCTTTCTTAGGAAATATACCATTAGAGGACATATGCAAGGCAGCAACATGGTCTACAATACACACCTTCACTAAACACTATTGTGTTGATGGGCAAGCCAAGCAGCAAGCTGGAGTAGGCCAAGCTGTCCTTAGAACACTGTTTCAGAATACTGCAACGGACACAAGCGACCACCGCTAGGGGAGACATTGCTGCACAATCTTTGCAAAAGTGTACGATCTGCAGCTCATATGCCTCGAACGGAAAATGCTACTTACCAGTATGCATCTTTTCTTGGCATGTAGAGCTGCAGATTCGTACACGCCCTCCGCCTCCCCGGGACTTGTATCCGTTCCAGCATTCATCTTACTTAGGTGCACACGCATGGACATCCTTTCTCTTTACTTCTACTAACTCCATCATTTCCCATCATGGTGAAAAACAATCTGAAGATGGAGTCGATGACCATGCGCAGTATTGTCCAAGGGAGGAGTCCCCTATCTCGTGACAACAAAAACAACCTGCAATCATCCGAGCCCAACACCAGGTGGCGATCTATTGCAAAAGTGTACGAATCTGCAGCTCTACATGCCAAGAACAGATGCATACTGGTAAGTAGCATTTTTCTTATTCACGAACCAGTAGGAGGTTTATGTATGTATACATGGAAGCAGTGGCTTTTTGACATTTCTGAGTCAGGAGCAGGCGATCAGGTATCAGGAAAGGTCAAATGGAATTCGATCAGGCTTTTGTTACAAGAAGGGTTTGTCAACGCTTTGGAAGTTTTGAATATAGGTGTTGCCAGGAATCAAGCTCTCTAGGCATTCTCTCAGACATCTACTCCTCATTCTCAATGCCTCCTTCACTCAAGGCATTTTCCATGAAGCTCTTAAGACATGCCAGATCACCCCACTAGTTTAAAAAATAAAATAATAAAACTAGGGCGTGGCCAAGATGGCAGCCGAATAGGAGCATCTTCGCTTAACTCCACCGCCCGACTGTCCTAGTGTGTAGCCCTTCATTAATTGGGTCCAGTGCAGCTGCTAACAGGGGGAACACTTTTCACCGCTGCCTCACCTCAGTAGCAAGGATTGTGGTGGATATGGAGTATCTTCTACAAAATGCCAGTGGTTGCATCAACCGCTGACACAGACCCACCACTGGCATGTCTGGACTCTGACCTGGCATACCCGGAACAGCCTTCGTCCGGTCCGGACTGCTCTCATCCCACTGTCTCAGCTTCCACGCTGACTGGCGAACCCCACAATGCTGATTGAGGGAATGGGCACGTGACGCTGCTGCACCCAGCTAACCCCAATGGCGCACCTCACAGAACAGCACATTATCCTCAGTTCAGACTGCAACATCCAACGACCACCACCGCGCAATAAGAGCCTGACGCCCCGGCCACGCAATCTGCCCTGGTTTTAAGTACACTCGTGCCCCCTCCCATATCACAGAAGTTAATAAACAAGAGTAAACTGGGAGGGGGGCATCTTGACACATGCAGAATTGGCGGCAATGATGAAAGGGAAAGTTTAGAGAAGTTTCTGCCCAATGGGCTATGAGTGGGGATACATAATTGGGGACTGTGAACATCTTACTTCGCGTAAAATGCTTAACTGTGCAGGGGCCCATCAATACTAATGCATGTATTCCTTCCCCTGTGCAATAGAGGCACCAGTGTAACAGAATACACTGTGAATGGATAGACTAGTCTGTGCAGGCTTTGATTTAACACAACCCTGCCAGATAAAGAGATACTCACCCAGAAGAGGCCATACTTGTTCAGCCGCACTGACCTTCTGTGCAGCTGTCATCCCTTCGCCACAATGTCTGGCACATGACCTAAAAAGACAGCTGCTTAAAGCCTCCTCAAAAAAACACTGGTTCACTGCCTGTGGACGTTGATCATGCTGATAGAGAAGGCCTTCTCACTCGTTCTTACACGTAAGCACTGATGGCGGCTCAGGGAGGGCATCGCAGCGCTCTGGAGTTAAGTCATTACAGAAACCAAAGAGGTGAAATGCAACGTGGTGAAACTCCGCCAATGGGGGCATACCCTGTAAAAAAACAGCGAACCTAAGGAGGAAGAACTGAAATCCTTTTGCTATAAACAGTTGGAACTTCATCTGGAGATTCTGATAAACAGATCCTGTCCTCGCTTGGTGGACTCTGGAGACCTGGATGGTTATTTAGGCGACTCTTCTGCCACATTCTACCTGACATGGCCGACAAAGAGTTCAAACTAGATCATACCCACAGAGCAGGCCTACTGTCCAGCACCACAGGGGCGGTTCAAGATATACTTACGTGTGTGCACCATTTTTCCATAAAGAAGTTATCATATCAGTGGTCCACAACCAAGGACCCATCTTATTTGAATGAGTGGCTCTACAAATACCTGTCACCTATCAGCCTCCTGAGGCATTGCACGCTCAAAGCGGCTATCATCTTTTTGCACCTCCAGAAATCTGGGACTGCATTCCCAATCTCCCTAGGATTAGTGTCTGGATGGTGGAGGACGCTTTTTACTTCTGCATTACGGTGTTCGCCACCATGACCCCCTAAAAAGTAGTGTTTATTTCTTCATTAGAGGTTTCAGCAATGTTGCTTGTTACATCCCCAGTTAGACCCACTTCACACACATCCCCACCCCACCTAGGGCATCACGTCTCTGCCAGCAACTCCACCTAAACTCGGGAAACATGCCGCTTTCGTTTGGGTAACTATAGTTGGCCCTCACTGCCACCATGATCCTTTGCTCATGTTTAAGGTCCTGAGCTTCACCTTTAGCAGAATAAACACACCTGTGAAATGTATGGCACTTCTGTCCCTTCTTAGAGACTCTAACTGTGACACATGCTTACTGCCGGAGAAGCATATCCTGAGGAAGGACTGGACGAGGAGGAAGTCCCTCTGGTTTGATAGGCAATTTTTTTCGTCTGGGCCTAGTAAGCATGCAGGTGTGGCAATCCTTTCCTCGTACCTTGACTGCCATCATGCAGGCAGAGGTTTGGCGTTATGGAATTCACCAATCGCTCCCCCCTCTCAAATACATTCCGTGTTCTGGGACTCACCACAGACCATGGCTACTTAATAACACTCTCCTGACATACAACTCCACCCTCAAAGAGGTCTGGAAGGGGATCCAAAACTTTCAGTGGAGAACGACATACAGAACACCCCCATCTCCCTGCTTTGGGACTCTGTAGGCAGTCACAAAAGTAGGATATCGGAGATCCATCTGCAGTCACTCATTCATCGAGGCTTATTGTGCCTTACACCTACAATCCACACTTCACCCAGCCGCTGCTACGCTTGTGGATGCTGAACATTTTACAGGCATCTTTGATCAAGTCTCAATCCACTTATTCAAGGCCTTGTAGACCCAGACCAAGCAGGTTTTATACCTTAGCGACAATACCTAATGACTGCTACACCTTCTTGTTAAAGCTCCCTGCTCTAGAACCAGACCGTTCCTCATGTCGATCGATGCAGGAAAGGCTTTTGATCAGGTGCATTGGCCATTTTTGTGGCAGGTCCTGGACAGGATAGGTCTGCGCTCACAGTTTCAGATGTGTGATGTGTAACTACAATGAACCCATAGCTCGAGGGAGCCAATAGCCTAACCTGCACGTTCTTTATCTTTGGGACACACCGCTCACGGAGCAACATTACTTCTTAATTCATAGACATATGCATAGCTGGGATACACATTTAGAAAAGTCCCCTGGCTGCTAAAACATCATTGACCATCAGGACTCATCATCTTACCTGTCACCCACACTATGGTAGAAGCATCGGAGAAACTTAAGATACCCAATGGCCTATTGTCACATTTCTCCCTTATCACTAATCCTAGGCACCTGAAAGTTTCCGTTCACAGCTGTTGGACACGCATTCCAAGCCTGGTAAACAGCTAACTGTAAAAGGATAGTAGACTTATTCGATTGCACAGGCCTTACGGAATTCTCGGAAATTAAAACAAAAAGTATGGACTACTGGCTGAGGAAATCTGGCACTATACAGCCATTAAACACTTGGCCTCCAAGTACTCGACCCACCCCCTAGCAGGTAGACCCCTCATGAAATTGAGAAGTGGCTAATTACCAGACACAGCAACAAAGAACTTCTCTCCCAAATCTTTCTTAGTAAATGAGCAGACTTTGCCAAGTCTCCAGCCCAGTGGAGATTGGTAGCAGGGCTGGAGCGCACATTTACATCTAAAGAGTAGACTAACATACTACACTGAGTGTGTATTTCATCCCGCAGTGCAGCGGGCAGGAGGCATTACTTAATGTTACCCATTACTAGTACTATACCCCTGTAAGTGTGGCCAAATGGAAGACTTTAAGCCTAGACGCCGGCCTGCACCATTGCGACCATGCGGGTACCCTGTCCCATCTCCTTTAGCAATGCCCTAACCTTAGGATATTGGGAGGATGTACTCAGACATTAATGACATTTTCATTACGGACATGACTAGCTATTTCCTTTTAGGGCTGCCAATGTACTAACATATCCACTACACTTCAGTAAAGGAAAGGCCATTATGATGGCATTCTGTGCTGTGAAGAAGGCTATCACCTCTAAATGAGGCACCTACTCCATAACAGACCACCCGACTGGTTGCATAAACTGTTGGACATTGCTGGGGGGAAAGAAATCACAGCCTCGCTTGATACTAAGTAGTTGGCACAGTTTCACAAAATGTGGGGCGCATGCATCAAAATTCTAGCCTAAGAATTTTGTGAACTCACATGCCCGCAATACTTCTGCATCCTGCAATTTATGCAAAGTGAGCATATCTGAGACCTATGTAGTAGAGACGAATAGACTGGCTGAGGATGCCCTGGGACTCCCCACTCAGCTGTGTACGAGACGATGCCAAGGTGTTGGACCCTACCACAACCTTGTTTGACCCCCCCCCCTCCAAGTTCCATCCCTCACCCCTCCATACCCTCTTCCCCATATTCTCAACTGTTTTTCATTGTTTAACAGTGTGCCTCAGTTGGGTGTAGGTGAGCCTATGCGTCCACTATTAAAATTAATAAAAGATTTGAACTATAAAAAAAGAATACTGAAAATAATTGGACTATTTGGGGTGGGTGACTAACCACCTCAAGGAATAATCAAAAGTTCTTGAATTAACCTGAGTTCAACCGCCAGGTAGCTACGGCACAGACAGGCTTAGCTTAGGGTTGTGTGTAAAACAGTAATTAAGTTAACAATGCAAATAATAAAAATTCCAAAATGAATTAGAAAATGGACTAGTACATTTGAATAAACAAAATGACAAAAATCCAAACAAGGTAACCAGAGGTATGAACTTTTAAAGTTTTAAGTAGGAATGGGAATATCGCCAAGAAGCATAAAGTGCCAGTGATAGTCAACGGTTGCGGTGATCCAGGACCTAGGTGTAAATGGAGTGCGGGTCAGATGCGCCAACCATATTTATCCTATTCAAAGATTTTACTTTTTGACTTTAGTCCTTTAAGTCCCAATTCACCCAAGGAGTACGCTTCGAAAGCCCACCGGGACCTCAGAGGAGGCACCTAGAGACTCACAAGGCATCAGCAGAGGCCATAGATTAGGGTTCAGCACGGGTCCAGATGTCACTGGTCAGATGGCTAGTTGCAGGAAAAGATCTCTTGTAGCTCGTTAGGTCCCTGTGTTAAACCGCTCCTACACATTTAGTGGACTGTGGATTGGATACAAAAAAACTTCATAATACAGACACGGATTCTTCTTATATCATCAACAAATGTTGGTTCAGCTAGCTCGCAGTACAGTATCTAAGCTCCTAAGCCTCCTGAGTTAAAAGTGCTGTTGGCAACTTCAAACATGACCGCTCTTAATTAAATTAAATGTTTCCGGGACCAACCCTACCTACTTTTGGCATTTTCAAGATGGGGAATATCTTTGGCCATACTGAACTTGGTCTCTGAGGGCTGGGTGTGTGTGTGTGGGTGGAGTTTACTATAGTAATCCTAGTGTCCTACATCTAACACTAAAATCATGTTTGGGCCAGTCACTCTGCCCAGAATAGTCCCAGAGACAGAAGTCTGGTAGAACAATGCAGGGGTTTCCAGCAACCAGACAGTGGATACAAGCGACTTGTCTTGCATCCTTTCTTGCCCCTTGAAGTGCGCTCCAAGTGTCGTATATAACCCTGCCAAATTAGGGCGAACAATTCAACACAATAATATGATGAATGGAGAGCTGAAACCTTTCAGACACTCTCCCCCAGTCACTGTTAGATCTGGGTTAAATCCATCATCGTTATTTAGCTCACTTTGCCACTCCAGTTCAGACCCAGCCATATGCAAATCAGTCTTGACCCTGTTCCTCGCTGCCTGTCTTCAGAGGTTGTGAATTCCAGACTCCCCATATCTTGATGACTGGTTGTTGAAGTTGAGCCTACCTTAGATAGTTGTGGACCGCCTCCAGATGACAGCAGACTTCTTGACGTGCCTGAGGTTTTCCATCAGTGCCAAAGTAACACCTAACTACTTCAGAGGCTTCCCTTTATTGGAGCCATCCTGGACACAATGCTCTTCTGAGCATTCCCTGTGCTTCAGCGAGTCCAGGACATTAGGGCTATGATCCTGATGTTTCAACCTTTGACCTGGGTCTCATTGAGAGCTGCTTTGGTAACTTCTTGGCCTCCTGCATGCATCTTGCTTGTGGACCACACCAGGTGGCACAACTGAGCTGTGCAGTAGGCTCTGAAGTCTCAGTGGGCTCATCACCATGGGTACCTTTCCGATTCCATCCAGATGTCAGAGGAAATTGCTGTAGATCTGCAGTTGTGGCTGCTGGACTGCAATTGGCCCAGTGCCAAACCCTTCTCTGTGCACTACCCAGATTTAGTGGTTGTGGCGGATGCATAGTTTTTAGGTTAGCGAAGTCATCTGGGAAATGTGGATATCCGAGGACTGGTGGAAATCGGTCTCCGCATCAACTTGCTGGAGTTGTGGGTGATTCACTTAGTATTGAGAGAATTCCTCCAGCCCAACAAGGGAGACCGGTACAGTTTTGTCTCTTTATGGACTAGACCACAGCTATCTTGTGCTGCATCAAACAAGGTAGGGTGGGGACATGGGTCTTATGCCAAGTGGCTTTGCACCTTCAGAACTGGTTCAATTGTTACGGCATCTACCTGCTCATACACCACCTAGCAGGATCCTCATACACCAGGGTGGACAAACTCTGCCGGCGTTGCATAGCGGATAATGAATGGCGGCTGCACGCAGAGGTTACGCATGGCATCTTCAGGCAATAGGGAGAATCCTGTATCAATCGTTTTGCCACAGCAGAAAGCGTGCAGTATCCAGATTTTTGCTCTTTGATGTTCCCGAAGGTACTTCTCACCCTGAGACACCTTTCACTTATATCAGTGCTCAGTATAAGAATTGGCTTGGTAGTTTGGTTTGCCCTGTTCCCATCATGCACTGGGACAGGAACAGACTAATTTGCCATGTAGCCAGGTTCTGAGCTGGGATGGTGCACTGAGCTAAAAAACGGTGATGGATCAAGCCCTGATCTCTTGACTGGGTAAGAGTATTCTGCATCATTCAGAAACTCTGTCCATCACCACCCCCTTTTCCAAAATCCATCTTTTTGGCTCTGCCTCTTCTCCACAAATCTCTGAAAAAGAATCAGTAATGTCCAATCTCAATCATCTTAGTGCTCCAAGACGAGGCAAGGAGTGTGTGTTATACAGAACTTCTGGCCATGACAATTTGTCCTCCAATCCAGCTTCCCTTTTTGGGAGGACCTCCAGTCTCCGCAACAGGGCAGGGTTCTGCACCCGAGGCTGCTCAACCTACTAGTTTAGAAATTTAGTTGTGACTGTTGAGGGCTTTTGATCTTCCTTCCATAATATTCACTGTCATCTTAGCAGCCAGATATGCCTTGACTTAAGGAAACTATTCAGGACTCTAAAAAATGTTTGTTGTCTGGTGTTCTTCCTGAAATATCCAGCATTTAGAGGCACGGCTGTATGATAATTTGCTGTTTGCCTGTATTTAGCTTAGCAGGGATTTGTGTGGCAGACACTAAAGGTTATTTGTCAGCCCTTCACGTTTACTTATCAGTTATTTTTATTAAAATCCTGTGTTGTGAATCCTTTTCTCAAAGGGAGGACTCATGTGTTCCTGCCAACACCATTTGTGATGCCCCAGTGGGACCTATCTGATTCTCACTTTTCTTGTGCACTCTATTTAAGCCAATGCACATTTGTTCTCTCAGGATGTTCGCTTTAAAGATGGCATTCCTCAAAGTGATAATGTCAGTTCATTGTGTGAATGAATTGCACACACTATCTGTCCTTCTTTGTGGAAAAACTATTATTGCATACGAAAGCGACATTACTCCAGAAACTTGGAACGCCTTTCAACATAGGACAGTGCATCGCTCTTCCAGCTTTCTTTGCCTGCCTCGTCCATCCAAGGAGGGAGAAATGCTACAATGCCTAGGCCCAAAAAGAGTTATGAGCTTTTTGAACAACCGTACCAAGGAACATTGAGTGGACAATCGGATGTTTGTAGGCTTTTCTGAGATGAAGAAAGGAATCTGGGTGGATTGTTTTATGCATCAAAACCTGCTACGGCTTGGCCAAGAAATAGTGTCCAAAAAGCCTACGTGCTTATTCTACCTGAGGAAACGCTGCTACGACAGCATTGGTGTGCAAGGTGCCAATCTTGGACATTTGCTAGGCTGCTAGATGGTCATCAGTTCACACGTTCACAAATCACTACAGCCTGGATAATCAGATTTGAGGGTAAAGGTCTTTTACCTGATCTGTCCTGCTGGATTTCCTGGTCTGAGTGATTCCACAGACTCACAACCTGGGGCGGTACTGCTTTTGTATCTATTCACAATGTGAGAAATCTTTGGGTAGAAGTATCTATCAGTAGAACAAGTCAGTTACCTTTGGTAACGATCTTTCTGTTGAATACTCTAACCTCCGATTCCTCACCAACCCACCCACTTCCGTTTCTGTTGAATGGGCTCTTTTGATTCCATGATATTAAGGTTCGCATCTGGAGATGTGCACACTGGCACTGTTTAATTACTAAGGCTCCACTTATAATGGTGCGAACAAATATCAGAAAGAAAATAACGTTCGCGCGGCGGGGTGACTATGTAGGTGCACTGGCATCACATCTGAGGCGAGGTGGATCTGATGCGGAACCGCATGACACCACCTACCGGTGCTTGATGGAATTGCTGAAGAAAATTATTCTGGTCCAGTCTGGTGCCTTGAGGTATTTACAAGGTGAGTAGTCTGTGGTTAGATAGACTATCCACCAGGAAGATAAATTCCAAAAGTAAGTAACTTATTCTTTGCACAGCTGCCTTCTATGTCTCCTTACTATGAAGACTATCATTCTCTTCATGAAAGCTCAATCTCATTGCATGAGAGAGCTTGGAGCTCTTTCAGTCCAGCTACCCTACACCACCTTCTTCCAGGGAAAACTGGTGCGGAGGACTAGACACCCTAACATGTCAGTCAATCACCTGGCGACATTCTTTGGTCCGCTTCACCCCTCGAAAGAGGAGGAACGACTGCATTGATTGGACTTTGGCACTAAGTTTTTATATTGATCAAACCAAAGACCATTGGGTAGATGATCGGCTCTTTTTGGGGTTCTCGGGCGCATAGAAAGTTGGTCAAGGTGGGTAGTTCTCTTCAATAAGCTCTGCTGCACGCTGGCAAATAAGCAGCCTCCAGAAGAGATGATGGCCCATTCCTTCCAGGGCTAAGGTTGCTACCACTGTGTTGGCACACAGGGTGCCTTTTCTGGATATTTGTCATGCCTCAATGTGGGGATTAGTGTCTACTTTGACAAAGCACTACAGCGCTTGTCCCCAGGTCAAAGGGGAAGGGCATTTTTGCTGTTCGGGCTTGCAAGACTTTTTGGCATGAGATATTTCACAGATCCACCATGTTGGGAGGAACTTAAGTATCCATCAGAAGATCAAGTTAAAGTTACTTAACTTCGGCAATGCTCTTTCTGGTACATACTCTATCTAAGCACATATTCCTCTCCACCCAACCCTCCTTCCCGTTCTGTGGAATTGCCTCTTTTCCGACTAAAAAGCTCCCAAATTGGAGATCTGCACACTGGCAAAGATAATTTATTTGTGGCCCCACATGTGAGGACATTGATTGTATCAAGACAGAAACTGATATTGACCCATTAGGGTGACGATTTTATATATACGACTCTAGCTGTCACTTTTGGGTGGAACGGGGTCAGCATCACAAACTGGCATGCAGGGACTGTGCTGAAATGTTCTTCCTGATCCAGGCTGGTACCTAGTGATATTTTCCAAAACAAATTTTATTTGTAATGTCAGCCACATATGGCCCACTGGGCCCAATCCACGCATCTGCAGGTCAGTGCAAATATGTATAGCATTATCTACATCAATACAAATCAAAAACCGAATATACAAGACAACTAAATGTGGAATGTCACTGCTAGGCTCCCCAGCTACTACTCTCCTGCACCTAAATGTCCCTTATACCTATAAATTGTACAACGGTGTAAAGAGCCAACATCCCTATCTAAGTTCATTCTCTAAATGCAATGCCACCGATGTCAGGGGCTCCAAAGGAAGTCTGCAATATTCGGCCAACTGCTGCCAACTCTTGGGGTGTTTCTGTGGGCATCCCCTTGCTTTTAATATTAGCAGTTCTAGGCCCATGCAAAAGTCCATGCCTTTATTCCATCGACCCAGCAGATGAGGGGAAATAGCCTTCCACGATCTGGCTGTAGGTCGTTTCACCTGGGTAAAGCCCAAGGACAGCAGGTAGTGTTTGTACCTGTTGCCCCCAATTTCGTCGGTAACGTGTAGAAAAATCAATTTCGGTGACATAATCAATCATGGAATTTGTAGAGCGCGCTACTCACCCGCTAGGGTCTCAAGGCGCTGGGGGAGGGGGAGTCGATACTGCTCGAACAGCCAGGTCTTGGGTTGTTTCCTGAAGGAGAGATGGTCCTGGGTCAGCCGTAGGTGGGTGGGGAGGGAGTTCCATGTCTTGGCCGCCAGGTAGGAGAAGGATCTTCCTCCGGCGGTGGATCTGCGAATACGTGGGACGGTGGCGAGGGCGAGGCTGGGGGATCGGAGCTGGCGAGTGGGTGTGTAGAAAGCGAGGCGGCTGTTGAGGTACTTGGGGCCCATGTCGTGGAGAGCCTTGTGTGCGTGGGTGAGGAGTCTGAACGTGATCCTCTTGCTGACGGGGAGCCAGTGCAGGTCTTTCAGATGGGCAGAGATGTGGCTGTGACGGGGGATGTCCAGGATGAGTCGTGCAGTAGCGTTCTGTATGCGCTGGAGTCTTTTCTGGAGTTTGGCTGTGGTTCCATCATAGAGGGTGTTCCCGTAGTCCAGTCGGCTGTTGACGAGGGCCTGGGTGACCGTCTTCCTGGTTTAGGTGGGGATCCACTGGAAGAACTTTCTGAGCATGCGCAGGATGTTAAAGCAGGACGACGAGATGGCGTTGACTTGCTTGGACATCGTGAGGGAGGAGTCCAGGATGAAGCCCAGGTTGCGTGCGTGGTCTGTTGGCTCGGGAGCGGTGCCCAGGGCAGGGGGCTACCAGGAGTCGTCCCAGGCAGAGGGAGAAGGACCCAGGATGAGGACTTCCGTTTTGTCTGAGTTCAGTTTCAGACGGCTGAGCTTCATCCATTCCGCGACGTCTTTCATTCCTTCCTGGAGGCTGGCTCTGGCGGTGGTGGGGTCGTTGGTGAGGGAGAGGATCAGCTGGGTATCGTCAGCGTAGGAGATGTTTAGGTTGTGTTGGTGTGCGATGGCTGCGAGGGGGCTCATGTAGACGTTGAAGAGGGTGGGGCTGAGCGAGGATCCTTGCGGAACGCCGCAGATGACTTCGGTGGCCGCGGAACGGGGGGAGCCGGACTCTCTGGGTTCTTCCGGCGAGGAACGAGATGATCCACTCCAAGGCCGTTCCTTGGATTCCGGTGTTGCTGAGGCATTGTATCAGGGTGCGGTGACATACGGTGTCGAAGGATGCTGAGAGGTCCAGGAGGATGAGTGCCGCTGTTTCCCCGTTGTCGAGCAGGGACCTGATGTCGTCAGTAGCTGCGATGAGGGTGGTCTCGGTGCTGTGGTTTGCTCGTAAACCGGACTGCGAGGGGTCGAGGGATCCGTTTGTCTCGAGGAAGGCGGAGAGTTGTTTGTTGACGGTCTTCTCAATGACTTTGGCAGGAAAAGGGAGGAGTGAGATGGGGCGGAAGTTCTTGAGGTCCGTGGGGTCCACGGTGGGTTTCTTCAAGAGGGCGCTGAGCTCGGCATGTTTCCAGCTCTCCGGGAAGGTGGCGGATGCGAAGGAGCTGTTAATGATGTCCCGGAGTTGGGGTGCGATGATGGAGTCGGCTTTGTTGAAGATGTGGTGTTGACAGGGGTCAGTGGGGATCCGGAGTGGATGATGTTCATCGTGCGCGTGGTGTCTTCGGTGCTGACCGGGGTCCAGTTGCAGAGGGTGGTGGTGGGGGGCGCTGGTTCGGTGGTTGGGAGCGTGGTCTGTGCGCCAAAGCTGTTGTGTAAGTCGTCGATCTTGCGGTGAAAGAACGAGGCGAGTGAGTCGCAGAGGTCTTGTGAGGGTGTGATGTCGTTGTTGCAGGCGCTGGGGTTGGAGAGCTCTTTGACGATGTTGAAGAGTTCTTTGCTGTTGTGGGTGTTGTTGTCCAGACGTTCTTTGAATGTTGTCCTTTTGGTGATGTGGATCAGCTGGTGGTGTTTGCGGGTGGCGTTCTTGAGGGCTGTCATGTTCTCAGTTGTCTGGTCGTGGTGCCAGGCTTTCTCGAGGGTGCGGCAGGTTTTCTTGGAGTTTTTGAGGTCGTTGGTGAACCATGAGGTTTTCTTGCTGCCGGGTCTGCTGGGGGGATTCTTCAGAGGCGCGAGGTCATCGGCGCAGTTGGTGAGCCACTGTGTGAGGTTGCGGGCTGCTTCGTTGGGGTCCCTCGTGTTGGTGGGAGGGTTCTGGCTGTGGGAGGTGGTGAGTTGGTCGGCGGAGATCTTGTTCCAGCTTCTGCGGGGAACCTGTTGCGGGTGGTGGTGAGTCGTCGTTCTCCTGAAGTTGAAGTGGACGCAGCTGTGGTCTGTCCAGTGTAGTCCGGTGGAGTGGCTGAAGGAGATGTGCTTGCTGGAGGAGAAGATGGGGTCTAGCGTGTGACCGGCGTAGTGGGTGGGGGTGTTCACCAGTTGCTTGAGTCCGAGGTTGGCGAGGTTGTCCAGGAGGGCGATGGTGTTGCTGTCATTGTTGTTCTCCAGGTGGAAGTTGAAGTCTCCTAGGAGGATGTAGTCTGAGGAGGTAAGGGCGTGCTGGCTGATGAAGTCTGCGATGGCTTCGCTGAATTGTGTGAGTGGTCCCGGGGGTCTGTAGACGAGAGTGCCTCTGAGGGTGGTCTTGGGGTCGGTGTGTATCTGAAAGTGGAGGTGCTCGGCGGCGGGGAGGGTGTCGTCGGAGTTGGTCGTGATTCGGATGGTGTTTTTGTGGACGATGGCGATGCCTCCTCCGGTTTGATTGACTCGGTCCCTGCGGGTGATCTTGTAGCCCTCCGGCATGGCTATGGCGTTGTCGGGGGCGGAGGAGGCGTTCATCCAGGTTTCTGTGAGGAATGCGACGTCTGGTGATGTTGTGTCGAGGAGGTTCCAGAGTTCTACGGCGTGTCTGTGGCAGATCGGGTGTTGAGCAGGATGCACTTGAGGTGATTATTGCTGGTGCCTGGCCTTGCGGGTGCGGTACAGGTCCGGAGGCAGGTGAATTCGCAGGCTTGGCAGGTGAAAGGTCCGTGGGTGCGTTTCAGGTTGGCATGGTAGCAGGCGGGGTTCTGGCCGGCGTTGAGTGCGTTGAGGGTGGCGTCGTCGTAAGTTCGTCTCGTGGGCTGGCATCGTCGGGGGCCAGGGGTCCTGGCGCTTGGCGCGGTCCAGGAGCGGATGGGCGCAGACTGGCTTGCCTAAGGCGCGCCTTCGGCTGCGCGGTCGCTGCGTGGTCTGCATAAGAGTGCTGACGGGAGGGAGGAGCAGCTGGGTGGCGGGAGCGGGGCGGCGAATGGGAATGCAGGGAGGTCCGGGGGGTGGGGCCGCAGGGAAAAGAACGAGCGATAGGCGGCAGCGGCGGGGGGGCGAACTAACCTGAAGACAGGGTCAGAGGTCGCTAGGGAGATCCCAAGCTAAAACCTTGGATAGGCATATCAAGAGACCTCGCTGGAACTTTGTAAGTGTACTACATAACCAAATCGTGTGAATGAAGGTACCCGTGCTGTTGCCACATTGTAGGCATGTGGGGGAGGCTAGTAGGCCGGCTCACTAGAGCCTATGCCGAGTAAATTGTACACAGCATACATATTTGAATTGAAAGATTTGTAGGTGAGAGGAGATAGCCGCACCGTTTGGGGATGCCAGAGCCTCTGTCCAATTGTCATCCTATATTGAACCTTGATCTCCCTGCAAGGTTGCTCGGAGGGGATCTAGTGGGGTGGGGCTATTGGTAATTAGGGACTGCTATATCTTAGTGATTTTATTGTCTCCTAGGTCTCCCATGAGCAATTTACCTTCCAGTAGATTGAACTCCGGAAGAGTCTCAAGGTTGTTAATGTGGGGGGACAGGGCATGATCAAATGGTAGATATTTTTTAAAACTGGTTGTCTGGCATGGTGATTTCACTTTGGAGATCCTGGAAGGATTTAAGAGCCCAGCCGTGCATGACTAATCCCAGTAAGGATATACCAATATTAATCCATCCTTGGAACCCAGCCAGATTGGCCATATGAGGAAGATGACCATTATGCCATATGAGGAAGATGACCATTATGCCACAGCGGGTCTCTCGTGTCAGGTGACCCCCACCACCCCATCTGATGCAGCTATGGTCTCCAGACCTGAAACACCACTTCTGTCGCGGACGGTAAGCCCAAATCCCCGGCACACTATATAGATGTGTGATTGGAAGGGTCACTCATTGCCCATCGTTCTACTGCGTAAGCGGGATCATCGTCCCTATCGCTGTACCACTATGCGTTTAGCATCTGAAGATAAGATGCTGTATGGTAGGACTGAATGTCCGCAGCTGCAATGCCACCATAATACGTAGATTGAAAGGTTTGTAGGGCCACCCGGACCGTGACCCTTCCTCATGAGAATTGACCCAATAGTGCATTTATTGGCCAAAACCAGGCAGCAGGAATCTGGTATTGGTGATTCTAGAGTTGGTACAGGAGACGGGAAATGGATACCATCTTAAAGATGGCGGATCCTCCATATAGTGACGGGGCAGGTGTGACCAGGATTTTACCTCTACCTTTACTTGTTCCGTCAATAGAGTGAGGTTATGTTCCCAAGAGATGGGCTGAGTGGTGGACAGGAAGACGCCTAGGTATCACAGCCCCTCTGTGGCAATGGCCAGATCGGTCGACCATGTGCCAAAGTTGCACCCACTGTCACACCCCCAATGACTTCACTTGGACAGTCATTGAGCAAATACCTGTCAGCCCGATCAACAATGACAAAAAACTGCTAAACAAAGAACAAAGATGGATATACCGCCTGTCTACAGCAACAGATGGGTTAAATGATGCCATCCCTTGGAATTCCCTGACCCTGTGATGGCCACTACACTGCCCGGTCCTGTGCGCCCCCAACCTGAACCAAATACAGCTGAGCACCCCAGTCTCATCAATATCTCACATTGCCCCCATGATCATTGACTTATTACGCACATTCACAGTGCCCCTTTGATCATTGCTTTAACCCCAGCTGGGCAACTAGGAGATATTGGGCTTCTGTTAGCCCTGCACTAGAGAACAACCATGTGCCCCAAGCGCTGATTACTATGCCTCGAAAATCGCCCTCGTTATGAACCCGGATCCAGGGCAAAAGCGAGTTTTTCTCAAGCGCGAGCAGGAACAACTGCCCATGCGCGCATGTGTCAGGCCTAACGCTGCTGCGCATGCGCGTACAACTGCTCGGCCGCGCATGCGCCTGATCGCTCTCCCCGACTGCGCATGCGCTAAGGCTAAACACTATACCGCGCGCCAGCGCGATACGAAGGGCTCACACCTGAGCGCGATAACGACCCGCAAATGCGAGTCTTTCCACCATTACTCTTTCCTCCAGGTGCCCTCACTTACACAATTACCAGCAGTATAAAAACCGGCAACAGCAGCCATTCACTACCGGTTCTGCGAAGGAGGCACAACAGGTCCCACGCTACTGCTGGCCAGAAATGCTGTGAGTATGCTGAACACCTCTACAATAGGTAAGCGCTACCTAAACTTTCTCCTACAGGTCTCCTAACCCTAGTGGTCCTACCTTTGTCTCCCTAATAGGGCCACCCCTTGCCACTTCAATAACCTTGGAGCAAAAGCAAGCCAAAAATAGCGTAAGACATGGTCCTTGCGCCTAAAATTCCTCACAAATTCACTACTGCAGTATATTATACCGCTGTTTTAATCACTTCACTCTCGAAGTTCTAGTGCGATTCCACAATAATGGTACCACCAGTATCATTACACTTGAGCCGCTCATAGCCTGGACTAAATCGCTATTTAGCCGGCTGTCATAACAGATGATCAATACTTTCTAGTGACTCTTTTCTCCCATGTTTGTCTTGTCCCTGTCTTTCAATGTTAAATGTACAGGTGATCTTGAGAAGGGAATCCCCCCTCTCAGTTATAAACACTTTAGGGCGTGTAGACACATAGACTACACCACACAACCCCTATTTTAACCTACACATATTTTACTGTCCTGAAGAAAGCCAGATTAGTTATAAGGCACTGGCTGAAACATGTTGACACTCTAAGGACGTAGGAGGTCGTAACCCGCCTCTAACGCCCCACAGCCTTATTTTTTAACCGCTGACGGAGGCCCTTTTAATAAAGTATCCTCACCCCAGGGACCTCCGCCAAGCCGTTTTAACCTCACATACCAAAACACCTTTCACCGCACACACAGTGACATACCTGCTCCGCTGTAATCAGGCGTCGAAGCAAACCCGGGACACACTAGGTGTCACTGGGTGGGCCCGATGATGAAGCATGCCACCAACTAGGTTGGTGGGTGAGGGCTTTCTAAAGACACCCAACAGGTGCCACCACTAATTGGCAAAACAATACTGAGTCGCTATGACAATAACAATATTAATGTCATACTAACCCCATCTCTAGCTGTGTCCTACTGCAACCATACGAATCCCCGGGCCAAGGCGTCCATTCTGACCCAAGCCGCCAGTGACTCCATGGCCAGGGCAAATAAATATGGGGACAGGGGACAACCCTGGTGAGTACCACTCAGGAATTTGGGGGGGGCTAAACCAAGCCAGCCACGCGCACTGAAGCGGTGAGATCTGTTTATAGCAGACTTATGTATGATAGTACTCTGGGGCCGATATTGAGGAGTCACAGAGGCACGAACAAATCAGTCCAGCTGACCGAGTCGAAGGCCTTGTCAATATCGGCTAGTAATGGGGCGACTGGGCGGCCCAGACGATCTACAGCCGCTATAGCATTGTGGGCAAGTCAGATATCATGGCTGGTAGTGCGACAGGGCATGAAGCCAGCCTGTTCCGAGTTTACTAAATTGGTTATGTGGGGCATGAGTCAGTTGGCAAGGGCTTTGGCGTGTAATTTGGCTTATATATTAAATAGGGAAATTGGGTGGTTAGAGGAGTGACAATCTGGGCGTGGGCCCATTTTGAGGAAGACCACCACTTCAGCCTGTCTCCAGTCTGAGGGAAGCTGCTTCTCTTCTAAGGCGGTGTGGATCACCTTGAGATAATGAGTGCCTAGTTGCATGTATGCATTAAAAAATTCACAGGGAAAGCCATTGCGGCCCGTGGCTTTGCCTGAGCGTAGGCCGACTAGGGCGGTCCTGAACTCTTTGACTTTTAAGTGGGGTATCGAGCAGAGACCTAGCAGTGTCCGATAGGGCCCTCGGGGTAGGTCATCTAGTCTGTAGTAAAGGCCTCTGCCCCAAGTCTTAAAGAGACTATGGTGCAGATTTTTGTTAAGTTCATTTCTTTAGTAATGCTTTCGGCACATGCCTTTTGTGTATTTCAACTGATAAGAACATGGTTTAGAACATAATAGGTCATAGCATACGGACATGATTTTGTGAAGGGAAACAAAATATGTGGACATTGTACTTTGTAAATGGTATTGGACCATACCAGTTTCAGCAGAAACATACTCTTGTTACACAGAGGTTAGGACAGGAATTCGGACCAGTTACATAGCTTCAATTGTTAAAGATTGGCCTTTTGTGAGGAACAAAAACAATTATGATGAGATTTGTTGTAGCAACTTATTTTTCACAGTATAAAAGATGGGTTAGGAGTTACAAAAGTGGAACTTCATGACAGGACATTTATAAACCTGTTAAAGCTTACTAAAGTAGAAGGTTTGGACATTTTCTATGAAGGCGGATTAATTCCATGTTTGCATAGTGATCCTGTGAAGAAAAACAGTTAGAATGGAGGACCGACCGTTCCAATTTTACAGTTAGAACATTTCCTGGTCAGTTCTGTGCTTCTCCAGGGTATTTCTGGAAGATTGGCCTTTAGAAAAGCAAGTAAGAATGCAGTCACTTTTTCTGACCATTCAGGGATTAAATTATTTTTTATTAATTTGTAATGTCATTGCCTAACTGAGCCCATGCCAATCTTGGTGTTCAACCAGGCCATCATATTGTTCCATATGCAGTAAATGATGGTCAAAGACTTTCTTAGTTTTGCTGTCATTTCATGCTCCACTGTGGAGCCTGCTCTTGGTGACCTTTCCCTGCAAAGGCTCATTTGGTGGTCAATGTACTTGTCACAAGTGTTGAACCTGTGCAAAAATTAAAGCAACATCTGTCTTTCCGACTAGACCAAAACCAAAAAAGGGACCCTGTTCCTCAACGCCGGCTGCAAATACTCACCCGAAGCGTAAGGGTGCAAATAGTCACCCATGTTTTCAAATAAGAAAGAGGGAAAGGAAGAAGAAGAAATATCCTAGGAAGAAAGGACCCACCAAAAAAGTGAAAACACACATTTTGTCCTCTGTTGTCCTCACACACCCCTGGGGGTGTCATGCTTCATCGGGCGTTTGCTCCTCGTAGGGACAGCGCTTCAATTCCCTACGGGTCCCCAGAAGGGTCTCTTTATCAGAGAGCTTTTTAGGACAGCCGGATGGTGCATGCGGGTGTGCGGGTGGGGGTCCTATGAGGGGGAAGAAAGTGCGTGCAAAGTGAAATTGAGTTAAAAAGGGGGGTAAATATGCAGCAAATGTCTCATTTGTATACCTATAGCAGACTTAACTGCTAAATAAAATCTTGTTCCTGTAGGCACACTGACCCCAGGGGTCAAGAAGGTCATGGGTCAACATGTTTCGCGCCTATGTCGTCTTAAGGGTCGTTGGCGCTTCATCAGGACCAATACTATAAAATTAAGGTGCACGTGAAATCAATTAAAATACCCTCTAAATTTAACAGGGCGGGCGGTGAGGTTGTATACCTATGATCTGGCTACAGCTTCATTGTATATACCGCTCCTGTTCAATACCTAGGAAGAAAAAACATAGTCAATCACAGACATGGGCATCAGTAACAACTTAATGCCATATCATGTGCCACCGCTGTGTGCACATCATTTACACAAAAAACAACAAAACTGGCACACAAGATACCAAGTACACAGGTAGTCACTTCATTAAAAAAAAAGTTTTGCAACCTACGCTGTTCACCTCTGAGCCCTGGGTGACTTACTTGAACCCAGTGGATTGTTTAATGCCATTTTAAGCTCTGCCTGAAAGTCGCACCTTTGCGATTCATCACAGGCTAGCACAAAGTGATCTATAATATTTGACACGTCATATTCACGTTGGAATTCCTTGTAGTGCATACAAGCTGTTGCTGGCTTTGCCAGAGGACCTGTGTAGAACCTTTACTCACACAGTGCATGATGTCAGAAAGTATATTTTGCATTTTGGACTTGACATTACAGATGTTGTTGTCCTTAGTATGGGCATCAGTGTTATTATTAGCGAACCTACTTGGATGCATAGATGGATTCGCAGGGTTACTTTCCCTCTTCTTACCATTCCATCAGCAATATAGGAATTTCGAGGAGAATTGTGTATCACTAGCTATAATGCGGTCAAACAGTACAGCAACCCACACAGAGGTTTTGTAGATGCAGCGGTAGAGGAGGTTCTAAAGCAGGCTTCTCCAACTAGTAGACGGTGACCTACCAGTAGCTCTCCCCAGCTACTGGTAAGCAGCTCTTCTGTGTGCAGCCCAGCTTACTAAAGTAGACACTTTTGCTTTAAGTTCATGTACGTACCAAAATTGAGTGTGTGTATTCTATGTGAAAATGTGTGTATTTTCCAAACTCATGAGCTGATGTTTGGAGAAAAACTTGTCAGTTTTCAAAATATATTACAATCTGATATTTGAGTGATGAATCGTGTGGCATTGGTCAGACTTATTTCTAATATCATAACCTTGATGTCAGGAGCATTCCAGCTTTGTTATGTATTACCCATGTAGAGGCATTCAAAATTGACACAGCTTTTTTACGTCACTGCTGGTGACTCTGCCTTATGTTTTGAGTTATCACCGCTCGTAATATTGGACATGGTAACCACCTAAGTTCCTTCCCACTCAGCCTCTGCCTTCATGCCTTGTACAGAAACTCTGAAAGCTTGTACAAGGAAGTTAACGCTAACCAGGGAGCATTGCCATTCTCTTCATACGATAATTCTAATGCCCTCTGGGCAGCAGCAACACTTAACTGTTGGGTTAAGGCTGCCTTATTGAATTCCTCACAATCAGAATTACAAAAAAAATATATATTACGAATGCCGATTTTGTGACACTTTTCTGCTGCAGTGTTTCTAGATTTGAACATCTTCCCTAAAGGAGGCAAACTTGCAACTAGCACTCATTTCAAACCGACAGCTAAGAACAGTCTACTTCTGTACAGTAGCTTCCATCCGCGCCACTTACGTGAGAACCTTCCATACGGACAATTTCTCCGCTTACGGCGCAACTGTAGCAGCATAGATGATTTTAAGACTCAAGCGGCAGACCTGGAGAGCAAACTCCTGAACAGACAATACCCGGCAAACATTGTCCGCAAAGGTCTGAAACGTGCTCGCAATAATAACAGGGAAGCCCTCCTGGACGACACTGAAGCAAAAGAACCAGATCCACGCCCCATTTGCGTTACCACCTACAACACCAACTCCAACAAAATCACGAAAATCGTGAACAAACATTGGAGGGTTTTATCATGTGGCCAACTGGATTTTCCTAAACCAATGTTTGCACATAGGAGAGGAATGAACCTTAAAGATCTCCTGGTACATACAAGACCTAGATCAACGAGTGGAATTGAACCCCCTAGAGTCGCAGGGATTAGTGGACATCACCCCTGTGGTTCGTGTGTATCCTGCCAGTACACAAAGAAAAGTAAGAGTATCACCTTTTCTAACCACTCTACATGGGAGCAGCGTGCATTCACGAATTGCAACAGTCGCAACGTGGTGTACTTGATCACCTGTCCATGTAACAAGGAGTATGTAGGGATGACCAGTAGACCCGTGAAAATTCGCATGGGAGAACACCGCAGCAATGTGCGCTGCAACAGGACATCCACAAAAATGTCTGCCCATTTTGCCACTATGGGACACACTGTACATGACCTAAAGTGGACCGTTATTGAGATCTTCCCCAATGATAGAGAGCTTCTATCAAAAGAACAACGTTGGGTGTTCCGCTTGGGGTCACATCGCACTGGCCTGAACGATGACATCCCATGGTCTCAACTGCACACGTGAGGCGTGTTAAATTGTGTGACAATGCAGACACCTCTGTCTCCACAAATGGACTTTTTCTGTTTTATATGTATATAAGAAAGAACCCCCCTTTTTTGGTTGTAAGAATGGCCCCGGCAACATAGACTTTCCACATTACAAGTTTCCCATATGTATTCTCACCCCTTCCAGCCAACCTGGTTTCTGTGAGATATACATATATGGGACCCTGTCATAATATTTGATATACCTTCTTTTTTCTCAAAACCTCCTTCTAACTCAAACTCCTCGAGGCTACATATAAAACGTACTTCTCTACTCCTCTGACAGTCTGAATGTATACAACGCTAATAGTCATGAAACTGTCCATTTTTCACGTGTGCTGGTCCATTCTGAGCATGAATGGTGAGATCTAGGATCCGAACAAGGGAATCAGGGTGCGCACGCGCACCACCATCAGTGACTGCCAAATGCGCATGCGCGGAAGTGTGCTAACTCCGGCGCATGCGTAGTGATCGACCGCAGAGCGCCGAGCGCCGCTGCGGTGTTTTCCTCCCGGTCTGGCTAGTTTTGCATCTTTTACTAGCTTTAGACCCCAGGAAAGTACCACCGATCGTCATTTAACGAGCACCACAGCCGAGGAACCAATACCTATGGGCTAAATTTAACCATCCAACATGGCCGCCCCCGTAATTCCCCTGCTGGCCACACATACCCGGCGATCGTCCCGCCAAGGTTTATTGGATCAATTATCCAATTACCATTGAGTATATATACACGCCGCCCACTTCCCCCTTCATATCCACGGAAGCCGCGGACGAAGGAGGAAGCACAATCGTGCTAGGGGCACAGTAAGTACGGCATAGCCGTCTCGAGGAGGTCAAAACCTGTATTTCTACTCAACCTAGTTGAGTCACCTTATACCACTCCTAAGGCAGAATTACAGTGTATCCATTTTTCTTCTTTGCAGTTGACACCCCACCATACCCTTCAGTCTTATGCTGGCTCATGAGGCATTGATCCCCCTATTGATAAGTATGCATTTCCATATCTACAACCTCGGGCTACTTAGAACCCATGTATATTATCTACCCTGTGTGTGATTGACTGTGTGTGTGCTGAAGGAACTCTTCAAGAATCCTACATGTTTACACTGGATCCCTTACCTGAAAATATTTCTGTGTGTTTCTCTCATTTTTTTCCTTACAGATAATTTAGAGTTAAGCGCACTTTGGGATCGGCGCATTTTTAATCTCTTACTTTTATTTTGCAGGCATACTACATTATTAGTGTGGTAGCATATATGTGCTGTAATTATTAACTGGTAGTTACTCACATAGTTCTTTTTTTCACTTTTTTGTACATACACATTTTTTTCTACCTATGTGGATAATACATTAGTGAGTGACAGGGGGATCTCCCCTTGGTCCTGACGAAGAGGCCCCGTGCCTCGAAACATGTTGACCCACTTAGGAGAGAGAGCCCATTAACCTGCTCTATCTCTCCGTTTCACTTTTTTTAATAATACCAGCCAGTGTTTAATAAAATTATTTTTTCCACTAGGCCAGGTATTTTTTAAACTCACACCAGATATCACCCCTGACCCCACTGACACTCACTCCCAACACATAGCACCTCCATCTAAAAGGTGCTCCAGCGTATCCGCTTGTCGCAGCACTGCCCCGCCCCGCAGCGGGACGGGAAGACCCCGATGATGAAGCATGACACCAAGGGCCCTTTTGGTGTGTGAGGGGTATTTTAACAAAGATGTTGTATTCCATTGACACCTGGATACACATCCACCTATTGTGAGGTGGCCCTTTCTGATTAACCTGAAACCCTGACAAGAGGAGGACGTGCCCACCTCGGTGCCCATCGGCATCACCTCTTCACTCCCCCCTTTTGATTTCCTTTTACTTTTCTGCTGCAGCCACAGATTCTCAGATAAGCAAAAGCAGCTAACTGAAATAACTTCCATGCACCATATGTTCACAATCTGCAGGGGGTATTCTGCCCTGGGCACTCTGACTACATGAACACAAGCCTTTTCATTTTCAGACTGAAATGTGAGCATTTGTCTTCTGAGCTACTGCGATTAGACTTGGTTACAAATTAGGTCCACGTCGGAGCATATCAAAATTATTCTTCCTGCTTTAGAGATTTTAGTGGAGTGCTAAGGAGCAACCTGAAGGTGCTGTGTTAGATAGACTGCATTTTAGGGGTAAAACAATGACATTTGTAAATGGAAAGCAGTTTGAGCTTGTGGCAATATGTTTAATTCCATTTCTCACCATGTCCCAAGTGTGAGTATAATATTACTTTTTGGCTTCTATGAAAACATGCTTGTGTTTAGTAGTGTTCCTCTCCCATATACCCAACACCTTAGTTTAATCAGAAATGTACACATTTTGGGGAGCCATAAGCTCATAGTTCTGACCATCCATTTATTTCTAATTCTCTACAACTTTCTCTGACATCAGAGCGACTTTCAGAACAGCACCTCTCCAACTTGCTACAAGAGGTGGTGACCTTACGGGGCCATCGAGAGGGTGCCGGCCTTGGACCTGGGTAAGGGTTGTTAATCCCACTATTTCCTCTGGCTGAAGGTCAGACTCTTTTGTCCTATTTTAGATCTTCACTGTCTAAATGCCTTCCTGCAAAAGGACAAATTGAAAATGCTCAGACAGGCGCCATTTGTCTACCCTGGATCCCAGTGGTGTAACAGAGGCCCCCCCGCAGCCCCTGCGGTGCAGGGGGGCCGCCGAGCTCCAGGGTGCCCCTTCATAAGAGTACCATGGCCAGAAAGCTCCTGAGAGGTTTTAGGGGGGGCTCCATGTACAATGCAGGAGGGCCCCCTCAAGTTTTGTTATGCAGCAGTAGAACAAATCTGTCCAATGTATAGTGACTGGCAAACACAAGTGTCTACAAGTTAACTGAAAGATAGCTGTGAGTCTGCAAGTCTACAAATCTGGTCCACAACGATTACAGGGGTAAGACAAGATTATACATAGAGACCAAACATACATTTTAAAAAACCACAAAAAAAAACATCAAAAATGTTCAAGCATCTCTCAATCTTTTTCTTGGTGCCCCTAGCTTCCTTGATTACTTTGACACAGCAACACTGCCCTCAGAACGTAGAGGAACCTCTGCCGCACTGCTGCTGTCGCATTTGCCCTTGCCTTGATTTCCGGACCTTTTTGGGTGCTCCTTGTCCAGGAGAAGACTTGCCTTCTAGCACAGACCACAGACATACAGCGTGAGTCCGAGGCCAAAGACAGTGACAGAACTGCTTGTATGCCTCAGCGGTGCTGGTAAAAACTCTCTCAGACCGCCGCTCAGCCTCCGCTTATGCTACTCCGGCCCCCCTTTGTTTTGGGGGGGGGGGGGGGCTTTCTGCCTACCTCTTGTGACTCTTCCCCCCCCCGCCCTTTTTTTTTGTTCCACAGAATACAGTGCACAGCATATCAAGTGTGTCAAAGTATTAAAGTATAAATTAAGTTGGAGAAGTAGCCTACGAATAAGTAAGATCAGTTCAGTGCTCACCCACTGTAAGGTGGCTCCTAAGTGCTGCATGGGCATCCATGCTTTTGATATTCCAGTCGTATGAGTGCATCCCGTTCCACTCTGCTTACCTGCCTACCTGCCATTATACCTTGCTCCTCTCCTTTCTATAAAAATGAGAAATGCGCACGAAACAATCCAAGGCAGGTGAAAAAAAAGATATGTCAGAAATGTCAGGGCAGACAGCTACACCCTCTCCGGCTCCAAGAGGGGTGCGAAGAGGTCAGAGAATGAAGCAGAAGGCTAAGGCACTGGCCGAGAGGAGAAACCGTCCGAGCAGAGTTTAATTGATCCATCGGATGAGAATGTACTTTGCCACCCACCAGGTGGCCAAAAGGGGATGCGGAGCTGTTTGGACCAAAATATAGATGGGGAGATTCAAAGCATAAATAGTGAAATTTTACTTAGCACTAGACCATACCCTCTCTTTCATAAGCTCCCATCATATCAGACCGCGACTAAGCCGAAAGACTCTGTGCAAGCCAGCTCTGAGGAGGTAATGGGTCTAGGTCAACTACAGTTACCAACACAAGATGCAATAAATCCCTTGCAGTCTGGTTGTGCTGTCGTTCCTTCCAGCCAAAGTGAACAGGGAGCAGCGAAGCCCTCACATGGTTCAGTGAGTGGTAGTCACGGAAGGCTTGATACAGTCAGAGCCAGAGTCCTCTGGAGGTGGGATGAGCAGAGATGATTCGATTAATTTTTTTTTAAACTTTTCTAAAAGAGATTAGAGAATGCAAAGTGTCCCAGTCACTGGACTTTGCACAGCTTCGTGAAAGATTGGCCAAACTTGAAAAGAATATATTCAACATTCCCAACAGGTTAATAGAGGCCGAAAGTCGTATCTCTGATCTAGAGTATAATCTCTCGGCCATGCAGCAAGATGTGCAAGTTCTGAACAAAAGCAAAATCCAGATGGAG
The DNA here is from genome assembly GCF_964263255.1 of Lissotriton vulgaris. Classification (NCBI taxonomy): domain Eukaryota; kingdom Metazoa; phylum Chordata; class Amphibia; order Caudata; family Salamandridae; genus Lissotriton; species Lissotriton vulgaris. Next base: position 1,629,528,666 of record NC_141685.1, on the reverse strand, counting down.
ATAAAACTCCAGGAGTTAGAAAATTATAATAGAAGATCCAACTTCCGCCTAGTGGGAATCCCGGAAGGTTCTGAAAATGTGGAAATGGTTGAAAGGGCTGGGTCACTCCTGAGGAAAGTAATGCCGGAGCTGCAAGCGGACCTTACAATCATTAGGGCTCATAGAGTCCCAGCACAGAAGCAACTAAACAATTTCGACATACAATTCTACTGAACTACTCGGACTATAGAATGAAGGAAAACATTTTAAGTAGTGCAATAGCAAAAAGATCGTTATCCACTACAGATATTCAACATTTTAAAATATTTTCGGATATGTCCGCAGTTTCAGCATGCAGGCATAAAGACTTCGTCAAGATGATTGACTCTTTTAAAGGGAAGGGCGCCCAAGCAACAATTGTCCAGCAATCAAAGCTCAAAGTACTGCCTAAAAGAACAAATCAAAGCTCAAAGTACTGCCTAAAAGAACAATTTACATTTTCTCGGACAACCACGAGGCTCAATCTCTCCTGAAAGAGCTGTCCGCTGCCCGAGAATATGGACTGACTTAGGCATGCAAAAGGTTGAGGTGGTGAAAGGCAAGAAGTCTATTAATGCAGGGATCTGTTAGTTGAAGGGTGGACATAGAGCGAGTGAGAGGGCACATAGGGATGTAGTAAGATGGCATCTAGCAAAGAGGGGTGGAAGTGGGGAATAATGGGTAATTCCGTCCTCCAAGGGTGGATGGTTGGGGGGGGGGGGGAAGTGGAGGGGGGGTGCATTCAGAAAAAAAAGAGTTCTTCTATGTGTGCTCAAAAAATCTTTTGGGGGGAGTCAAAATATTATAGGTGCTATTCTGATATTCCACTTATAATGAGGATTAAGTCAACAAGGAGATCAATGCCACCTGTGCCACTTTCTGAAAAATATAATGCTTTTTAAGAAAAGTGTTTGTGAATACTCAATTTGTTAATCGTACCAGGGCGATAATAAGCCTTATGGTCTGTGTGGATACTTATGCCACATATGCACCCTAGTCTGTTGTTCTTTAAAGGCCAATGTTTTTATTTTATTTTTTTAACAAGCATGTGGCGCTTTTCCAAAATCTTAATGCAGGTTGAAAGTATGTTTGCACTAGCCACTTTTGATATCATAAGTACTGCATATATACTGTATACACCTTAGTTTTCCAGCTGAAATGCAATTTAATCTGATGCCTGTTTTGCTGTTTTCATTCTTGTTAAATTAGCACTCTAGACTGCTGTTTTTTTAGGACTCTTTACGATCAAGTATGATCAAGCACGGGCACTTTTTACAGTTTCGAGGTAGTCCGGATATATGCTTGCCCTACCTACTTTAGTTATCATAAGTACTGTATCGTGTAAGTATCTTAGTTTTCAGCTGCCATGGACCTAATCAGGTTTTTCTTTTTTTCTATTTTAAGCCAAGCTACTCTTTACTTGGACTCTATCATGTTCTATAAAGTTCTGATTGTGAGCTATGTATTAGGCATATGGTATGCTTTTATGGCATGCTTTTATGGCTTGTGCTTGGGGGTTTTCGTTCTATGCTAGCACAAGTCACTTTAAATATTTAAATATCCTAGCCACTGTTAAAGCTATCCATCTGCTGTTTTCTTGCACTTTAAACGTCCATCTCTGTAGACCAAGATATACATTTCAGAATTTTTTCCGGCTCAAATGCGAGTAATAGGGCCTTGAGAGAAGCAGGATCGTGGGTTGCGTCTACAGGTTTAGTTCACAATGTCGATAGGTATTTTCATATAGCTTAACTATAAGTATGAAAAACCTTACGATTCTTTCTTTTAATGCTAACGGTCTTAACAACAAGCGTAAGACCAATGCAATTGAAAGTTGGCTCAGAGTATAAAACCCTGACGTTATTTTATTACAAGAGACACATTTTCGGAGTGCATTAGATGCAAGCATCATTTTTAAGAAATGGGCAGGATTTCACTGTTCAGCAAATGTAGGGTGCGCACAGAAGGGGGTGGGAATATATGTTGGTAAACATGTACAATTCAAAGTAAAAACTATGCAGACGAATCCAGTGGGGAGATGGGCATATGTCCACAGAAAATTAAACTAGTCAAATCTTACCTTGGCTACAATCTATGCACCCGTACTCGATAATCCTCTCCCATTGCTACAGCTCAAGCAGGCCCTATCCTATATTCCCAGCACTATTATATGGGGGGGTGATTTTTAACTTTCTCCAGGATCCCCCAGTAGACTCCTCTAAGAAGACTCGGAAACAAAATAAGCCACAGGTGTCTATTGTCTTGTCTAGCTGTAAAAATGATTTAAACATAGTAGATCGATGACTCCTTCAAAACCCAGGAAAGCGGGATTATTCATGCTTCTCAGCAAAGTATTATTCGGCGTCCAGAATAGAATTTTTTTGATCTCACATGACCTCATTATTAATAGGTACTATCATATTTCAAACGCCTTCTCTGACCATGCATTAATTAAAATAGAATTGGCTGTAATGAGCCCGGGGGGAGTGGGGGTGTGTGAAGTGCCTAGAAGGTGGTACTTTTGTAAACTCAATTTGAAAAACGAGAGCTGGTGTTCAGAGTTAGCCAAAGAGATCAGTGTATTTGTTTCTATCAACACAGACTCTGCTCCAAATAATACAGTCTGGGATGCATTCAAGGCTACATTACGTGGCATAATTACATCGAAAGAAATCCCGCAACAAAGGGCATATAAAGAGGAAATACTAAAGAGTGAGGCAAGACTTTCGCAGGCAAACCTAGAGTGCATTAAGGATAGGAAAGAAAAAAATTGTTACGCCACTGCTGGATCCTGGTGACTGGGTGGTTGTTTTTGACCCGCAGGGTCCATACTTTTGTGTGCCCGCCCTGCAGTCCCACAGACATTACATATTGTCCAAGGTAGGCCAGGAGCATTTTCAGTATCCCCTCAGATTTACAAACACCCCTCCTGGGCTGTTTTTGAAAGTGATGATGGTTGTGGCCGCCCATCTTCATAGGTTGGGGATAGCAGTTTCCCCCTAATATGATGAATGGCAGTTGAATGCGGCCTCTCCACAGTCAGTCGTTTACCATCTCCAAATGACGGTGAACTTTGGCTCATTGATAGAGAACTCAAAAAGTCTTTTTTTTATTGGAGCTCTTCTGGACATGGTGCATTTCTGGACCATTACTCCCTCGCGACAAGCCCAGGACATCCAGGCTGTCATCTCCTGTTTCTCTGCGAGAGTAGCTAATTGGTCTCTGGTCTCTGGTCTCTGATGGACATCTGACCCAGCTACACATAAATCTGTTGGAGGGAAAGGCAATCCACTTGGCATTGGAGGCCTTCCTGACATCCATCAAGGGAAATACAGTGCAGGTTCTCATGGACAAACCAACTGCAATGTTACGGAACAAGTAGGGTGGAGTGGGTTTCTGGGTCCTGTGCCAAAATCAGCTATGGCTCTGGAGTCGGCTGGACCATAAAAGCATCTTCCTGATCGTGAAGTACCTGGAGTGATCTTTAATCACCGGGCGATGAGCTCTGTCACTGTAATAAACTGGCTCTGTATAGGATATTATCACTAGGTGGTAATACTGTGCACAGAGTCAAGGTGTTTCCTAAAAGTGTACAAGGCTCAATGTAAAACCTTAAGTGATCTAATAGCGGTAGTGTGGGTGAGAAGCTTTAGGCCAAACACATAGGTATGTATACATTTATTGCACACACGCTCAGTAATGGACACACGACTCAATAAGGAGTTCCAGACCAATTTTATAAAATTATGCTTTGTTAGTAATTTATTTTAAGACCCAGGTCTTCGTAATAAGGTAAGTGCATTTTTTTAAATTTCAGTTTTTTAATTTATTTTTTATATTTATTGAATTTTTCCCCTTTTTTACTGAGCACATCGTCATACTAGAAAATTAAACATACAGAAAACAACATGAAACCAGAAGCACATGTTAAGATGAAAACAAAGCCAGTTACACACCAAATTATGCTACATAGACAAGTATCAGTAATAAATCAGTGCACGCACAATCCAATATGAATAAATTAAGTGAGACGGAGAGGTTAAAAAAATCTAAACACGTCTTTCCTGTCTTTCCTTCCAATTATTAATAGGCTCCCATATTCAAACCCCTATTCTTATTCCCCTTTTACCCTTCCTTGCATATATCCCTTTCTCAAGGTTATATACGGAGAGCAATCTAGCCAACTATTGGTCAAAGGTGGGTGGGGTTTGGTCGAGCCATGCCGAAGCGATACAGATTCGTAAAACTGGCATAGCCAAGAACATAAAGTGACCTGTGGGATCATCTGTGCCATCGTCATCTAAGCCAAGCTAGATTCTTGATGGCGTGAGGGTGATCTCGATTCCCAATGATTTCCCCAAGAAAGATTCTATGGCTCTCTGGAGTGGCTGTAAGTGCGGACAGGTGGCAAAGACATGCACTATCTCTGCATATAAGCTATCACATCGAGGGCAAGTGATGCCCGCTGTTCCTCCCCACTGCGTAGTCCTAGCGGGTGTGTAATATAACGAATACATTGTTTTATAGTGCTGGGCCTGAAGTGCAGCCGAACAAAGAATATTTCGCCCTAATTCTAATGCTAGATGAAAGCACTCGTGTCCTATCCCAAGTTTCTCGGCCCACTTGCTTCCATATTTCCCAAGGTCATTCTCTTTGATCGCAATCAGTGCGACATAAAGTCTTTTGATCGTGCAGCTGGCCCTACACTCAATAAGTTCCATAATTGTATTTTTCCCAAACCGAGCAGACCCGCCCTTTTTGATTACTAGAAAGCTCCTGACTTGTAAATACTTGAAAAAGTTTCTTATCTCAACCCCATAGTCAACTGGATATCAGAGAACTGGCACATTCCATTCGAGCCCATCAGGTCCCCCCCTACGTTACCTCGCGCCGCCCCAGTCTGTAAAGACAGAATCTGCAAATATTTACCCTGGAAGGGTATTATTCCTGTACAATCGGGTATATGCACTAAACCTCCCTTAACCACATTTTTTCCTAAATGATGTCCATATCTTGTGTGCAGCGATCATCGTCTTGAACTTTGTTCTTTTAAAGTAGCTGGGATCTGTATATTTCAAAAAGGCATTCTCTACCTCCCCTCCAAACAATAGCAAGTATATAGCTATAGAGCCTAAAGTATCCTCTGGTTCGGGCCCTCCACCCCCTAAAAGCCCAGACATGTACTGCAAGGCTGCTGCCCAGTAGTACATTTTAAAATCGGGAACGGCCCAACCTCCTCTATCCCTGGGGAGTGCCATATATCGTAGAGCCCTTCTAGTCTTGCCATGCGCCCATATAAATCTATTTATCACCTGTTCAAGTATAACAAACCATTTTGCCTCGAATATGAGTGGGATTGCCCTAAAGAGGTAAAGAAACTTTGGCAAGAGGATCATTTTGATAATATTAGTACACCCTACTGTAGAAAGGTGAAGATTATGCAGTCTATCAAGATCTTTTTTTGCTTCATTTATTCTAGGTTCTATGTTCCTGTCCTCCACTGTATCCAGACCTACCGAGATATTAACCCCCAGATAAACTCCAGATTCCACTACACGAGTGTCGGAGCATTCTGCCTTCTCATTCTTGATTATCTGCGTCTTGGGTTTATTCAGCGCGTATTCAGAAACTCGGCCAAAGCCTAAGGCTTCCAGCTCGACCTCACTTATGGCCTGGGTGCTGGGGTGAGAATTGCCACATAGTCTGCATATGCCAAAATTTTACATTCACCACCTTGGGTCTTTATAGGGGAAATCCTATTGTTTGCCTCCAATTTGCGGAGTAAAGGATCTATATACACAGCGAAAAGCAATGGCGAACAGAGGCAGCCCTGTCTCGTGCCCCGTTTAATCTGTAGGGGCACCGTATATGCACCACTCACTCAGACTCAAGCTGTAGGAGCTAAATATAATGCCTGAATAGCGTTGATGAAGCCCTCTCCAAAGCCAGACCATCTTAAAGTTGACCAAAGATAGTCCCAGGAGACCCGATCAAATGCCTTTTCAGCGTCAAGTAACATGACTGCCATTGGGTCTCCTGGAACCTCTGTGGCATCAAATAAGGTAATGACTCTGCGAATATGCTGTGTGGTGCCTCTTCCTAGAACAAATCTGTGTTGAGTAGTGCTAACCAGTCTATCTATAACCTTTGATAGCCTTACTGCCAAAGCCTTGGAGAAGATTTTTGCATCGGAATTCATCAGCGTTATTGGTCTATAAGACCCTGGTTCTGTGGATGGCTTCCCCTTTTTTAAAATAACTACAATATCTGCTCCTGCCCAGGTGTTTGGAACAGATATCCCTAACTGAGCCTGTTGTACTGTAGCGATCAAATCAGGGGAGATTACATCCTGGAATGTTTTATAAAATTCGATCGGAATCTGGTCGGGCCCTGCTGCCTTACCCGATGGTAGGCTCACCAAAGCAGCAAGAATCTCTTCTGCCCCCAGGGGCGCGTCCAGAGCTGCTCTATTCTCCGGAGAAAGGTGTGGGGCAGAAATATCGCTAAGATATGATCGAATTTCCGAGGGGTCTTTTGGTTGTTCCTCATCATATAGTGTCGCATAGAACTGTCTGAAAACCTCTCTGATTCCATCCGGGTCTGTGAATAATCCCCCAGAGCCATGATTAATCCCTTTAACTGGGCCTAGAGCTGCTTTTTGCCTTGCACAAACTGCTAAAGTGTGACCCACACTCTTGCTTAATTTGTTGCACTGCTCTCTTCTTGCTAAGTATGTGGCAGCCACCTTACTTGATATATTCTCCTCTGCCTTAGCTTTTGCCCTAGCGACTTTAATAAGTGCCTGATCCAGGGGTGTACCTGCTGCCGAGAGCAAAACCAGATCCTCCTCGACATCTACAAGAGCCTTGGCCAGTTCTGTAACTCTTAATTGCTCCTGCCTTTGTCTAAACAAACTGAAGCTCAATGTCTCACCCCGGATACCTGCCTTGAAGGCGTCCCAAGAGATTCCGGAGGAAGTACTACCTCTATTAATTTCCCAGTATCCTTTAATCCAACCTTTCATATATCGCACGTAATTATCATCCTTTAATAATCCCCGCTCAAAGGTTCACATGCGCTTGTGCCTAAATGCCCTGGTTGAGAGAAGACTAAAGGATTGTGGTCGGAAATAATCCAAGGCAGTTTTTCAATCTGGGATTTTGACAAGAAATAGTTGGAGACAAGAAAATAATCCAGTCTAACACAGACCTTGTGAGGGGTAGTGTAGTAAGTAATCCCAAAGTTGTTGGGCTTCAACTTTGTCCAGACATCTACTAATGCATTATTCCTTGCTAGGCTTAGAATTGCGCAACACACTCTTCTTCCGGCCATGATATTGCTCGGTAGGATCCATACCCAAACCTCCTACCCCGTTGATGTTAAAGTCCCCACAGAGAATTACCTACGGAGCCCATGTAGCTAATTCTAAATCTAAAAAAGCAAATACCTCCGGGTCATCCTCTGTTGATCCATATATCGACCCCAGAGTAACCAAGTCGCCATTGATCATACATTCTATTAAAGCCCATCTGCCCCACTGGTCCTCAAGCTTTTTCCTGACTACCACATCTTTTAATCTAGACAGCATAGCCACCCCTCTAATTTTAGCCTCCTGCTTTGAATGAGCAAGCAAATGAAACCCCAGCTGTTCTATTTAAAAAAACCTGGTCCCCTTAGTGTATGTCTCCTGCAGACATAGGAAATCTGCACACATTGCTCTTAACAATGCTGATACTCGTTGCCTCTTAAGGTGATCCTTCAGGCCACACACATTAAATGTAACTATTCGTGTACACATTAAAACACATTTGGTGCCTGTCCTAACCAATTATCCAGCAAAACAAAGGTCAGTCTCCTCTTATTGTCTTCTAGTTTTCCAGTATCCGTATCCTCAATCATTTTATTTTGTATACTCCAACATGTGTGGTCCCTGTAGTCCCTCAAGTGCCTATCTGTGCTGTGCCCATGCCCATTCCCGCCCCCCACACTCCCTCAGAGCCCTCCCACCCCCAATTACAGGCAAATAGGTCAGTCATGACCTATGTGTGACAGCTATGAGCCCTTAGGGAGTCGTGAGCCCTCCCCTCCCTTTATAACCAAACTTAATGTGCTTAATGTGCGAATTAAATTCAAAGCCCTGTGTATAGCTTTCAAAAGCATTCATGAAAAAGTGCCATCCTTTCTTAAAGATGCCCTTTGCCCCTACCGACCATCACGCACTCTCAGATCCGCTGATGCCAACCTTCTGAAGGTAGTCAATACCAAGAAGGCTACTTGGGAAGACAGATCCTTTGCAGTAGCCACGGCTAAATTATGGAACACCTTGCCTGGTCACCGTAAGAACATTCCTACACTAATATCATTTAGGAAGCAGCTGAAGGCCTGGCTATTTAACCACTAGATTCCATCATTGTTCCTGGTCTAAGCCTTCAGTTTTTCTGTCAAGCGCCAAGACACCCTTGGGTAATCGTGCGCTCAAAAAATTGCATAAATAAATAAATAAATTGTGCTGTAGCTGTGCTCTCCCTAGTATTCCAGTACTGAATCTAATACTACATCTCTTTGGCAGCCACCATATATAACATTTAAACCCTACTGAGCCTTTGTCACAATACGCCGCTGGCGCCCCTTTTGTCCTTCTTTTCTCTTAGATCTTTGAGATACGCTTGGGCCTTGATTTCAGAGAAGAACATCTTGACTTGGCCATTCACCAGCACTTTAAGACGAGATGGAAATAACAAAAAAGCCTTGCAGCCCAAGCTCTGAAAAGCAGGTATCAGCCGTCTTAACCGCCATCTCCTCTCCACAGTAGCGTGACAAAAGTCTGGGTGGGCAAAGAATGTCGTACCCTCAAATGAGCGCCTAGCCTCGGGTTTTGCCTTGTCCATAACCTCCTGTCTGAGAGGTAATTCTCCACATATACAAGACTAGCTCTGGGCCTATCGGACTGGGATGCCACATATCCTTTCGTCTGAGTCAGGGGGAACCGATGTGCCCGCTGCACCTCGCTCTCCCAATTCCATGATGACATTTCCGGGAAAGCCCCCCTCAGCAAGGCTATGACAAATGCCCGGACATCTTGCCCCCCAGCCCCTTCCGCCACTCCCAGTAGTCTGATATTGTTCTGTCTTTGATGATTCGCGAAATCTTAGAGTTTCCACTGTACGTCCTCCCAAACTTTCTCTTGTGCGTCCTTGAATGCCTGCCATTTGCTGACATCGTCCTCTAGTTTCCCTGTCCTTTCTTCCACCTGAGTAACTCTGCCTGTGATGTCAGCATACAGTTTATTCATTTTCCTTAGCGACCCCTGTATTTTTTTAGTTGCCTGTTTGGCCCTTCGGCTCTCCGACCTAGCATACCCCTGCATTTGCTTCAGAGTAGTGTACAACAAATCCATGGTGGGGATCTGCGATGGGCTAGAAGAGTGCTTTTGTGAATTTGCGCCCCCATGTTCTTGGTACAGCTGAGATGTGGTGGAATAGTCCCAGTCAAGCTTCTTAACAACCTCTGCCCCTGACGGGCTCGCTACTGAGTTTGGATTAGACCGGGATCTGTTTTTCTGTGGCTTAGCCCTCTGGACTGAGATACCTTCTACTGCGGAGAAGTCCGAGTCCGAGTCCCCCGTAAAACTTTCCCCACTCAATAGTGATGACCCTGAGTCGACATTGAGGGAGAAGGAACGATCATCCTTAAGAGAGCCGGGGACTGAGCTGGGGAGACCCACCTTCTGAAGCTGCTTAGAAGCAGCCAGTCCTGCAATTGCACATGATGATGGAATTAATTGTGACCCTGCCGGGAGAAACTCGCGCCCAGCAACACTGTTAGAGCTAGCATTTTTATCTGTGCTTGTGCATGGGGTATCTAAACCAGCTCCTACATCAGTCTCAAGAAGAACATCCCCCGTGCTGAGTACCACCATCAGCCGCTGCTCTTACCTGCACCTCCGGCACCGCTTTGGATACCTGCGCTCCAACCTCAGTCTCCGTCTCGGGAAGAACAGCCCCCTCTTACTGAGTGTCCACGCCGCTATCAGCCGTCGCTCGTGCCTGCTCCTCCAACTCTGCCTTGGATGCATGTGGAGACTGCTCATCCAGCCTTTCATCCGTATGCTCACTGCTCGGCTTTCTTTGTCTTTCTGCCAGCCCAGGAGCGCGTTGCATCTGCGTCTTGCGTCTCGTCCAGGGATACAGTGTTTCCATCATCGCCCGCCTTGAGGTTTCCTGGAGCATCCACGTTTACCATGGAGAAAGACTCGTACAAGGTATGCTGTCGGAGGGTATTCTCTTAGGTTATAGCGCCTTCGTTTTGCCGATTCTTAGCGCCTTATCATGCAGTGGCTGTAGTCTCTTTTCTTCCAGTAGTGCATTCACCGCCTGTGTCTTCAGGAGCCTCTGTGTTCTTGGCAGCCAGCCTTCGTGCCTGCGCTGTGCCTCGTAGATTAGGAGCTGGAGCAAGAGTCGGTGCCGCTGCTTCTTTTGGCGGTTCCCTTAGGATCAAGGGTTCCTTCTGCTCTTTCAGGGCCTTAGGCCCTCTCTGCGCCATTCTGCTCTCAAGGCTCCCTAGGTTCCGGTGAAAGCGAGCCTTTAGCGATTTTGCCGCAAAAGAGATGACTCGCTTAGGGAACCTGTCCTGTTGGATTTCAAATCCCGACGACCAGACCAGTAGGTGCGCCAACCAGATGGAGATGGTCAGCATACTACAGCATCCTTGTGTTTTAGGGAGGGGAGAAGAGTGTGACTACTCCCTACGGCCGGTCAGCAGCCATCTTGCCCCAGCACTCTATTGCATTCACTTCGCGTTTTTTTTAATTTCAATTCATTTTTATTAGATTTTTAGAAATCCTACAAATCTCAAAGAATACAAAGTTACAAAGAATACAAAGCTACAAACAATACAAGGAATACAAAGAATACAAACTAAATAATAAATAACTAAATAAATAGGTTCCTCAAGTGCCTTGCCATAGTGAGCGCATTGATGTCGCAGTTATGTACAGGTGGTTAGCCAAGCATAGGTATCGCATAAATGGTAATAAAAGTACTCTTCAGTACAGATATATTAAGCAAGTACAGATTGCACAACTGTACTGGAGGAAAGTACAATACAGTACAGGAATATCCTTGCAAAAACCCAAAACATTAAGAATTACGTTGTGTAGAAAAGTCGGTGTTAGCCAAGCATATTTATCACTTGCGTAGTAATAAGAGTACTCTTCAGTCTAAATATACTAAGCAAGTACAGATTTCTCAGCTGTAATAGTGGAAAGTACAGTACAGGAACATATTGTGATTAAAGCATACATTAAAAATTACAGTATGTAGAAATGAGTCTGTTTTCATGGGGGGTCGTTTGTAAGTGCGTTTTTAATCAAAAATACTTTTCACCCTTCAAAAATCTAAACTTGGAAACATTTTCACACTGTTCAATGTTATCCTATTGTTAAAACGATATCGCAAATAAACAGGTGAGTATTGAACTTATAGTTTCAGTCAGCCGGCTGCACAGGTCAAAATCTGAGTTTGACCAAATGGTTTCCAATGAACAAAGGGGTTGCCTGGAGCAAGTAAGTAGATCAGTTGCAGGGGCCAAGCTTTTGGAGTTAGGTTAAGCATAGGGGGGCACAAAGCAGCACTAAGCATACGCCACCAGCAGCACAAGGGCGGCTGGGTGCAAATTCGACTTTGGACGCCCAGTGCTTTTCAATGAGGATTGTTTGGTAAGCAAAGTGGCTGCAGGCGTGCCACGGAGGTTGCAAGAGGAAGACCAACAACAGAAGAGATACGTTGGGATGAAGGGGGGTTGCAAGGGCACTGTCAGTTCCGCTCACCAAGGCCCAGAGGCTTTGGGTACAGGGGTGACTTTAGATGTCGGAATCTTCTTACCAGAGCTGGTCTCGGTCGGGGGAGGGGCGGAGGGGGCCTCTGGATTCACACTGCATGGGCCATTGTGGAGGGACAGGAGAGGCATGCCAATCCTGGACACAAGTTTTAAATCGCTGGAAGACTTCACTGCACAGGTGAGTGGTGGGCAGGAGATGCAGATCTATCTGGATCCAGAGTCTTTGGAGTAGGTTTCTTCTGGAGGTCCCCTGTGCTTGAGAGATTAGAGTCTTTATTGAAGGCAACTGTCCTAACATGGGTATTGGAGGTTGTTGTTGCGAGACAGTTCGCAGGGTCGTTGTAGCTGGAGGCAGGCCGGTAGGGCTGGGGCCAAGGCAGTTGTCGTCTTCGGGCTTCTGCTGCAGGGTGTCTTATTTCTTATGTTGTCGCATATTTGGGGTTCAGGTCTAGGGGAGTCACCTAAATACTAAGTTTAGGAGGCGTTTTAGGGGAGAAACAGGTACGACCAATGGGCATCTCACCTGCGGTGGCTACACCCTCAATTATACCACCCTCCTGTGGGAGGGGACATCAACCTAGCCCTGATTTGAGGGGTACCCCTATCCACAAGATGGCAGGGCCTGAAAATTGTGCTTCATTTCGCTCCCCCCCCCCCCCTCACCTTAGGGGTGGGGTTTGCAGAGGCAGGCATACCTATCTATTTTAATTTTCCCTACGGTTTTCCTGCCCCAAGTAGGGGTGTAAACCAGGGACTGCCATCTGCTCCTAGCAGCAGAGGCAGGGCATTGCATTACAAAGGCAGCAGGCCTTTGAAGCTTTTCTTTTTCGAGAACTGGCGCATCCTGAGGGAGAAGGCATCACACCTCTGTCCAGGATGTTCATTGTTTCTAGTCCCAGAGTGCAGAGGCTCTCCACCCAGGGGGTCCAGAAAGTTGTCTGATGGTGGCTGGCTGAATACAGCTGGTCAGAATCCTCACCAGGGCTGGTAGAGATTCAGGGGCCCTTCTGAGGTGCCCTCTGGGAACAAGGTACAACACATCTTACACTGTCTCAGTGTGGGTTTATTAAAAGGAGTAGTTTGGTACCAAACACTACTATATATCCAGTGAAGATTTCATGATGCTGTGGAACTAGCCTGGCTGATGAAGGGTGTTAACTAGAAATCGGTCCAAGGTTGCTGGTTTCCGGATCAGGAAAGACCTGGCTTGGCAGTTCGGGCTGGACTGTTCCCATGAGGCACAGGGTCAAGACTGATTTGCGTATAGCTGGGTCTGAACTGAGGTGGCAAAGTGAGCTAAAGAATGATGATGGATTCAACCCAGATCTGTGACTGGGGGTGAGTGTCTGAAAGGTTTCAGCACTCCGTCCATCACCTTGTGTTTGCTGTACCGAGGCAGACATCATACACGGGTGTCCCTACCGGGGAACTTGCTTTGCTGTACTGTCAGAAACAGGCTGTGTAATTAATTTGATGTAATTACCATAAAGGCAATTATAATGTTCCGACCCTGGCAGTTGTGCATTTACGAGAGTTTGAGCTATTGGCATTGTAAATGAAAATGCCTTTTATTTATGTGTTGATTTTTAAAACATAAATAAAAGGCATTGCCATTTACTATGCCAGTAGCTTAAACTCTCTCAAACGCAAGACCTATTGCATTGCTGGCTGGCACACCAGGGCAGAAGTGTTCCAAGACCACAGCTTTCTATATGTGGGGGGAAAGGAAACCACCAGCGGCTCTGATCGCTTTAGAGCAGCCAAAAGAGGGAAGGCACACATAAAACAACTATAACAGTCAAATAACAAAATTAAAGTACAGGTTGTGCAGTCAAATACCAAAAGGAGGACAAGACTGAAGAACGGAAGCTGTGGGGTGGGAGTGCGTGGTACTGATAAGGATTAGAATGAGACAACTGTTCGCATCAGCCTGGCAACACCGCAAAGTTACACACCAATGACAGCACAAGCGTTAAAAGGATGACCGACAGCAGCATGACGGAGTGACTGAGAAGGCAACTTGTCGGCTCTTCTAACTGTGGGCTCACATGGCCCCAGGGTCTGCTGTGCACCAGTGAGGGTGGGGTGGGTGTTTAGTGTGTCTGGAATTACTAATATGGGAAGCGCAAATTACGCAGTACAAAATTGTTAGGCAAAAAAGGCAAATTACGCCGTGTAAAGCACTACATTTCGTGACACCATTTCCTTACTGTCGTTTTTACACTGATTAACAAGATGTAGCAGCGTTTGAGTTAGAAACAATTTTCGTTGTTAAAATCTGCAGATTACGCACCAAATTATTTTTTTTCTCTGCAGAAACATACGAGGACAGGAGCCTGACTAAATTACTGCGATCACAGCACTGCAATATCCCAAACACTGCACAGCAGGTCCATAGATTCACCCTGCACCCCCCTGCTGCGCAGAATAACCCACCCTAGGCCTCCTTCACCCACACCTCTCTCCGGGATACTCACCGAGACACACCAGGTGCCCTGCCGCTCCAAAGGATGGTCTGGAAACACTGACACAGCAATGCAGTGCGGGCTGCATGGAGCGGCTCACTCGCTCATGGTTTCTCGGTTTGCTCAGCACAAGACTAGAGCCCCAGGAATGTGACCTTGACTCAGTGGATTTGACAGCCGTGAAAATAAAATGGATAGCAGTCGAGGAGCCGGGAGCAGGACAGCAAAAAAAACGTCTTAAATCAGCGTCCGCGTCCTTTGATCACGTGACAATGTGTTCTCTTCCGTCCCAGCCAATACCAAAACCAGGCTTGAAGGCTGCGTGGTTGCACGAAGCCCAGAGCTTCTGATAAGAATGGCAACGAGGAGCAAGCTGCAACACTGGCTTGACAGTCGCCAACCATTCAGAGAGCTGACTGGCACATACTCCAAGCGTGAAGACAACGTGGTTGCAGGAAGCACGGAGCACTGGCTCGTGTGCTTCACAACTGTCATGAAGACTTTTCTTATCTGCTTATTAAATAAACAAGCAGATAAGAAAAGTCTTCACATCTGAAAGAAACTGGTTAGTATTAGATTCCTTATCTTGGAATATCCCCAGGCGTCAGACTGGATCCGGACAATTTTGCTTAGCAGTACCCCTGTGCGTCGGTAGGCTTCGTCTGCGGCTCTGCGTCCGTCGTTGGCGCTGGTATGACGTTGTCGGAGTACTTAGACACCGCCCTCGCGCGCTGACGTCCGTTCTTCTTTTTTCCGCGCCAGCAAGCGCAGGTCCGGAGAAAGTGGTACCCTTTAGTCAATTTTTGACTAAACTTTTTGAATCTTTTTTCGAGTCGAACGACTCCGACGGTGCCGGTAGGGATGCCCGGGTTCAAACCCTGCGTCGACTGCAGCCGACTGATGTCGGTTACCGACCCCATCGCTGGTGTCTGCATTGCCTGGGGCCCGACCACGATGACAAGTCGTGCCCCGACTGCCGGGCCTTGATGTCAAAGGCTAGGCGGGAGCGGTCCCGCAAGCGCCTCGAGCTCCGGCAGTCGGCCCGCGCCGTTTGAGGTCCCGGTCCGGGAGGAGGTCGAGGGACCGGTCGCGGGGCCAGAGTCGTCATAGCTCTGGGAGTCGACACCATTCCTCGGGCTCCAAGTCCTCAGGTAAGAGGCACAAGAAGTCGAAGAGGCGACATCGCTCTTCTGACTCCCCGCGACGCTCACGTGATGCAGCCGGGGGTTCGGGTGACACCACCCACGTGGCTCCGCCGGAGCCGCAGGCGTCGCGGCCTGCTCCATACCCGCCGGTCCCTGGGCAGAACGCGACTCCGGAGGACATCGAGGCCTTCCTCATGGCCATGAGGTCGCTCGCTCCTCCGTCTGGTTCTGCTGCGCATTCGGGCCAAGCGGCCCCGACTGGGTCCCCAAGCGGGCCGGGTGCTTCGGCCCCGGTGCCGTCTGGTGCTTCGGTCCCGGCGTCGCAGGGTCCCGCTGGATTCGGTTCCGGATCCGGGTTCGTCGCCAGTCGACCTTACCGTATTCGACGCCTCTAGGAGATTTTTACTTCTATGACCCGGCCCCATCCTTTGACCCTGAGTATCAGGAGATGGGTGGCGAGGAGGATTGGGAGGGGTCAGAGGACCCTCTGGTAGGAGTGCCAGCCTTATCAGGACTGGGCAGGTGAGCTTGGGGATGCCAGTGGTCTGGACACTTCGCCAGATACTGGTTTTGTCTCCCCTCCTACCGTGGCTATGGAGGTGGGGGCTGCCTATAGTGTGGTGTTGACACTGGTGGCCAAGGCCTTATCCCTTGAACTCCCCGTCGCGGCCGTGAGGACTAACCTCCTCACTGAGGTCCTTAAACCCCAGGCAAGCTCCTTGGAGCCTCTGCTGCCGTTTAATGAGGCCTTATCTGATGTTCTTCTGGGAACCTGGTCCAGGCCCGCTACAGCTCCCCCTGTAGATAGGAACGTGGCCAGACGCCACCGCCCGACTCCGGGTGACCCTTGCTTCCTGTCCACCGACCCCACCTCCGAGAGCCTGGTCATCCAGGCCTCTAACTCCCAGACCGCATTCCCGACGGCTCCCTTCGATCGGGAATCCAAGAGGTACGAACAGTATGGCAAGAAGATGTTTTCCTCACTGAGTTTGGGGTTGCGGTCCGTTAACACCGCGTGCCTCTTGGGCCGTTATACCCACTCTCTGTGGGACACGGTCGCGGCCGTGCTGCCTAAATGTCCGGAGGAGGCCCGGACTAAACTCGCCCAAGCCCTTGCGGAGGGTCGAGATGCGGCACGGTATTCCATCCGGTGTGGACTGGATACAACGGACTCGCTAGGTAGAGCGATGGCAACGACTGTGGTTATTCGTCTCCGCGCCTGGCTGAGGTCCGCCAACTTTTCGGCTGATGTCCAAAACACCCTTATGGACATGCCGTTTGATGGCCGTCGCCTCTTTGGCGACAAGGCAGACAGTGCGCTTGAGCGCTTTAAGGACTCCAGGGCTATGGCCAAGTCCTTGGGCCTGTCGCCCCCGCGCCAGCAACCTTCTGCCTTTCGCTCCTTTCGTGGCCAAGGAAGGGGCGCCCCACACTTCCTGCCAGCCACGGGCCGCAGACTAACATCCAGCGCGGTGGCGGACGTGGTAACCGTCGTGGTGGTGCCCGGGGACAACGGCAAGGCCAGTCCACATCCACCCCGGCAGCATCCGCCTAAAAGCCTTCCTAGTCCGAGCTTTCAGGCCCACATGACGCCAGTGGGGCGCAGGGTTTGCCATCACCACCTCCACTGGCGCAACATCACTTCGGACAGGTGGGTGCTGCAAATCAACCGAAGGGGCTACTCCCTCCCCTTCGAGGCGACCCCTCCAGCCATGCCACCACAGTACCACCGCGTGTCGGGGGATCCCTTGAATCTTCTGCGAGAGGAAGTTACGGCCCTCTTGGCCAAGGGGGCCATCGAGCGCGTTCCTGGGCCAGAAGTAGGGTGTGGTTGTTACTCCCACTAATTTATGGCTCCCAAGAAGGGCAAAGGGGGCCTACGCCCTATCTTGGACCTGCGGAACTGCAACGGCTTCCTCCGGAAGGAGAAGTTCAAGATGCTGACTTTGGCTCAGGTCTTAGCTGCCCTGGACCCGGGAGACTGGATGGTAGCATTGGACTTGCAGGACGCTTATTTTCACATCCCCGTCCTGCCGGCCCACCGGTGTTACCTGCGGTTCACGGGAGACCACGAGCACTTTCGGTTTACTGTGCTACCCTTCGGCCTTACCAGCGCCCCACAGGTGTTCACGAAAGTGATGGCGGTGGTCACAGCTCATTTGCGCAGGTTAGGGGTTTCAGTCATCCCCTACCTCGACGACTGGTTGTTAAAAGCGGGCTCGCCCCAGACAGTCGTCAGCCACCTCCAGACTACGGCCGACCTCCTGCACTTGCTGGGGTTCTCCATCAATGTGCCGAAGTCACACCTGTGTCCCTCTCAGCAGCTCCTCTTCATCGGAGCGGTTCGAGACTCTGCGCAGTTTTGGGTTTATCCTCCCGAACAGCGGGTTCGGGATATTCAGGCTCTGATTCCGATCTTTCGGCCGTTATCCCGAGTCTCGGTCAGGTTGACGATGCGTCTTCTGGGGCTGATGGCCTCCTGCATCCTTCTGGTGCATCACGCCAGGTGGCGGATGCGGGCTCTACAGTAAGACCTGAAGTTTCAGTGGGCCCAGATTCAGGGCAACTTGTCCGACCATGTCTTGATCTCGGAGGGCACTGCAAGACAGTTGCAGTGGTGGGTCACGGACTGCGATTGGGTCAGCGGTAGATCCCTCTCCCTACCCCAACCGGAGCACGTAGTTGTGACAGACGCGTCCCTCCAGGGCTGGGGGTCCACATGGGAGAGGCGGAGATCAGAGGCCTCTGGTCTCCGGCGGAGTCCTGGCTCCACATCAATCTTCTGGAGCTGCGGGCGATCCGGCTTGCACTGAAGGCATTCCTCATCTCTGTCCGGGGGAGTGTAGTGCAGGTGTTCACGGACAACACCACCGCCATGTGGTACTGCAACAAACAGGGCGCGGTGGGGTGGTGGACCCTATGCCAGGAGGCTCTGCGTCTCTGGCAGTGGCTGGAACATCAGGGCGTGACCCTGGTGGTTCAACACCTGGCAGGTTCCCTGAACGCCAGGGCGGACGAACTCAGCCGTCTGTGCATGATGGATCACGAATGGCGTTTGAACTCTGACGTGGCGCAAGGCCTCTTTCAGCAGTGGTATGTTATGTTAAAAGAAGTTTTATAAAGTGCTCAGCTACTCGAGCAGAGTGTCCCGGCGCTATCAGACCTAGAGGACAGAAGCAGAAGAACCAGCTGGTTTATTGTCCAAACAGCCATGTTTTGAGTTCCTTCCTAAAGAGACGGCTAGTGGGGAGAGCCTTAGTTAGATCTATTCGCCACAGAAGAGAACGCGCAATGTCATCAGTTATGCGCGTTGGAGTTTCCAAGGCGGCACTCGCTCGGAGACGCTTTTCGTCACGAGTGGAGCTGTGGTCTGTTACACGCCTTTCCGCCTATACCACTTCTGCCCAGAGTGCTGAAGAAGATCAGACGTGACCGAGACCAAGTTATCCTTGTGGCTCAGGACTGGGCATGAAGATACTGGTATCCCGAGCTACTCAGCATGTCTGTTGATCCCCCGATTCGTCTGCCTCTTCAAGAGGACCTTCTGTCGCAGCAGCAGGGGACGGTCCTCCACCCAAACCTGTCCAGTCTCCACTTACATGCGTGGAGGTTGAGCGCCAGCAGTTGAGGCCATTTGACTTGCCTCCTGAAGTCTGTAATGTGATTTTGGCAGCCAGGTGTCCCTCCACAAAATCGGTATACGCCTGCAGGTGGAACACATTTGTGGCATGGTGCACAGCAAAGGCTGTGGATCCCCTTTCTGCCCCTCTTTCAGAGGTTTTCCTCTTTCTTCTTTCTCTTGCCCAGCAGGGCTCTGCTCTGGGCACTATCAAGGGCTACCTCTCTGCTCTTTCCGCCTTCTTAAGGCTCCCTGATCAGCCCTCCTTGTTCAAGTCCCCAGTTGTAAATAGGTTTTTGAAGGGCATCACTCATGTTTTCTCCTGTTACTTTTGTGATGCCTCAGTGGGACTTGAACCTTGTTCTGACTTATCTGATGTGCGCTCCTTTCGAGCCACTTCATAACTGTCCTCTTAGTCTCCTTACTCTCAAGACTGCATTCCTGGTTGCCATCACCTCGGTCAGGAGGGTGAGTGAGCTCCAGGCTCTTTCCTCTAAACCTCCTTTCCTTTCTGTCCATCCGGACAAAGTTGTGTTGCGGCCTCGACCCTCTTTCCTGCCCAAGTTAGTCACAGCCTTAAACATCAGGCAGTCCATCACCTTGCCCACCTTCTTTCCGCCTCCGCATCCCTCGAAAGAGGAAGAGAGGCTCCACCGTCTGGACCCAAAACGTGCGCTTTCATTCTATTTGGATCGCACATGCCAGTTCCGGGCTGATGACCAACTCTTTGTTGGTTACGTGGGCGCTAAGAAAGGTCGGGCGGTGCACAAGTGGACCATCTCTTGGTGGGTCGTTTTGTGCATCAAGGTATGCTACTCTTTGGCTAAAAGGGAGCCTCCTGTTGGGCTGAGGGCCCATTCGACTCGGGCCACGGCGGCTACTATTGCCCTGGGTCGGGGAGTCCCCTTGCAGGACATCTGTCAGGCAGCTACGTGGGTCTCGCTGCACACGTTTGCAAGACACTACTGCCTGGACAGCCAAGTCCGGAGAGCTGGCTTTTTCGGCCGTTCCATTCTCCAGGACCTTCTGGTGTGATCCTTGGTTCGCAGACCCACCACCGGGGTTGGCATTGCTGGGGCATCTATTCTAAGGTAAGGAATCTGATACTAACCTGTTTCTTTCAGATGCACAAGTTACTTACCTTCAGTAACGATATACCTGTAAGAAACAGTAGTTCGTATTAGATTCTTTACCGCCCCACCCATCCTCCCCGTTCTGCGAAACGATATCTAGGGTTAAGGTCATCCCCTTTCAGGGCCCTAGTTTCATGGCACCAGTGTTGGTTTTTATCATGGCTCTGCGTTTCTGGCACGGAAAAGCTATGTATATGAACTGACATCAGTGCGCGAGGGCGGCGTCTAAGTACTCCGTCATCCCGACGCCGACGACGGACGCAGTGCCTCAGACGACGCCTACCGACGCGCAGGGGTACTGCTACTCCAAATTTTCCTGATCCAGTCTGACGCCTGGGGATATTCTAAGGTAAGGAATCTTAACTACTGCTTCTTACAGATACATTGTTACCGAAGGTAAGTAACTTGTGCGACAGCTATGAAGCAGGCGATCCAGTCTGGGCGGGCCGGACCAAAAGGCCAAAGAGAGGCAACCCAAAAAGCTCATTTCCAATGGCACCCCACCGTTTAGCATAAACGGTGACGCCAGCCAATGGAAATGAGGGGTGGGGCTTAAAGCCCTTTTCTCAAAATCCTCTTTAACAATAAATCTCGCCGAGGTGAGCAGCGTATTGCGTTGCAACGCCACGGGAGACCTAAAAGATATGTGCAGGCAGATGGGAAACCTAGAGGAAACATTCTGAATTGCCCAACTGCTGTCTGCAAAATAAAAAAACAAAAAATCCCCTACCCCTGCATCAGTGTCCTCAGACAGTCTGAGTCCATGAAAAATATTAGGCCGAAATTGCTCTGTCCAAATCCAAGATGCCCTGTAGTATGTATTGCTAATATCACCTCAGAGGTGTTGAGCCACTTCGCAATCAACGCCCTACAGTTCACTGTTTGGCGCCTGAAAATACTTTTCATGTTTGTAATCTGCATACCAGACCTAAAGGACATTGCAGGTTGTGCATACTTTTCTGCTTGATTGTGGCCCGCCTGAAGTCTGTTTATATGGGGTGCTTGGAAGATTAATTGTTGATGTTTTTTATGGATATGTGTAATGTTATATCATTCTTTGTTGCAGAAGACAGCAATCCTAACTACAATCGGACTGCTAGAAGAACCACTAGGAAATGCTCGGCTTCATGTTGCTAGATTAGTCGCCGCTCTTATCCAGACCAACACTGCTAGTGTGAACCAGGAGCTGTGCAGGCTCAGCACCATGGACTTATTACTTGTGAGTATTATACCTGGGAAGAGTAGAATGTCTGTTGTTAATTGTTTACTTCTCAGCCGGTTTCAGAGTTTGGTTCAAATGCCTTGGAAATGCTTGTCATCTCTTGGTATTGTCCTCTCATACTTTACTGAGGTACTCTGTGTCAGCACATTGTTTATTATATGTATTGTAACTCAGCAACTACAGGTGACATGTTTTAATGGTGTTGCCAGTGATTCAGCATTGCTTTCCTGACGTAAGTTGTTGTCAAAATGTAAAGTGCATAAAGATGAATGGGATATTAACAGGTCATTGAATTTGCTTCTATGAATATCTTATATTAATTGACTCATATTAATGAGTGAGTGAATTGGTAGTATTAGAAATATCCTGTTCTGTGAAAGACATGGAAAGGAAAACACACACACATTGCTAATGCTGCTTACCAGCGCGGATTTCACCAGTCTGTGTTAATCAGAGCCTTGAACCCCCATTTTTTGTTGTTGTTGAAAGAATCTCAAAAAAGAGTATTGCATTTGGCTATGCATTTAATGTCCAAGGAGCAGTTATTTATTACATAGGTAGGTCTAAGGAGTACAGAAAGGCATAACTTTGTTTGTATATTTTGGAAACCACATTTTTTGTATGCAAGATCAGCTTTGCGAGATGAATTGTTTAATGAATTCAAACAGGTTTGAGGAACATCATTTATTTCATGTCACATGCATGATACCTAACTCCCCCGGAACTAATGGAGCAATGATAAGCAATAGGTAGGACATTCCCCTGCATGATAATTGTGAAGCAGCTGTTTGAAGCTAGATGCAAGCATGAAAGGAATTGGTGAGAATGAGGGCTGACTGCTTGAGTATGTAAACTATTTGATTCTCATAGAGCAAAGCCAGGTAGGAATGTAACAGTTTCTTAGGTTTCCCTTTTGCAGGGTTTATTTCTTCTTCTGGTTTGACCGGCGTTCTCTCTTCTTCTAGCTCCACAATTTCGGGAGTGCCTCAAAGAGAAGAGAGACTGGGGTAAATGGCCTTTTCTTTGCCTGAGGCATTGGTAAGGGGTTGTGAAGGATAACTACACCTTAACAAAATTGACCTTCACCAATGTGCCCACACAGTTTTGTCACTTGCGAGTCTCCCTTGATTGCCTCCCCTGATCTGTTCACCCCACAGTCAGGCCCTTTGAACGATTTCTTACCTGTGAGTCACGCTCCTCCTGGAACATGGCTGGCCTGTACATAGTGTCTTTGGCTTCCCTGGTCTCTTCTGCCTTCTCCAGTCGTAGACTGTTGCGTCTCAAGACTTGACTCTGGAAGCGAAGGCTTTTGGGTCCCACTCTCGACTACACAAAAAACGATTCCTCTCTACATGCTGGCCTTGATGATACAAGAAGCGATTCCTCTCTACCCCCTGGCCTACTTCTCGGACACAAACCTCTCTGGTGTCTTCTCTGTAACCTTTCGAGAGAGTAGCTCTTTTGTGGTTCCGCAGTTTAAGCTTCACGTTGCTCGCTGATGGGCTGTGGTTGGGCCGATAGCTGTGGTGACGTAGTCCTGGTGGGAGGGCATATGCTCCAGGAAGTCCTGATCCTTAAATGTACCGGTTCTGCACTCCTCATGCAAGAAGGACGCCGTGTTCTGTTGGTATGGCTGAAAGTAAAAGACAGGTACAGCGGAAGGGGGGAATTGGTCTTTCATTTCGTTAGGGTCATTGTTCCGAAGGAGGTCTGAGACCTTGTGACAGAGTATTTTGCATAGCATTATCTTATTGGCTCTAAAACAATAGTGAACAAATGGCAGGAAAAGTATTTCTGATGGCTACTTATAGCAGATTCCTCAGCTTGCGAATACCCCATGCACCAGAATGAATCTGAAGAAGTTAATGGTAAAATCTTACAGATCCACGTCAACTCTGTCCTGCCCTGGAATTCAAGCTGAAGCCACCTATAATTGCCACCAATGTGCGCAACATAATTTCTTTCCTTTCAACAACTTCCAACGTGGATCCGGTACTTTTGCATTATTTCACTATATTCCAAAGTTCTGTAGTGTACAAGTGACATCACCCCCTAAAACTCCTGTAAGGACTGCTAAAAACAAATATCTGTGATTGAGCCTCACCAGGCATGTCTCTAGTGTCTCAGATCCCCTCACAACTCCAAAGACTGCTCCAGAATGAATTTAAAGGCGATCTGGGAATGTGAAGCCAAACTCTTAAGTTGCTTAACATCGCTAGAAAGCGGTAAAAAAAGTTCATGATCAAAAGTCCTTTCCCTCTCTCAAGTCATTCTTAGGACAGGTCCTCTTCCTGCTCCAGATCTTCGGTTAAGTCGAAGTCCAAGAAGAAGCATAAGGAGTTGAAGTGGTACTCTCCTGCATCATGCCTCCGTCATTCTGAGAAGTCATGTGAAAGTCAAGGTGCCACTGTGTTGCTGACTGTGTTGCTGACTCCTAGAGATGAACTCATTCCCCATCTAGTCTCAAGGCATCCTGAATTCCTGTGAATGTCAACGATGCCAGGTGGAAGCCTTTAAGGAGGCCATAAAACAGAAGTCATTAAAGGTTAAAAAAAAAAAGTCTGCAAAAGACTGCTGTTTAGTAGTAAAGTCAGATTGAAAGCCGAAATGCATTCTGAAACATTACTTTTAAAAAAACAAAGAAAAACTAATAAAAGCTGTGTATAAAAGCAATTTTGCAATTAAAACTTTGCCAAATTAAAAAATCTCTGCTTGAAACTGCCCAATTGTTTGAAAGTTTCAAGAAGCAGACAAAACAACGTTGTTGGTCCCAGCTGCCACAGGCAATGTTTCTGTTTGCAACCCTTTCTCAAGTTCTAATGAACCAACATCGCTAAATCCAATCCATTCAGCAATCCATTAGTGTATCCGCAGAGAATGGTCCAGGATCTGGAAATCCAGGTGCCAAGGCATCCCAGAAAGGCTCATAATATGCATATTGTAGCAACAGCAATCATACAGGGCTACTTTGCAAATGAGTTTTCAGTAGACCCACCAGCAGTTTTATGTCCGTAGATTGAATCAGTTGCATCCCAAGGCATATATCTAGGGTACACTTGAAAGTGCATTCCAAACCGCGGATCACAAGCTGCACGCGATGTAACCAGATAGGCCGAAAGGGCAAGGACCAGTTATCATTACGTTCCTGAAGCAAGGGTGTGCCAAAATACTGTATCCTCTCATGACACAGTAGCACAAGTGGCAGTGCTATCCGCATTTGGCCGCGTGGCTGGATATCCATTGTGGAACAAATAAAAATAAAGCTAATATCCCAGACAGTGAGGAACAGGACAAGCGGTAAGCCTCCAAAAAAAAGTGTACAAACAATTGAATCATTTCAAAGACAGTCTAGAAGGTACTAATAAACCCAGAGCAAATTGATTTTTTAAAATTGCACTACTCCCGCAGTTTTTGAGGTGTTAAAGTTGTGCACAAGTTCTCTGAAATGGTGTGGGAGGTTAGTGCGTAGTAATGGCTATTTCAAAAAGAGGACCTTGCAACTTAAAGATCAAACATTTCCCGTGCAGATGTTAAGGCCACTTCTTTCTGAAACAATAAGGCTTTCCGTCTGCTTAAAGCAAATACAAGGAGATGGACGGAGCGCTGCAATTTTTTCGACACCCCCAGCCAACAGATCAAGTTTGAATCCATCTTTTTTCTTTAGCTCACTTTGCCACTCCAGTTCTAACCCAGCCATATGGAAATCAGTCTTGACCCTGGTCCTCATGGGAACAATCCAGCCCGAACTGCCAAGCCAGGTCTTCCCTGGATCCTAAACAAGTACCCTGGGTGTACCCTGCCAACTTAAGACGTGGATCAAGACTAATTGCAAATGGCTGGGTCTGAACTGGTGTGGCGAGTGAGCTAAAGAATGATGATGGATTCCACCCAGATTTGTGACTCGGGTGTGTCTGAAAAGTTTCAGGGCTCCGTCCATCCTCTACTTGTGTTTGCTTTCTGTCTGCTTAAACCATCAAAGTTCACATTTGAGATTAGAATTGAAGGCCAAATTGTCACTTCTCTAATTGTACAGGCAGGTGGAAAAAGCACGTATGTACAGAAACTGTTTTTAAATATGATACACCCAATTTCATCCTACAGTGACCTTGGTCGTTCAACATTCAAGAACTCCCATTCGAAAGTAGTCTGAATGCCGGGCAAATTGCAGCTCCAGGGGAACCCTTCAGATAAAAGGACACGTTTGCCTTCAATGCATCACATGCTCCATGAAGTATGACCTCCCTGCAAACTAATGACTCGCCTAAAGTGTTCTCGCAGTCTGTACTGATAAGAAAAACATCAGTACCCCCTTTTCTCTACTGGTAATTGAAAGGTAGCACACATGCCTCTTATACATATCTCTCCTATAGTGCTTCCTATCCACCTACTAGTGTTGTAAACAGTCCTTTAAGTGAAATTGACAGATAAATAAATCCATGTATTATCCAATCAGCTGATGGTGTCCCTGCTAGCTTTTCAATGGGTAACAATGTATAGGTGGCGTCTTTTCGTACCATGGTTTTGTGTTCTTTTGTCAAATTGCATGGCAAAAACAAACTAGTGTTTAAATGCTTCCTGCTCCGATTGCCGGGCCCTGACGTCTAAGGCTAGACGGGAGCGGTCCCGTAAGCGACTCGAGCTTCAGCAGTCTGCCCCGCGCCGCTCGAGGTCACGGTCCGAAAGGAGGTCGAGGGACCGGTCGCGGGGCCGGGGCCGGAGCCCCCACAGTTCCGGGAGTCGTCATCGGTCTTCGGGAGTCATCATCGGTCTTCGGGCTCGAAGTCCTCAGGTAAGAGGCACAAGAAGTCGAAGAGGCACCATCGCTCTTCTGACTCCCCCCGACGCTCGCGTGACGCGGCCGGGGGTTCGGGCTACACCGCCCACGCGGCTCCGCAGGAGCCACAGGTGTCGCGGCCTGCCCCACACCCGCCGGTCCCTGGGCAGGACGCGACGCCGGGGGAGATTGCTGACTTCCTCATGGCCATGAGGTCGCTCGCTCCTCAGTCGGGTTCCGCGGCGCCTTCGGGCCAAGCGGTTCCGACGGGGTCCCCACGCGGGCCGGGTGCTTCGGCACCGGCGCCGTCCGGGGCTTCGGCGCCGTCGGCGACTTCGGTCCCGACGCCGCAGGGTCCCACTGGGTCCGGTTCCGGGTCGGGGTCGTCGCCGGTCGACCTAACTACCTCGCCGACGCCGGCCCCTAGGGTGTCGCCCCCGGCGCCGTCCCTGGACGACGTCGTCCCTGGTCCTGTCCTCGTTTCGGGCCCGGCGCTGCTCTCGACGCCGCTGGGAGATTTTTATTTCAATGACCCGGCCCCATCCTTTGAGCCTGAGTACCAGGCTGTGGGTGATGAGGACGATTGGGAGGGGTCTGAGGACCCTCTGGCACGTGAGTGTCAGTCTTTGGATGGACAGGAGAGCTTGGGGAGGCCAGTGGGCTGGACACTTCGCCTGACACTGGCTTTGTCTCCCCTCCTAGCGTGACTACGGAGGAGGGGGCTGCTTATTGCGTGGTGCTGATGAGGGCGGCCAAGGCCCTGGGCCTTGAGCTCCCCGTCGCGGCCGTGAGGACTAACCTCCTCACTGAGGTCCTTAAACCGCAGTCTAGCTCGGCCGAGCCTCTGCTGCCGTTTAATGAGGCCTTGTCAGACGTTCTTTTGGGCACTTGGTCCAGGCCCGCCACAGGACAGCCTGTGGATAGGAACGTGGCCAGACGCCACCGCCCGGCTCCGGGTGACCCTTGCTTTCTGTCTACCCATCCCACCCCTGAGAGCCTGGTTATCCAGGCCTCCAATTCCCAGACCGCATTCCCGTCAGCTCCCCCCGACCGGGAATCTAAGAGATACGAGAATTACGGAAAAAAGATATTCTCCTCCCTAAGTTTGGGATTGCGGTCCGTTAATACCGCGTGCCTCTTAGGCCACTACACCCACTCTCTGTGGGACACGGTCGCGGACGTGCTGCCACACTGCCCGTTGGAGGTACAGGCTAGACTCGGCCAAGCCCTGGTGGAGGGCCGGGATGCAGCACGGTATTCCATCCGGTGTGGGCTGGACACTACCGACTCTCTGGGCAGAGCGATGTCAACGACGGTGGTGATACGTCGTCACGCCTGGTTGAGGTCCGCCAATTTCTCGGCCGATGTCCAAAACATACTTATGGACATGCCGTTCGATGGCTGTCGCCTCTTTGGCGACAAGGCAGACCATGTGCTTGAGCGCTTTAAGGACTCCAGGGCTACGGCCAAGTCCTTGGGCCTCTCGGCCCTGCGCCAGCAAATGGGTGCATTTCGCTCCTTTCGTGGCCAAGGAAGGGGCGCCCCCACACCTGCCGCCAGCCACGCGCCAC
Organism: Lissotriton vulgaris; assembly: GCF_964263255.1. NCBI lineage: Eukaryota > Metazoa > Chordata > Amphibia > Caudata > Salamandridae > Lissotriton > Lissotriton vulgaris. The sequence continues at coordinate 1,629,500,881 of NC_141685.1, read as the reverse complement.
AGACTAACATCCAGCGCGGTGGCGGACATGGAAACCGCCGTGGCGGTGGTCGGGGTCCACGGCGAGGCCCGTCCACATCTACCCCTGCAGCATCCGCCTCAAAACCTTGCTAGTCCGTGCTTTCAGGCCCATGTGACGCCAGTGGGGGGCAGGGTTCGCCATCACCACTCCCACTGGCGCATCGTCACATCGGACAGGTGGGTGCTGTAAATCGTCCGAAGGGACTACTCCCTCCCCTTCGAGACGGCCCCTCAAGTCATGCCACCGCAACACCACCGCGTATCGAGGGATCATTTGCGACTTCTGCAGGAGGAAGTTTCGGCCCTCTTGGCAAGGGGGCCATCGAGCGCGTTCCTGGGCCGGAAGTAGGGTGTGGTTGCTACTCCCACTACTTTTTGGTACCCAAGAAGGGCAAAGGGGGCCTACACCCTATCTTGGACCTACGGAACGTCAACAGGAGAAGTTCAAAATGCTGACTCTGGCTCAGGTCTTAGCTGCCCTGGACCCAGGAAACTGGATGGTAGCGTTGGACTTGCAGGACACTTATTTTCACATCCCCGTCCTGCCGGCCCACCAGCGCTACCTGCGGTTCACGGTAGGCCACGAGCACTTTCAGTTTACCGTGCTTCCCTTCGGCCTTACCAGCGCCCAACGGGTGTTCACGTAAGTGATGGCGGTGGTCGCAGCTCATCTGCGCAGGTTAGGGGTTTCAGTCTTCCCCTACCTCGACGACTGGTTGTTGAAGGCGGGCTCGCCCCAGACAGTCGTCCGCCACCTCCAGACGACGGCAGACCTCTTGCACCAGCTGGGGTTCTCCATCAATGTGCCGAAGTCACACCTGTGGTCCTCTCAGAAGCTCCTTTTCATCGGAGCGGTTCTCGACTCGGCGCAGTTTCAGGTTTACCCACTCGAACAGCGGGTTCGGGATATACAGGCTCTGATTCCACTCTTTCAGCCTTTAACCCGAGTTTCGGTCAGGTTGACGCTGGGGCTGATGGATTCCTGCATCCTTCTGGTGCATTACACCCATTGGCGGATGCGGGCTCTACAGTGGGACCTGAAGTTTCAGTGGGCCCAGAATCAGGGCAACCTGCCCGACCCTGTCCTGATCTCGGAGGGCACTGCGAGACAGCTGCAGTGGTGGCTCACGGACCGCGATTGGGTCAGCGGCAGATCCCTCTCCCTTCCCCAACCGGAGCACGTAGTTATGATGGACGCGTCCCTCCAGGGCTGGGGAGGCCACATGGGAGAAGCGGAGATCAGAGGCCTCTGGTCTCCGGCGGAGTCCCGGCTCCATATCAACCTTTTGGAGCTATGGGCGATTCGTCTAGCACTGAAGGCATTCCTCCCCTCTGTCCGGGGGAGTGTGGTGCAGGTGTTCACGGACAACAGCACCGCCATGTGGTACTGCAACAAACAGGGCGGGGTGGGGTCGTGGACCCTCTGCCAAGAGGCTCTGCGCCTCTGGCAATGGCTGGAACATCAGGGCATGACCCTGGTGGTTCAACACCTGGCAGGTTCTCTGAACACCAGGGCGGACTTACTCAGCCGCCGGTGCATGATGGATCACGAATGGCGTCTGAACTCGAACGTGGCGCAAGGTCTCTTTCTGCAGTGGGGAGAGCCTTGGTTAGATCTATTCGCCACCGAAGAGAACGCTCAATGTCATCAGTTCTGCGCGTTGGAATTTCCAAGGCGGCACTCACTCGGAGACGCTTTTCGTTGCGAGTGGAGTTGCGGTCTGTTGTACGTCTTTCCACCTATACCACTTCTGCCCAGAGTGCTGAAGAAGATCAAGCGCGACCGGGCACAAGTCATCCTTGTGGCTTCGGACTGGGCACAAAGGTACTGGTATCCCGAGCTACTCAGTATGTCAGTCGATCCCTCGGTTCGTCTGCCTCTTCGGGAGGACCTTCTGTCGCAGCAGCAGGGGACGGTCCTCCACCCGAACCTGTCCAGTCTCCACCTCCATGCTTGGAGATTGAGCGGCGACAGTTGAGGCCATTTGACTTGCCTCCTGAAGTCTGTAACATCATTCTGGCAGCCAGGCGTCCCTCCACAAAGTCGGAATACGCCTGCAGGTGGAACAGATTTGTGGCATGGTGCACAGCAAAGGCTGTGGATCCTCTCTTTGCCCCTCTTTCTGAGGTTCTCCTCTTCCTTCTTTCTCTTGCCCAGCAGGGCTCTGCTCTGGGCCCTATCAAGGGCTACCTTTCTGCCCTTTCAGCCTTCCTAAGGTTGCCTGACCAGACATCTTTGTTGAAGTCCCCTATTGTAAATCGATTTCTGAATGGCATCACACACACGTTTCCACCTGTTCCCTTCGTGATGCCTCAGTGGGACTTGAACTTGGTTCTAACTTTTCTGATGTGCGCTCCCTTTGAGCCACTTCACAACTGTCCTCTCCGCCTTCTTACTCTGAAGACTGCTTTCCTGGTTGCCATCACCTCTGCCAGGAGAGTGAGTGAGCTCCAGGCCTTATCCTCTAAACCTCCTTTCCTTTCTATCCATCCGGACAAGGTTGTGTTGCGGACAAGACCCTCCTTCCTGCCCAAGGTTGTCACGGCCTTCCACATCGGGCAGTCCATCACCTTGCCCACATTCTTTCCGCCTCCGCATCCCTCAAAGGAGGAAGAGCGGCTACACCGTCTGGACCCAAAACGTGCGCTCTCTTACTATCTGGATCGCACACGCCAGTTCCGGGTGGATGACCAACTCTTTGTTGGTTACGTGGGCGCTCAGAAGGGAAAAACAGTGCACAAGCGGACGATCTCGCGGTGGATCATCTTGTGTATCCAGGCGTGTTACTCCTTGGCTAAGAAGGAACCCCATGTTGGACTAAGGGCTCATTCCACTCGGGCCATGGCGACTACAACTGCCCTGGGCCGAGGAGTGCCCTTGCAGGACATTTGTCAGACCGTTCCGTCCTTCAGGACTTTCTGGTGTGATTATTGGTTCGCAGACCCACCACCGGGGTTGGTATTGCTGGGGTATCTATTCTAAGGTAAGGAATCTATCACTAACGTGTCTCTTTCAGATGCACAAGTTACTACTTGTGTAACGATATATCAGTAAGCGACATTAGTTAGTGATAGGTTCCTTACCGACCCACCCATCCTCCCCGTTCTGCGAACCGATATCTAGGGTTAAGGTCATTCCCTTTCAGGGCCCTAGTTTCATTGGCACCAGTGCTGGTTTTTAGCATGGCTCTGCGTTTCTGGCGCGGAAAAGCTGTCTCCAAGAACTGACTTCAGCACGCGGAGGCGGCGTCTAAGTACTCCGACGACGTCATCACGGCGCCCACGACGCCGACAACGGACGCTGAGCCGCAGACTACGCCTACCGACGCGCAAGGGTACTGCTACGCAAAAATTTACGGATCCAGTCTGACGCCTGGGAATATTCTAAGGTAAGGAATCTATCACTAACTAATGTCTCTTACAGATATATCGTTACACAAGTAGTAACTTGTGCGTTAATAGCCCTAATCGACAATGAATCTAAATACTACGCTGGTCTCCTATTAGAGGAGCTCTTGGATTGGACGGAAGAAAATGCAGTAATTCCTATTACCCAGACAGAATTCCGCAAACAAATGGGTACAATATCAAACATGTTAGCTCTCTCGCTCCTCATTGACGTCACAAAAGCAGCCAATCTGCCCCTGTACGTATGCTTCATCGATTTCACCTCCGCGTTTGACACCATCAACAGAAACTTATTATGGTCAAAGCTGGAAAAAAGGAACATCCCATCAGGCCTTCTCACACGGCAGATCTTACTACACACGGACACATGGGTTCAAGACAAGCTAGGGCCAGGGGACCTCCTCTCAAGAAAAATAACGACCACGACAGGCCTAAAACAAGGCTGCGTCCTAGTGCCAACATTATTTAACATCTTTGTCTGTCCTTGCACAGCAGCTGGACGAAACTAACTCTCATTCTCCAAGCATAAGCGGTCTCACTCCTTCCAACTTAATGTATGCCGATGATATTGTCCTGATCAGTAGAACACCGATAGGGCTACAAAAGCTGATCACCACCACGTATAAGTATTCATCAGAGAACAGCTTAAGCATCAACCTCTTAAAAACCAAAACAATGAGGATCAACGCAAAAACATTGTCAGCAGGATTTTACTGGCAGCTGGGAGGGACCACACTGGAAACAGTGGGGGAGTACAGGTACCTGGGGGTAATCCTTGACAGAAAGGGCTCATTCCACCAGCAAAAGGAAGCAATAAAACGGAGGGGTATTAGCGTAGGTATTGCGCTAAGGAGCCTCAAAACAAAAGCAGTTGGCCGAAGCTTCACCCCCCTGCTTCATGTGCTTCAGGCAAAACTAACACCGGCCCTAACCTACGGAAGCGAATGCCTCTGAGGAAGGGATGCCCAGCAACTGAACAGCACAATAGCGAAGGCCATGAGAATAATTTTCAGCCTGCCCAACTACACCTCTCAGGCACAAATTAGGCTGGAATTTGGCCTGAGAAACCAAACATTGGAGCAAATGGGTGCCTACGCCAAAAGATGGCACAAGATCCAGAGAGGAGAAGCCATAAGCCTAAATCACCATCTATGGAAAGAGATGGAAAGTAAGAGCAATAGTGCGGCTGCGATATATCTTAAGCACTCCATAAACTCCTTGTGCCTACAAGAAGCCTGGAAGATCTGTGGATCTCATAATACCTTTAAACAGTTAGTTAATAAATCAGTCAGATCTATTTCGTTAATTGAGGATAAAGCAAGTCTAGCAACCCGGGCCCATGGCTGGGCAGTTATCCAAAGCTATACAAGCAGCCTCTGCCAAAGCTATTTAGGAGTTGGCTTCACCAGGCGTACAAAGGAGAAGTTCCTACGCTTACGGCTGGGCCAACTTCCCGTACAAAACCATCTCCCCCCATGGAAAAGGCCCCAAGAAACAATCAACTGCCGAGTATGTGGGAACGCAAAAGAAGAAATCCTGCACCTATGTACCTGCAAAGGACTGGACACAGAGCGCAGATGCCATCTAAAACAGCACTTCAACAGGCTGGGCATAAGAACACGCCGGCAGGCCACAAAGGCCTGCTTTGACGGGACGAACATTCAGCTAGCAAGCCATGTTGTCAAATTCTTGGAGAAAGCAGAAAAGAAACAAAAATGACAGAGGGCAGAAACAGGCTGACGCTTATTTATGAAGCGAAACCCAAACTGACATTGACGAGGGATTAATCACTTGATATGGGTATCGGACTGTCTCTCGAAGGCTAAATAGCACACAATAAAGCAGCAGGGGATTGTTATGAACCAACAGACTCTGTAAAAAAATCAAGCTCTTCTACGTTTGTAACATACACCACAGTTCGGTCTAATACCAAGGCGTAATATAAGTGTTTCACCTTATTTTTATTCTACGCTCAGCTCAAAATAAGCACAAATTTCTGTATTAAATATTACTTTTTAAACGAATTCATTCTTATTTTATATTTTTTTACACTAATTGAATTTAACTAATGGTTTTATTTGCTAACAATTGCAATGGTTTTAATTAACTGAGCAATAAAGAAATAAAGTATGAACCATTCTGAAGCATGTTGTTGAATGTTTCCCCCGTGTAATTTGTAGATTGCTGCCAATTCTCCGAACGTCCAAATGTGGGAATATTTGGTTGTTCATATTCTTTGTCTTAGCTAGGCCAAGACATCATGTCTGCTGCACAGTTTTGCTCAAATCATTTGTCTTGGCATAAGGCAATCTTGAAACAAAGCCTCATTCCCTTGTCTTTAGTTTCCCTCACAGATTTTATATCAACATTGTCTTTCCAAAAGTCATACCCTTGTATCAACAACAGGGAAATAAAGGCAGCCGAATAAATTAGCATATTTTGCTTTGCTGGGATAGGGAGAAGCATATAGTAATAAGACTTTGGGTTTACAGTGTTTTGACCAGAAAAATTTGCAAATGTCTTGGAGCTTCCCACTGCTAGTATAGGGCAGTGTTCCTGTTGTGTGCAATTAAATACTGCCCATGGAGTACTTGCTTTGTGTAAGAAATGGTGTGCATAATGGTAAAAAAAAACATTTCATCATAATTTGATGTACCTCTATACATGTCTCCATTTTCAAACGCAGTATAATACTCTAGGTCATCAAGCATTTGTTTTACTGTGTGAATATCCCAATCTTCAGAGATGCTGTCAGGAGTGATGATGTCACTCAGATATATTTTTACAACGTGAGGAATCTGCATTGTCTGTCGATCCAAACATAACATTGGAATCTTATCCCAAACAATTCGATCAAGTACAGGAACGGCTGAAATGTTCACAAGGGATAGGTCTCTTTACACTTTGTGATGATGAATGAAGTTTCAATACCTAGTTTACCAGTTCATCATCAGAGCGTTCTGGGAGATAGTGTCCATTCAGAAGCACGAAAAAGGCGGTCACAAAACCAATCCGAAGGAAGAGGAAAAGTAATGAAATTGTAATCCAAATGTATACCCATCATGGAATAAAATGTATTTTTGAGCCAAATTCTAAATGCACGAGTTAGTCTGTGGTGGTAGATCTGACGAATTTGAAGAAAAGTCATCAATGTCGATATAATAGCCTGATGCAGGTTGTGAAAATGTAAGGGGCTCATTAAACTGTGTTGCACTGGCCATCAACTCCGGTGGTGGTGTATAATAAGCAACTTAGCTGTTTGCTTGTGTTGTGGAAATCTGTGAATTTGCATACGATGATTGTGTTGTAATGGTGACTGGGTGTAGCAAAACCTCAGGGTCAGATGTCCCCAGCCTGTGAGAAGAAACTTATGGGTTGGTTAAAGCTTGTAATGGAATTTCCTGTAAGGTAGTGAGAGAAGGCAGGCAAGTACCCAGTAGCCCTCTTGGCTTACTCTGTAGAACAGGCCACATGGTGTGGTGTAATGAGATCTATGGACACAAATCTGTTGTGTTTGCTGCCAGCAAGGACCAGTTAAAGTACAGTTCTGGTAGCTTCAATAACCAGGAACAGCACACGTACTCTGTAGGATGGCCTGAATTCCTTTTGGACCTCAATCTTCTCCTGCACTAGATCACAGATCTTCGGAATCCATCCAGGAACCGCTGGTACTGCCTGCAGTTTGCCAGGTGCTGCAGCAACAAATGTTGGACGGAATGCTGAATGAATCAAACATTCACCCCCTGTCAAGAGATCGGAGTAAAATCAATTGTTCTTTTGCTCACTATACCACCCCAGTTTGGACCTAGCCACTTGCAAATCAGTCTTGACCCTGTTCCTCAGGGGAACAGTCCAGCATGAACCATAAACAAGAATCCTGGGACCGGTTTCGGGGTAACCCCTCAACAGCCAGGCTAGCTTGAATCCAGTGGCACAGCAAGCAAGAGACCCGCATCTGGGCATACCATCCCACGTAGTGTGAAAAGTGCTGCGGCAACAAATGATGGACGGAATGCTGGAAAACAGCTTCATTGATAAAAAAAATACTTTTCCGCTGCCACTGTACTAGGTCTGTCAAGGTCTTGGACCCTCATCTTAACGCCAAAGAGGACTTCATAGGGAGTCCGACCACTTAAGAATCTTCTTGGCAGATTATTTAAGGCTCTCTGTACCCCATACAGGTGGTGGACCCAACTGCAACTTGAATCTAACACTCTAGCTGTTAAAGACTGCTTTGTCACATTTTTTCCTCTACGCTACCACTTTTCCCTCAGAATGGTTTGGTGAGGAATAGTGCGGTCACACCTAATGTTTCCCTGGTGTCTCGGTAAGCCCTAGGGGCAGAAGCTGGACCCTGGTCTGAATATAATGTGGCTACTGCATATTTGCCAATAAAGACTTGCAAATCTTTTATAACAGTTCGAGCAACAGTCGATCGATGTGTCTATAATCATAGGAATCGAGAGCAAGAATCCACTGTTAAAATGATGTATTTAAGAGAGCCTTCCGAGTGTGGGGGTCCGCTGTGGTCCAAATAAACACATGCCAGATACTTGCTTGAGATCAAGAGAGGTGTGTGTCTGTGGTGGATGTACTCTGGTGGAAACCTTTATTTGCAGACAAATGTCACATTTAAGGACGTAGTCCTTTGTCTGTTTGTGTAGTCATGGCCATCAGTAGCGTTGCTGCAGTAATGAGATTGTATCTGCCACCCCTTCATGAGCATATGCAAGCCCTCTTGTGCTGCTAGAATTAATTCTAACATGCGGTCTGAATTTGGAATTACTGTATCCCTCGCTCCGCGAAGATGAGGAAACTGAATGTTTTGCGCACTCAGCTGGTAGGAGTATTTTGCTGGAAAACCTTTCAGTAAAGGGGTGCCATGGTGTGAAGCTGTGACAGCTTTCATAACGTCTCCATCTATCCTCATATTATAACAAGTCATTGCAGCCACATCATCAGTTTGCAATGTTGCCTTTGTGGCTCCACCAGCCAGTGAATTCCCTGAAACGTGTATTCCTACATGTTGGTGGCTCAGCTTCTGAATAACATGAGCCTTTGGCAAACTTTTTTTTAAATGGTGCCACTTATCCCCAGCACATTTTATACTTGATAAGGTTCCCTTTAGAATCTCTAAATCCAGTTTGGTTCAATAATGTTGATACTCATTGTAAAACTGGATACAATAAGAATCGCACAGTAAGTGTGGGGAATTTAGGATCATTATTTTCAAGCACCAGTATTAGAGCTTTCAGTTCTTTAAGCTGTGCAGTTCAATCATCTAGTGACTGCATGAAGGTTTTAAGAGGTTGGAATTCGCCATTTCTCATTTTGCCCTCTACTGCTGCGCAAGCGGCTGAATATTGGCACTTTGTTCCAACTTCAGGCTGGGCAGAACTGTCAGTGTAAATGATAGTCACACTGATCTCTAGACATTTTTTCACTGGGCAGAGGTTTGTCTTGTTTATTTTGTAAGTAGGCTTGTGTTTGTAGCGTAGGGTTAAAGGCATAATCTACATCTGCTGCTGTAAGTGAGTTAGCCCACTGTATCCATCTAGAATATGACTTTTGCGTTGGGAACGCTGGGCTTAGTGAGGGTCTCAAGGCGCTTGGGGGAGGGGGGTCCGCTACTGCTAGAACAGCCAGGTCTTGAGTTGTACTGAATACAAGATCTGTGTGTGTTCTGATGTCCAATGTGTGAGAGAAGTGTGGACTTATCAGTTCCTAAAATGGTTTAATCCATTGTGCATAATCTGGTATATATGTTTTACCAAAGTTTAGAAAACCTAAAAGCAATTGTAGCCTATTTATTGCTGTTGGTGGTTGTAAAAGCTCACACTTCGCTAGGAAGTGTGTTGCTAACCTCTTGCCTTCATTTGACAACTCTTATCCCAAGAAAAGGAAACGTAGGCAAATTTTTTTTTGGAGTTACATTTGTAACCCAAGCGAGCAAATCCCAGGATTATGCGATTTACTCAAGTGTGTTGCTAAGTTATCATCCGTTAAGTATATATCATTGACATAGGACAATGCTTTGTCATCAAAATATTGTAACCGTTCTGTTAAACAGGCTGAAAACAGGGGCGTGGCTTGACGGGCGAAGATGGTGGTCGCAGCTTTGTAGAGGTCCCGCCGGCCCGGACTTAATTTGATCACTTATCCTGGCCCCCGAGCCCGATATTGCTACCCGGTGACTGGCACTGATTCGGTGGAGTCCCCTGCCTGCTCCGGTGCACCGATCCTGCATTTTTCTCTCTCCTGTGCCCGAGGGGAGGCGACAGCGACGTGCGGCCTGGTGACCGGCTGGAGACCGGGGTCCTCGAGTTTCGAGACGCCCGGCGGTGGTTGCGGGCTCGCGGGTGGTGGCGACTTCTACTGCGCCGCTCCTGGCTCCACTCTACTGCTGCGACTGCCCGCGGATCACAGCGGCGCCACTCATCCCTGCGCCTTGGGCGGACACCTCTCTCTCCTGCAATCGGGGGGAGGCGACGGCGGCGAGCGGACTGGTGACCGGCTGGAGACCGGGGTCCCCGAGTTTCGGGACGCCCGGCTGCGGGCTCGCGGGTGGTGGTGGCATCCGCTGCGCCGCTCCTGGCTCAGCTCTACTGCTACGATTGCCCACGGATCACGACGGCGCCACTCTTTCCTGCGCCTTGGGCGGATACTAGTGGCGACAAACGTGGGGACGGCCTGTCCCGCCTGGGTGAAGCCGGGACCTCGAGTTTCGCGGCCTCGAGCCTCCTGGGGACTCTTGTATTGACACTCCATCCAGGGGCCTGGGGCCTCCAGCACTAGTGGCAGTACCCAGGGGGTCCTGAGCCTTGTTGGGAGGGGTGCCTGCCCTGCCTGGTGTGCGGTCCCGGCGAGCCAGCGATCGCCATGACCAGAGCCGGAGGTGGCGGCCCGCCTAAGCATGGCCCTATTGATAAATTCACGGGGCCTAGTGGTGGCTCCGGAGCGGCTGGTGGCAGCGGTGGCCCTGGGCCGGACAATGCGGCGATCCTGGCGGTCATCACTCAATCCCGGGACACGCTTGATGCCAAAATCGGGGCGGTTGGAGCGGATGTCACGCTGTTGCGCCAGGACCTCCGAAATGCGGTGGGACGGATCACCGAGGCCGAATCCCGGATCACAGTGACCGAAACGGACATTGGCGCCCTGAAGAAGAGGTTGGCGGAGGTGGAGGGAGTCCAGAAGACGTTGGCGGCCCGCGTGGAGGACGCCGAAGGGCGCGCACGGAGGAACAACCTCCGCTTCATTGGCTTTCCGGAGCGGTGCGAGAAGGACGACATGGAGGGGTTCTTGACCCAGTGGCTGGAGAGCTGGCTCCCCGAAGGGGTACTTTCCATGTGCTTTGTTATCGAGAGGGCGCACAGGGCCCTAACCCAGCGGCCACCGGAGGGTGAGCGTCCCAGGCCAGTCATCGCCCGGCTGTTGAACTATCACGACCGCGATGTTATCCTGCGGGAGGCGAGGAACGAAGGCTCGCTCACCTTTGAAAATCGTACCATCATGATCTTTCCTGACTACACGAAGATGGTGCAGCAGCAGAGACAATCCTTTGTGGCCGCCAAAGCCAAGTTGAGGGGCCTGAAACTCCAATACTCTCTCCTATACCCAGCCCGTCTACGAGTGGTGCACCAGTCCCGGACACATTTCTTTGATTCGCCCGAGGTATTCCGTTGGACCGACGAGACGGTGCGACTCCGGCCGCATGCCCAGCCGGGTCTGGATCCAGGCAGGTCTCAGGGGTCATCGCCGGAGCGGACGAACCGCCAGAACCGGAAGGGTCGACACCGGAGGTCCCGATCTCGGAAGCGGTCGGCCTCCGCCAGTGCATCGCAGACAGGTGGTGCGAGAGACTCGGAACACTCTGATACCGGCAGTTGAACTTAGGTGGGACTGGACCTTGTTTGCTGGGTGCTGAGTTGCCTTTCATCGGCTGGTGAGACTGTTCTATTATGACTTCCTTATACCAGTCTGTTCCCGTCTGCGGACTCCTATCACTTTTAGCGGGAGCGCAATGGGGCTCGGGAGGCGCCTTTTGTGGGCCTCTGACCCTCACGGTTGTGAGTGTTGTGGGGGGGGTGGTGAGTGTGTGTTGATTGGGGTGTTGGGATCCATTGGTATGGCGGGCCCTGGGTTCTCTGTTCTGGACCCGGGTCTCTCCATGCCGCGACAGATACTTCAATGTTCTCTGAGGTATTGGGGTGGGGGGAGCGGGGCGAGGGGGGGGATGTTCTTCCGTTGCTGATGTTTGGGGGGGTCTGGGTCTGGGGGGGGTTGCTGAGTGTTGGGGTTGGGAGGGTGGGACCACACGTGTATATGACTCTTGATTTTGTTGATTTGTGGGGTGCGCCGGGGTGGTGTGGAGGGCCGGGTGCTGGTCACTGTGTTGATAATGGCTGATCATACGACTATGTCTCCTCAAAAGACCCTGCGTGTTGTGACATGGAATGTGAGAGGAATTCTGGATAAAATCAAGCGTGGGGTTGTGCTGCGTTGGGGGAAGAGGGAGATGGTGGACGTGCTGCTGCTTCAGGAAACCCACATGCTGGGCTCCAAGGCCCTTAGCCTCCAAAGGTTCGGTTTTCAACAAGTGTACCATGCGGGCTTTACGAGGGGCTCGCGGGGGGTGGCTATCTTGGTGCACCGCAGGGTGGCTTACGTGCATGAAAAGCAATGGATTGACCCTCAGGGCCGATATGTTTTCATCAAGGGCCTGCTGGGCACCGAACAAGTGGTTTTTGGTAGCGTGTACGCCCCCCCCCCCCCCCCCCCCCCCCCCCTCTCCAATGGGCCCTGTCTGAGCGGCTGTTTGCGCTGTGGGACGAGATTCCGGAGGTGCTGACCATGGTGGGAGGTGACTGGAATGAGGTTATGGATGTGGGCTTGGATCGTCAGAGGCGGGTGCCTGTTGTGGTGGATCCCCCCCCCCCGCTGCTGCTCCCACCAGATTGCGTGCAACTGTGAGTGGCCTGGGATGGGTTGATGTGTGGCGGCATTTTCATCCTGCTGCGCGTGAATTCACGTATGTGTCGGCGGTGCATGGGTCCTTTTCGAGGCTGGACTATCTGTTTGTGCCGGGTGCCTGTCTGAGTCGAGTCAGGGATGCTGTGATACTCCCCAGGGGCCTGTCTGATCACTCCCCTGTCCTAGCTACCATGACCCCCCCTTCAAAACGACAGCCGTTTCGATGGCGGATGTCATCCTGGCAGCTGCAACAGCCCGAGTACGTGCATCACATGCGTGGGGCGATTGATCACTATTGGCGCGAGAATCTAGTGGGTGATGTGGATGCAATGGTGGTGTGGGAGGCGCTGAAACCAACGTTGCGGGGTATCGATATCGCTTGGTGCGTGGCTGCCCGGCGGAAGCATCGGGAGGCCATTGTGACCGCCGCCGCCCGTGTGGAGGAGCTGGAGCAGTGTGGTAGTCTCGGGGGCGACGAAGGCACGGTGCGGCAGCTCCTGCAGGCCCAACAGTCGTACGCCTCCGTCCTGTACGATGAAGCCCGGCAGGCGTGGCTCGCCACGCGCAGCAGGGTGTACCAGTGGGGCGACAAGTCCTGTACTATGCTACATAGGTTGTGTCAGGCGACCTTCCAGCCTCTTGTGTTGCCGGGTCTTACGGCGGAGGACGGCTCTGTTATGACCGACCCAGACTTACTGGCGGCTAGCTTTGCCCGTTATTACGAGATGCAATACGCCCCTTGTGATCACTTGGAAGCGGGTGGGATCTCCGCATATCTTGATGACCTGTTACCGCAGGCCGTTCCTGATGAGACCAGGACCGCCCTAGACGCCCCGCTCACGGCCGAGGAACTCGGGGAGGTCCTTGGTCAACTGAATACTGGGAAGGCGCCCGGCCCGAGCGGATACCCATGCGAATTCTATAAAAAGTTTCACGTCCAGCTGGGGCCCCACTATCGGCGTGCCCTGGAGGCGGCGCGGGCTCAGGGGGAGCTGCCGCCGGACTGGCGCCATGCCGAGATCGTGGTCTTCTTGAAGCCGGGCAGGGAGCCGGACCGGCACGACTCTTACCGGCCAATTTCCCTTTTAAACGTCGAGGCCATGATTCTGGCTAAGGCCTTAGCGAATCGCCTGTTGCCCCACATTGCCGACCTGGTCCACCCCGACCAGGCTGGATTCATGCCTCGGAGGGCCACCCGGCATAACATCCGACGGGCACAAGCGGCGGTGGATGCTATGGGTGCTAGAGACGAGCAGGCGGCACTCTTCTTGGCGGATATGGACAGAGCCTTTGATTCTGTGAGTTGGGTATACCTGTTCGCCCTATTGGCCCGCCTCAACCTGGGGCCGGTTTTCCTGTCGTACGTCCGTCTTCTCTACACAAACGTAACGGCCTCGGTCCGAGTGGCCGGAGCTACCTCTGGGCGCTTCCATATAGGTCGAGGTACCCGGCAGGGTTGCCCTCTGTCCCCGTATCTGTTTGCCCTTGCCATGGAGCCCCTGGCGTCGCGGGTGCGAGCGGATGCCCAGCTGCGTGGCTTTGTCTGGAATGAGGACCTGGCGGATAGGATTGCGCTGTATGCGGATGACGTCCTCTTCTTTCTCACCGACCTGCGGCTCTCGGGTCCCCGGGTTCTGGAGATCATGCGTGCGTTTGGCAAGGCCTCGGGTCTTCGTCTTAACATTAATAAATCGACCCTGTGGGTGCTGGGTGGCGGAGTGGTTGATGACCCATGGGCTGCGGAGTTGCGAGTGGCGACGGATGGCCTGAAATATCTGGGCGTTTTCCTATCGGAGTCGCGGGTCGTGGCCTGGGCGCGTGGAGTCCTGCCGGTGTGGGAGCGGGTACAGGCTGATGTCAAGACTTGGTCCAGAATGCCACTCACTATCTTTGGGAGATCGGCCATCTTCAAGATGGTGGCGCTTCCGCGTCTCCTGTACCAGCTCCAGAATTTCCCATACCCCATCGGCCTGGAGTGGTTCCGTCAGGTTAACTCAGTGTTGGGCCGCTTCCTGTGGGATGGCGGTGCGGCCAGGGTGGCATTGAAGACGTGCTTTTTGTCCACATACTGTGGCAGCCTGGCCACCTCGGACCTCCTCTTCTACTACCAGGCTTCCCAACTACTTGTCCTTAATGAGTGGTGGTATGGCGATAGAGGTGACCCGGCTTACGCCCTGGAACGATCGCTCATGGGTGATCGCACGCTCCACACCATCCTCTATTCGGCTCGCCTGCGTCGTGGGTTACCTTCGGTCACAAGGGTGGTCTTTGCTGTGTGGCGACAGTCATTGCGCCGCATGGGATGGTGGGGCAGGTTGACGGCTGAGACGCCGCTTTGGCATAATGGTCTGCTCCCGGAGCTGGCGGCCCTGACCGGCTTTGAGGGTTGGGAAGCCATAGGGGTTACACAACTGGGCCAGGTCATGTCCGGCACCACCCTCAAATCCTTCGAGGAGCTCCGCACGGAATTCCAGATGCCCCAGTCCCAGTTCTTCCGCTACCTCCAGCTGCGACATGCCCTCACCCCGAGCATCGCAGGCCTCGACTCCTTGCCAGAGTTTAGCCCGGTCGAGGCTAAAGTGTTTATGGGAGACCTGGGAGACAGAAAGGTCTCTAGGATATACCAGACGCTTATTATTCACTGCTCCTCCACCCTGCACTCTCTTCGGGAGGCATGGGAAGTGGACGTGGGCCCTCTTGATGAAGACGATTGGAGGGAGGCGCTGGAGTCCCCTCGTGGAACCGCCATTGCTGTCCGGCTCCGGCTCATCCAATTCAAATACCTGCATCGTGCTTACTATACGCGTGAACGACTGTGGAAAGCTGGTTTGATTGCATCCCCGGAATGCTTGCGCTGTGGGTCGGAGCCTGGGTCCCTAATGCACACTGTGTGGACGTGTGGCCGGCTGACTGGGTTCTGGAGGGGTGTGGGGAGTTGCCTGACTGAGGTACTGGGCTGGGACCTTCCTCGTACCCACCGGTTGGGCCTACTGCACATCATGGAAGGGGTTGGGGGTAACATATATAAACGCCACTTGTTGCTTTTGGGGCTGGTCGTGGCTAAGCGGGACCTGGCCCGGGCATGGAAAGCAGTGAGGGCCCCCCCCTGTCTGCATGGAAGGCTGGGCTGGATTATTTCATGGGTCTGGAGAGGCCGATCTTTGAGGCGAGGGGCTGCCCTCGCAAGCACTACAAAATTTGGAAGCGTTGGGCCGACTACCGTGGTCTATCCCTGGACCCCCGGCGGAGCGAGAGGAGGACATTTGACCACAGTGACACTATTGGCCCGAAGCGGCGTCGCCCTGGTGGCGCTACACCTGCTTATTTTTCTTTATTGCTTTCTATGCACGTGTGGTAGGGGGGGTTGGGGGGTGTTCGGGGCTGGGGGGGTGGAGTTGTGGGATAGGGTGGGTCGCTGGGGAGTTTCTATACTGAGCCTATTTTCGAGTCTGCTCCATCATTTGCTGTCTACGTAATTGCTATATTGATATTGTCGTGGTGTTCTTCGGTTGTGGAGATGCCACATTTCTGATGCTCATTTGCTCAATAAAATTGGTTGTGAAAAAAAAAACAGGCTGAAAACAACCCAGGGCTATTCTTATACTCTTATAGCAATCAACGATATTGTATTTGACAGCCTGGGATGGTAAATGAAGTCAAATACCTGCTTTCAGGCACTATGTTGGTGCACACTATGTTGTTTGTTTGTTCTGCGTCATGTGTGTTTTGAACTGCAAATGTGTGTGTAGCACTGTTCAGTTGTCCATAGTCTAAGACTAAGCGATATGAATGATCTGGTTTCATTACTGGAAATAAAGGATTGTTCATTGATTAAGTGCACCCTGATATTCAAGGTATGTGAGTGTTTCTCTTACTTGTTGTTTGGCTTCACGTTTAATGGGGTATTGTGGCTGCAATTGTGGGTGGACCTTATGAGTATTAAATGGTGCGGTGAATCTTCATCCCAACCCACGTCATTGCGGTATAACGCTGGGCCCTGTGCAAGGGCCCACTCTTAGGCAAATGTATGTTTAACTGATTCTGGAACGAGGTCGGAGAAGGCCGGTAGTATTACATTGTCTCCCTGTGGTGCTTGTCTACCAAACTCAGATGGGCAATCTTTTTTTTAGCTAAGAGAATGTTATAACCAAATGATAAGCTTTCCCAAAAGAGCGCATTATTAGTGTGTGGTATATCACCCTTCATTTGGAGTTGTAATTCATACAGTTGACTTGGGGCACAAAGTCTCTGGTCTGGTGTTTCCCCCTAGATGTAGTCACTCGTTGCTACTGCTACCAGAAACTCCATAAGATTATGATACACTATCATAATTGCTGCCATGCTTTCAAGAAGAGTCAAAGTGCACAGCCCGTTCAGAAGCAGAGACCTCAATGTGTGTGGCATGTTTAACTTTTATCCCAGTGACCTTCTTTTTAAATTTGAGGCTTTTGCTTTGGAAGTTTTTCTTCCTTTTTTTTGTGAAGTCAGAAGAGCATTTTGAGTCGTCCTTCGACTTCACATATTCCTCCGACCTGCACACTCATTGTCCTCCTCTCTCCGAGCATTTTTCGGATGATTCTTGAAAGGAACAAGAAGGATGTTTTATCAGTATCCTGATACCTGTAAGGCTGTTTAATTGTTTCACAGTTACACAAGTTATAGCTCTTCTCAGAGGATTCCTGTTGAGGAGATCCACCCTGTGGTTTAGTCTTCTCTTTTCTTTTCTTAGTATCCCCGTGTTTTTCTTTACAAGACTCTAGTGCCTGTTTCAGGTTATCCTTATCAGAATTATCCTTTAGTTGTGGTTTATTAGGTTTGGCTCCCAAATTATCTCAACCTAATGAGGAATAGCTTTCTGCAATAATTTGAGCTAGTTCAGTCTCTCGGTCTGCCGGAGCAAACTGCGTCAAACGTTGGCATACTGCCAATGCAGCTGCTTCCCCTTTATATTCCTTAATATCATTGAGGATACTGTACCTAATTTGCCCATTAATGTCATCCCCCAATCCAGGGCCTGGGCTGCCCCGCTTTTTGAATCTGTTTAAAGACCTCTGTTAAAACAGCCGTTAATGGTGTAACCACCATTTCACATTGGACAAACGATCGCTTTACTCACCTTTTTCCCACCTCCGCACCCTTCCAAAGAGGAGGAGAGACTCTACCGTCAGGACCCTAAACATGTGCTATCTTTCTACCTTGACCGCACAAAGGACTTCCGGGTGAATGATCAACTCTTCATTGGCTATGTAGGTGCCAAAAAATGGCCGGGCCGTTCAAAAGCGTACCAACTCTCGATGGGTTGTCTTTTGCATAAAGATCTGCTACGCTTTAGCAAAAAAGGAACCTCCAGTGGGGCTACTTGCTCATTCCACTAGAGCTAAGGCAGCAACCACTGCATTGGCACATTCTTGACATCTGTCAGGCAGCCATGTGGGCATCCTTGCACACGTTTACCAGACATTACTGTCTGCACTGGCAAGTCCGGAGGGACGGCTATTTTGCCTGTTCAGTCCTCCAGGACTTTCTGGTGTGAAATTGGTTCGCAGATCCTCCTCCAGGGTTGGTATTGCTGGGGTATCTATTCTAAGGTAAGGAATATAGAACGGTCTCTTTCAGATGCACAAGTTACTTTCCTTCTGTAACCATGTATCTGTGAGAGACATATGTTGGTTATAAATTCCTTACCGCCCCACCCATCCTCCCTGCCCTGCGAATTGACTTCTAAGGAGAGGGACTCCTTTGGAGGGCCCTAGATGTTGCATACTAGTGGTCTGTGTCTTTCATGTCTCTGCGCTTCTGGCGTGGAAAGTCGTGTCGGGACTGAGGTCAGAGTGTAGGGGCGGCCTCTAAGTAGACACCGCAACCTCATCCTAGCGACCATGACTCCGACGACAGACGCGGAGTTGGCCGAACCCACCCATCTACGCTCAGGGGTACTGCAAAGAAAAAATTCTCTGGATCCGTTCTGACTCCTGGGGGTAATTCTAAGGTAAGAAATCCATAACTAACATATGTCTCTTACAGATACATCGTTACAGAAGGTCTTGTTCTTGTCGACCTTGTTGACCTTTTCACGTTTACCAGATCAATCTTTGTTCAAATTACTTGTTGTGATGCATTTTTTTAAAGGGTTAACCCTCAACTTTCCACCCACACTATTTACAATGCCATAGTTGCACCTTAACCTGGATCTCACATATTTGATGTGTACCCCATTCAGACCAATGTGCATCTTCCATCTGCCATGTCTGACTACGAAGTTAGTCTTTCTCATAGCAATAACATCAGCTTGGTGAACGAGTTGTAAGCACTGTCTGCCCAGTAACAATACACCAACTGTTTTTGGGACAATTTAGGGCTACGGAAAGGACGCCATTCCTGTCCAAAGCTGTGACATCATATATCCGACAATCCATGACCCTTACAGCACTCTTTGCTCCACCTCATCCCTCAGAAGAGGTAGAAAGACTCCAAATTTTGGATACCCAAAGATCTTTTAGCTTTTATATTGATTGCACTAGCGACCGTTGGATGGACGATCAGCTATTTGTGGGGTTTGCCGGAGGAAAGAAGGATAAGACCGTGCAGAAAAGAACCATTTTAAGGTGGATAGTCCTCTGTAATACCATCTGTTGCACACTGGCTAAGAAACAGCCCCCAGAAGATTTGCAAGCCCATTCTACCAGGGTCAAGGCAGAGGGAGTGCCAGTCAGGGACATCCGTCGGGCTGCAGCATGTGTGTCCCGTTCATGAAGCACTACTGCCTCAACTGCCTTGTCCGTCAAGATAGATACTGCCTGGTTAGTCCTGCAGGATATTTGGTCTGAACCATTCCACAGATCCACCACCTCGGGAATTCCTGTTTGGTATCTATTCATAAGGTGAGCAATCTGTGGATAGAGTATGCATTAGAAGAACAAGTTAATTACCTTCGATAGGGCTCTTTCTTGTGCACAGTTTTGCATCTTAAAAACGTTTGTTTTATAGGGGGGCACCTTAGCTGGCCATGAGGTGAAGCCTAATAAAATACTTACTTTGTGTACATTCAAGAAGATAAAAGGGTATTACAACGACTTCCAGAGATGATGGTGGTGGTGGTGGGGATACTGAAACTGCTTTACTTTTATGAAGGATGTCTCATTGCAGACTCGCCCACTCTCTGCACTCTTACTGTAAGTAAACTTACCTAACCAGCTATTAAATGGCTGAGATATGCAAGGCATGTATATGTGTAACCTTTTCAAACTGTAGTTAAAAGGTGCTGGCAGTTTATGTTTAACCATTAATATTGCTATGTTTTTTGCCTCTGTAACTTATTATTGAAAAAGTTAATTCTGAGATGTTTTGTATGTTAGCTTGATGCATTCTCTAGCAACTAGCTAGATGTTGGTGTGTCAGATGGTGCTTTGAGGAATGGTAAGAGCTTTCAATATGCATTTGTGCTCAGATTATTGTTCTTTGTAGACATACCTTTTATGTCTATTATAAATCTTTACAGAAGACCAAATCATAAACTTTGCTTCAGTGTGCATTCTGTCTTGTGTACTCATTTCTTTTTGTTGACTTCACTAGTGATATAGAGTAAGAGTGAGCTGCTATATTGGGGGCTACTGCAATCTTAATTTCATACAGCATGATAAACTGACAATTTATTTCTTTCAAGTCCCTGAATAACACACAGATTAAATCAGGAAGAAATATCTAGGGATAATAGCCTTTTAGATAATTTGCTGGCATAAGTTATCTAAAATTCGGCTCAGAGCGAAGCATATACATCTATGGCTCTTTTTACTGTTTGAACTTAATATATGTTAATAGGAATGGGTCTCTGAAAAAAAAGACTGGTATTGTAGAAGGTTTTTTTGTGATTTTTAGAGATTTGTTAACTTCAACGCTTGGCTCAAATGCAGCAGGTGTATAATCACATTTCCATCTAGCCCATTATTCCCAGAAAGAGAAAGTCTAAAATTGAGCTTTGATTGGTGTCCGAAAGGCCATGGTCGCTTCCAGCATGATGATTTCTTACCGTTACTCCTGAGGCGGAAGCCGGGAGATTGCTTTGCTTTTAAAAATTGGAGTCACTTGTTAAACTGTGTGTTTTTAACTCACTCGCCTATCTCCCTGAGCACCCCCACGCAGCGGACCCTAGCGCTGACGTAGGGAATCTTGCCTAATTGCTGCCACCTGGTCGAGAACTCAGGCCACGCCCACCTCGCTGACCACGCCCCCCGCATCCAGTACAAAAGGCGCGCTGATTAAGAACGCGCCCAGAAGACTGTTTGTTTACTCCTGAGGCGGAAGCCGGGAGATTGCTTTGCTTTTAAAAATTGGAGTCACTTGTTAAACTGTGTGTTTTTAACTCACTCGCCTATCTCCCTGAGCACCCCCACGCAGCGGACCCTAGCGCTGATGTAGGGAATCTTGCCTAATTGCTGCCACCTGGTCGAGCACTCAGGCCACTCCCACTTCGCTGACCACACCCCCCCACACTACTAAAATGTGCCTATTCCGGAAGCGCAGCGGGAGCGCCGTTTGCGCGCCGAAGGCGCGCCTAAGGCAAGCCCGTCTGCGCCTGTCCGCGCCAGACCGCGCCCAGACCCCGGTCCCCTGGTTCGCCCTTCCCAGGTCATCACTTACTCCAGTGACACCTTGCTTGGACTTCGAATCCCCCTAAACCCCCCCTGCAGCAACGCGATCTCACTCGCCGAAGGGAACTCTCGCTGCCGCTCATGCTCGTACAGTCTTAGCCCAGAGCCAAAGCTGAAACCAAGTATCCTTAATATGGCCCTGCTAAACTGCAGATCCCTCCCAAAGCACCAAACGGAAATTAATCTGCTCCTGAAAGACTCCGATATTGAAATCTTATTCCTAACGGAAACATGGCTCACAGCAGGATCAGAGCCAGACATCGTTCAGTCACTCCCACCGTAATACCTGATTAAGTTCCACAACAGACCCGAAGGCATAGGCGGAGGAATCGCCGTCGTATACAGAGACTACCTCTCATGTCAATTCAGAGACAGTCCGATACTTGACTGCGAAAATATCCTCTTCTCCGTGAGTCGTCCGCCCTCGCTCACACTCTCGGGACTATTAGTATATCGTCCCCCTGGACCGATTCGTCACTTTAGCGAGTCACTCATTGACTCGGTCTCTTCCCTAGCGTGTATAACACCGAATTTCACGATATTGGGAGATTTAAATCTCCATCTCGACGACTCCTCCAGCAAACCGGCGATGGATCTCAAAGCCGACCTTGGCTCACTCAGCCTCGAATTGCTTAACAACCTTCCCACTCACATCAAAGGGCATCTGTTGGATCCCGTGTTCTCCAACCTCCCGCGTCTCACAGCTAAGCCCCCCATCCCCCTTCCATGGTCGGACCACTTCTTGGTCCCCCTCGAGCTACAGCTATCCACCAAGCCTCTTGGTAAACCTCCCCCCCAACCCCCCGATCACCCGTGGAAAGAACTGGACAACATCGCCTGGGCCCAGGCTCTATCCTCCACCTCCCCCCTCCTGGACGATGACCCCTCAATTGCAGAAACTCAGCTACAGGATTGGATCCATCAATCCTTAGAAATCACTTTGCCACTCAAACAACTCCCTAGCAGGAACAAAACGACCAAATCTCCCTGGTTCGCCCAGGAACTCCGCACCCTAAAAAAGAGTTGTAAAAAACTCGAACGCGCCTGGAGCAAAACCTGGTCTACAGCCTCCAAAAACGAATACAGAGCCGCTATCAAGCTCTATAAAAATGCAATTAAATCTACTCAGGCCACCTTCTTCGAAGGAAAGATTGCTGCAGCGGCTAACTCCACGAAGGAAACATACCGGATAGTACGGCTCCTTACCAAAATCCAGGACCCCCCCCCCCCAGACCCCGAAGGCGTGAGATGCAATCAAATGGCCAACTTCTTCTCCGCAAAAATTGATAAAATACTTATTTCACTCCCCGTCCCCTCCGCTTCCCTCCACTCCATGCCACCCCCCCTCATCCGGAGGCTCCGTACTTGCGAGCCTTTGACCAGATCTCCACGGAGACTTTTTTAGACACCCTGCAAACTGTAAAAAGTGGCTCACCCGCTGATCCCGCTCCCATCAGCAAGCTGAAACTGGTCGCCCCTATTGTAGCTCAACCCTTCACCAATCTCATAAACGCCTCCTTTAGGAAGGGCGCCGTTCCAGCCAATTGGAAAAAGGCTACTGTCAAAGCCCTCCTGAAAAAACCTCACCTGGACCCATCGGACCCCTCCAACTTCAGGCCGATTTCACTCCTACCAGGGATCAGTAAAGTGGCTGAACGAATAGCTAACCAGCAGCTATCCACCTTTCTGGAGTCAAATCACTTATTGCGAGACTCCCAGACCGGCTTCAGACCGGGGCAAGGCACCGACACCGCCCTGCTAGCAGTTGTCGAAGAGGCTAGAGCCATCATAGACGCAGGAGGATCAGTGGCAGTGATCCTCCTCGATCTAAGTGCCGCCTTCGACACGGTGGACCACGCCATCTTGGTCCACCGGCTGAGTCAAGTGGGAATCTCTGACTCAGCCCTCGCATGGATTAAATCCTTCCTCGAGGGAAGATCTTTTCAGGTGTCAGACGGCTTTTCCACGTCCAAACCCCTGACCATGCAGTGTGGGGTCCCCCAAGGCTCCTCCCTCAGCCCCACACTTTTTAATGTTTATATGTCTCCCCTCGAAGACATTATCACTCCCTTTGGCGTCAAGACAGTGATGTACGCTGATGACACCCAGCTGGTGGTGTCCATCAACCACTCAAACATTAGCCTAGGAAACCTGGCCAGTTGTCTCGAAGGGATCTCACAATGGATGTCGGACTCAAGACTTAAGCTTAACGGCGATAAATCCGAGATCCTTTTCCTGGGCAACCAAAACAAATTACCTGCAAACCTTGCCTGGCCACCATGCATGGGCACCTACCCTACTCCCAAAACCGAGGTTAAAAGTCTAGGTATCTGGCTCGACCAGGACCTTAACTTCAAAACCCAGGCCAGGAAAACATCAGGGACCTGCTTCGGCCTAATCCGTATGGCCCGTAAGATCCTCCACTTGATCCCTTTCCATTCCAGAAAGCTACTGATGCAGGGACTGGTCAACTCAAGACTGGATTATGGTAACATCCTGTACCTGGGAGCCCCTGCATCAGTCATTCAAAAACTTCAGGTGGCCCAAAACGCCGCAGCTAGAGTCCTCATGGGAACCAAAGCACGGAGCTCGGCTAAACCTGCCCTCAAAAGCCTACACTGGCTCCCAGTGAAGGAGCGCATCACATTCAAGACGCTCTGCACAGCGCACAAAATCCTGCATGATAAAGGCCCCCCAATACTCAGATCCCTGATGAAACCACACCAATCTAACAAACACCTAAGATCTGATTCACTTGCCCTGGCCTCCATCCCTAGAATAAAAAAGGCAAGATCTGGCAGCCGCAGGTTCGCCTACAACGCGCCAAAGCTCTGGAACTCCCTCCCACTAGCCATGAGGAATGATCATAATCTACTATCCTTCCGTAAAAAATTAAAAACTTGTCTCTTTCCCTAGTTACCTTCCTGCACTGACCCCTTTCGGAATCAACTAGGTCCTCTTAGCGCTGGGATGCCCAAGGGTAGCTATGCGCTCTATAAATCCACTTCCAAATTCCAAATACATGCTGTACAGAGCATCTATTTCTTTAGGAGGAGACACACGAAGTCTGGCTGTTGTGAATTTTTAGTAACTCTAAAACAGGTCTTAGGGGATTAGTGGTACTTTTGAGGAATGTACTTTTGAGGAATAGACTTTTCATGACTTTTGTGTCCTGCCGTACCAAGAGAAAAACCAAGTTGAGGCTAGTTTTTAAAATTGTTTATTTCTTCCAGGACCTGTTCTTTAAATACACATGGAACAACTTCTTGCATTTACAAGTGGAGCTGTGCATTGCAGCAGTTCTCTCTCACTCGGCACACGATGGGAAGGCATTGTCATGTGTGGAGACCCCAAAAGCAGAGACTGATTATGCCACAGAGAATGCAGCGAGTTCTGAAAATCTCGACCACAGTCAAGACATCATGGTGACACATGTAAGTGTAAGATGCTCCTGTAGGGATGGATTCTTATGATAAAAGCATAATTCCCAATCTTGCAGAGTACTTAGAATATTCATTTAGATCTCAGTTCTGATTTCTTAGTTGTTTGGTTGTTTTACCAGTCATCTAGTCCGAATAGCAAATATAGAGAAATTTGAAGACTCTTACACACTTGTTAATTACCTAATCCTTACCCTCTTACACCTAGGGCTAAAACTGGATGCTGTATAAAGACGACAGGCAGCATAGAGCACACCTCAAAATTTTTCCTGCCTCATCCTTCTCTTCTTCCACCTCCTGGCCATTGTATGGAAGTGAGAATGATGAGGCTTACCTCAAAACCCTTCTAGGTTCTTCATATCACATAGAACGGTGGTAGCTTAGTGAGGTTCTTGTGCATGCCTACATTTCCATCAGTCTTTTTAAGTATGGCTTTGAAGTGGGCACTATTGTGATCTGACTCATGTGACAAGGTACATAAGTTTGTTCTTGTTTCACTCGAAGTTTAGCACCATTCTTCTCTTAAATGGAGTAAGCATAAAGCTGAAAGACGACCTTATGGCACAGGCCATTAGGTTGCTGTTTACATTTTTGCCTTTTTTTGTGTGCAAGCTCTGAAAATGCTAATCAAACCTAATTGTGTTATATTAATAGCACATCAGCAAGCCAATGTACTCTCTAACCTCTTTCAATAGAAGTGGAAAATGAGCAGGGGAGAGAAAATCCAATGCTCGGGGCATGCGTGGCTGTAGATAAACAAGCGTTGCATAAGTCCGCTATCTAGTGTTGGGCTCAGATTATTGCAAGTTGTTTTGGTTCGAATAAGTTTTTCGAGTCACTGGGTTGTGCGGCGACTCCTGTTGATGATAGTGTGCATGGGCATCGACTCCATTGTTAGATTGTGTTCGAGGCATATGAGCTGCAGATTGCACACTGTGCATAGATCGCCACCTAGTGTTGGGCCCGGATGTTTGCAGTTTGTTGTTATCCCGAAAAGTTCTTTGGAAGTCACAAGATAGGTGACTCCTCTTTAGGACCACATTGCATGGGCATCGGCTCCATCCCCAGATTGTTTTTTTCTGCCATTGGGCTCGGATGTGTTTCCTGCGCTCCAGTTTGGAACTGATTTCCATCGGTGCGCAATCCTCAGCCAGTTCGACGGTATTGTTTCGATCGCGCTACATCGACGTGATTCTCTACCACTTCGAAGTCTTCGATTCCGGCCGTCGTCGAAGGCCTTCGGGCCTACCTAGGCCTTGCTTTCTGGCTCATGGAAAGAACGCCATTCAAGAAGTGTCCTCAATGTGGGTTGATGTTTCCCCACACCGACCTACATGAGGTGTGCAACCTTTGCCTCTCACCGGAGTACGAGGCCAAAGACTGTTTAGCGTGTGCCTCATTCCGCTCCAAGAAAACC
Organism: Lissotriton vulgaris; assembly: GCF_964263255.1. NCBI lineage: Eukaryota > Metazoa > Chordata > Amphibia > Caudata > Salamandridae > Lissotriton > Lissotriton vulgaris. Next base: position 1,629,474,975 of record NC_141685.1, on the reverse strand, counting down.
ATTCGGGACCGACGAGCTCAAAGAACAATGGCTCGTTCGTCAGCTTCGATCCCCGACGACATCTTCGAAGAGGGCGTCGACGTGCCAGAACACCAGCACGCCGAAGAGTATCGGATCCTCTGATGCCGAAGACTTCAACGTCGAGGACATCACTCCAGCTCAACGGGTCGTAACTAAGACCGTCGACCCCAACCCTTCCTCGACACCCTCAAAAAAGACTTCGGTTACACCTTCACCTTCGGGCCAGGGTGCACACGGAGAAACTACTTCCCACGCCCCACCTTCGTGCCGGGCAAAGAAGCCCACTAAGCCTTCCGGGGCCGCGGGCTCGAGCCAGCCTATTCCCGGTGCCAGCAATATACCGACACCGAAAAAGAAGCCAACTTCCTCTACTACGCCGACCGTTGCTCCGACACCTAAGCACACAGCGCTGAAGATTGGCAGCAACTCATCCATGCCGAAACCGCACTCGGAGCCGAGTAAAAAAAACGCCCAAAGCGCCAGATTCACATGATTCGGAGCCGAAAAAACACCCGGAACCGAAAAAACAGGTTCCGGTGAAAGACATTGCAAAAGGGCACACTTGTAAGCCAAAAGACTCGACACCAGCTACTGACTCTGTGCCGAAAAAACCTACGGAGCCGAAAACTTAGACGCCGAAGGATTTACCCCACGCAGAAGAACTTTTTACACCGATCCCAATCAGAAAACTCTTGTAAAGGATCCTAAAACCAGACAATTGACTCTCTGCTCCAAGAAGACACCACTTGAGGCGCCAGCACCTCCTCCCCCTCCAAAGAAGGACATTGCAACCTCTCCATTAAGGGTCCCTTCCCCACCACCTCCCCATATTGTTCCTCCTCCTACACCACATCATACACCTACACCATCTACTAATCCAGATGAAGATGCAGACACAGATTCTGACGATATAGGTTGGGGTGCACAGCAGGCAATAGTGCCCCTCAGTCACCTAATCCATGGGATGATTACAACACCCCTGATGTGCCTTACGTCCCACAAGATGATGTATACCCTTCCAGACCTTCCCCACCAGAGGACACTATAGGGTTTAACCTACTAGTCCAAAGAGCTGCACTATATCATGGGGTGGACTTAAACACCGATGCAGTGGAGGAAAATTTCCTATTAGACACTTTTGATAACACTCAAAGGTCTACTGCCATTTTACCAATGCTTAAGGGTGTCATCAAGCACTCAACAGAGGTTTTTAAGGATCCTGTCAGGGCTAGGGTCCTCAATCCTCACATTGAGAAAAAATATAAAGCTGCCCCTACAGATCCAGTTTATATTAAAGGTCCAGCACAATTACATTCTGTAGTAGTGTCTAATGCATGTAAACGTGCTAATTCCCAGACATCAGGTGAGGCCTCACCACCAGACAAAGAATCTAATCTCATTGACCCCTCCGGCAAGCGAACAGCGGCACAAGCAGCTAACATCTGGCGCATTGTCAACACCCAAGCGTTGCTGGCAAGATACGACAGGGCACATTACGACGAACTAGAGTCCATAATGCAGCACCTACCAGATAAATACAAAAACAGGGCTAATGAACTTATACAGGAAGGTAAAAATATCACTAATACTTCCATCCGTTGTGCCCTAGACCCTGCAGATACCGCCTCAAGGGCAATCAATACCAGCACCCTACTTCGTAGACATGCCTGGCTACGTATTTCAGGTTTTAAACCGGAGGTACAAAACTCCATCCTTAACCAGCCATTTGATGAGACACATTTATTTGGCCCAAATGTTGACGTGTCTTTAGAGACACCGATACAGCAAAATCTATGGGAGCCCTGCAGCAGCAAGCTCCCAGACGTTCCTTTCGTCGCTCATCATACAGAGGCAACACAAGAGGCTACTCCTCAGAAAGTCGCTCCACTTCCTACAAAACCCCTGGTCAATCCACATTCACCAAGGGCTACCAGTGAGGGGGTTACAGGGGTAACAACAACAAAGGCAGAGGCAAAAACAACAACTCACGCTCTGCCTCTACCCGTACCCAATGACTTTCCTCCACTTCCCCCCCCATCATTCCACTCCTGTGGAGGGAAGACTTCAACAATTCCTGCCTGCCTGGATCAACATCACATCAGACAGGTGGGTACGACAAATTATTCAGTCAGGTTACTGTCTAGAACTAACATCTACCCCCCAAACATACCACCCAAACAGCGTCAATGTCACAAGAACATCTATCATTGTTAAAGCAAGAAGTAGTATCCCTGCTAGAAAAAAGTGCAATAGAACCAGTTCCTCTGCACCAACAAAACAAGGGGGTTTACTCTCTATATTTTCTGATTCCAAAGAAGGACGGCTCTCTAAGGCCTATTTTAGACCTCAGACCGTTAAATATATACATACAGTCAGACCATTTTCACATGGTCACACTCCAACAGGTTCTTCCGCTCCTGCTGCAAAACGACTTCCTGGCTACTCTAGATCTCAAGGACGCATACTTCCACATTCCCATTCACGAGGCTCACAGGAAGTATCTCAGATTTGTAATAGACAGGCAGCACTATCAATTCAAAGTACTCCCATTCAGAGTTACAACAGCACCAAGAGTATTCACCACGTGCTTAGCAGTAGTGGCAGCGCATTTACGAAAACAACACATCCATGTCTTCCCGTACCTCGATGACTGGCTCATAAAAGCCAGCGCATACAATCAATGTGTGGAACAGACTTGTACCACCATCCAACTGCTCCACAACTTGGGGTTCACAATAAACCTCACCAAGTCTCATCTACAGCCATCCAAAGTACAACAGTACCTCTGTGCCACAATAAACACCTCAACAGCGCTAGCTTATCCCAAACCAGCAAGGATAGCCAGCATGGAAACCCTTTTAACAAAGTTTCAGCCACAACACTCCCTCCCAGCAAGACTGTGCATGGAACTCATAGGGGTGATGGCCTCTCGCATCTTCATAGAACCCCATGCAAGGCTTCAAATGCGTCCTCTCCAAGAATGCTTATCACGTCAATGGAACCAGGCTCAAGGTCACTTAACAGACCTAGTGTTGTTAGACGGTCGGACTCATCGCTCTCTGCAGTGGTGGAACACCAAAAACCTTTCCAAGGGACGACCGTTCCTATAGCCAGTTCCTCAGATAATCTTGACTGCGGACGCATCGCTCTCCGGCTGGGGAGCCTACCTACTGCAACACTCCATGCAAGGCAGGTGGACACCGCAACAAAAATTACTCCACATCAATCATCTGGAGTTACTAGCCATATTCCTAGCACTAAAAGCTTTCCAGAAGCAAGTAGCAAACAAAGCCGTGTTAGTCCGCACAGACAACATGACAGCAATGTACTACATATAGAAGCAGGGAGGCACACACTCCCTGCAACTTTCTCAACTAGCACAGCACATATGGAGGTGGGATATACCTCAAAACCTATTCCTCCTAGCCCAGCATGTTCTGGGAGTACAAAGTACTATAGCGGATCTGTAAAGTCGTCAAACGCAACAGACACACAAGTGGGAACTTCATATGCAAGTTCTTCAACCATTCTTTCAGATGTGGGGACAACCGCAAATAGACTTATTTGCCACCCACGAAAACCCCAAAAATGCCCAAGCTTCGCTGCCAGATATCCACACCCACTGTCACAAGGCAATGCGATATAGATGAATTGGTCAAACAGATTTGCGTACGCTTTTCCACCTCTACCACTCATGCCACTAGTAGTACGCAAACTACAGCACCATTCTCTGACACTCATCCTAGTTGCTCCAACGTGGGCCAGACAACCGTGGTACACCACACTGCTTCAACTGTCTGTGGTACCCCACCAAAAACTGCACCTGTCTCCACACCTCTTAACACAGAACCGTGGAGAGATCAGACACCCGGACCCAGCTCCGCTCAACCTTGCGATCTGGCTCATGAAGTCCTAGAATTTGGATATCTGAACCTTCATCCAGACTGCATAAATGTCATTAAAGAAGCTAGTCATCCAACCACTAGGACATGTTACGCGGCCAAGTGGAAACGATTTGTGATATATTGTCACAACAACAATATTGATCCCCTAAATGTGTCTATTCAACACATCATAGGATACTTACTGCATCTCCAAAGATGTAACTTAGCCTATACGTTTATTAGACTACATCTTGCTGCCATATCAGCATATCTGCAAAACAGACATCTATCTCTGTTCAGAGCGCCTGCCATTAAGCCTTTATGGAAAGCCTTAAAAGAATAATCCCTCCCAGAGTACCACCTCCGCCTGTGTGGAATTTAAACGTTGTTCTCACACGGTTAATGGGACCTCCCTTTGAACCTTTACACAGATGTGAATTACAATTTTTAACATGGAAAGTTGCTTTCCTAGTAGCTATTACTTCCCTGTGGAGAGTTAGTGCACGAACCATCCAAGAACCCTTCTTGCAAATTCATCAAAATAAGGAAGTTCTACGTACTGATCCAAAGTTCCTGCCCAAAGTCATTTCTCCATTCCATCTCAATCAATCTGTGGAACTGCCCGTTTTCTTCTCGCAACCACAGTCAGTAGCAGAAAGAGCTCTTCACACATTAGATGTCAAAAGAGCATTGCTATACTACATAGAAAGAACTCAACCTTTTCGTAATACAAAACAACTTTTTGTGTCTTTCTCACCACCACACAAAGGTAATCCCATTTCAAAATCTGGGATAGCTAGATGGATTGGCAAATGCATACAGATTTGTTACCACAAAGCTGAACGTACGTTATCTGTTCCTCCTAAAGCCCACTCTAAAAGAAAAATAGGGGCTTCAATGGCATTTTTAGGGAACATTCCCCTAGATGCCATCTGCAGAGCAGCTACATGGGCTACACCGTACACATTCACAAAACACTATTGTGTAGATGTGCAAACAAAACAACAAGCTAATGTGGGCCAGACTGTTCTCAAAACATTATTCCAAACTATTGCAACAGATAGGGGTGATCGCCGCTAAGAGTGGGTACTGCTATACAATCTATGCACAGTGTGCAATCTGCAGCTCATATGCCTTGAACGGAAAATGCTACTTACCTGTATGCATCTGTTCTTGGCATGTAGAGCTGCAGAGTTGCACGCGCCCACCCGCCTCCCCGGCTACCCTTGTCTGTTCCGGTATTATCTTAATTAGATACAAATTACATGAGCATCCTTCCTTTTCTTGCAAAGCTCCATCATTTCCCTAATGGCGAAAAACAATCTGGGGATGGAGCCAATGCCCATGCACAATGTGGTCCTGAGGAGGAGTCGCCTATCTTGTGACTTCCAAAGAACTTTTCAGGCCAATAACAAACTGCAAACATCTGGCCCCAATTCTAGGTGGCGATCTATGCACAGTGTGCAACTCTGCAGCTCTACATGCCAAGAACAGATGCATACTGGTAAGTAGCATTTTCCTTCTTTCCGACTGACTGGTTTGGATGCACACTCTCGCACTCTGGTTCGAGATCCTTTCATGCTGTCTTCGGTTCACCAATAGATCACTTTCCCAATAGTATTGTCTTAATCACGTAATCTTTGTTGCGTTCTTTGAGAAATTGGCCTGGTGTATGTTGTCCACTAATTAAAGTGGGCACCTTGTACCAGTCCAAACAACCCTTATTGATGATTAGGTCAATGACAACCTTTAAAGAAAGCTATCCTAGTGGTAGCTGTGGAGAGCAGCCTTCAGGCTGAGTCTCGAAGGAATGTGAAACAGCTTGTTTTACCAGATTAGAATTAGAACCTCCTGAATAACCAAATGAAAGGAGAACCACACAAGAGATATATAAAATGTATGTATTTATTACTAAACACTCTATACGAGATTAGAGCTCAAGGCGCACAATTATTAATCAATAGAACAACAGTAAATAGCACAATACACAGGGGGCGACCGAACCATATACTAAGAAAGTGGTATAACAACCACAACTTGACTAGACACAGTGCCTAGAGCACGTAGAATCGCTGGGACCCCAAGGAACCACCCAAAGTGACCCACGGAGGACGGATGCAGTGTGCGAACACAGACACAAGCTCCGTACAACTCTGTAGGAAAGTCGCGGTTGGAAAATTACAGTTTAAGGACACTTCGGAGAGGACTTCAAGCTAACCCTTTGGAACATAGAAGGTTCTAAGGCAAGCACCCTTGTGAGTATGGAGTACCCATGTTACTTATCCCAGGGGAGCCGGGTGCATAGGTGTCAAGTGATGTCGAAAACCTTCGTCGTTTTCAATGGCATGACTCAAAGAAGTGCTGCTGCTGGGAAGATAAAAAGGGTCTGGTGGAATCCAAGCCTGGATCCGAGGTGAGACGAACCTGAAAGCAGAGGGGACAGAGTCTGCGTCACTTCAGGGTGACCAGGGGTTCGGTAGACGAATGTCCACCGAAGTCTGGTGCTTCAGGTGAGATGGCGGGATGCTGGACTTTGCAGCCACCGGGACCAGGAGACATTAAGGACGACCAAAGTCCGGAGGTGAGCTGTCCCACGAAGGATGTAGAGTGCTGAGGGGTCAGTGTCCGGATTGAACACCAACATGCTTTGGCATATGCAACCCACGCAGGCAGAGGAAACCATTCACGGTGAGGACCTGCAGGTCTGGAGCAACCAGGGAAGCCCAAGAGAAATCAAAGTTACCTTCACAAGGACCCGCTGACTAACGGACCAGGGATCGCGAAGGGACCTCGAGCTCAATCACAAAATACCAGCCCACGGAACACTCGTGGAGTGTAGGCCGGAAATCTTCTGTGCAATTACTGCTCAGGGTCAGGACTACACGAAGCTCAAAGCACAGCCTCGGGGATCGCCAAAAAGCGTACACTGCTTCAAAAGTACACAGTGCACAGGGGTTTGAGTTGCACGGTACCCACGAGGGATACTGGTCTCAGAATTGCTAAGAGGGCAGATCGACCTCAGGGATGCACGGGAACCCACCTCCTGTGTTGCAGAAATCTTCAGGGTCCTTAGGAGCTCAGGAGATGCAAACCGGTCAGATGCATTAAAGGTGCCTGCCTTGCAGGGGAGTAACGTTGATCGTCTAAGTACTCTGTTTCTGCTTGCAGAGTTTAGTCCAGGTAAAAACTAAAGTCCTGTAGTCAGGGTTCCTACTTTATACCCAAGGAAGGGGTTGGACAACCTCTAAGGACCCACCTATGGGAGGGTCAGGACAGAGGGGTGGTTACACCCATGTCCTTTGTCCAGTTTTGCGCCAGAGCAGGAGCAAATGGATCCTGCAACCGGTTTGAATTGGACTATGCACAGGGACACCAAATGTGCCCTTAGTGCAGACTGTTGGGCATTCTGAGTGCTCCCACCCAGCCCCCATACACTAAATCCTGTCTGGGATGTGGTCACACCTCCCTGTGACAGGAAACCTTTTGTCAAGCCTTCCCCTGCTTGAGCTCAGCTCAGCAGCAGGAGGGCAGACGCTTGTCTGTGGATTGCAGCATCCATTTTGTGATGCCCAGATCGAGAAAGCTTGTACCGGGTAGCCCGGTGACCCACAGTAATGGATCTACAAGGGTGGGATCACACCTCCCACACCAGTTACTGGTGTGGCGGTATGATTCCAAGATGTTTGACACCAAGCACGACATGTTTCTAAGCAGCCGTTTTAAAGTTAGCATTTACCGCGAGGTTAGAATGGTCGTAAATATATGTGGTTGGCTGTAACACAAACAACCCCGGAAAATAGATTCCGAAGGCTGCAGAGGGGCTCTGCTCATGCAGTAGCACCCTCTTAGATAAAACCCTGCACGCTGCCTTCAGGATTGATAAGGCCTACCATAGTGGTGACTGATAGGTTTATATGTGCAGTGATTTATAATAGATATAGTGAACCTATATCTATGTAAGGGGTGCATGCACCACCTTACACAGGCTGCAGTAGCAGACCTGTGGTTTCAGTTTCAATGGTCTCTCAGGGGTGGCACAATACATGCTGCAGCCCCTGGTAGGCCTCCTGGGTACCTATGCCCTGGGTACATGGTGTACCATATACTAGGGACTTGTAAGGGTACTCCAGTATCCAATCTGGAGTGTATCTAAAGTACATGCAATCAATTTAGAGGGAAAAGCAACTTGACTGGGGTCCTGGATAGCAGGATCCCAGTCATCCCAAGTCGAAAACAGTGATACATCAGCAAAAATTGGGGTTAACCATAAGAAGCAGATCCTACTCTCCTACACGTTCCAAACACCACACATAGCCTACCTTCAAAATGCCATGCCCACAAGACCCACTGCCCTGGCATACCTCAGTCACCCCTCTAGCTGGGTGCCCTATGCCAGTGGTGTGGGCACAGGTGCATGAGCCCTGTGCCCCTACAGTATCCAGGGCCATTCCTGGGCACTGTAAGTGCAGTGCTGCCATTAAGAGTATATGGTGCTGGGAGGTCGACATAACGAATTCCATAGCACCATCATGGCCTCACTGAAGACTTGAGAAGTTTGGTATCAAACTTCTCAGCACATTAAACCCGCACTGATGCCAGTGTGAGCTTTAATGTAAAATGCACCAGAGGGCATCTTAGAGATGCCCCCTGAAACCTAACCTACAATCCACGTCTGGACTGAGTGGCTGCCTGGGCTGCCACACTGCACACACTGCCGCCGGGCGGGTGCAGAGTGGGTTGGTCTGGTGCTTCTTGGCTGGTACCAGGAGTATGGTTGTTGAAGCAGAGCCTCTGCTTTATGGTAGTCCCAGTCTTCAAGAGGGTCAAGGCAGGCAGGTCCTCCGGGGGTCCCAAGGTTGCTGTCCGCAGGAGTCGCCGGGATTAGGCAGGAGCAGGTTCCAGGAAAGACAGGCCGGTAGGGCTAGGGCCAGGTCAGTGCGGGTCGTCCTGTTAGCAGCTGCACGGCGAGTCTTATTCTTCTTGACCTTATTTCTTCTTTTATTTTCGGGATCTGAGGAAGGCAGGTTCAGGGAGCCCCTAAATACTGAATTTAGGGGCTTTACAGGTAGGGCAAGGGCAGGGACATATAGGTCCCTGTCCTGGGGTGGGTACACCCCCTAGTCTGCTCATCTCCTGTGGGAGGGGGGCAGGAGCCTAGCTGCGATTGGGCAGGGCTCCCCATCTTCAAGCTGGCCGGAGCCCGGGTTCGTGCTTGACCTCGCCTCTCCCACCTGAGGGGTGGTGTTTGCACAGGCTGGCACAACCCCCTTCCTGACGTAGCGTTTCCTGCCAGTCTTCCTGCCAGAGTGGGGGCCAGAACCAGTGGGGGTCAGTTGCTGGGTACAGCAAATGGTCTGGAGAAACTCACAGAGGCGGCAGGCCTTTGAAGCTTCCCCCTGCCCATTCTGGGGGAGGAGTCCTAGCACCTCGCCCAGGATGTGCATTGTTGCAGGCCCAGGAGAGTGGGGAGCTCTCCACCCAGGGGTCCAGCAGCATGTCTGCAGTGTGGCAGCCCAGGCAGCCACTCAGTCCAGACGTGGATTGTAGGTTAGGTTTCAGGGGGCATCTCTAAGATGCCCTCTGGTGCATTTTACATTAAAGCTCACACTGGCATCAGTGCGGGTTTAATGTGCTGAGAAGTTTGATACCAAACTTCTCAAGTCTTCAGTGAGGCCATCATGGTGCTATGGAGTTCGTAATGTCGACCTCCCAGCACCATATACTCTTAATGGCAGCACTGCACTTACAGTGCCCAGGAATGGCCCTGGATACTGTAGGGGCACAGGGCTCATGCACCTGTGCCCACACCACTGGCATAGGGCACCCAGCTAGAGGGGTGACTGAGGTATGCCAGGGCAGTGGGTCTTGTGGGCATGGCATTTTGAAGGTAGGCTATGTGTGGTGCGACAAATGTGTAAGTGGTAGGGGGTGTAGGGATTTAAGTGCAAAATATAAAGATTACAAATTTCCTGGCTAGTAGAAAAAATTATAGCAAAAATTATGATGACCTAGTAGGGTCTATTTTTCACAAAATATCGTGCCCCATGAGCTCACCATCAGAGGTATATCCTTACGGTCATTTACCGCTGACGATATCTCTCCATTCCACGGAGCAGCACAGAGGCGGAATGGAGAGATGTAGTCAGCGGTAAATGACCGTAAGGATATACCTCTGATGCTGAGCTCATGGGGCATGATATTTTGTGAAAAATAGACCATACTAGGTCATCATTTTTTCCTCAAAGGCCAAACTCAAGCCTTGATTTAAATAGACTAGCCTATTTTTGCTAGTCTATTTTAGGAAAGTAGGAAAGTGTGTGTTGATATCTATGATTTGTTCTAAGAAGGCGAGATTATCACCTAGTGGATGATAGAACTTGTGTAATTTGCATAGGGGATTATTGTTGCAGGCAATTTTGTTACATAGATATTCACACGATAAAAGAGCTGGGAACGGTAACTGTTTAACTGAAAGGCTGTCGCAGTGAATACAAGCGATGCCACCCCCTATCTGATAAGTCTATCTAGTCTGATGATGATATAAGTAGGAGGAACTAGAATGTCGAGGGCAGGAGTATTGTGTAGGAAAGTGCCCCTTTTTGCATGGCTGCCCCCCACTTTTTGCCTAATGTTGATGCACTTTGAGCGTGCCCTGGGTTCCTGCCAACCAGGTACCCAGGGGTTCGAGGCATGTGGGCTGCTGAATTCAATCTGTGCATAGATCGCCGCCTAGTGTTGGGTCCGGATGATTGCACATTGTTGTCTTCGAAGTATCACGAGATAGGTGGCTCCTCCTCTGGACTACAGTGCGCATGGGCATCGACTCCATCCTTAGATTGTTTTTTCCCGCCATTGGGTTCGGATGTCTATTTGTTAACTCAAGTTCGGAATCGATAAAAACCTTTACATTTGGCCAAAAGGCCTTTAGTTATCGTCGGTATTGTCTTTGCGATCGGTGCCCAGTACTCGTTCCAGCTCTATCCTCGAGCCGGACTTCAAGAAGAGCCGCGTAGCTTTTCAGCACCAAGGCCCGGTCGACGCTAGAGGCCTTATCGACGATCTATCATGGAACGGAACCCGTTCAAGAGATGTCCCGTTTGCAACTCCAAGTATCCTCACATCGATGTCCACCCGGTGTGCAACAAGTGCCTGTCTCCGGATCACGATGAAGCCAGCTGTATGGCTTGTTCTCGGTTCCGCTCCAAGAAGACGATTCGCCCTCGACGCGCAGCGAGGAAGGAGGCCCAGCAGACGGCACCTGACCCGGTGAACATCTTCGATGCCGAGGAAGATGAGGGAGTCGAGCAGGAAGTTAAAGAGAACCTGTCTGATCCTGCATCGGAGATCGACTCCAGTTACGACGCAGATGTAGAAATGGTCGATAATGAAGACGTCGACGAGGTAGGAGACGACGATGAGGCCTTCGGGGCCGTGGAAGATAGCTCGAGCGAGGAGTTAGGCCCAACAGTTGGTACGGGGGCCGAGACCAAAGCACTCGATAAGGCTCAGGTCGAGGGATCGCCACATGGCCTTACCCGAGATCGAACGCATAGTTCTACAGCCTCGCCTCAAGGCCCGGCTACAGACATTTCCAACGAGCCATCGGTTGACCGATCGAAATCGAAACCAAAAGTATCGGTGTCTACAAAACCGAAAGCACCGGAAACAAAAACGAGACTGAAAGTGCGTATTACTTTGGTCGGATTGAAGGGTTCTGAACCATCGGCACCGGCGAAACAGAAGAGTGTTGTCGACCTGGGGAGGTCGCTACAGGGTGTCGAGCCAAAGGCCGGGGCGCCGAAGAAAGTGGCCAAGGACGTCGACCCGAAGAAGTCAGCACCGAAGGCCGTAGACACTAACCAGGGACTCGAAACTCAGAACGTTCTCGATCCTAAAAGTCAATTCGACAAGGCTAAGGGCAGTAAAGACCTCGAGTCCAAGACTAGCAGTGGCTCTAAAGACCCCGTCGAGTCAACACAGCCATCCGCCTCATTTTCGAAGCAGGTGTCAGACTCGCTGCAACGCATTAAAGAAAAGGCTGCTGCTGTCGGGCCAAAGGCCACTCCACCCCCGAAGCCAGTCAGTAAACCTCCGAAGTCGTCGGCACCGATTCAATTCACACTGCCTCTGAAAGTGGTACCTAAAGCGTTCGCACCTAAGACGGGCGTCGAGGCAGCCAAAAAGGTGTCCATGGGGCCAAAGCCTACAACTACGGAAGGGGCCACCAAGCATTGACAGCCTCCACAGGAAGATCAGTAGAGGCAATTCTTCGACGCCGAGACATGTAGACTTTCCATTTTCAAGCGAAAGATCGCCCCAGAACAGCCTATGGAGTCATATAAAATTCCATTGAAGAAAAAGAGGGATTCTGCTACGTCACCTCTTCTTTTTGAACCTATACAACCACATGGACAAGACACTGCTCCTATTTCACCCACATACTCAAATGTGGATTTAGGAGATGGTGACAATGAGGAATACAGTTACCCTGTAGACACTGATCCAGAAGATCACACTGAACCCTGGACAGATGATGTTGACCCAGGGGGATTCACAAACTGCCCCGGACAGTCATGTCTATGCTGTTAAAACGTCACCTACAGAAGACACGGTTGCGTTTAATGCACTTATTGAGAGGGCAGCAAAAAATCATGATGTCCAGCTCCATGCTGACCCTATTGAAGAAGACTTTTTGTTTGACACCTTCTCAACCTCAGAGAGAACTGTCAAAACTCTACCCATACTTAAAGGTGTCCTAAAACACGCAGGAGACATCTTTAAGGAGACCACAAGGGAAAGGGTAATAAACCCCAGAATTGAGAAAAAATACAAGCCAGCACCTGTGGACCCTACGTATATCAAGGGACAGTTGCCGTTGGACTCTCTGGTTGTTTCCAATGCCCGCAAGAGAGCGATCTCACAAACAACGGGTGATGCTCCTCCCCCTGACAAAGAATCTAAACTTGCCAGATGAGTATAAGGAGGCAGCAGAGATGCTCATACAAGAAGGGAAGCTTATATCAAACGCGTCTATTAAGTGTGCACTGGACGCAGCAGACACTGCAGCCAGGGCGATTAATACAAGTGTGATGTTACGAAGACATGCCTGGCTGAGAATATCCGGCTTCAAGCCCGAGATACAAACACCATACTCAATCAGCCGGTTAACCCTGATCACTTATTTGGCCCAGAGATGGACACCATCTTAGAAAAAATTAAGAAGGACACAGAGACTGCAAAGTCTATGGGGGCTCTACAGTCGCAGCAGTTCAGGGGTGGTTCTTTTCGTCGCTCCAACAATAGAGGAGCTTCCAGAGGCCAGCTGTCCCAGCAGACACAATACAGTAAAGGAGGCACGCAGACCACCTACAACAAGAACAATAGGGGTGGCTACCGTGGAAACAGCACCAAGGGCAGAGGCCGTGGAAACAACAGCTCCCGTTCCTCCGCCACTAACAAACAGTGACGTCTTGTCACTGTCCCCCGACCATACCACACCGGTCGGGGGGAGACTACAACAGTTCCTGCCGGTCTGGAAATCCATCACTACAGACAGGTGGGTGAGGCAGCTTATCCAGTACGGTTATTGTCTGGAGTTAACATCCACTCCACCCAACATACCCCCAAGACACCGTCCTATGTCCGCAGAGCATTTACAATTATTGCAGAAGGAGGTAGTCCGCATGCTGCAAAAAGGAGCCATAGAGCTTGTGCCTGTGGAACAAAGAGGTACAGGGGTGTACTCGCTGTACTTCTTGATCCCAAAAAAGGACGGGTCCCTCAGACCCATACCGGACCTCGGGCCCCTAAACCAGTACATTCTATCAGAACACTGTCACATGCTCACATTACAGCAGGTTCTACCGTTACTCAGTCAGGGAGATTTCCTCGCAACACTAGATCTCAAAGATGCATATTTCCATATACCGCTACACCCGTCACACAGGAAATATCTAAGGTTTACCATTCAGGATCAGCATTATCAGTTCAAGGTCCTCCCTTTCGGAGTGACGACAGCACCCAGGGTGTTTACCAAGTGCTTTGCGAAAGTGGCTGCACACCTACGGAGACAGAACGTTCACGTCTACCCTTATCTAGACGACTGGCTTATCCAGGCGAAGTCAGCCCAGCAATGTGCCGCCCACATGTCCCACACCATTCACCTTCTTGACGATCTGGGGTTTTCACTGAATTATCCAAAGTCCCACCTTCAGCCCGCCCACGTACGGCAGTACTGGGGCGCAACAATAAACACTCTGGCAGCCAAAGCACAGCCAAATTCACTGAGGATCAACAGCATGCAAATGCTGATACGGAAATTCAAACCGCAACGCTCACTTCCAGCACGAGTGTTCATGCAGTTGATAGGCATGATGGCCTCCTGCATCTTCATAGTCCCGCACGCGAGACTAGATATGCGTCCACTTCAGGAGTGCTTAGCATGTCAGTGGAATCAGGCTCACGGACAATTGAAAGACCTAGTGTTGGTGACCGGTCGCGCATACAACTCTCTGCATTGGTGGAATTCACAAAAACTTTGCAGGGGCCGACCATTCCAGGAGTCTGTGCCACAGATTATACTGACGGCGGACGCATCTCTCCAGGGATGGGGAGCTCATGTACTCCACTACACAGTGCAGGGACTATGGACAGCACAGCAGGAAAAGATGCACATCAACCTTCTGGAACTGATGGCTATCTTCATGGCAATGAAAGCATTCAAGGTACATTTGTGCAACAAGGTTGTGTTGATCTGGACGAACAACATGACGGCCATGTACTACATACAGAAGCAGGGAGGTACACACTCTCCACAGTTGTCTCATCTGGCTCAGAGCATGTGAAAGTGGGCCATTCAGAGAAACATCTTCCTCATGGCAGAACACCTCCCAGGCAATGACAATCAGATGGCGGACCTGCTCAGCAGGCACAGCCACCAGATGCACGATTGGGAGATACATCCATCAGTACTCCACCCGTACTTCCAGCAGTGGGGTCATCCAGAGATAGACCTCTTCGTCACAAGGAAAACTCAAAATGCCAAAGCTTTGCCACCAGGTTCCCACACCCACAGTTGCAGGGAAATGCGATATGGATGAACTGGTCAGGCATATTTGCGTACACTTTTCCCCCAGAACCACTAATACCGCTGGTGGCACGCAAGCTGAAGCAACACTCGATGACTCTCATCCTGGTTGCTCCAACGTGGGCACGCCAACCATGGTACACCACGTTTCTAGAACTCTCCGTGGTACCGCATCAAAGGCTGCACCTCCCGCCCAGGCTTTTGACGCAGAGCCATGGCGACATTCAGCATCCGGATCTGCAACAGCTCAACCTGGCGATCTGGCTCCTGAGGTCTTAGAATTTGGCTACCTCAACCTGCCTCCTGACTGTATGGATATCATAAGGGAGGCAAAAAAGCCCACCACTAGAGCATGTTGTGCGGCAAAATGGAAGCGGTTTGTCATTTATTGTGCCAACAACAACATTAATCCGCTAGATGCATCTACTCACAACATCATCTGTTATCTGTTACATCTATACAAATGCAATCTGGCCTATGCTTCCATTCGTATGCATTTATCCGCAATAGCAGCTTATCTCCAAAACCGTCAGCATCTCTCACTTTTCAGAGTGCCTGCCATCAAAGCTTTTCTGGAGGGACTCAAACGAGTTATTCCTCCCCGACACCCGCCAGCACCTGTATGGAACCTAAATGTGGTCCTCACCAGACTGATGGGTCTACCTTTTGAGCCTCTAAACTCATGCGAGATACAATTCTTGACATGGAAAGTGGCTTTCCTAATAGCAATCACATCGCTACGACGAGTTAGTGAACTTCAGGCACTAACTATCCAGGAGCCATTCATACAGATTCACTCCAACAGGGTGGTACTGCGCACTAACCCTATGTTTCTGCCTAAGGTGGTTTCACAGTTCCATATCAATCAAAGTATGGAACTGCCAGTGTTCTTCCAGAATCCTGATTCAGTGGCAGAAAGAATGCTCCACACACTAGATGTCAAAAGAGCTCTAATGTACTACATAGATAGGACAATCGGAAGACAAAACAACTTTTTGTTGCCTTTTCCCCACAACACAAAGGCAACCCCATTTCCAAAGCAGGTATAGCCAGGTGGATCGTTAAGTGTATACAGATTTGCTATCAAAAGGCTAAGCGCACATTAACAGTTCCCCCAAGAGCCCACTCCACACGAAAGTTGGGGGCCTCCATGGGTTTCCTTGGAAACATTCCTTTAGAGGAAATCTGTAGAGCAGCCACATGGTCTACCATACACACATTTACAAAACACTACTGCGTAGATGTGCACTCCAAACAGCAGGTAGCTGTAGGGCAGGCTGTTCTAAAAACACTTTTTCAGACTGCTGCAGCTGGCACGGGCGGCCGCCGCTAATAGAGGGACTGCTATATATTCTATGCACAAATATGAATTCAGCAGCCCACATGCCTCGAACCGAATATGCTACTTTTCAGTATACATCTGCTCTTGGCATGTAGGGCTGCTGACATTCATATCGCCCGCCCTCCTCCCCGGCGCCTGTAGCGGCTGCAGCACTCAGAATTACTCTTAGCATGGTCATCACTTACTGTATCACACTCCATCTCTGCCACAATGGCTAAAAACAATCTAAGGATGGAGTCGATGCCCATGCGCACTGTAGTCCAAGGGAGGAGCCACCTATCTTGTGATACTTCGAAGACTCTTCCAGGACAACAATGTGCAATCATCCGGACCCAACACTAGGCGGCGATCTATGCACAGATATGAATGTCAGCAGCCCTACATGCCAAGAACAGATGCATACTGGTAAGTAGCATATTCGCTTATGTTCTTTCCCTAAACTGTACTGTTGCACCTGCAACTCTCTGGCCATATGTAAGTCCCTTGTGAAAGATACCATAGGTACGAAGGGCACAGTGACCAGGGAAGGCCTCCAAGGGCTGCAGCACTTATTGTGCCACCCTTAGAGGTCCTTTACCTTTATACACACACACACACACACACACACACCCATACACACACACACACACACACACACTGCCATTACAGGCTGCGTGTTTTGGTGCAGAGCAAAGCGAAGAGTCGACATGGCACACATCCCAGTGGAATCCCGGTGTGTCCTGCAGCCAGCATCCCCCAGAACCCGGTGGACCTGCCCTGCCTTCACTGAAAGGACTTTGTCTCCAGTGAGCATTGGGTTTGCTCACCAACAGATTCTGGCTCCAGCCAAATCCGCGAGTCTGAACCACTCTGCACCCGATGCCCACGGCCTGAGTTTGAGTGGCCCAACACCACGAGTAGATCTCTTTGGCGATCCTGAACTGGGATCTGGTGAACCCTGACCTGCCCAGAGTCTTTCGACAGGATCCCCCCATCGCGACTGGAGCCAGTAAGAAGCATCAAATGCCAAAATACACCCCTGAATCAGATGCCCTATGGCCTTGGGTGGCCCAACCGACGGTGTCTTGGCATCCCTTGGCATCCCCACTTACCTCACCAACCGGTGGTCGCCTCCAGAAGATCTTCGTCCTCGAGCCTGCAGAGTTTGTTGCAACCGGAGATTCCCCTTTGAAAACAGGGCACCAGATGCCAAAACAGCCCCTGCACCCGGCCGCCCCTGTGCAGCTGTGGGTGCACCTTGTGTGCTAATTCGGATCCCACTTTGCCCTGATCATAAGTCCAGGAGCTTTTCTCCCTCATTCATGTGGACTGTTCGTGAGCAGCCACCAACCAAAGACCCCCTATCCCCCTTTGGATAACATTGGGCCGCAGTAGCTTTGAGAGTGCATCCTTGACCCTGGGGTAACCCTTGTTCTAACCCCAGAAGCTCAACCCTCAAGATTTTTACTTACCTGCAAAACGTTAACCCTATTTTCCTCCATAGGATTGCCTTGACTGTTTTCCTCTGAAAAACTTCTAAGTGTGGAGGGTGTTTTGTATGGCAACCTAAGAAACTGTGCCTTAAGTAAAAACTATTTTATCTAGGAAACGTCCCAGTGTGATATCTAGGCATATCACACTGAGTAAGAGAAGTAATCTGAAAAGCAATCCAAAAAGTAATTATACAGTACCTGAAAAGTAACTGAAAAGCAATCACAACTGTTTCTAAATAATTGACCTACCTGTATACACTATAAATACATATAACTGCTTTCAATGGTTTTGTTTTTGCAAAGTATTATTTCACTTACATGCACCACGCCTGGCTTAGTTCTAGAAATAAAATACAATGAAATAATAATTTTATACAATCAAATTAGTCGGAGTTCAGTCTTTGTATGTGATATCTCTCTTTGCCTGAGTGTGTACAATAAATGCTTAACACTTCCCTCTGATAAAGCCTTACTGCTCGCCCACCCTACCACAAATAGAGAGTGCGGTATTATCTACTTTAGCATCTGCCTTCCTTTGGGGATCCACTGGCCTCTGTGCACACTATACCTTACTTTGGTATAATATATAGAGAGCCAGCTTCCTACCCGATCCTATTGCAAAGGTGAACAGATCTGTTGGTAGACATGTGCACACCGTTTAAAATAACAACGTCAGCTCATTCCAGATAACCAAAGTGGTCAGCAGTGCACGTAGGTTGATCATGAATTGAAACTGCACACAGGCTTAATTAACTGCCAAGGACTATAAACAATCTTCAAATGTTTTCAAGTAAAATCTAGGTAATTTTTTTCTAGTGGAAGCTAAGCATATATTGGTGATATTTATCCTTTCTTGAGAATTGGCTTGGTAGTTTGGTCTGCCCTGTCCCATGATGCACTGGGCCAGGGACAGACTAATTTGCATGTAGCCAGGTTCTGAGCTGGGATGGTGCAGTGAGCTAAAAAACGGTGATGGATCAAGCCCTGATCTGTTGACTGGGTAGGAGTGTTCTGCTTAATTCAGATACTCTGTCCATCACCACCCCCTTTTCTGGACCTTTATAAGGAACAGGCAGAATACCTAATACAAGAGGGAAAGCTCATATCTAACGCCTCCAAGTGTGCGCTAGATGCGGCAGACACAGCAGCCAGGGCTATCAATACCAGTGTCATGCTTAGACGACATGCGTGGCTCCGCATATCTGGGTTTAAAAATGAGGTTCAGAGCACTTTACTCAATCAACCTGTGAACCCTGATTATTTGTTTGGCCCTAATGTGGACACAATACTAGACAAAATGAAGAAGGATACCGAGACTGCCAAGTCTATGGGAGCCTTGCAATCACAACAATACAGAGGTGGCTCCTTTCGTCGCACCGGCAACAGAGGAGCTGCAAGAGCTAGCTCATCACAGCAAACCTCATACAACAAGGGGAACACGCAAAACACCTACAACAAGAACAGTAGAGGTGGATACCGTGGCAATAACAGCAAAGGTAGAGGACGAGGGAATAACACCACCAGATCCTCTACCAACACCAAACAGTGACTTCTTGTCACTACCCCCAGACCATGTAACACCGGTCGGGGGAAGATTACAGCAGTTCCTGCATGTCTGGGAAAACATAACTACAGACAGGTGGGTGAGGCAAATTATCCACCATGGCTATTGCCTAGACTTAATCTCCACACCACCCAACATACCTCCAAGACACCGTCCTATGTCCGCAGAACACCTACACTTAGTGCAGCAGGAAGTCATCAGCATGCTACAAAAAGTGGCCATAGAACTGGTACCCTTAGAACACCAGGGTACAGGGGTGTACTCACTGTACTTTCTAATCCCCAAAAAGGACGGGTCTCTCAGACCAATTTTGGACCTCATGCCCCTAAACCAATACATTTTATCAGAGCATTTCCACATGCTCACTCTACAGCAGGTGCTACCACTGTTGCGTCAAGGAGACTTCCTCGCAACACTAGACCTCAAAGACCCATATTTCCATATACCAGTTCACCCAGCACACAGGAAATATCTCAGGTTTACAATACAAAATCAGCACTACCAATTCCAAGTCCTTCCTTTTGGGGTGACAACAGCCCTAAGAGTTTTCACCAAGTGCCTAGCGACAGTAGCTGCACATATAAGAAAACAGCATATTCATGTCTGTCCGTATCTGGACGACTGGTTGATACAAGCACAGTCAGCCCAGCAATGTGCCAGCCACATGTCACGCACTATTCACCTCCTGCACAGTTTAGGTTTCTCGCTGAACTATCCGAAGTCCCATCTTCAGCCGGCCCACGTACAACAATACTTGGGTGCGACTATAGACACTCTGGCAGGGAAGGCACAGCCAAATTCTGTCAGAATAAACAGCATTCAAACGCTAATCCAAAGGTTCAGGCCCCAACACTCGCTTCCTGCACGAGTGTTTATGCAACTGATAGGCATGATGGCCTCATGCATTTTCATAGTCCCTCACGCAAGACTACACATGCGTCCTCTGCAGGAGTGCCTAGCACGTCAGTGGAACCAGGCTCAAGGACAATTAAGCGACCTAGTGTTGGTGACCAGTCGTGCATACAACTCTCTGCATTGGTGGAATCCACAAAACCTTTGCAAGGGATGACTGTTCAAAGAGCCTGTACCAAAAATAGTCTTAACGACGGACGCATCACTGATAGGGTGGGGAGCCCATGTCCTCCACCACACAGTGCTGGGCTTATGGACCACGCAGCAAAAGAAAATGCACATCAACCTACTGGAGCTGATCGCAATTTTTATGGCAATGAAAGCTTTCAAAGTACATCTCTGCAACAAAACCGCGTTGATCCGGACGGACAACATGACTGCGTTGTACTTCATACAGAAACAGGGAGGAACACACTCTCCACAGCTGTCACATCTAGCTCAGAGCATGTGGAAGTGGGCCATTCAAAGAAACATTTTTCTCATGGCAGAACACCTCCCAGGCAAGGACAATCAAATAGCGGATCTGCTCAGCAGACACAGCCAACAGATGCACGAGTGGGAGATTCATCCCACAGTGCTTCAGCCATACTTCCAACAGTGGGGGCAACCAGTGATAGACCTATTCGCCACAAAAGAAAACGCAAAATGCCGGTACTTCGCCGCAAGGTTCCCACACCTGCAGTCTCAGGGCAATGCGATATGGATGAACTGGTCAGGCAAATTTGCCTACGCTTTTCCACCAGCACCGTTGATACCGCTAGTGGCACGCAAACTGCGCCAGCACTCCATGACGCTAATCCTGGTTGCTCCAACATGGGCGAGGCAACCATGGTACACCACGTTCCTAGAACTTTCCGTGGTGCCTCATCAAAGACTAAAACTAACACCCAGTCTCTTAACGCAGAGCCATGGAGACATTCAGCACCCAGATCCACACCAGCTGAACCTTGCAATCTTGCTCCTGAAGTAATAGAGTTTGGCTACCTAAACTTACCTCCTGACTGCATGAACATTATCAAAGAGGCAAGAAGACCTACCACAAGAGCATGCTATGCGGCAAAGTGGAAACGTTTTGTCATTTACTGTAACAACAATGACATAAACCCGCTAGACGCATCAACTCAAAATATCATATGCTATCTTTTGCACCTTCACCGCTGCAATCTAGCCTATACATGCATTAGGATACCCTTCGCTATTCAGAGTGCCAGCAATTAAAGCATTCATGGAGGGGCTCAAACGAGTAATTCCCCCCCAAGACATCCACCTTCACCTGTCTGGAACCTAAAAGTTGTTCTAACCAGACCAATGGGACCACCTTTTGAACCTTTACACTCGTGTGAAATACAATTTTTAACATGGAAGGTGGCTTTTCTCGTAGCAATTACTTCGCTTAGAAGAGTTAGCAAGCTGCAAGCCCTAACTATTCAAGAACCATTCTTCCAAATTCACGCGAATAGGGTTGTGCTTAGGACAAACCCTAAATTCATGCCAAAAGTGGTATCCCACTTCCACATCAATCAAACAATAGAACTTCCAGTGTTCTTCCCAAACCCACAGTCAATTCCTGAAAGGGCTCTACACACACTAGATGTTAAGAGGGCTCTCCTATATTACATAGACAGGACAAAAGATTTCAGTAAAACAAAACAGTTGTTTGTTGCTTTTTCACCACAACACAAAGGAAACCCCATTTCTAAATCTGGACTAGCCAGATGGATATTTAAGTGCATTCAAATATGTTGTCTTAAGGCAAAACGCACTTTAACAGTTCCCCCAAGAGCGCATTCTACACGCAAAATGGGGGCATCCATGGCTTTCCTAGGAAACATTCCTCTAGAGGAAATATGCAAAGCAGCCACATGGACAACCATACATACTTTCACAAAACACTATTGTGTTTATGTACATTCCAAACAGCAAGCTGCTGTAGGACAGGCTGTTCTAAAAACTCTGTTTCAGACTGCTGTAGCTGGCACAGGTAGCCACCGCTAAGGGAGAGACTGCTATACATTCTATGCACAGATATGAATTCAGCAGCCCACATGCCTCGAACGGAATATGCTACTTACCAGTATGCATCTGTTCTTAGCATGTAGGGCTGCTGACATTCATATCGCCCGCCCTCCTCCCCGGTGCCTGTTGCAGCTGTAGCATTCATTCTAACTCACACTTTCTTGCATGGACATCTCTTACTGTACAACACTCCATCTCTGCCACAATGGCGAAAAACAATCTAAGGATGGAGAGTATGCCCATGCACACTGTAGTCCAGGGGAGGAGCCACCTATCTCGTGATACTTCGAAGACTCTTCCAAGACAACAATGTGCAATCATCCGGACCCAACATTAGGCGGCGATCTATGCACAGATATGAATGTCAGCAGCCCTACATGCCAAGAACAGATGCATACTGGTAAGTAGCATATTCCTTGCTTCTGTCTGATGTCATTGTAGCTGTAGCGCACTCTAAGGTAACTAATTGCACTAAAATGGGTGAGACAAAGGCTTATTAGTCTTATCTATTGACTTTAACAGCACCGTATATTTAACATTTAGCCATTTGTCTTCACAGTGGTTGATCAATGAACCAAGATTGCGTTGATAGAACTGATTCCTCCTTTAGTTTTGCCATCAGCACTTGCAGTTAATATAGCATTAATAAATGTACATGCTGCAGAAGTCTAAGAAATTACTTGCAGCCATACTTTAACATCTTTAACGTTGTGTCAGGGGTTAAGAGTGCAGTGTAAGATGCAGATTTTCTCCTGTTGGGAAATTAAAAATGTATAAATCCGTGAAGGATGTAAGCTATCAAGTACTAGGAGTGTCTGTTTGTATTCCCATATGTCTTTCAGATTATGGTAATTGCACAATTTGCTGTTAGTCGTTTTTGAGCATTCTAGAATGACTTCGGAAAAGCCGCATGCAATCTGTCAGTTGAAACAGGTTTGTTAATTTTGGAGTTGATAGTCGGATGATCAGTGTTTAGAAAATGTTGATACATTCAAGTCACTCCTGAAACCCAGGATTGAGTATTGTCTGAGGTAAGGTTTGTTCCCCCGTCTAAAAAATGTAATGACTTGTATTAACACAACAAGAAAAGACAAATTGCAATCTTATGTGTGCTGTTCAAGAAACTGGCCTCAGAACATAAAGATAAAGTACTTGCTAACAGATCACTGCGGAGACCCATGGATTAGATTCCTTTCACAGGTCTCCCATTTTAAGTGATCCCGGCTCATACAGTCTACCCCATTTCTCTACCCAGTTCTAACCTACAGTAATCATAGTTTTGCACTCCATAATGAAATCCAGTCACGCAGGTGAGTTATAGAGTGGGAAAATCACCAGTAATGTTGGATTGTTTGCTTGTGAATATGATGTGGTCAAGATCAGCAATCTGCTTTGTTTGCAGTATGTGGTTGGGACTCATCTAGTAATGCACAACAAAGGGGTGTTTCTGTTTGCGCTGTGGATCAATTAAAATTGATTCTGCTAATTGATTTGACCAGAAACTTATTTCATGTATGAATAATCCTATGGGAACCTATTCCTCTCATTCTGCCGCAGATATTCCAGAAGTGCTGCCTGGTCCAGAGGATATTGGATGCCTGGGAAACCAATGACCGAATACAGTAAGCTACTCCTACCTCTGTTTTGATTTTTTTTCTATGGATTTTGGTCATTTTAACCATTTGCTTTCTAGTTAAGCAGAATGAAGTTAGGTTTCATTTTTTCTAATGGAGTAACCACCCCCACAACAGTGTGGGGGTGGTTATTGGCGAGGTGTGGCGAGTTGGTATTTGCTATTGGAGGAACAGAGAAATAGATTTAACTTGAATCGAATCTGAAATGACTTGTAGTGCTGTAGGTGGTCCACAATAACCCATGAATTAGAAAGACTTTTTGCTGGAAGATGTAAGACATGTAAATTGTGTTTGAGGCTCCCTGTTTTCCATTTTTGCTAATTGCTACAGATAAATACAGACAAACGTATTTATTTTCCTGTAAGTATTTATTTTTAAATATGGATAAAAAGGAAAATTGGGTTGATTTGTGATCAACCCAATTTTCCCAGTGATTTTCCCAGTGATTCCAAATGCTGTCAGTAATGGCTGATAAGCATATAGGTGTTTGCGGATTGGCAGGCAAGAGTGTTAAAAAAAAGAAAGGAATTTCAGTAAAGTTGCTTAAACAGCATTAGATATGCAGAAGGTTGAAACTGATGTGCATATGTTTTCATATAAGTGCATTGATTTATGTTTTCATATAAGTGCATTGATTCATCGTCTCTGGGTTTTCATAGCATTGAAATCTCTCAGGCATTTATGCATGAGTAAACATTTATCGGTTAAATACACGTGGAAATATACTACTTTCAGCTCCATTTATTCACAAAACCCAAAATAAATATTGATAAAGTTAGGAAAAATGTATATGGATAAATACAGATGGAAAGAATGTATGACGTTACAACGCATGCTTTTACCACGCATGCCTTTACAAAGCATAGTGCTTTGGGGCGCTGGATAGTGAATAGTTTAATTTACTATTCCAACTCCAGTCCCCGTGGATAGTAGGGAAGGTGTTGGATAGTAAATTAAACCTATTCCCTATCCTAGAGCGCCCCCCAGCGCAATCCGTTGTAATGGTTTGCGTTGTAAAAGTTGCGTCGTAAAGGCACTGCGTGGTAAAAGTTGCGTTGTAAAAGTTGTTTACCGTTCCTGATAGCTTTTGTTTATTTTGTACAAGAAGTGCAGTTTGTACTGGTAAGCTATGATTATTTTCTTGTTCATGGTACTGTTCCTGATTTGGAACTGCATTTAACCTTTCATCAATCTGTTTCTTTCAGGGCAGAAGGGGGTATGAGACGAGGGAACATGGGTCATCTCACACGGATCGCCAACACTGTGGTGCAGAACATGGAAAAGGGTCCCATGCAGACACAAATCTGTGAATTTATGAAAGGTACTCTCCCGAGAACTCCCTGATAACCCTTCTGGCCTGTCCATGTTACCCCCAGGGCAATTGTCTGCTTGGGATTTTTCCTAAGTGCTTACTCCTGGTTGTTCTTCTCTAGTCTAGTGTTGTCTCTGAGGGGATATCTATTTGTCATGTTGGAGCTTCTTTGATCATTGGGGTTTCTGTTAAGGGATAATATCGTGTTACTTCTCTCTCAGGCTTTTTGGGATTTTATCTGGTCTGTGTTGGTAGTCTGCTATCTGGGCACATCTGCAGTAAATTCTGTATATTAGATTGTCTACTTATGCTTGGGGGGAGTATGGGTGAGTGTTTCAGGCTATTTTACAAACAGGTATTTTTTTCTGACACTTGAGGGTTTCTGTTACAGCAGAATTGGGGCTTTATTGTAATGGTGCTATATGCTCAGGGTGAAACCTTTCTGAAAATCATTTACCTCTGCAAAATGGTGGGCTTCATTTTGGCTTGCAAGCTCTTTTTGCAATGGTATCTACACAATCCACTTTTAAGAAGACTACCTTATTCATGCTGTACGTTTTTCATGCCTGCCCTCCACTGATACTTTGTATCTTACTGACTCATTTGTTCAGGCTTTTGAACCTGCCTTCCACAGAGATATCTCCTCTAGGAATGTGTGCCCTGCCTTTCACAGACATTCTTACCTCCCCTTCATGGGGATTTCCTGTTGCTTCTTTTTCTCTTTCTGGTACCTCCGGACAGCCCTCTGAGAAGTTAGCCTATCTGCTTACCATTCATTGTTACAAACTGAGCCCAAAGCTCTTCTTTTCTGCACTTCAATTTCTCTAGAATAAAATTAACCAGCATTCCCTTTTATGCCACAGCTGTAATATACTTTAGTAGACTCACAGTGGATGCACAGCCATGTGGCTCACAGCTGATGCACAGTGACATGGCTCATAGCCGTTGTACTGCATTTGTTATCTCAGAGCTGTTGCACACAGCAGATACGCAGGTGGATAAGAGGGCCCACCATGAGTGCACAAAATCATGACATTGAGTGTGCAGACACATGTTTTACAAAGAGAGCAAAGTATGCCATCTGATTGCTTAACCCTTAAATAACCAAATTTACAGCCATTCAGAGGAGCACAGGGAAATAATAAGCAGCATTTATGTCTGAGATTATGCTCAAATAGCCTAAAACTAGGAAATTGGTGAAAGAATGTATGAATGAATGTATAAAAAAAGCAATATTTGTGTCAGTAGCCTCATTCACTTTGTAAAATAGAAGATGGGTTTGGGGCTATTATTGTTTTCCGGAGATTCCTCTCCCTCCCTTCCCAGCTAATAACTTAGAATATAGTCTTTCTTGTTTGTGAATCTGTCCGATTTGGCTGCATGCCACCGTACACCAGATTTGTGAAGGCTTTCCATATGGAAGGTGCTGCTGCTTTAATGTATTTGCTCATGGGTATATATTATTGATTGCTTGGTAACAATTTGGTGTTTTCTCCTCTCAGTGAACTGTTGACCAAGGTGTCTTGAGTGTTATTGCACATTATGCACGATTGTGGAATGGTGGAGGCAGTGCTATGAATAGCAAGACAAAGGTCCAACAGGCATAATCCTTACACAATAAACTCCTTTCAGTTGATGCTGAGATCATCTTGCCTCTCCCTTACACCCACAGAAAAGTCAAGATGTTTTAGCTGGCAAGACCACTAAGGCGGTATACCCTTTCTGACCTCTTTGATTTGTTGTATGCAGCCTGGCCAGCTGGCTAGACTTAAATTTGTCTAGCGTGCATCACTCTACGTTATTTTCTTTAGTCACTGGGCCAGTTCATCCTGAGAAACTAGAGAAATTATTCTTGATAAAACTCTTGGGAGGAGATGTATTGTAAGAGGACTGTAAGACAACGAGCGATTGACTGAAGTTTTAATTGCCAGAATCTAGAGTGCTGTACCGCCTTTCATGGACAGTCACCAATCTCCTGATGCTCTGCAGCCTGCATGGTTGTATTCAGTTGTAGGCCAGGGGTTTCCAACTTTTTCTGTAAGGAGAGCTACTTCTGATCAGTGAAAATTATGAGCAGGCACACCCCCGCCCAACTTCATTGACTTTACACCTAATGTCAGTGGAGCCTGATACTATGGTTCGAACAAAATACTGTGACTAGGGGTACTATGATAGGGCTGCCATGTGCGTCAGTGGGCTGCGGATGTTTGAACATGTGTGAATTAATGGGATATATGTGTATGAGTGACTAAGAGACTGTGTCATATGTACTTGTGGCACAGGACCTTCCTTTTGCCATATGTGGCACCGTTACATGTACAACATAAACCTACAATAATTTTTAGGTTGAGGCTGGGCAGCGCATGCGCTGCTCTGCGAGGCATGCTGTATTAAAGTATGGACTTGAAGCTATGCCCACTCTCCGCCCATATTTCTCATTGGCTTGTGTCACTGTCCTTTGTAATTGCTGGATTCTGATTCGTTAATAGGCTTGTTATTCTCTCCTTAGTATCGCCTTATCTTCATTTGTAACCTCCCATGAGGTACTGACCCTTTTACTTCTGTTGTTACACAGTATGTCTTATTTAATTTGTAAGCACTATTTTGTTTAATGAGTTTCTCCTACTGCAGGCACGACATGCTTTCCTGCAACATTCAGTGTGCCAAGCGCACTTTCACCTTCCAAGCAACCCGGGACAATGGCAGCCGCTTCTTCGAAATGAAAAATGTCTTGCATTTACAAGAGTTTGAGCTATTGACATTGTAAATGACAATGCCTTTTATTTATGTTTTAATTATCAAAACAGATAAATAAAATACATTCTCATTTACAATGCCAATAGCTTAAACTCTCGAAAATGCGAGACCTATTGCATTGCAAATGTTTGTCTTTAAATAAGAAAAATTCAAAGTGCAAAAAAATCTTCAGCAAAAATGTTCCTAATAAGGAAAAATGTTCTGCACTTGATGGAACATTTTTCTGCACGTTAAATGTCTCCCATTTTATGGCTGTATTTTTCAGTTAGAAATATGGCATCGTGTTTTCCAGCCACTGGGGCAAGATGCCTGCTGTGTGTAAATGCAACACTTTGAAATGGGAGAAAATTCAACTGAAGAATGAACTCTGTTTATATGCATTACATAAAACTCATCATTTTAATTTTCTCACACGTCAAAGTTTCTTTGCAAATAGCAGGCATATTACTCCCAGCGGCCTGTAAACATGGTGCCATATTTATAACAGGAACATAGCAATTTGTTTAAATGTGAGGAATTTAAAGTAAAGAAACATGCTTCATAAAACATAAGGACTTAATTGGCTTAATTTGAAGTAGAGAAGTACATTTAGACAATGTTTCATAGAAACCTTTTTATTCACTTTAAAACTCTCCCATCTAAAAGAAAATTACTGTTTTTTTGTTAAAAATATGACAATGTCTACCAGCCACTGGGAGAAAATTAAAATGAAGAGTTAACTTAATCATTAAGTTAACTCTTCACTTAAACTTTCTCTTATTTAAAAGCATTCAGAAATATCATTTTGTTCTCATGCTCCAATATTGAGTTAAGAACGACTTTTATAAAAGAAGAGTTAAATACCTCAGTGGTTCAATGTTGAACCCTTGTGACCCACATGGATCATATATCTGAGTGGAGCACTTCTCATTATCAGGCCCTGCTATCTACAGCCTGATCATGAAAAATAAACAGCATTTCTTAACTTTAAAAGGAAAACCAACACTTATTTATTGCTGTTCTTAGTTTAAAATTAACTCAAGGCTGGGAGTTACTCTTAAGGTTTCTGTGAGCTACTGGTAGCTCACGATCAACTGGTTGAAGGCGCCTGCGCTAGACTAGGTGCTGCAATGTTATGAAGACATTTAAATTCTAATGGATGCTTCTAACTACAGATTCCTGGCATTGTGAATATGCTTTAGGCATTTGACTAGATCCAGAAAACTCAAAAGCAGTACCCCATGGCACAATAGGTGTGTTGTGCATCCATGTGCCGATGACCTTCCACTCAGGAAGTGAAAAATGGAGCCACATATAGGCGCCACTCATACGTGCTGACTTCAGATCCGTTCTTTCTGCGCCTTCAAAAGCGCATCCAGAGCTCTATCCCTTTTTTCTGTGATGATATTTCTCTAATCTTTTTCTCATAATTTTGTCTGTGTCGCCTATTGGTCTGTTGGATCTTACCACTGAACCTAGAGGAGCTAGGGGCAACTTTACGCTATACAATTTAGGACTGCCGTGCAATTTAGGACGGGTTCGATGCAGCTAATTTTTTTTTTCTGCCTGGCAGGAACACAACTGATTGCGTTGGTCAGGCAATTGCCATATGTGTGGTGCTTTGGTGCCATGCTTACAGGAGGTCTACAAGCTTCTCAGGCTTAGTTAAGCATCCTTAATGCCATTTTTTAGCTCTCCTTTTTTTGTTTGTTGAGAAGGCGTATTTGGCACTAGAACAATTTAAGGAGAGTTGCGCCAGGGGCTTGGCATTGTGTCAATGTCTGCTCCTGCTGTCTGCACAGCAAACTTCCCAGACTCCTTTTGAAGTAGTCTGCAGCTCCCGAGGCAATACTCCGGACATTAGGGACAACGCTCAGCTCATTCCCTTGCCCCTGTAACATCTGGTTTAGTGTGTCTTTTCTGTCACCCAGCCGCCATGTAGAAAGCCTGGTCCATAATTTCCTCTAAAGGTGGCTAGACATTATATTCCTTTTTATTTCTATTTCTAATCGCTGCACCTTCCAGCCCCATCAGGGTAGCTGATGGAGGACCAAATGTCCTTTTTGCAGCCGAAAGTGCAGGGACCTTTAGCCTCATAAGCAACAACTAGGTGTTATTCCTGCTACTTACGCTGAAAAAAGAGGAGGGGGGGCCTGTCCCCCATCATATTTTAAATCTCTGCTCTCGCAAAACCGTTCTGCGACCTGACAAAATCAACATGCTCATGCTAGCCAAGGTTCTGTCTGCCCTAGATCTTGGGGACTGGATGTTAGTGTTGGACCTTCAGGACACGTCTTTCCATCTACCAGTCCTGCAGACCCACAGGCGCTATCTGGTTTTCATAGTACGCAGCAGGACATGCATTTTAATAGTCCCTTCTTGTAGGCCCCGCAGGCACTATGTGTTTCACAGTAGGCCACAAACGTTGCCAGTTTGTGGTGCTCCCTTTTGGCGTCTGCAGTGCCACTCTCATGAAAGTGATGGTGGTGATAGCAGCACATTTTCAGAGGTTGGGTGTTCCAGTCTTTCCCCTACCTTGATGACGGCTGTTAAAGGCAGGCTCGCCCCAGGCAGTCATACACCCCTTTCTGACGAAGGCGAACCTACTAGCAAAGTTGGGGTTCACTATCAACATGCCGAAGTAACGCCTGCGTAGACGCTCCTTTTCATCAGAGCCATCCTATGCAGTATGATTTTGTGCCTATCCCCAGACTGGACAGTGCAGAACATTCAGGCTGGTATCCCGATGTTTCAGCCTCCGTACTAGACCTCTTTGAGGATGAATCTGATTCTTCTGGGACTGTTGATATACTGCTGGTTGAAAATGCCATATGGCACATGCAGGCTCTGCAGGTGGATATGTAGTCCAAGTGGCACAGCACCTCAGAACTTATTGGGTTTTATCCAGGTTTCGAAGGAGAGTGCAAATGATATTCAGAGGTGGCTGCTTGACTGTGACAGCAGACCTCTCCTTACCCCACCTAGAGCAGACAGTGGTGACTGATGCATCACTGCTAGGTTTGGGAGGCTGTTTGGGAGAGGTGGAGATATGACGGATTTGGTCTCTAGCCGAAAACCTGCACCATATCAGTCTGTTGGAGGTGCAGGTGATCCACTTGGGGCCGAAGGGAAACTGGGACACGTTGTCACAGACAACATCACTGCATGTGGTACTGCATCAAACCGGACAGGGTAGACTCCTGGGTCCTGTGCCAGGAATCTCTACACCTCTAGTAGTGGCTGAATCGCCAGGGCTTTTCTGTGGTTGAGAAATTCCTGCTAGGATCTCTAAACACCAGGGCTGATGAAGTCAGCTGTCACTTAGCGGATCATGAATGGCAGTTAATCCAGGTGATTCGAGTGAGAAAAATTCCTAGGCAATTTTAGTCAGTCAATATATATATCCCATATAAATCAGGGAAAAGTAAGCCACGAGAATCATGTAAAACATATAGTGATTTTTAATTATATTAAAAAAGACATAAGATTAAAAACAGTATAAATTACACATTTAAAAAATTTGTTTTCCTTTCATTACAATTCAATCAAATATACAAAATTTATAGTAGTGGCAATTTTATGTTCTTTATCAATTGTATCAACGCTCGTTTCGACGTAATCTAAACGCCTTCTTCAGGAAAAGCCACTGATTAACTTCATGTATTGTAGTGGAAAAATGCTCAATGTAAATGGACCAACAAGGCTTAGAACGGATCTTAGGGCATATTCCTAAAGTTCCCCCAAATATAGTACAAAATTATAGAAGACCTGATGATGTCTTTACATCTCGTTATAGTGAGCCACTGTTATGTTATGTTATGTTAAAGATAATTTCTATAGCGCAGCATACACCGGATAGGTTTCTTGGCGCTTAGAAACAGGGTGCTACACAGAAGTGAGTTAGATGGAATACGCTGACGTAAATAGCCAGGTTTTGAGCTGCTTCCTAAATTGAAGGTGATTGTCAGTTAGTCGTAGGGAGATAGGGAGAGAGTTCCAGAACTGGGGAGCCAGCGTTGAGAAGCACAGCCCGCCATGTTTATTTGGTTTGTATCTTGGGGTGCTCAGGAGGCAGTGGCAGGATGATCGAAGGGTGCGGGGGGACTGTATTTCTTGATCTTACTGGATATGAAACCGGTGTCAGTCAGAGCTTTATGGACAATGCAGCCTAATTTAAATGCACAACGTTTGCTCACAGGGAGCTAATGCAATTGTTGCAGCAAGGGTTTGACATGATGGCGAGAGGAAAGTTGGAAGATAAGCCTGGCTGCATGGTTCTGTATCAGTTGTAGGCGTTGCAGTTGATAGGCTGGAATACCGGCATACAGTGAGTTTGCATAATCCAGTCTGGAGATAATTAGCGCCTGGACTACCAAAGTGGCTGCTTCTTTCGAGAGGAATCTTTTTATCTTCTTTATTTTCCGCAGCATAAAGAAGCAAGCTGAAACCACTGAGTTGATTTGAGGGTTCATAGATAGATCCTTACCTATCGTGATTCCCCAGGCTCTTCGCCGTTACTGCCGGGGCGGGCGGGGGGGGTGGAGGTCCCAAGTGGGTAGGCCAAAAATTGGAGTTCCAAGGGCTGTTGTTACTGCCAGTCAAGATCAACTCAGATTAAAAAAGGAATCACAATGGTGTCCCAATTCGGAAAACTGTCAATAAAAGTCCAAATGGGAACCATAAAGGCAAATTTAAAACTTCTTCATGGTTGCCACTTAAGTTTCTGTATCTAAATTGAAGAGCAGGTTCTGTAGTAGGGGATCTCTGTGTATAGTCATAATCTAGTGAATAGTCCCGCCAATGTGCGTGGACCCCGGAGCAATCAAAAATAATCTCTTACGGTGTCGAAAAATGCAGAACTGCACAGACACTTAAGAGAGAATTAAAGACAGATAATGCAGCCTATATAACCAGGCTACACTGTCCAGTACTTCAACTAGAAATTCCACCAAAAATCCACAAACCACAAAGTCTGTCCAGATTTCCCTTGCTTCAGCAGCAAAAACCCTCTGGAATGATAGAGAGGAAGACATGGACAGACAAGCCCCATAGGCTGCCATTATGTGGCTCAAAACAGAATACTGTGCCTTTAAGAGAACTTTCCAGAACTTCACAGTATCCCAGATTGCACTGCAGGTCCCTTTTACTTTCAGTTCTTTTTTCCGGCTTCTGCAAGCAGGACCCTGGAGCATTGAGCTCTCCCTTTTCAAGGGTTTGTTGGTGATTTTTCACTTTTGTTCAAGTCTTTGAGTGCTTTTCTAAAGTACTTTGGTGCCTTTCTTCTTGTTAATCCTTTGGTGCACTCTTTGATTGTCAATATGCCTGCATTATTTGACAAATGTCCAGAGTGCTCCAGGAAGAAGGCCAAATCGGATCCTCATGAGGTGTGTATCCTCTGCCTTTCCTCTTCCCACGTCCCAGAAGAGTGTGTCATTTGTCAGGGCTTCTCTGGCAGGACCCTGAAGGATAGAAAGAAGATCAGGCTTCAGGGCCTTGACGAAAAAAGGCTGAAGGCGCAAGGTGGGTCTGGAGGGGCTTTCTCTGCCCTTGCTGAGGCCTCTTGGGGGCACCCCAGGGGCAGGAAGACCAGCAAGCGTCCCCATTCTCCGTCTAGGTCGATTGCACTGACTACGGCATCGAGAGGGATGACTGCAGTCTTTTTCCCGTCTCCCCATGGCTCTGGGTCTAAGCGACGTCGAGGCCCGACGTCGAGGGAACTGAACAGACCGCCGTCGAGGTCTCCTGTGACGATTTCGTCGTAGTCCTCGTCATCGTCGAGTGATAGTCGTCGAGAGGCCCGGCGTCGGCGCTCGCCGTCGAGGCGACACCGCCGTTCGCCGTCGGCGAAAAGGAGAAGGTCGTCTTCAAGGGAATCCTCGCCGTCGAGGCGAAGGAGGTCGCTGTCGAGGCGAAGGAGGTCGCTGTCGAGGCGAAGGAGGTCGCTGTCGAGGCGAAGAAGGTCACCGTCGAGTGAGGGACGGTCGACGTCGAGGAGAAGACGCTCGCCGTCGAGGGACCGACGCTCGCCGTCCGGTCGCAGTTCTTCGACGCCGAAGAGACGTGGAAGGAGGTCTGGCGCCAGGAGTCATTCTAGCAGGCGCCAGATACCTATGGGAGGTTCGCCAACGTCCCAGGATGGAAAGGAAGGTGGATCACCGGGTTCGGTGTACTCCATGGTGTATACCCCGCCGCAGAGGCCGGTTACGCCCCCGCCTCCATTACCGAGGGGGCTCCCTCCGCGGGCCCTTACTCCTCCTCCGCTACCACCACTTCCACGCATCCTCAGTCTCTACCTCAACCTCAGCTGCCAGCAGACAAGCCGCCTCCGATCCCTCCGAGGTCGGTCTCACTGCCCCGATATCCGAATCCTCCCAAGGGGACCCCTCAGCCGAGGGCCCCAGCCAAACCAAAGTCGTCCGCCCCTGTGGAACCGGCGGATCGACCAATGCCAAGGAGGTCCCGAGCACGCTCTGGACGGAGGGGGAGATCGAGGAGTCGGCATAGATCCTCCACCAGGTTAAGACGGCGCCATAGGAGGCGCGGATCGCGGTCCCGCACGGACTCCTCCAGGACCAGGACCTATTCACCGACCTTGTCGGAATCCCCGGGGACAAGGGTGTCTCCGGTGGACGACATCAGCACGTTCCAGGATGTTCTCCTGAGGGGGGCAGCGAAATTGTGAATCACGGTGACTGCTCCAACACCCACAACGTCCGTGATATTTGAGACGCTTCACAAGAGGCATTTGTCTCGCCCTTTGCTACCGCTAGTACCTGGGTTGGTAGAGCCAGCGGAGGAGCTGTTCCTCACGCCAGCAGTGGTGAAGGCCGCTCCTCCCGACTTCTGAAGAAGTACAGGGCCCCGGATTCGGGCCCAGCTTTTTTCTACGGATAGACCCGGTTCCGGACTCTGTTATAGTGACGGCGGCCAGGAAGCTACATTCTACCTCCCCGTCTTCAACCGTACCGCCTGATAAGGAGAGCCGATGGATCGACTCAGCTGGCAGGAAGGCTTGTGGGACGGCATCTACAGCCATGAAGGCCTCCAGCGATGCGGCTTTGCTAGGGCGGTATGACCGTGCCCTGTGGGAATCCCTTCAACAGTTCACAGTACTCCTGCCACGAGATAAGAGGGAGGACTTCCAGGAGATCCTCAAGGAGGGGATGCTGGTTTCGAACCAGGTCATCAGCGCGGCTGCGGATGTCTCTCTTTTGGCTGCCCATGGGTACTGTCATGGGATCAACCAGCGGCTCCATGCTTGGCTCAGGTTCACATCACTCAAGCCGGAGGCCCAGCAGCGGGTGGCCAATCTGCCCTTCTCGGGGAAAACCCTGTTCGGCAAGCATGCCGACGATGAGATGGCCCGCATGAAGGCGGAGGCAGAGACCCTGACAGCTGTGGGCTTGGAGAAGCCCAAAGAAAAGAAGGCCTACCGCCCGTTCCAGGGACGGTTCGGTGCAGAGGGCGAGGACAGACTTCGGGACAGCAGCAGCAACAACAGCAGCAGTTCCGGAGACCTTTCCAAAAGCGCCAGAAGGGTAGAGGGGGCCAGCAGTCTCCACAGCGAACAAGGGCCCGGCTGGGTCTCGACCCTGAGCGGTTACTTCCCCGCTCCGGTGGGGGGAAGCGTTCAATTTTTTCTGGCAGAGTAGAGAGAAATTACTCAGGACGAGTGGGTGCTGAATATTGTTTGCAATGGATACAATCTTCGGTTCACCAGCCTGCCTCCATCAATTCCTCCGGTCAGCATGCAGTTTCAGCTGCGCGAGCTCCAGGCGGAGGCCGATATCCTGTTAAGGAAAAGGGCGATAGAAGACGTACCTCTGTCTCAAAGAGGAAGAGGTCTGTACTCCCTGTTCTTCCTGGTTCGCAAGAAGGACAAGAACAAGTTCAGGCCCATTCTGGATTTGCGACAGGCAAACAAGTGGATTTGCAGAGAGAAGTTTTGCATGCTGTCTTTGCATCAGATTTATCCTCAGTTGCAACAGGGAGACTGGCTATGTGCTATAGACCTACAAGATGCGTACTTCCATTTGCCCATTGCACACAAACACAGGAAGTTCCTGCGATTCCAAGTCGGCGCCAATCATTATCAGTACACAGTACTGCCATTCGGACTGAAGTCTGCGCCCAGAACATTCTCGAAGTGCATGGCAGTGGTAGCAGCACACCTAAGGAAGAACAAGGTGTTTGTCCACCCGTACCTGGACGATTGGTTGATCAAGGCCTCCTCCTTCTCGGAAGCTCAAGCACACTTCCAGAAGACGTGCGTTCTCTTGAACAAGCTGGGGTTGCACATCAACATGTCCAAGTCTGTCCCGACTCTGGTCCAGTGCATTCAGTACTTGGGAGCCACCATCAATACGCTGTCAGCAAGTGTGTCTCCTTCGGAGGAGCGGCGATTATCACTCCTTCGGAAGGCTCAAGCTCTTATGACCACTCCATCTACAACAGTGAGGACTGTGTCTTCTCTACTGGGATCGATGGCCTCTTGCATTTAACGCCACACGCTCGACTGCACATGAGACCGTTGCAGGAGTGCTTGGAGGATCAGTGGGATGAGAGGAAAGGGTCTTGGGACGACAAGATACGACTGTCTCTGCATGCTCTTCAGTCTCTGAAGTGGTGGTGTTCAGCGGAGAATCTCCTCAGAGGGGTTCCCTTCCACAAGGACATTCCCACTCAGACTATCGTGACGGATGGTTCTCTCCACGGCTGGGGGGCGCATTCCGGAGACTTACAGATTCAAGGAACGCGGTCCCCGACGGAGTCCACATATCACATCAATTTCCTGGAACTCAGAGCTGTTCACTTGGCACTGAAGGCCTTTCATCCGTCCTTCCAGACCAACTCTCTGCTTGTACAGACGGACAATACGACCACAATGTATTACCTCAACAAGCAGGGGGGCTCGAAATCACGCACTCTGTCGCAGGAGGCGCAGGCGATCTGGCGATGGCTTCTGGCCAGAGGACTGACGATAACGGCAACCCATCTACCAGGTGTGCAGAATGTTCAGGCGGACGCACTGAGCAGACTGATTCAGGAAAACCACGAATGGGTCATAAACGACGAAGTACTAGGAGAAGTCTTTGCAAGGTGGGGGACTCCAGACATAGATCTGTTCGCCACCGCCAAAAACGGCAAATGCCGAGACTTCGCCTCCAGGTACTACCAGCAGGGGACGCTGGGGAATGCGCTATGGATCAACTGGTCGAACAGCTTTCTGTCGCTTTTCCACCCATTCCCATGATTCCGGCGGTGCTCATCAAGCTGTCCCAGTCCAGGGCGCGGATGATCCTGATTGCCCCGGAATGGCCCAGGCAGTGGTGGTTCACAGACCTGCTTCACCGGTCTCTCCTTCCTCACATACGGCTGCCGTGCAGGCCAGACCTTCTCACGAAGTTCGGGGGGCAGATGTTGCACCCCAACCTCTCGTCTTTGAGTATGGCGACATGGCTCCTGAGATAGTGCAATATGGCCATTTGAATCTACCTGAAGATTGCATGGACATACTGAAGGAGGCTAAGCGACCTTCCACTCGGACTTCCTATGCTTACAAGTGGAAGAGGTTTTGCATCTGGTGCAAGTCCAAGAATTATGACCCGACGACGTGTAATGAAGATGTCATCCTTCCGTATCTTCTGCATCTGGCTCGATCTGGCCTTAATGTCCATTCCATTAAGGTTCATTTTGCTCTGCTGACTGCCTACAGGAAATGCCCTTCACAGACTTCCTTCTTTCAGATCCCTGTGATCAAAGATTTTTTGGAAGGCTTGAAGAAAGTGTTCCCTCCTGTCCGGCTTCCTTCGCCTTCATGGGAATTAAATGTGGTGCTGTCCAGATTGATGAAGGAGCCTTTTGAACCTATTCATAAGGCTTCGTTGCAGCACCTGTCATGGAAGGCGGCGTTCCTCGTGGCCATCACATCGGCCCGCAGTGTGAGTGAAATTCAGGCGTTGTGTTGCCAAGAACCTTATACTGTATTTCATGCTGCTAAGTTTGTTATGCGTACTCACCCTAAATTTCTTCCCAAGGTTATTTCTGATTTTCATGTCAACCAGACCATAACTTTGCCTACGTTTTTTCAGAATCCTTCATCTCCAGCGGAAAGGTCTCTACATTCCCTGGATGTTAGGAGGGTGTTGAAATTTTATCTGGATAAAACCAAAGATATTCGTAGGTCAGACCAATTGTTTATCAATTATGGATCAGTCAGGACCGGTCTTGCTACCTCCAAACAGTCCATTTCTAGGTGGATTGTGTCCTGTATACAATTGTGTTACCAAAAAGCTAATAAGACCTTAGGAGGTAAACCTAAGGCTCATTCCACCAGGGGCAAAGCTGCCACGACTGCTTTGCTACGTAATGTTCCAATTGCAGAAATCTGCAAGGCGGCCACTTGGAAGTCGGTCTATACCTTTACTAAGCATTACTGTCTGGACACGAATGCCAGGACAGATGCTCAGGTTGGGCAGGCTTCGCTGCGAAATCTGTTCGCACAGTAGTGGTGTTATTTCTCTTTTCTCCACCGCCGCTTTGGTGTGGGGATGGGCTTGGCATTCTTTTCACTAGATTATGACTATACACAGAGATCCCCTACTACAGAAGGAGTCATTTCTGTCCTGTAACTCCAGTTCTGTAGTAGGGGTGTCTCTGTTATAGTTTATCAATAAAGTTATTCTTGAAAGACGTTTCTTGTTTGTATCCAAAGTATTTTATTCAGATATTGACTTTTTTTGGTAGTTGATTTTAGACAAGTCTTGTTTGACTAACTGTTCAAATAGGTCTAATGTCTTATGACTAAGAGGCGCCATGTAGGTACTGATAGTGGTAAGTCCTTTTAAAGGATCTTCTTTGGGTTCTTGACGTTCCGTGACTACATTCTCGAAAAAATGCCGGAGCCTCAATTTTCTCATGAGTTTGAAGAAACTTGTGTTTAATTCCACGTGATTCGTCTGGGCTGTTGGAACAAATGATGTGCCTTTTTGTAGAGTATTAATCTGTAGTTTAGAAAGGCTTACGTTGGAAATGTTAATTACTAGGTTATTTATGTTCGGTTCTTCTTCTTCTTGTCCTTTTTCGCTGTGACATTCTGGGAGAAATCATAAAACACGCACCGAAGACAGGACCAAAAGTAAACTTTAAAGGCACAATTCCTTGCAGAAACTGCAGCAACTGCAATAATATAATTGAAGGCAAGATCATCAACCATCCCATGAAAGGGCATAAAATAAATCTACATGTAAACGCAACCTGTGATACAACCAACATAATATACATGATTAAATGCCCATGTGGTAAAGCGTACATTGGTCAAACGGAACATAAACTGAAAGTAAGGCTCAATGAGCACAAAAGTAATATCAGGACTAAAGCACCTAAATCAGTGGTGGCAACACACTTTGAGGCAAATCACCAAATAAGCCAATTAAAAGCCTGCATATTGGAAGTGGTGGAATAAAGTCATGACCGAGATAATAAGAAAGCGTTACTGAAGCGAGAGAACTATTGGATATATTTCTTACAAACCCTGAAACCGAGAGGATTGAATTTATTTATTGTGAAGCTTATAGAGCGCGCGGCTACCTCCGGCGGGGGTGTCCCGGCGCTAGGACTACTTATTTTCCCAGAGAGGGTTGCCTAGTTCATATCCATCTGTCTGAGAGCAAAGCTGCAAAAATCTTGCTGGTTAGTGCTTAGAAAACAGCCATGTTTTCAGTTTGCGGCGAAAGACTTGTTCAGATTCAGAGAACCTAAGGTCCGCTGGCAGGCTATTCCAAAGCTTGGCGGCCGTCACGGTGAAAGTTCTGCCGCCAGTACGCGTGAGCCTGAATCTGGGGACAATCAAAAGTTGAAGACTGTTGGATCTCAGATGCCTTGCTGAAGAGGATATCCTGAGCCTTTTGCTCAAATAGCCAGGGCCAGTGCCATTAATTGCCCTGAAGGCCAGGATCAAAACCTTGAAGTCAATACGACGGGCAATGGGAAGCCAATGCAGCTCTTCCCGGTAAGCTCTGACCGAGTTACGGGGAGGGATGTTACCTATAAGCCTTGCTGCCGCGTTTTGGATAATTTGAAGACGGTCAATAAGGTATTGGGGGGCACCGGCATAAAGGCTGTTGGCATAATCAAGGTGTGCCGTGATAAGTGCCTGGACCACAGTTTTTCGAGATGACTGAGGGAGATAGGGAAAGATCTTCCTGAGCATACGCAGTTTAGTAAAACAGGCAGCCGCAACTTTATTGACCTGGATTTTCCCGGATAAGGTGTTGTCAAATATGAAGCCAAGGTTGCGGGCAGATTGCACTGGTATGGGTGGTGGGTTAAGGACGGTGGGCCACCATAAAGTTGCTGGGGGAGTAGATTTCTGACTGAAAAAGAGAACCTCTGTTTTATCCGTGTTGAGGGCAAGATGGTTCACCGCCATCCAGGTACAGATGTTGCCGAGGCAGTTTCGAAAGTTGGAGAAGAGGGAGTCAGAATGATCTCTAAATGAAAAAACAAGCTGTGTATCATCAGCATAAGAGACCACCCTGACTCCACAAGCCTCAACTACCTCGGCAAGGGGGGCCAAATAAACATTAAATAATAAAGGGCTCAAGGCTGAACCCTGAGGCACACCACACAGGAGGGGTTTGAACGGACAGAATTTGGTTGCTATTTATGAACATTGCAATAATAGACTCTTGTACCTTTTAACACATAGTTCTGACTAGTCGCTGTTTTCTACCTTGTATATAACCGTTTCATCAATTATTTGCTTTAGATCTAATGTTTTATGTATCTAACCAGATGCTCTTTGACTTACTGTCCCTTAATCTTACAGATACGCCGTCCACTTAGGAATTAACATAAAAGGTTATTCCATTATTTAACTACACTGGTTACTAAATACAGATATGTCGCTTATAATTTAGCATACTATCCGATATTCACCCGAGTCCACATGGAATATTCAAAATACCTTAGTTGAGAGAGGTCCCTTTAATTTCAGTGTTTACTTCGTGTTTTCTCGCGATACGGTAAAACATCACGTCTTTCCCCAACTATATACGTCACACGCTGGTTTCCCCGCGTGATTTACTATGGCGGCAGCTTCGTAATCGGAGGCAGGCCCAATCGAAACACGGTAAGAATGTGAACTAGAATCATAGCAACAGTATTTCTGAGTCAGTATACATATTATCATTGTTCTTACGATTATACGTTTACTGTGGCAGCATTTTAGCAACATAGGATTGTCTCTATGATCCATTCCATTTAGCGAGCACCCTCAGCATTAACTTCCATTAGCCAGAGTAGTTGGTTGATATCCGTGCGTGTAGTTATCTGCCTTATTTAAAACAACACGCGCGACATTATTTACACATCATTGAGCGGCCTTTTGACATAATTTCGCAGTCAGTTTAGATTATCATTTACATGAAACAATGGGTTATTATACTTTGAACACCAATTCAGATCGTTCACACTATCATTGAAATGTGGTTACGATATGAATTTCTAGTATCTTGTTAAATATATGTTGATATTGAATATAATACATTGTGTAACACAGAGGAGTTATACATATATTCTTTACATTACAGACTTCCCTGATGAAGGCCTAGTGCCGAAATGCATTGGAAGGATTTTTGTGATTTATTTTAAATGAAGAATTACATTGTTGAGAAAATTTGAACAAACATTGAATTTCCATGAGAAGTATGAATAAAATACTTTGGATACAAACAAGAAACGTCTTTCAAGAATAACTGTATTGATAAACTTTCGCTGGAAGCTCCCAGCACTTAAGTCAGTGCCCCACACTACTCGGTGCTACCCTTTCTGATTTTCATTATACTCCCGAGCGGGGAGTAATCCTAGGAGCACGATACACTGAATTATTGTATGGAATTAAGCTAGCAGTGCACAGCCAATATCTGCTATAGTATCTCTGTTATAGACATAAGCGCCTGCCCTCCTCCCCGGTGGAGAGAGATATTCATGTAAGGAATGCTACAGGTCTGGCGTGTTACGCCTTCAAAAAGAACTGAAAGTAAAAGGGCCTGCAGTGCATTCTGGAATACTGTGAAGTTCTGGAAAGTTCTCCTAAAGGCACAGTATCCTGTTTTGAGCCACATAATGGCAGCCTATGGGGCTTGTCTGTCCATGTCTTCCTCTCTATCATTCCAGAGGGTTTTTGCTGCTGAAGCAAGGGAAATCTGGACAGACTTTTTGCTGTTTGTGGATTTTTGGTGGAATTTCTAGTTGAAGTACTGGACAGTGTAGCCTGGTTATATAGGCTGCATTATCTGTCTTTAATTCTC
Source organism: Lissotriton vulgaris (assembly GCF_964263255.1). Lineage (NCBI taxonomy): Eukaryota > Metazoa > Chordata > Amphibia > Caudata > Salamandridae > Lissotriton > Lissotriton vulgaris. Next base: position 1,629,432,684 of record NC_141685.1, on the reverse strand, counting down.
TCTTAAGTGTCTGTGCAGTTCTGCATTTTTGGACACATTAAGAGATTATTTTTGATTGCTCCGGGGTCCACGCACATGGGCGGGACTATTCACTAGATTATGACTATAACAGAGATACCCCTACTACAGAACTGGAGTTACAGGACAGAAACTACTCCTTATAACAGACGATATTCTGCCATGACTGTTCTTTAACAATCGATGCGGGAGAAGGCAACCTTTCTGGTATAATATCCTAAGAGTGACTGCGGTGCGGGGCTGAAAATGGCCTCCGGCGTGTAGCGTTGTCGACGCGACGCTATACGCCAAAAAGGTCGCCTTCGCCGCCGCCGCAGCCTGTGCCTCGGGCAGTGTAGGAGGGGGGACAACTGGGAGGGGTCTGAGGACCCTCTTGCACGGCAGTGCGAGTTGAAACAGGAGTGGGCAGAAGAGTCGGAGGATGCAGGTGGCCTTGACCTCTCCTCTGAGCCTGGTTTCCTTTCTCCTCCTGCTGTGGCCATGGAGGAGGGCACCCCATACACTGTGGTGCTCCTTATAGCAGCTGAGGCCCTTGACCTTGACCTGACTTACGGTAACTCTAAAAACTAACCTCCTCACTGAAGTCCTTCAGTTGGCGAAAAGCTCTATGGAGCCTCTGCTACCGTTCAATGAGGCGTTAACGGATGTGTTAATGGGCACCTGGTCTAGGCCATCCATGGGGGTGCCTGTGGATAGGAACGTGGTCAGGCGTCATCGCCCGGCCCAGGGTGACACTGCCTTTTTAATGACCCACCCAACTCCGGAGAGCTGGTCATCCAAGCCTCCACTCCCAAAGCGCATCCCCTACCACCCCGCCAGATAAGGAATCTAAGAAGCTGAAACAGTTTGGCAACAAACTGTTTTCCTCTGCCAGCTTAGGGCTGCGGTCGGTGAACACTGCATGCCTCTTGGGCCGCTACTCTCACACTGTGTGGGACGTCATTGGGCAGACGCTGCCTCAGTGTCTGGAGGAAGTTCGGGCAGTGCTTTTGCCAAGCTTTGGCTGAGGGGAAAGATGCAGCAAAGTTCGCCATCCGGTGTGGACTGTACACCGCAGACTCTTAGGGTAGGGCAATTTCCACCACAGTGGCTCTACGTCGTCACGCCTGGTTATGGTCCAATGGATTATCAGGGGATGTTCAGAGTTCCTTTATGGACATGCCTTTTGATAGTACCTGCCTGTTTGGCAGATAGTGCGCCGGAGCATTTTAAGGACTCCTGGGCTACGGCCAAGTCCTTGGGTGTCTCCACCACGCGCCCCGCCACGTCTGTTTTTCGTTCCTTTTGTGGCCACGGAAGGGGCGCCCGACACGTGCGTTCAGCCAAAAGCCTGCGCGGAACCAACCTCAGCGCGGATGTGGTTCCCGCCGCGGCGGGACAGGGGGCCAGTGTGTGGGACAGTCCACTTCCGCTCCCGCAGCATCCGCCTCAAAACCTTCCTAGTCTGAGCTTTAGGGTGCACCCCACGCTGGTGGGCGGCAGAATTCGCCATCACCTCCTCCACTGGCGTTCTGTCACTTCGGACAGGTGGGTGCTGCAAATCGTCAGAAGGGGCTACTCCCTCCCCTTCGAGTCTGTCCCCCCCCCCCCACCCACCATGCCACCTCAGTTCCACCGCATGTCAGGGGATCACTTTGCGCTTCTCCAACAAGAAGTCACGGGCCACTTGGCCAAGGGGGCCATTGAGCGCGTTCCTGGGCCAGAAGTAGGACGTAGTTGTTGTTCCCACTATTTTCTTACTTTCTGGTCCCTAAGAAGGACAAAGGGGGCCTGCGCCCCATCTTGGACCTTTGGAACGTCAACGGCTTCCTCCGGAAGGAGAAGTTCAAGATGTTTACTCTAGCTCAGGTCTTGGCTGCCCTCGACCCTGAAGACTGGATGGTAGCGTTTAGACTTGCAGGACGCATATTTGCATTACCTGCGGTTCACAGTGGGCCAAGAGCACTTTCAGTTTGCCGTGCTCCCCTTAGGCCTTACCAGTGCCCCTCGGGTGTTCACGAAAATGTTGGCGGTGGTCGCAGCCCATCTGCGCAGATCAGGGGTTCCAGTCTTCCCCTATCTTGACGACTGGCTGTTGAAGGCGGGCTCGCCCCAGGCAGTCGTCTCCCACCTCCAGACTACGGCCGACATCCTGCATTTGCTGGGGTTCTCCATCAATGTGCCGAAGTCGCACCTGAGTCCCTCTCAGAAGCTCCCCTTCATCGGAGCGGTTCTGGATTCGACTCAGTTTCGGGTTTATCCTCCCGAGCAGCGAGTCCGGAATATTCAGGCTATGATTCCGATCTTTCAGCCTCTCTCCCGGGTTTCAGTCAGGATGGCCCTTCGGCTACTGGGCCTGATAGCCTCCTGCATCCTGCAGATCACCTGCAGATGGCATATGCGGGCTCTGCTGTGAGACCTGAGGTTCCAGTGGGCACAGCATCAGGGCAACTTGTTCGATCATGTCCAGATCTCAGAGGGTACTGCACGACAATTGCAGTAGTGACTCACGAAACGCGATTGGGTCTTTGGCAGATCCCTCCCCCCTACCCCAACCAAACCATACAGTGGTGACGGGTGCGTCCCTCCTGGGATGGGGCGGCCACTTGGGAGAGGCGGAGATCAGGGGCCTCTGGTCTCCGGCAGAGTCCCGACTCCATATCAATCTTTTGGAGCTTCTGGCGATCCGACTTGCACTGAACGCTTTCCTTCCCTCTGTCTGTGGAAGTGTTGTGCAGGCGTTCACGGACAACACCACTGCCATGTGGTATTGCAACAAACAGGGAGGGGTGGGGTCGTGGACCCTATGTCAGGAGTGTAGGGAAGTGGGTTTCTGTTGCAGTAACCCGCCCCCCTCACCCCCCCCCCCTCCCCCCCCCACCCCTACACACTTTTTGCCTGATATCTGATGCACTTTTCCCTGGTGTGTCCTGGGTCCCTGCCAATAACAAACCGGGAGTCTGAATGCCTAATATAAATGAAAAGGCACAACACTTCTCCCAATGGTAGAGTGTATCAAATGTACTACAATCAGCTAAATATAAGGAACAACACCCACCAGACCAAAGACTCTCTGTGAAAATATGGTAGGGGTCAGCCACATAGTTAGAATCTGGATAACCATCAACTCATCCAGGTGATCAATTCTATCATTTGGTCAACCAGTTACAGGGGATGGTGAACCACTTGATCTTAGAGGACACCACGCCATTTTGTGCAAGGCTTGATCCCGGCCAAAAATCACTAGAGAAGAGTACAATGGGCAGTTGCTACTAAGTGCCCATTGAAAAAAAGAGAAAAGAAAGAAAGAAAGCAATGCAAGGGAAAGTGAATTAAAATAAGATGATGTGTCCCACTAAAGAATATTTTTATTAAGAGTGCGGACACACCCCCTACTTAAAAACAGAACAGTGCAAACTGCAGCTTAAACAAATAACTGCCATAAAGGGGCCAACATGTTTCAGCCAAGCGGGCTATGCTTCCCTAGGCTTTCTTCTGGGCCTCTGTTCTCAATATTGCTACTGCGTGTATTGGTGAAATTAACATAAAAATAGACACAACAGTGAAGATAAGTACTTGCTGTGATACAGTGAATGAATAAACAATCTGTTCCTCCACATCAAGGGATGCGTATGACATCTGTGATGAATCAAAACAAACATGTATTGTTCTCTAGTTCCTTTGTACATTCCTTATAATATAATACAGATAGATAAAAAACTTAAATACGCTCACCCTGCTTGACAGGGGACTGGACCTCACCTCACCTGGACCATGCTCAGGATATTGAGGCCCGCTCTATGAACGGTGAGAGAAGAATAGTGGTGTAGAACCATGGAATTGAAAGGTAATCAATGTCAACATGAGATACTCACTCCAAGTCTCTATTCATACATTCTAACTCCATAGAAAGTAAATCATCTAGGCAGACTCTCCATGGAGTTTTATACACATCCCTGTGTGCCATGCCCAAAACACACTGCCATGGCATACCTCAGTCACCCCTCTAGCTGGTTTCCCTATGCCAGTGGTGTGGGTACAAGCGCATGAGCCCTGTACCCCTACAGTACCCAGGTCCATTTCTGGGCACTGTAAGTGCAGTGCTGCCATTAATAGTATATGATGCTGGGAGGTCGGCAACATGAACTCCACAGCACTATAATGGCTACACTGAAGACTGAGAAGTTTGGTATCAAACTTCTCAGCACATTAAACCCACACTGATGCCAGTGTGGGATTTAAAGTAAAATGCACTTAGAGTTGCCCCCTGAAACCTAACCAACTCCCAGTATCCTGACTGAGAGGCTTCCACCCACCAGACATGTTGGTGGACCCCTGGGTAGAGAGCCCACCGCTCTCTTGGGCCTGCAACAATGCACATCCTGGGACGAGGTGCTAGGTCTCCTCCCCCAGGATGGGCAGGTGGAGCTTCAAAGACATGCCACCTTTGTGAGCTTCCCCAGGCCTCTTGCTGTACTCACCAACTGGCCCCCACCCGTTCTCACCCCCACCCTGGCGGTAAGACAGGTGGGAAAAACAAAGTAAGGGAAGGGGGTGTGCCAGCCTCTGCCAACTCCACCCTTCAGGTGAGAGAGGTGAGGTAAAGCACAACCCGGCTCTCGCCATTTTGAGAATGGAGAGCCCTACCCAATTAGAGCTAGGCTCCTGCCTTCCTCCCACTGGAGAGTGGCAGGCTAAGGGGTGTAGTCACCTCAGGACAGAGACCCATTGGTCCCTGCCCTTGCCCTAACTGTAACCCTGAACCTTCCTTCCTCAGTTCCCAATTTAAAACAAGAAAAAGAAACAAGAAGACCTGCCGTGCAGTTGCTAACAAGAGGATGACACCAACTGTCTTGGCCCCAGCCCCACCGGCCTGTTGATCCTTGAACCTGCTCCTGCCAAAACCCCAGCGTATCCTGCGGACAGCAATCTCGAAAACCCCGGAGGACCTGCCTGCCTTGCTCATCTAAAGACTGGGACTCCCATGAGCAGTGGTTCTGCTCAAATGGCAACAACCCCTGGTGCTAGCCAGATACCGCAAATTCAGCACACTCTGCACCTGCCAAGTCCATCCTGTGCCTGAGTGAACCAGGACCACGAGGACGTCACCCCGGTGACTGTGACCCGGAATCCAGTGCCCAAAGAACCCTACTCGACGATCCTGACGACTCCTGCAGCCTCACAACAAGGGAAGCCTCCAACCGCTACCAGCTGAGGGTAAGATTTCCCGACTTCCAGAGACACCCCTGCACCCGGCGCCTCACGGCCCCCTGTGCCCAACTCCTGGGTGTCTACCTATCCTCCAAGATCCCAACTTACCTCTCGTAGTGGTGGTCGCACCTGAAGAATCTCTATCCCGAGTCTGCAGCCTTTGTTCAACTTCCAGCTTTCCCATTTATTAACATTGGCGCCCGAGGGCCCAAAAGCACCCTGCACCCAGCCACCCGAGTGCCGCTGGAAGTACAGCAACTACCCTACTCTACTTCCCCACTTGCCCTGTGTAAGTGACCAGGAGCTCAGCTCCCACAGCCGCGTGGCCTGCCTGCTAGCAGCCACCAACCGAAGGACCCCTATCCTCCATAAGATAACATTGGGCCTGCTCACTCTGCACCCTGCTGCCTCTGTGCCTCTGAGGGTGTAAAAACTGTACCTACCTGACCCTGGGAGACCCCGGAGTTTATGCCCAGACCTTAACTCTGTCTGCCGAGTACTTACCCAAAAGCCAATAACTCACTTTTCTTCCATAGGAGAACATTGACTGGTTTCACTCAGTATTTCTTCTACGTGTGGAGTTTTGAAACTTTAAATTATTATTTAAAATCAGCCGAACATCGAATTCCGATTTACTCAACTGTTATCAGGAGAGATCTCAGTGCTGTATCTTTCAGCCCAGCACTGAACCTGAAAAGTAATTATAACTGTGATTTATTGTTAACTCCCTTTTCCTCCATAGGAAACTATTGTCTGGTTTTCATCAGAAAATCTTCTAAGTGTCCAATTTCCAAACTTACAAATATTCCTCAAAAATCGCCTGTATGACTTAATTGCATTCATTCAATTGTTTACCGGAGATGCAGAAGTGCTGGATCCAGGATCCAACACTGAGTAAGAAAAAGTAACGATAGCATTACTTACCTGCTAAGTGAATTTCCTCCCGTAGGATAACATTGGTGATACTATGTGAAAATGTTTCTTAAGTGTCCACTTTTAAAATACAATAATATTCCTTAAAAATCCCAACTGTAACCAAAATGCTTTGACTTAATAGTTAACAGTAGATGTCCCAGGACTGAATCTAGAATCCAGTCCTGTGGTTAGAAAAGTAATGCCTAAAGTAATTCATTGCATTTAACTCGAATTTCCCTTTTTGCTCAATGTCACATTGTGTTTGAAATTGTGTTGCCTATTGCAACAACTGTAACTATTGTACTCAAGTCTATTGCCTATTTGAAAAGTATTTAACTTAAGTAACTCGTTCTGAGAAAGTATATTTTGATACCTATTGTTGGTTCCAAAATAAAACAACGACCTATTTGTATACAAACAATTGGCCTAGAGTTCAGTTCTTGAGTGTGTGAGACCATTTGCTGACTGAGTGTGTACAACAAATGCTTTACACTGTCCTCTGATACTGCCTTCCTGCTCGACCAAGCTACCACTTTAGAGAGTAAGGTTATATCTAACTTTAGCCTCTGCCATTCCTCTGGGGACTGTGGACACTGTGCACACTGTTCAATTTTGTGGAACATAATCACTCAGCCAATGACATACAATGGACAGTTTTTGAAGCCTTCACCACCATCACTATGGAGGCTCTATTTAGAAAAGAACAATGTTGGGTCTTCAAATTGGTAGGGCACATAAGGAGTCTCAATTAAGATATCCCCTGGGCGTAACTCAATCACTAGATACCTGTGCTGCCCCCCAGAACCAGTTTACCTCTCTAAATTCTGTATCCCGAGTAGGCTTAACCCATAACTCTAGAGATTCTGTGCCCCTTACAGAGTCACTGTACCAGATTCTACTCTGTGTCTCCAGCACGTCATGATCTCAGGTTGGAGATCCTTCAACTGTACTTTCCGTCCTCCTACCACTCACCAGCAAGTCAACCGCAATATAGCCTCTGCGTGGCAACTCCAACTAGGAGTTATATCAGCACCTCACACTTACCCCTTCCTCTCAGTCTCCCGCCCTAGAGTCACTTTAATTTATTCATTTAATTTAATTTAAATTTGTTATACTCCTTTGGCTATAGGGAACACCCTTACACCAACTAGGGCAATATCTCCTGTGGTCATTACACTCCTCTCTGTAATTTTATTTTATTTAATTCTCATTTGTTATACTGCTTTTGGCTACAGGGAACACCTTTACACCGCCTCGGGCAATCTCTCCCGTGGTTATTACACTCCTCTCTGTTCCTTGGCTGTCCCTGCACGACGAGTGTACATTTCAATAAAGTTTTCCTGACTGCATCCTTCCAAGATGGCCGCCCAAGCATTAGCACTCTAGCTTCTGCTATAAAGACGAGTAATCGGAAGTCTTCCCCACGGGTCCCGGAGGAAGGGTAGGACGCAGGCAAGTTGCCCCTAGAAGCCTGTAAGTATGTCTTGCATGCAGGAGCCTTAAAACTACCGGTAAGCCACCTGAGCACCTCTTAACCCAACTTAAATACTTCGCACATCCCTTTACAGATCACCGGAGCAACGACGTGCTCTGGCCAGCCCCGTCGGCCTCAGACGCTCGTACAAGGGGTGAGTCCATGCGACTATCGGGAGTATGTTCATGTTTGTATGTGCGTTTTTAGACTGGGCCCAACGCGTCTGATAGCTAAGCACACAAAATTGCTTCACTGCCTTACCGCCGGCTACCCGCGCCTGCATTTTGTTTTTGTTTTTGTACTTGTTTTTATTTTGTTAAACCTTTGGTTTTAACCTTTACCATTAGCACTCTAATTCGATTGCCAACATGGCATTGGGGGGGTTTGCTTTCACCTTAGTTCAGCGATTCCCAGTCGCTCAGTGATTACACCACCCACAGAGCCAGCAAACTGTTCGTATTCAATTGTGCAGTCAACTTTGAGATCACCAATTTCAGGCAGCCACTTCATGCACCAGCCCAGCGTTAACTCCTACTATCATGTTTTTAACATTAAGATCGGAGTATTTTTGTACATCATCATGTACTTTTAAACTGATGTTACCAGCCTTGGTATAATGGTACATACGCACGCACAGCAGGGGTGTGTTACTTGGGAGTTTAGTCACCATACTGCACATCATGTATGAACATAACTTAAAACAGCTCAGTGGTCATTTATCACTATTTAATGTATGTAACCCTTTTAACTGTCCAGCGGCTGCCATGACCTTAACAATTGCATTGTCACCTGATTTGCCTTTTTCACTGCCTTAACTGCCCAACACAGTGAACTAACTTACATGTATTCATGACAAAGGGCATTCCCACTTTAGTTTCAAACAAACCGATTACTAGTGGTGAAATCCACTCCTCTGACCCAGCTACCCTATGGATGTACTTGTTATAATGTTATTAAATTGTTTGGATACCAAGATGTAGTATCACGCTGTATTGCTACCACTGGCAATACCTTTCATCCAACCAGGCCTATGTTCTAACGCCCTGTTGTGTTGTCATTTTCCCTCTTGTTTCTCCTTTCTTTTATAGGTCTACTGATCGCCCCAGTACACGTCTATTAGGCCTTCCTACCTCCCTGGAAATTTGTCACTATACTGAATACCAGGTAGAAGTGCACCTCTTCACATGTTACTGGTCCGGACGAAGTGCCAATTGACCCGTTAGGGGCAAACCAGGCACGAAACATGTTGACCATTCACTCATAATTTGACCGTTGAGGAACATTATTTTCCATACAGGGGCGCACACACAGTTTTTAATTAGGTGGGAGCTAGATGGCTTATTAAAATTTGACCCAATAGGACTGCTCCTTACCTATTTTAACTATCTCACTCCCTTGTGCACTACCTGGCCCCACACCCGCACACACCTTACGGCTTCTTCTTCAAAAGATCCCCGCCAAAGAGCTCCGGTTTCAGGAGCCTATCCGGCATTGCAGCGCCGGCCTGACAAGGGGCAACAGCACAATGATGAAGCATGACACCTTTCATAATGCCTCAATGGGACTTAAATCTTGTCTTGACCTACCCGATTTGCGCTCCCTTTGAGCCCCTTCATAACTGTCTCTGGCGGCTTCTCACGCTAAAGACGGCTTTCCTGGTAGCTATCACCTCTGCCAGAAGAGTGAGTGAGCTCCAGGCTCTTTCTTCTAAACCTCCTTTTCTTTCTGTTCATCCGGACAAGGTGGTTTTAAGGACTCGTCCTTCGTTCTTGCCAAAGGTTGTCACACCCTTCCACATCAGTCAGACCCTCACTTTGCCCACCTTCTTTCCGCCTCCGCATCCTTCAAAATAGGAATAGAGGCTCCACCGTCTGGGCTCAAAACATGTGCTCTCGTTCGATCTGTAGTGCACACAACAGTTCCGAGTGGATGACCAACTTTTTGTTGGCTACGTGGGTGCCAAAAAAGGTTGGGGCATGCACAAACGAACCATCTCTCGGTGGGTCCTTCTGTGCATCAAAGCATATTACCCGTTGGCTAAGAAGGAGCCTCCTGTGGGGCTGCGTACCCATACTACCAGGGCAACGGCAGCCACTACTGCCTTGGGACGCGGCGTTCCCTTGCAGGACATTTGTCAGGCAGCTATGTGAGCCTCGCTGCACATGTTTCCGGTCCAGGGAAGACATGGCTTGGCAGTTCGGGCTGGACTGTTCCCATGAGGCACAGGGTCAGACTGATTTGCATATAGCCATGTCTGAACTGGGGTGGCAGAGTGGGCTAAAGAACGGTGATGGATTAAACCCAGATCTTTTGACTGGGTGTGAGTGTTTGATTGATTCAGATGCTCTGTCCATCACCACCCCCTTTTGGCCCGCTTTTGGCCGCCATAAGTGTGGCAGGGTATGCTCAGACATGAGTCCCTTGCTCACTTTGCCACTGGATTCAAGCAAGCCGGGCTGAAGACGGCTGGAATGCCAGAAACCGGTCCTCGGAAGCTTGTTTCTGGTCCAGGGAAGACATGGCTTGGCAGTTCGGGCTGGACTGTTCCCATGAGGCACAGGGTCAGACTGATTTGCATATAGCCATGTCTGAACTGGGGTGGCAGAGTGGGCTAAAGAACGGTGATGGATTAAACCCAGATCTTTTGACTGGGTGTGAGTGTTTCATTGATTCAGATGCTCTGTCCATCACCACCCCCTTTTGTACCACATGTTTACCAAGCATTACTGCCTTGACAGTCAAGTCCAGAGAGACTGCTTCTTTGGCCGTTCTGTTCTCCGTGACTTTCTGGTGTAATCTTGTTTGCAGACCCACCACCGGGGTTGGTATTGCTGGGATATCTATTCTAAGGTAAGGAATCTATCACTAACGTGTATCTTTCAGATGCACAAGTTACTACTTGTGTAATGATATATCTGTAAGAGACATTAGTTAGTGATAGATTCCTTACCGCCCCATCCATCCTCCCCATTCTGCAAACTGATTACTAGGGTTAAGGACAACAATTTCAGGGCGCTAAGTTTCATGGCACCAGTGGTCAGTTTCTTGCATGGCTCTGCGTTCCTGGTTCGGGAAGTCATGTACAGAACTGATGTCAGCGCGCATGGGTGGCGCCAAAGTAGTCTCTGTGACATCATCTCAGCGCATACGACGCCGGACAAGGAACCGCACAACGCCACCTTCCGATGCGCAGGGGTACTGCTGACTAAAAACCTTCCGGATCCAGTTTGACGCCTGGGGATATTCTAAGGTAAGGAATCTATCACTAGCTATTGTCTCTTACAGATATATCGTTACACAAGTAGTAACTTGTGCATTGCGAGCACTGGCCCATCCTGGGGGAGGAGGTGTGCCACCTCTGCCCAGGATTATCCTCTTTTCTGGTCCCAGAGAGCAGAGGCTCTCCACCCAGGTGTCCAGAATCATGTCTGTATGTGGCAGGCTGCCTAAAGTCAGTCAAGGCTCACACCAGGGTCGGTAGGTTTTCAGGAGGCACTTCTGAGGTGTGCTCTGAGTACATGTTAATAAATCTCACACTGGCATCAGTGACGGGGGGCCTGAAGGGCCAATTGTGGATCAGTTTTAGGGAAAAAACACTGGTACATGAAACGTGGACTGCAGGGCAAAGTTCCAATACAAAAGCCAGGCACAAAGGGGGTGGGGGGGTGGGGGGTGGTACTGCAACACAACCCATTTTCTCACACCCCCCTCCTCAATCTTGCTCCTGAATTTTGCTGACTTCGCTGCCGATCACGCAGCTGATTCCGGCACAACCCCAGTTTCCAGGGCCTTCAGCAATACTGCTTCAGATTGAGGAGTTCCATGCAGCTACGCACCGGATCTCAAGTTTCCTGCCTCTCCCTCTGGTATGCCTTTAGGCCCCTATGAGCTGAGAGGCCTTCCACCTGCGATGCCGCTGGCAAGTTTGCACTCAGCTCCAGTTTGGTCGTCCGAGACTATTATGCCTGAGGCTCTTGTTCCTACTCTGCTTCCGACACCCAGACCCAGACCCACAGGCACGTGGCTTCTGATGACAGCTTTGCCACCTGAGAAAGTGGCTCCATTTGTTCTCTCCAGTGGCGAGTTGATGCCTGTCCGACCTCTTCCAATGTCTCACCCCAGTCACAGCTCCCCCCACCTGAATCACACTAGGTCAACAACACTCTCTGCATTCCCTTTTTGAGACCGATTCGGTCAATGACTGTGACCTTTGTAATGTGTTTGCTCAGCCCTAACAGGATGACAATTGGTATGAGGACTTTTGGGAGGCCTGTGCCCTCTATACCTCCCCAGAGAATGGTATGTTTTATCCCCTTGGTCCAGCCATAGAGGAATCAGTTTCCTTTCCCATGGTGATGCGTATGGCAGCAGAAGTACTTGACTTCCAGGTCCACACCTTGGAGGTTAAAATCAGTGTCTTGACAGAAGTCCTCCAACCGGGGCAAACTGCCTTTCCTTCAATTTAACGAGGCACTGACTGATAACCTTATTGGGGGATTAAGCTAAACCTTGCTTTTTCTCCCCCCTGGACCAGCCACAGAGTAATCAGTTTCCTACGCCATGCTGATTCTTAAGGCAACGGAAGTGCCTGACCTTTTGCAGCATTGGCCGAGGCTCGCTTTACTGCTAACTTGTCGAGCTCCCACTTGGGACCCCATTAGTTTCAGGGTAGAGGCCATGTTGCCCACTGACCCCGTAGCCAAGGTCAGCAAGCCTTAAAACTCCAGCAGCTCCAATTGCCAAACCTGTTTAGTGGGCCCTTACAGGGGCGCGCACAGCCTCTGTGAGGCCAAATCCACTGATTCTTACTGGTCTGACAAGTGATGGCGGTGGTGGCAGCACACCTTCCGAGGTCAGGCGTGCCAGTTTTCCCTTCACGAAAACAGCTTGCTGTTGAAGGCGGGCTAGCCACAGGCAGTCGTCAACCCCCTCCAAACTACGGTGAACCTACTGTCCTCTTTAATGTTCACTATCCACACGCCGAAGTCTCAGATGCTCCCCTTCATTCATGCTATTCTGGGCACAGTTCAGGTTTATTCCTTTACCCTGTGAAAAGAGTCCAGGACATTCAGACTATGATCCCAGTCTTTTAGCCTTGACTCTGAATTTCAGTGAGGTAGACTGAGGCTCTTGGGACTTGAAGACTTTAAAAATCCTGTTGAGCACACCAGGCATTTGCGAGCTATTCTGTGGGAACTGAAGTCCCAGTGGTCCCAACATCAAGGATACCTCTCTGGCTCAGATTTCGGAGAAGACTGCAAAAGATCTGCAATGCTAGACCACGATTGGGTTAGCGGCAGACCCCTGTCGCTTTCCCACCCAGAGCTGACAATGGTGACCGTACATCGCATCTGGGTTGGGGCATCCATCTGAAAAAGGTGGAGATCAGACGCCTCTGGTCTCTGACAGAGTTGTGGCCCCACATCAACCTTCTTGAGCTGAGGGCCATCCATTTGGTGCTGAAAGCCTTCCTTTTGTCCATTGAGAGGAGGCTGGTACAGGTGCTCCCAGATAACACCACCTCCTTGTGGTACTGCAACAGATGGCAGGTTGGGTTCATGGAGCCTGTGGCCGGAGGTCTTGCGCCTGGCTGAACCACCAAGTAATGTTCCTGCGGGTTACCCACCATTTAAGCTCATTGTATGCCAAGGCGAACAAGCTCAGCTGTCGATGCCTAGCGGATCACGAGTGGCAGTTACACATAGAGATGAGTCCATGGCTTTTCCATAAATGGGGAGAACCTTAGCTCGATCTTTTTTCCACCGCCAAGAACACGACATGTCAGCACTTGTACGCTTTGGAGTTTCCAAGGCGTCTCTCGCTCAGAACCATGTACTGCCTTGAGTGTAACTCGTGACTACCATATGCCATTTTCACTGATAATACTTCTGCCCGAGTTCTCAAGGAGATCAGGACAGCCTGAGCCCAAATCATTCCAGTGGCTCCGGGTTGGGCAGAGATAGTATGGAATCCCCAAAACTCCTGGGTTTCAGCACATGTCCTCCCCTCCGGCTGCCCTGCTGGGAGGCCCATCTGTTTCAACAGGTAGGGTTCTGCATCCTGATCTTTGCAATCTCCACCTTCATGCTTGGAGATTGAGTGGCGACAGCTGAACACCTTAGACATTCCTCCAGAGGTGATTGACGTAATCTTGGCAGCTAGGCATCTCTTGATCAAAATCGTATATGCCTGTCTCAGAGACAAATTTATGGTTTGGTGCGGTACGTGACCGATTGAGCCCCCTCCAGGCCAAGCTATCTGGCATGCCCCTTGTTTGTTTTGTCTCTTGCCTGACAAGGCTTTACTTTGGGCATAGTTAAGGGTCACCTTCAACCCTCTTACGGGCCCAAGATAACCCTCGTAGTTTAAGTCACTGGTTGTGATACTATTTTTGAAAGGGCTCATACAGGTTTCCCCTTCTTCTTTTGTCATGCCCCAATGGGAGGTTAATTTGGTCCTAATTTATTTAATGTGTACTCCGAGCAGCTTTGCAGCTGTCCTGTATGGATCTTTACTATTAAGACTGTGTTCCTCATCGCCATCACCCTGACATGCGAGTGAGCTTCAGGCTCTTTGCCTCACCCCACCTTAGACGACTTTTTTCCCAAACTGGTTCTGCAAACTCTGTATCCTTCTTGCCAAAAGTTCTGATGCCTTTCCATGTCGGTCAAACCATCACCTACCTGCGTTCTGTGTTCCGCCTCACTCCTCCAAGGAGGAGGAGAGACTTCATTGCTTCGACATCAAAAAGAGTGCTTGCCTGCAGGCACCGACCGCACTGTCCGGTTCACTGATCTGCTGACCACTGGGTCCACCAACACAGCAGCAGCCAAGGAGGTGGTCACGGAGTGTCCAGGGGGCCATCCCTTTTGACCCATTCAGTCTTCGAGATGCCAATCCACACCAGAGGCTGCCTGCACCAATACCTGTGGTAACGCAGCCTGTTGCAAGCACCAAGGCTGGTTTGTGTTCAGTCTGAATACCACTGCTGCCAAAACTGACCTGCACATCGAGGGACTCCAACAGAGGCTGGCTCCATGCCAGAAGTTGTCCTGCTGTGTGTCTTCTCCCTGTTCTGCAGGTGCACCGAGAACTGTGAGAGCCTCAAATTCGCCGACCTTCCGGACAAAGTAGCTGCGCACCCCAGCTAGTCAGTTGAAACCAATGGTGTCTCTGTTGTCCTGAGACCCTTAAGAGCCGAGCCCCCATTTCGGTTCTGTCAGACCAATCCCCCTTTGCAGCCTTTCTTTGCAGGTACTGTTCCCCATTGACTTCAAGGTGTTGCGTTCGAGGCTACCACTGCTGAAAGCACCTCTGCACCCTGATGTCCCTGGGCAGGTAAACCTGAGCTCTTGGTGCTTTCTTCAACGACGGCCTCTATTTACCTTAAGTCCAGAATAACAGTCCTGTAAGTCATTTTCAAGTGACTCTGTGCAGTGTGTGTTTCTACCATAGGATAACATTACTGCGTTCGAAGCTCATGCATCAGCTGTATTTTCTAAGTTTCTGAAAATCGCTAACAAGAAAAGTAGCTGCTCCTGAAGATCTTGGTGTTTAAATAATAGACTAATCTGTGTTATTTTGATAAATTGGTGTTGGATTTCTTTGAGTGTGTGCTTCATGTATTGACTCTGTGTGTGCCACAAAAGCCTGCTTGACCACACTACTACAGAGCACTTTAGGATTGTTAAAATAAGCCCCTGTGCAATAGTAAAGAATACCTGTACTCTCTGCACAGTGCACCTCATTTTTGTTCACTATATAAAGAGCCAGCTTCTTGCAGGCACCACTAGCCCTGGATAAACAATCCTAGTCCTGGGTGCCAGCTGTAGTCCAAAAACTCCTTACAGTGGACTCGGGTGGCTTCTCCTCCCAGCTGGGCATCGTATCTCCCAGGCCCAGGAAGTTCTCAACATCCTACTTTGTACAGGGGCTTTCAAGTGGAGGTGGAAAGTTCCAGAAGGTAATCACCTCTGCCTAATCCTAGAGTGACTAGACCCATGCCCCAACATTCCTACACAGCATTCTGACACTTTTCAACATGCCAATTTGAAGTAGTTTGCTGAAAATGTTTATCTGAGCACTTCATCCCTGCTCTTGTCCCTCCAAAGCTTCAACAGGGACCCCCGTCTGTGATTGGCTCTGAGGTCTTACTACCCTCTTTTGTTTCTGTGGGAGTGAGGTGCAGTGTGAATGCTAATTGGCACCTGCAGATTCTGTGTTCACCCCTTCCCAGCAAGCGCTGTCAAGATGGCTCTATTGTGTGAAGATGCCTTTGATTCTCCTGCTAGCCAGAAAACCTCATGCCTTTGATCATAATCTGTGTGAAACCCTAAAACAGAATACCTGTCAACAAGCATTAGCTCAGTCTGATGACAATCCACCCTTATAGGCCTCCTGGCTTTAACATATCCATTTCACAATTACTAAATCAGGTCTAATCCCTTTATTGTAACTTCCCTTAATTGACAATCCAGTACAATTCCCTTAATCAGTGTCTTGTCACCATAACCAACTCAACACTGCTGTATTAAGCATACACTTTCCTACAAGGCAAAATGTGTAATACCAGAACGCCTTTTCATTGGAAGCACAAAACCTCTACCTAATCAAAATCTGTACTCCCGGGATCAATGTTTTGGTGGATCCAAAGCCCATCTGTCAATAGTGCTTCTTAAAGCTTTTTTCTCTTGATCACGTGAGCTCTGTGTAGGAAGGTGGATACCGGACTATGGTTACCCCAGATTTTTTGCCTAGTGTTTAGCTGTTTTTCGACTTAGTTGGCCTGGGATCCTGCTAATCAGGGTCCCAGGCTATCTGCTCTCTCTGTAAAATGGACTCCATGTACCCTAGGTACATCTCCAATTGGATATTGGGTCACCTTATCACAGAGGTCTTCAAACTTTTTGATGCCGAGACCACCTTGTAAAACCTTTTTAGGCGTAAGGACCGCCTTCCGACAAAAGTTAATTCATCCATGCAACCTTTTATCCATTCATACATCCATCCACCCTTTCATCTTCCCATCCTTCATCCACCCACCCTTTCATCCTCCCATCCATACATCCATCCTTCACCTATCTACCCTTTCATCCATCCATCCACCCACCCTTTCATCCATCCATCTACCCATCATTCATCCCCCACCTTTTCACACATCCATCCATCATTCATCCATCCACCCTTACATCCATCCATCCTTCATCTGTCCACCCTTTCATTCTTCCATCCATATATCTATCCTTCACCAATCTATACTTCATCCATCCACCCTTTCATCCTTCCATCTATACATCCATCATTCATCATCCACCCTTTCATTCATCCACTCATCATTCATCCACCCACCTTTTCACACATCCATCCATCCATACATCCATCATCCATCCATTCACCCATCCTTTACCCATCCACCCTTCCTTCCATCCACCCATCATTCATCCACCCACCTTTTCACACATCCATCATTCATCCATGCAACCTTTTATCCATTCATACATCCATCCACCCTTTCATCCTCCCATCCATACATCCACCCTTCATCCATCCACCCTTTCATCCTCCCATCCATACATCCATACTTCATCCATCCACCCTTTCATCCTCCCATCCATACATACATCCACCCTTTCATCCATACATCCATCCACCCACCCTTTCATCCATCCACCCATCATTCATCCCCCACCTTTTCACACATCCATCCATGCATCATTCATCCATGCAGCCTTTTATCCATCCATACATCCATCCACCCTTTCATCCTCCCATCCATACATACATCCTTCATCCGTCCACCCTTTCATCCTCCCATCCATACATACATCCATCCTTCATCCATCTACCCTTTCATCTTCCCATCCATACATCCATCCTTCATCCATCCACCCTTTCATCCTTCCATCCATACATCCATCATTCATCCATCCACCCTTTCATCCATCCATTCACCCATCATTCATCCACCCATCTTTTTACATATCCATCCATCCATTATTCATCCATCCACCCTTTCATCCATCCTTCATCCGTCCACCCTTTCATTCTTCCATCCATACATCTATCCTTCACCAATCTATCCTTTATCCATCCACCCTTCCATCCATACATCCATCCTTCATCCATCCATCCTTTCATCCATCCATTCACCCTTCATTCATCCACCCATCTTTTTACACATCCATCATTCATCCATCCATCTATCCTTCCGTCCACCCTTTCATTCTTCCATCCATACATCTATCCTTCACCAATCTATCCTTCATCCATCCACCCTTTCATCCTTCCATCCATACATCCATCATTCATCCATCCACCCTTTCATTCATCCATCCACCCATCATTCATCCACCCACCTTTTCTGTGCCTCTCCCATGGGGGGGGGGTCAGTATCTCTGTGTCGTCTTCCTTCTTCTTTCCCACTCATGGGAGGGCATCTCTGTGCCTCCCTGCTGGGGGCGGGGGATGTGTCACGGGACCCACAGCTCCAGGTGCGCAACATCCATTGAACTCAAAGGGCTACACTACAGCCACTCCACCAGCCCCCCCAGCTCTCCCCAGCTCGTGTATGTGAGCCCGGCTGTAACAGCTTCAGGGACACACACACATTCACACGCAAGTACTTGACAGGTCTTTAAAAGACCTTTAACGTGTCAATGAAGCGTTGATGTTTTTCACACCTCGGTGTTAATTAGGCCTCCGCCGTGAGCACCCTCAGCCCAATGCCAGGAACTGCACTCTGCAGAATCTGCGACCCCCTTCCCAGGACTCCACGACCCCCCTGGGGGTCGCGCCCCACAGATTGAAGACCGCTGCCTTATCAGCACCTGTACAGTGTACTATAGGTACCCAGGGCATAGGTGCATCCAAGGCCTACCAGGGGCTGCAGCATATCTTTTGCCACCCCTGGCTGGCTATCCAAAATGACACAACTGGCTGATCACTCAGCTGGGGCAAGGTGGTGTAATCACCCCTTGCTTAGATATAGTATACCTATATCTAAACCTATATCTGGACACATATACACCTATAAGTCACTCCTATGGCAGGCCTTAACAATCCTGGAGGCAGAGTGCTTGGTTTTATGTGAGATGGTGCTCTAGCATGAGCTGAGCCTGTCTGCAGCTTTCGGAACCAACTCCCTTAGCTGTTATGGGATATTGCCATACCATATACTCTTAAGTGCATTATAATCCTCGTGGTTACTTGCTAACTTTGGTTTGGCTTTATCAAAACATGTCGTGTAAGGTGTCATACGCTTTGGAATACTACCCCCCTCGCCAGTCCTGGCGACGGGGATAGCATTCCACTCTTCTAGAGGGAGAAGACATGTTACTTTGCTTAAACGCGGTAAATCTAACCAGAGCCTCAGCATCACAAAATGGATGCTGCTGCCACAGACACAAGTCTGGCCTCCTGCTGCTGACCGAAACTCCGGCAGGGGAGGCCTGGACAAATGGTATCATGTCACAGGGAGGTGTTACACCACCCCAGACAGGAGATAGTGGATTGGGGCAGGGAGGGCTGAATGAAACTAGACACTGCCTGGGGCGCACAAGGCGTCCCATGCATAGCCCAGTTCAAACCGGTGCTGGGGCACTCCAGCCCCAGCTCTGGCGCGAAACTTCAAAAAAGGGAAAGGGGTGTAACCACCCTCTTCCTGGGTCCCACCCATAGGAGGGACCTAGCAGGTGATCCAGCCCCTTGATTTGGAATAAAGGTAGGAGCTGTGCCAATGCAAACTAGATCATCCTGACTGAAACTTTGAAACGAAACTCTGGACCCTTCGACATCCTACTCAACATAGAAGACTGAAGAATCTCCCTTGTGGTCAAGGAGTGGCCACCCTGTGCAAGCAGGCACCATCAGCGCATCGAGACTTTCTTTGCCGTTGCTCCCGCCGGAGCTCGAACTACAGAGACCGACAAGACCTGGACCCCCAGACTTCCAACAGCCCGATCCACGGATTGGTGTCACTACAACGCATGCTTTTACATCGCATGCCTTTACAACGCGGTTTTTACCACGCAGTCCATTACAACGCATAATGCTTTTAGGCGCTGGATAGTGAATTATTTAATTGACTATTCCAATTCCAGTCCCCGTGGATAGCAGGGAAGGTGTTGGATAGTAAATTAAATATATTCCCTATCCTAGAGCGCCCCCCAGCGCAATGCGTTGTAATGGTATGCGTTGTAATGGTTGCGATGTAATGGTAGTGCGTTGTAAAAAATGCGTTGTAAGTGATGTTCCCCCCCCGATCCACAGTCCTAGCAAAGCTTAGACCCGTGGAGGCGACGTGAGACGTGGGACCGGCCATCTTGAAAAGTCGACTAAGTGCTTCCTGTGCAGCTCCCGAGGCTCCCTCGACGCTGTGCTTTGGGGTTTGAGAAGCCCCAGCCCCGAGCAGCCTGTGCTCCAAAGATCACCTCTCCACACTCTCCAAGTGCTGCGTGGGGCCCTTTTCCACTTTTCCTGCTCGACGCGTTGTCCGGTCGCTTGCCCGTTGGCTAGTGGCCTCTGTGACGACGATCCATCGAAAATACACTGCTGGTCTGGTTGCTCCAGACTGGCCCCAGCTCCCCTGAAAAGGAGCCATCGATCTAAACTTCCCGGTCCGATCAAGAAGACATCTTCGAGTCCTGCGTTGGTTGCATTTGCCAAGGCTTGGTGACTCCGATTCGAGTACAGACACCGCCGACAGCAAGGGCCTTTGTGGGACAGCTCGTGTTCACCAGCTGGTCATCCTCGATCCAGACATTGCCTTGTTCCGTCCTGGTTCCATCCTGGTCACTGACTAGTGATCCAGACTCTGTCCCCTCTGCTTTGAGGTACTCTACATCTTCGATCCACCCTTGGATCCAACCGGACTCTTTTCTCCTGGCCGCCTGCAGCATCTTTTCTTCCTGGCTCCATAGAACTTCCCAACGAAACCCAACACACTTTGGCACCTATGCACCTGCTTCCTGTGGGTGAGGTAACGATATAACTCTGGTGCTCCTGTAGTGGTTTACACCTCTAGTGCCCTAGTTTCAAGTGGCTAAGTTCTAGTCCAGTCGGAAGTCTCCTAAACCTATAACTTTCTGATTTTTACGCACCATTGACTTGTATGGTAAACGCGGTTGCCTATAGACACTGCACCCGCATCCTGTGGGCCTCCTATGTCCTAACCTTCGTTAGTCCAGTGTAGGCCCAGCGATTCCCAAGGCCCTAGGCCTGTTCATTATTCGTGACGTGGTACTTATACCACTTTCTTAATATATGGTTTGAGTGGCCACCGGCCTATCCATAATTGTGCACCTTATTGTATGTTATACTGTGTTCTTTGTTTAACGCTTGTGCTTCTGTACTCATAAAGAGTATAGGGGATTATTCTAGAAATAAATACATATATTTTGTAATATATAACTTGTGTGGTGTCCTTGCCTTTGGTATTTAAAAGGTTTGCAAGTGGTAAAACAGCTGGCTTCACATGCCCTCTTGAGTTTAGCCTAAGACTGCTTTTGTCCATGCTACCCCTAGGTTAGATGGTCTATAAGGTTAACTTACAACCAATCACCATATGGGTCGTTTGGACTGGTGCAAGGTGCTCACTAGGGTAGTGATCATCATATACCAGGCCAACTTCTCACACTCGGGCAACAGATGTGCTGTTGAGCTAGCTCTAAAAATGGATGAAAAGGGTGGGATGGGGGCAAAGCTGGAGCATGATGAGGAAAGTGGAAGGAACATTGAAATACAGAGAGCAGAGAAAGTGAAAGGGGGCTAATAGGTATCCTCAGGAACAGCCTGTCAGAACCTCTTTTGGGGGAAACCATGGGGCAATCAGGGGCTAATGGGCCCGGCTGTGGGGTTTGAGACTTTTACTCCTGTTGTCCTCGGGTCTGACCTACTAATGGTCCTGTGAGAGCTGCGGAAGGCTTTTGATCAGTTAGACTTTGGGTGCACTGCCCGTATATACGCACATCGGTATAGAGTTGCTGACTATTAAGGTGCAAGACGGCGAGTGGAAAAATGGTCCTGAGCAACTGATTCAAGCACCCCTTCAGCATTTTACTTTAAGTGGAAGCATGGGTAAACCAGTAAAAGGTTTTTCAGGGGTGTGCGGAAGGTAGATGCAGGAGGTGAACACAGACTCACAACTCATGATTCCAAGCTCACAACTCAACACTCGTTCAATAGCGGCAATAAATTATTGTCCATTCAAATATTGGTTTTGAATGAAAAAAGGAGTATCTGTATATGAACACAAAGTGAAATAGAGCAGACACAAATAATAGGCCCAGATCTCTTGCGGTCAATACTCTAGTTAGATAGGCAGGATCCTAAGTCCATTTCCCTCTTTATTGGTTATTCCCCATTCGTGATAGGTGTGAGAAAGTGCCCTCTTTCTGCATGGTATGCCCCCACTTTTTGCTGAATTGCTGATGTTCTTTGACTGAGTGTGCCCTGTGCTCCTGCTAATCAGGTACCCAGGGCCTATGTTCCTTCTCTAAAACTGCATTGAAGCCTAAACCCAATTGGCATCCCTGGTTACAGGTGGGCCCCTGGTAAATGGTACCACAGGTACCCAGGGCACTGTGACCAAGGAAGGCTCCTAAGGGCTGCAACACTTATTCTGCCACCTTTAGACGCCCATCACCTTTTTACACACACTGCCTTTGCAGGCTGCTTGTCTTGGTGCAGAACAAAGTGAAGAGTCGACATGGCACACATCGCTGTGTGCCATGCCCACAACCCACTGCCCGGGCCTAGATCAGCCACCCCTCCAGCTGGGTACACTACGCCAGTGGTGAGGTTACAGGTGCACGAGCCCTGTACCCCTACAATGCCCAAGTCCATTCTTGGGTTTTGTAAGTGCAGTGCTGCCATTAAGAGTATGTGGTGCTGGGAGTTTGTCATTACGAACTCCACAGCACCATAAAGGGTACACTGAAAACTGGGAGGTTTGGTATCAAACTTCTCAGCACATTAAACCCACACTGATGCCAGTGTGGGATTTAACGAAAAACGCACACAGAGGGCATCTTAGAGATGCCCCCTGAAACCTAACCTACCACTAGTATCCAGGCTGAGTGGCTGCTTTCAGGTGCCACCACCAGACATGTTTCTGGACCCCTGGGTCGAGAGCCTCCTGATCTCTGGGGACTGAAACAATGCACATCCTGGGACGAGGTGCCAAGCCTCCTCCCCCAGGATGGGCAGGGTTCACGCAGGGGAAGCTTCAAAGGCATGCCGCCTTTGTGAGCCTCCCCAGACCATTTGCTGCTTTCAGCAGCTGGTCCCCACTGGTTCTACCCCCCACTTTGGGTGGGTGAACCGGTGGGAAAAACAAGTGAGGGAAAGAGGTGTGCCCACCTTTACCAACTCCACCCCTCAGGTGGGGGAGGCGAGGTGAAGCACAACTCTGAGTCCCTGCCATCTTGAGTATGGGGGGACCCAACCAACCAGGGATAGGCTCCTGCACCCCTCCCACGGGAGGGTGACACGATAGGGGGTGTACACACCCGAGGGAAGGGACCCATTGGCCCCTGCCCTTTACCTACCTGTAACACCCCTAAATCTGTTATTTAGGGGGCACCCTGAACCTTGCTTTCTCAGATCCAGCCTGACCAGAAGAAAAGAAGGACAGAACGCCCCACGACTTTGTGTGCCCAAACCAACGGTGCCTAACCAACCCCTATCTTCCCAACTTACCTCTCAAAGTGGTGGTCGCACCCAGAAGTCCTTTGTCTCCCTGCCTGCAGTGCTTTTGCGAACAGGAGGTTCTCCATTGAAAACAGGGCGCCCGACGGCGAAACAGCACTCTGCATCCGGCCGCCTCAGTGCCGCTGAGGGTGCACCTTTTGTGCTACTTTGTTCCCCATTTGCCCTGACCTAAACCCTAGGAGCTTTACTCCTACAACCCAGTGGCCTGCTTGCCAGCAGCCACCAACCGGAGGCCCTCTATTCCCCATTGGATAACATTGGGCCTCAACACTCTGCAACCGGCTGCCCTAGTGCAGCTGAGGGTGTAACAAGTGTGCATCACTGACCCTAAGGGACCCCTAAGTCTAACCCCAGAACCTTAACTCCCACAGTCGATAACTTGTGAACCGATAACCTGTTTTTCCTCCATAGGATAACATTGACCATTTTCTTCCCAAAAAGTTTCTAAGTGTGGAGTTTTGAAATCTAGAAATATTCTTTAAAAATCGCACAAATAACTATAACATATTTACTTACCTGTTTGCAGGAAATGTCCCAGTGCTAAATCTAGGTATCCAGCACTGAGTTAGGAAAGTAATGTATTTGCGAAGTACTGCTACTTACTGCCCTGTAAATCAAACAAAGAACAATCTCAATTGCATTTCCAAACTGTTATACAATCAGAAACTTATTACTGTAACGTATTTAATGCGTACCTCTGCCAGGCTTGCTTGGTTCTAAAAATAAAACAGTATATTTTTTATACAAAAACCTTGGTCTAGGGTTCAGCCCTTGAGTGTGTAAATTAATTTGCTGACTGGGTGTGTTCATCAAATGCTTAACACTATCCTCTTATACTGCCTTACGGCTCGACTACTCTACCTCAAAGAGAGAGTAAGGTTCTATCTAACTTTATCTTCTGGGATCACCTGGACTCTATACACACTATACCTCATTTTTGAGTAGTATATATAGAGCCAGTTTCCTACAATAGGTGACATTGAGGTTAGGCCTCACTAGCTGTCTGAGTCTTAGGTGTCCCACTTGGACTCTTCCAAAGTCAAGTGCTCCAGCACCATGAAGCAGAACAAGTACGTCTAGGCCTTTCAGCCGGTTGATTAGTCATACCAACTCTTGCTATGGTTACTCTAATGGGGTCTCAGGTAGCGTTTCACACTTGGAACTTGCAGAGGTTTGCAGCAGCTGCCGGCAGGGAGTAGCACTCTGTTGTGCTGCAGCTGGGAGTCCGTGGCACAGCCTCCGTTGTCACAGTAAGTTCTTCTGATCCCTCTTGCAAGTAAGGGGTGATCGTACTGGTTCTGATGCTTCATTTGGAGCACCGGCATTCGTGGGTCACCACAGCAGCCTTCTCTCTTTGCACCAGCAAAACCAGATCGCAATTTTTATTTTTCACAGTAGACCCCATCCCCTCATGTTTACAGGGTCGCCTACTTTACCTCACACGTGTGCTACAACCCAATCTGTACAAAGTAATTCACTCTTCATGGGGAGCCACCCTCTGGCATACAGGGTTGCCAACTTTACTCAGCACACACGCTAAAGCTTGGTGGGCATGGAAGCAATGCCCTCTTCACGGTAGCTCCATCTGCATATGGGGTCACCAACTTTACCCGCCCATGGACTACGGCTCAAACGAGGCAGCCATGTCTACATTTACGGCAGCCTCCTCTGCTATATGGGGTCGCTGAATTAAATCTTCACTTTGGCAATGGCCAGATGGTGCAGCAGCTGCTTCCTTTAACATATGGGGATCCAATTTCCAGGGTCCCCCACTGGACCTTCCTCCTTCCAAGCTCTCTACTGTTCCTCACAGGCAACACAGGTCTTGTCAAGCAGACAGGCACTGGTGCTTCAGGAAAGGTGGTCTTGGATTTCCCTGGGTGATGTCACCTCACTCAGCTGGGAGACTGAATGACCTTATCCCCAGTCCTAATCACTGTTAAAATTCTTTCAGAACTTCTCCTCCTCAACATGCAGCCCGACTAGCTCCATGACAGTTGACAACTTTGAGGACCTTAAGCTCCTTTTCGTGTTTTCCATTACTAGGCACCAAATATGATTCAGGGTCTTTAATGTTTTGCTGTGGGTCTGCTTCCCTATGAAGTGCCCACTCCTCTGTCCAGCCCTACCTCCTGAAAGCAGTTTGTCACAGTAGAAGCGACTACAAATCTGATAGCCCCAAAACACAGACTGTGGAAGTGACTGGAGGTTCACACCTGGGTGTCAGCCACAG
Source organism: Lissotriton vulgaris (assembly GCF_964263255.1). Lineage (NCBI taxonomy): Eukaryota > Metazoa > Chordata > Amphibia > Caudata > Salamandridae > Lissotriton > Lissotriton vulgaris. The sequence continues at coordinate 1,629,407,146 of NC_141685.1, read as the reverse complement.
TGATATGTGAGTCAAAATGTTACCCCAGGGACCGAGCCCTACTCTTTTATTCTCTTATGAGCCCCTTCTCCTTCCCAAGATGTGCCCAAGCCCTTTACCAGTGACCTCTCTAAGAATCTAAGAGCACCCTTTGAAGTGTACTGAAGATCCTTCCTCCAGTGTTTGTCCCAACCAGCACTCAGGAATTCAGTAATCCACAAATCTGTCTCTGGGGAATCTTCCTGCTCATGCTCCTCCAGTCAGCCCTGGGTCTCCCAAATGAAACCCGGAGTCTTCCATGTATTGTACCACTCACAGGCACACATACACACAGCCCCCACATGCAACCACTTGCACTCTGCACAGCACTACATAGTAACTTGATGTAGACCAAGGGTGAGTTAGGCACACATCAGCATAACTTTACACGTGTGGACCTGTAGGCCTCACTCCAGTGACACAGGTAAAAAAGGCCTGTTCACGCCTACCGATCACTACACAGTATGCTGCTACTATCGCACTCTTGCTACTTGACTTCTGGTAAAGGCAGTAGCTTTTCACAAATACAAGGGTAGCACTTGGGGCACTCCCTCTGGGTCCAAAATTAATGCATTCGTAATACTTACCTGTTCATGGCGCACAAGCACGATCTGTGTTCTCCCATCACTACAAATTAACAGCACCAGGGGTCCAGATATCATTGCAGCTGTGGTACTTATGGCAGGGATGCACGTCCGGCACCAGGTGAGGGATTTTCCATCCCAACACAGCCAGTTAAAAAAACATAGATCTACCAGTTACTTTATTTATTTATTTTATTTATTGCATTTGTATGGCGCAACAGCTACCCTGAGGGTTTTCCGGCGCCCTGGATCTGTATTACTGGTAAGGAAGCAGGGGACAATTATTGATCAAACAGCCATGATTTCACTTCCTTGTGAAAGCGTAGATAACCTAGTTCTAGCCGTAGTTGAAGGGGGAGTGAGTTCCACAATGTAGGTGCTATAAAGGCAAAAGAGCGACCTCCTAGTCGAGCCCTTTTTACCCTGGTAACAATGAATTTCGCCGGATTCATTGAGCGTAATTTACGCGCGGGTAGGTATTTCTGTACCATTTTGCATAGGTACTCCGGGGCTGCTCCTGAGCTGATCCTGTACATATAGCACATTGCTTTGAACTTTACTCCGCTGGCCACTCCAGTCAGTGTAGTTTTTTCAGATGTTCTGTCATACTTGTGCGTCCTGGGAGATTAAGGAGCATTCTGGCCGCGAAGTTCTGGACTACTTGAAGTCGGTTCAGAGTGCTATTCGTAACTCCTAGAAATAGGATGTTACCATAGTCTAATCTTGACGTAATTAAGGCCTGTAGGACAATCCTCTGAGCTCCATCTGGCAATTGCCATAATATTTTCCTCAACCATTTAAGGATCAGAAAGCATGTGGAGGCAGTTTTGGCTGTGTGGGTCCGCATGGACAGCTTATCAATTATTATCCCTAAATTGTGTGCGGACTGAACCGCCGTCGGGGTAGCGCCCATTTCAGCAGGCCAGTGAGTTGGGCCCCAGAGATTCTTTTGGTTGCCAAAAATTAGTAGCTCAGTTTGATCCCCATTCAGCTTTAATTTTTTAGAATGGAGCCAGTAGGCCATTCTGAGTAGTCCAGATCGAAGGGGAAAAATGTCAGATTTTTCTGTAGATGTGAGGGAGAACACAAGTTGTGTGTCGTCCGCATATGAATAGATGGTGAGGCCCATCTCTTCAGCAATTTTAGCTAGGGGACAGACATACACATTGAAAAGGAGGGGGCTCAATATAGAGCCCTGGGGCACTCCATAGGGGGACTTATATACTTCTGACCGATTACTTTTGGAGAAGACCTGATATGTTCGATGCAGGAGAAATTTCTCCAACCATTTCAATGCTTTCCCTCCGATTCCATTATCTTTCAGGCACTTGATGAGGGTTGTATGACATATGGTGTCGAATGCGGCACTCAAATCTAGAAGGATGAGTGCCGCCGTGCCTCCCATATCAAGTTCTTGGTGTATAACCTCAGTAACCCCAAGTAGGGTGGACTCCGTGGAATGACCTTTTATGAAACCTGATTGTGAGTAGTGCAGAAGATTATTGTCATTGACAAAGTCTGACAGCTGCTTATTAACATGTTTTTCTAGGATCTTAGACAGGATCGGTAGTAAAGATACCGGGCGAAAGTTGGGAAACACTTTGGAGCCACTGTTGGCCTTTTTTAGCAGGGGGACTACCATGGCATGTTTCCAGTCATTCGGTATTACAGCTTCCTTTAGGGAGGCATTTAACAATGCTCTAAGAACCTCCAGAGTAGGAATGTCCAATTGTTTGAGGACATGCGCAGGTATAGGATCTAGGGGTGAACCTGATTTTATGCTACTCAAAGCAGTCCTAAAGGCAAGAGTATCTATTGTTTGCCATGTTCTAATTTCCTGTTTCATAGGGGACTCTTGTTGATCATCTGTGAAAGATGTAGAGGGGCTGATCTCAACAACATCAACGTTAGATGGGAAATTGGCATATATCGTAGCTATTTTTTCGTGGAAGAAATTTGCAATACAGTTGCATTGGGTAGGTGATAATATAGGAGGTTCAGGCAGGGCTGCTTCTCCAACTTTCTACTTAGTTGCAGGAACCGACTTTCTCGAATCACTGTTTTGTTTTCTGAATTTGAGGCCTTTTAGTGCCAGACTTGGATGCTGTCAGATTCCCTGAGTTTACACTGAATTTGTATCTTAAGCCAGTGTTTTCATACTGAGCTGCATACAATTAAAATGTCTTTGGAGGCAGTTCTTTGCATCTCTGTTGCACTTTTATGTGCTGCAAGTACAGGACTGTGCTTGATGCTGTCTATTTGTGACCCCTTATAATTTGCTGCTCTATTAATACCTTATTTTACTTACAAATCTTCTTTTGCAGAGCTGCCTGAAGATTGTAGAGGGAGGTGGGAAAGCTTTGTGGAAGAGACGCTGACTGAAACAAACAGAAGGAACACAGTGGACCTGGTGAGATCGTGCAAAAACCTTTTTACTCCAATGTGAAAAAGTGGAATAAGTCCATGTGTTTTATGCTATTACAGATATATACTCACCTGAAAATGGAACCCTTGGGTTTGATGTCTGTTTAATTTAGTGTAGGACCAATGAGGCTTAATGGAATGAAGAATGTGGAAGTGAAATATAGGCAGTTACGTTATTGATATAAATTGGGAATGTCGGTGCAGAGTATCTGGGATAGAAAGGTTTCCTCTTTTTCTCTTTTTATGAAGTGTTGCTTCGAAACCCAAATTCCCTTCTTTTGCTGCCTTTAACTTGCAATGTAGGTTTGATTAGAATGTGCCAGTCTGTTCAGTAAAAGAGGCCAGTATAGTTAAACCTCCATTATCTCGGTTTCTTTTCTCTATTCATTGAGATCTGAAAGAAACCGGTTAGTATTAGATTCCTTACCTTAGAATATCCCCAGGCGTCAGTCTGGATCCAAAGTTTTTGCGTAGCAGTACCCCTACGCGTCGGTAGGCGTCGTCTGCAGCTCCGCGTCAGTCGTTGGCGCCGGGATGACGTCGCCAGAGTACTTGGACGCCGCCCTCGTGCGCTGACGTCAGTTCTTCTTTTTTCCGCGCCAGCAAGTGCCGATCCGGAAAAAGTGGTACCCTTAGTCATTTTTTGACTAAACTTTTTTCGATCTGTTTTTCGAGTCGAACAACTCCATCGGTGCCGGTAGGGATGCCCGGGTTCAAACCCTGTGCCGACTGATGTCGGTTACTGACCCCCATCGCCGGTGCTTGGATTGCTTGGGGCCCGACCATGATGACAAGTCGTGCCCCGACTGCCGGGCCTTGACGTCGAAAGCTAGGCAGTCTGCCCCGCGCCGATTGAGGTCCCGGTCCGGGAGGAGGTCGAGGGACCGGTCGCGGGGCCAGAGTCATCACAGCTCGGCGAGTCGACACCACGTGTCGGGCTCCAAGTCCTCACGTAAGAGGCACTAGAAGTTGAAGAGGCGACACCACTCTTCTGACTCCCCCTGACGCTCGCGCGATGTGGCCGGGGGTTCGGGCGACACCGCCCAAGCGGCTCCGCGGTCAGCTCCATACCCGCCGGTCCCTGGGCTGAACGCCACGCCAGAGGAGATTGACGCATTCCTTGTGGTCATGAGGAATCGATCTCCTTCAGACCCTACGGAGGTGCCTTCGGGCCCCGGGGGTTCTTTTGGGGGCCCTAGCGGGCCAGCGGCTTCGGCCCCTGCGCCGTCGGGTGCTTCGGCCTCGGTGCCGTCGGCGACTTTGGTCCCAACGCCTCAGGGCCCCACTGGATCCAGGTCCCGATCCGGGTCGTCGCTGGTCGACCTCACGACCCCTCCGCCGGCGTCGACCCCCGACACCGTACCCCGGACGACGTCGTCCCTGATTTCGTTCCCCTCCTCCTCGATCCGGTTCCGATGTCGGAACGGCGGCGATTGACGCCGCATTTGCCGTCGAGAGAAGAACATTTCTTCTATTATCCGGCCCCATCATTTGAACCCGAGTACCAGGAGATGGAGGGCGAGGCGGATTGGGTGGGGTCTGAGGACCCTCTGGCACTGGAGTGCCAGTCTTTTCAGGACTGGGCAGGTGAACTAGGGGAGGCCAGTGGTTTGGACACTTCGCCCGACACTGGATTTGTCTCCCCTCCTACTGTGTCTACGGAGGAGGGGGCTGCCTATAGTGTGGTGCTGACGAGGGCGGCCAAGGCCTTGGCTCTTGAGCTCCCCGTCGCGGCCGTGAGGACTAACCTCCTCACTGAGGTCCTTAAATCACAGGCAAGCTCTTCGGAGCCTCTACTGCCGTTTAATGAGGCCTTAACTGACGTTCTTTTGGGCACTTGGTCCAGGCCCGCTACAGGTACCCCTGTAGATAGGAACGTGGCCAGATGCCACCACCCGGCCCCGGGCGATCCTAGTTTCCTGTCCACCCACCCCACCCCAGAGAGCCTGGTTATCCAGGCCTCTAATTCCCAGACCGCATTCCCGACCGCTCCCCCTGATCAGGAATCCAAAAGGTACGAACAATATGGTAAAAAGATGTTCTCCTCACTAAGTTTGGGGTTGCGGTCAGTCAACACTGTGTGCCTTTTGGTCCGTTATACCCACTCTCGGTGGGACACGGTCGCGGACGTGCTGCCACAATGCCCGGAGGAGGCCCGAGCTAAACTCACCCAAGCCCTTGCGGAGGGTCGAGATGCAGCACGGTATTACATCCGATGTGGGCTGGATACAACGGATTCGCTAGGCAGGGTGATTGCAACGACGGTGGTTCGCCGCCCGCCTGGCTGAGGTCCGCCAACTTTTCGGCTGATGTCCAGAACACCCTTATGGACATGCCGTTTGATGGCTGTCGCCTTTTTGGCGACAAGGCAGACAGTGCGCTTGAGCGCTTTAAGGACTCCAGGGCTACAGCCAAGTTCTTGGGCCTGTCGGCCCGCGCCAGCAAACTGCTGCCTTTTGCTCCTTTTTTGGCCAGGGAAAGGGCTCCCCCACACGTCCTGCCAGCCATGGACCGCAGACTAACATCCAGCGCGGTGGCGGACCTGGTAACCGCCGTGGCGGTGCCCGGGGACAACGGCGAGGCCAGTCCACATCCACCCGGCAGCATCCGCCTCAAAGCCCTCCTAGTCCGAGCTTTCAGGCCCATTTGACGCCAGTGGGGGGGCAGGGTTCACCATCACCTCCCCCACTGGCGCGACATCACATCGGACAGGTGGGTGCTGCAAATCGTCCGAAGGGGCTACTCCCTCCCCTTGAGGCGACCCCTCCAGCCATGCCACCGCAATACCACCGCGTATTGGGGGATCACTTGCAACTTCTGCAAGAGGAAGTTACAGCCCTCTTGGCCAAGGGGGCCATTGAGCGCGTTCCTGGGCCAGAAGTAGGGTGTGGTTGTTATTGCCACTACTTTCTGGTTTCCAAGAAGGGCAAAGGGGGCCTACACCCTATCTTGGACCTGCGGAACGTCAACGGCTTCCTCCGGAAGGAGAAGTTCAAGATGCTGACTCTGGCTCAGGTCTTAGCTGCCCTGGACCCAGGAGACTGGATGGTAGCGCTGGACTTGCAGGACGCGTATTTCCACATCCCCCTCCTGCCGGCCCACCGGCGTTACCTGCGGTTCACGGTAGGCCACGAGCACTTTCAGTTTACCGTGCTCCCCTTCGGCCTTACCAGCGCCCCACGGGTGTTCACGAAGGTGATCGCGGTGGTCGCAGCTCATCTACGCAGATTAGGGGTGTCAGTCTTCCCCTATCTCGACGACTGGTTGTTGAAGGCGGGCTCGCCCCAGACAGTCGTCAGCCACCTCCAGACTACGGCCTACCTCCTGCCTCTGCTGGGGTTCTCCATCAATGTGCCAAAGTCACACCTGTGTCCCTCTCAGAAGCTCCCCTTCATCGGAGCGGTTCTAGACTCGGCGCAGTTTCGGGTTTATCCTCCCGAACAGCTGGTTTGGGATATTCAGGCCCTGATTCCGATCTGTCAGTCCTTATCCCGAGTCTTGGTCAGGTTGACGCTGCGACTTCTGGGGCTGATGGCCTCATGCATCCTTCTGGTGCATCACGCCAGGTGGCGGATGCAGGCTCTGCAGTCAGACCTGAAGTTTCAGTGGGCCCAGTATCAGGGCAACTTGTCTGACCTTGTCTTGATCTCGGAGGGCACTGCAAGACAGTTGCAGTGGTGGCTCCCAGACCGCGATTGGGTCAGTGGCAGATCCCTCTCCCTACCCCAACCGGAGCACGTAGTTGTGACGGACGCGTCCCTCCTGGGCTGGGGGGGGCCACATGGGAGAGGCGGAGATCAGAGGCCTCTGGTCTCCGGCGGAGTCCCAGCTCCACATCAAACTTCTGGAGCTGCAGGCGATCCGGCTTGCACTGAAAGTATTCCTCCCTTCTGTCCGGGGAAGTGTAGTGCAGGTGTTCACGGACAACACCACCGCCATGTGGTACTCCAACAAACAGGGCGGGTTGGGGTCGTGGACCCTGTGCCAGGAGCCTCTGCGCCTCTGTAAAATGGCTGGAACATCAGGGCGTGACCCTGGTGGTTCAACACCTGGCAGGTTCCCTGAACGCCAGGGCGGATGAACTCAGTCGTCGGTGCATGATGGATCACGAATGGCGTCTGAACTCGGACGTGGGTCAAGGTCTCTTTCAGCAGTGGGGAGAGCCTTGGTTAGATCTATTCGCCACAGAAGAGAACGCGCAATGTCATCAGTTCTGCGCGTTGGAATTTCCAAGGCAGTACTCGCTCGGAGACGCTTTTCGTCGCGAGTGGAGCTGCGGTCTGTTGTACGCCTTTCCGCCTATACCACTTTTGCCCAGAGTGCTGAAGAAGATCAGGCGCGACCGGGCACAAGTCATCCTTGTGGCTTAGGACTGGGCACAAAGGTACTGGTATCCCGAGCTACTCAATATGTCAGTCGATCCACCGGTTCGTCTGCCTCTTCGGGAGCTCCAGGCTCTTTCTTCACAACCTCCTTTCCTTTCTGTCCATCCGGACAAAGTTGTGTTGCGGACGCGACCCTCTTTCCTGCCCAAGGAAGTCACAGCCTTCCACATCGGGCAATACATCACCTTGCCCATCTTCTTTCCGCCTCCACATCCCTCGAAAGAGGAAGAGAGGCTCCACCGTCTGGACCCAAAACGTGCGCTCTCTTACTATCTGGATCGCACACGCCAGTTCCGGGTGGATGACCAACTCTTTGTTGGTTACGTGGGCGCTAAGAAGGGACGGGCGGTGCACAAATGGACCATTTCTCGATGGGTCGTTTTGTGCATCAAGGCTTGTTGTTCACTGGCTAAAACGGAGCCTCCTGTGGGGCTGCATGCCCATTCCACTCGGGCCACGACGGATACTATTGACCTGGGTCAGGGAGTCCCCTTGCAGGACATCTATGTCAGGCAGCTACGTGGGCCTCCCTGAACACGTTCGCAAGACACTACTGCCTGGACAGCCAAGTCCGGAGAGATGGCTTTTTCGGCCGTTCCGTTCTCCAGGACTTTCTGGTGTGATTATTGGTTCGTAGACCCAACACCGGGGTTGGTATTGCTGGGGTATCTATTCTAAGGTAAGGAATCTAATACTAACCTGTTTCTTTCAGATGCATGTTAGACGGGAACCCGGAGGGTCGTCCGAGCAAGGGGGAGAGGCCTCCTGGCGAGGGCCCTCTCCTTAGATCGTACGGACAAGTAACCACCCCCCCCACAGATGGACGCCACACAAAGATAGGTTCTGTACACTTTTATCGGTATTCTTAGGCAGGTTAAACGTGACGTTACAGCAGGACCAGGATACGATGATCCCTTCAATTCTAGTCTCTGGGGAAAGGGGGTAGCGGGACAGTCTCAGTACTGGTCCGGTACAGGGGTAGCTGGAGTATAGCTCTCAATCCTCGAGCTGGAGGGTTCGCAAGTAGGGGCCGCGGCAGCGCCAGCAGGCCTTCAAGGATGGTTTACGAAGAGGAGCCGCGGCAGCAGGCCTACAAAGATGGTTCATGAGGATGGGCCGCGGCAGCGCCAGCAGGCCTTCAATGTTGGTTCACGAGGATGGGCGGCGGCAGCGCCAGCAGGCCTTCAAAGATGGTTCACGAGGATGGGCCGCGGCAGCACCAGCAGGCCTTCAAAGATGGTTCACGAGGATGAGCCGCGGCAGCGCCAGCAGGCCTTCAAAGATGGTTCACGAAGAGGAGCCGCGGCAGCGCCAGCAGGCCTCCAAGGATGAGTTCGTCTCGGTGTCTCTCGACTCCAGGATACAACTGCCTTCCTGCTCTGGAGCTACCCCAGTTATAGGTCTGGCGCCCTTTGAAGTCCGGACCCTCGCACTTGGAGGTCGGGGGGTCCGGGATGAGGGAGTCCAGACACCCAGCAGGGGGGTGGAGCCAGCGCCCAGGGAGGCCGGGGGCGATTGAAACCGGGCGGAGAGGAGCCATCGACACTCCTTCTCCCATTGACTCGCCGAGAGATCTCGTTACCCCCTGGGTGGATGGTGGTGCCTCGATGTCAGGGCCTGGCTGGGCCTGAGGCTGAGGTCGACCCGAGGCCACGAGGCCTGGTCGTGGAGGGTCCAAGATGACGGCTGGGCCGGGGACGGTTGTTCGGGAAGGGACCCGAGTCAGCCGAGAATGTTGTGGTTACGAGCCTGGGTTCCGTCGGGGAAGAGCTGGGGGTTGACCCGGCGGGCTGCAGGTGTTGTTCTTGTCCGGGGAACAGGGGTAGTAGTAGTCCGAGACCCGCCATGCGGGTAGGGGTTGGGCCTGCCACGAGGCCTGTCCAACAATGCACAAGTTACTTACCTTCGGTAACAATATATTTGTGAGAAACAGTGGTTAGTATTGGATTCCTTACCGCCCCACTAATCCTCCCTGTTCTGCGAACCGATATCTAGGTTTAAGGTCATCCCTTTTGAGGGCCCTAGTTTCATGGCACCAGTGTTCGTTTTTATCAAGGCTCTGTGTTTCTGGCGCGGAAAAGCTGTGTATAAGAACTGACGTCAGCGCGCAAGGGCGGCGTCTAAGTACTCCGGCGACGTCATCCCGGCGCCGCAGACGACGGACGCGGAGCCGCAGACGACGCCTACCGATGAGCAGGGGCACTGCTACGCAAACCTTTCCGGATCCAGACTGACGCCTGGGGACGCCTGGGGATATTCTAAGGTAAGGAATCGAATACTAACTACTGTATTTTTACCGAAGGTAAGTAACTTGTGCGTTAGATCCATTTTGCTTTGTTTGATGTGATTTCTGCTAGAGCAAACACTTTTCTTTGTTGATCACAATACCTCTTAGTGTATACACAAGCCATCCTGACTGCTGACATTCATGTTCATTTCCTGCACTTAATCATATGCGATAGAAAAATACTGTTCGCAGATGATCATAAACTGTGCACACGAGGACTGTGACCTCACTTGTGCAAAGTGCTTGCACCCTTGTAAAAGAGCATAAACGATGGTCTAACATCTTCTCATTGACTACCTCCAAGGAATAAGCCCATTTTTCTCATTCCTGTACATGTGAATGTCTTCTTTCCGAAAGACTCCTAACCGCAGATTTCTCACCTTAGAATATTCCACAGGTGTGAGATTGGATCTGGAAAATGTTGAGCAATACCTCCATGTGTTGGTAGGTGGCTACGATTGGCTCCACATCAGCGGCATCTTCGTTAGAAGTAATGTTGTGGTGCCTATGTAAGTACCACCTGGTTTGCTGATATAAGGAGCCAGAGAACCACCGCAGCCATATTTTTTACCATCTTCCTGACCTTTTTGTCGGCCATTTTTGAGCCATTGCTCCCAGTGTGCTAAGGACATGTCCCATACGAAACCTATGCGGTTTTAAATACCACGTTTGAGGAACAATTTAGCAGTTAGTGCACAGTTTTCAGTGGCTCCCTCCACTTTTATTGAATAGCTGAATCCACCATAACCACGTAACCACCCTAACTAAGAAGGTGCAATACCATTGCATGTCTGAAGATGCCTAATATGCTCCCAAAGTTCTGTTAGCCTGAAACATTTAAGTTTTAATCTTCGATCACCTGTTGTCATCATGGAGAGATCCACTAAAATAGAAAAGGCTCTAGATGCAAGTTTAGTCGTAAAGATATTCTGAAAGTCACATCCTTTTGAGTAATTGAAGCTACAAGGAGAAATCATATTTACCTTTTGAAAAATGTAAACTTTCTGCCTTTTACAATCCAATTAGTTGAGCTTTCTGTGCCTGAGAGAGATGGTCTATGGCCTGTGATTTAATTCCCACAGCATGCCACAGCACTGAGTGATGCACCAGCTTCTAAGTACTTTTTTTTAATGAAGTGCACCCTGAAACGGGTAGAGGGGAACTATACAAAGCAAAAGGCAATTGAAAAAGTGCATATTAAGAAAATAGAAGCAAAATAAACTAAAGATGCAGTTCCAAACAAAATAGCAGAGAAGGCACAGATCATAAGTTAGAAACACTGTATTCAAGATACAATGATTAACCTGTGGCAAATTGTGACTTCTAAAGCTTGAGAAATAAAAAGATCAGAATTGATTCTAATGTTATCAGGTAACATGTTCTAGGGTTGTGCTAAAAAAAACAAATTGGAATATTTAATATACCTAAATGTAGAATTATCTGATATAAGTTGAGGTTTACCCGTCACCAGTGAAGTGCTGAAATACCAAACTTGTGATATAGATTAATTGGTTGTTTATATAAAAGGCCAAATAAAAGTAATGTGCAAGTTTAAATAGCGAGAGAAGAGCATGGTGCACAAGTGCAAATAAATAAAATCTAGGCACATGCATTCAATTAAAAATGTATCTGGGATATACCCCTAAACGCTGGAGCAACGTGATGGGATAATCCTCAATGAGGAAAGTGAGGAGTTTCAAGTTTGAACAGGAAGTAAAGATGGTGGAAAATTAAACAACCTCTAAAGGAGTGAAATAATGCCAAATCATTTCTGTCTTATTTTGTTTATTTCTTTGCTCCCATTCATTGTCTCTCATAGGTTGATCAAGAGCTTCTTAAGACAAGTTCACTGCTGTTGAATCACACATCAGTCTGTGTTGTCACTGGATAATTTGACCCCCTCATCTTGTTCATTTCAGCTGCTGCCAGGTGCCATCACCTCAACAATAGGAAAAAGTGTACAGCATCTCTCATTAACCAGGGTTTCGTACGGTGCCGTCCTACACTTTTTAAGTTAATGTGGCAAGATGCATACCTGCCTGTCACTTTCAGTCACGTTTCAGAACTGCTCACACCATCAGGAATCAAAAGATAAGAGATAACTTCGAAGTTTTGGGTAGTCTTCAGAAGGCCCTGGGCGTGTGTTCTACAACTCAGAATGTGGAAGACCAAAATTTCACGTCATTAGAAAATTCCTCTGCAGGAAATTTGTTCAGTAAACAAGGACCAGATGTATTAAAGGTTTTACTAAAAATGTTTTGTACTATATGCTAAACCCATTTTAGGAGTCTGGAAAGTTTTAATGTTTTACTGACTCCTAAAACAAGTTCTGAAATGGATGACGAATTTTGAGTGGTCTGTTGTGGGCATATTATCCAAGTTGTGATTCCTATCCATAAGTATCCGTGTTTCACAACTGCAATAGGTTCTCAAGCCTCTGAAAGTTACTGACCGCCTTCCCCAAGTTGGGTTACTAACTGGTTTGTAGAAGGGAAGGGGTGCCCCTGGAAAAAGGTTTCAGGGGGAGCTGACAGGGCGAAGGTTTTTGTTAAAAATACATACATTTAAAAAAGTCCCCATTTACAAAGCAATCACAGTTTATGGTGGTCTGCTGGCCCTTGCAAGGCACATGTTCGAGGCATGTGTGCTGTCGATAGACATGCTTTGCATAAGTTCGTCATCTAGTGTTGGGCTGGGATCATTGCAACTTGTTTTTGTCCCAAGAAATTTTCTTCGAGTCATGAGGCTGTGTGACGACGACTCTTGTGAGTACTGCACATTGTCATCGACGCCATCTTCACATTGTTTTTTTCTGCTGACTGGTTTGGATGTAGTATCTCGTGCTCTGGTTCAAGTCTCCTTCTTTCCCCCTACGGTCTGTTATCTCAACATTATTGTCTTGATCGGTATCGTATTACCTCTCATAGTTAAACTTTCACAGCAGGTTTTTAACTTGTACCCTTGACCTACGGGCCACGCTCGGCCGGAAAACACTTCTCCATTTCAACCGAGAATGACCTGCTAATGGAACGCACCCCGTTCCGTTTCTGTCCAAAGTCCCACTCCAAATACCCTCACACAGACCAAAATCCTGTTTGCAACTTACATCTCTCGTCCGAACATCGAGAAGACACTTGTGTGGCTTGTAAGTCTTTCTGGTCTAAAAAGACTCTTTGAGATCGAAGGGTAAATGACAAGAAATACAGTGCATGCAAATGGACCATGTCCCCGGCATCTTCGGTCAAAAGATGAGGAAGAAGAGGCTTCAGCGGCACAAGAGGAATCCCTTTCCATACATGACTTCGAGTCTCAATCAGAAAGAACTCGGCCACTCTTCAGCCAGCACAGAAACAACGTACCCTGAGTACTTCTACCCCTACTCCAAAAACCAAATCCTCTGCTTCCACCAACAAAACTGCTCAGGGGCCGCCACTGGACACAAGCCATGGCACGCACCAAAAACATGACTGAAGCCTGGCCCTCTGGCTCGGCCCCGAAAGTTTGGCCTACAGTAGGGGTCTCTATATCCCTTCCATCCAAGACCTCAACACCTCACTCTTCTGTCTCTGCACTGAAAAAAAGAATTGTTATTTCGGAATCTAATCTTCCTCCATCAAAGACTAGGCTTCCACCACCAAAAGGCTTTTTAGGTCTCGACCTACAGCATTCCTTTAGCAATGCTTGTTTGTCGAGATTATAGTAAGCAGTCCGAAAAGTCTACCTAGCTACGGATCGCTTACAGTTCATGTGAGCCAGGTGCGTGCACATCAAACACCATCGGCCTCGGCATCAGACTTTAAAGGAATGCGCTCCCCGCACCAGACTTCGAAGGAATGCGCTCCCCCGCCCCATTTTATCCTTCCCACTTCCCCAGTTAATTTCTCCCCTTCTTACCCCTCCGCCTTGCACCCCCCTCCTCTCCGTTTCACTGACTCAGGCCTCCTGTTCATTGTTCCACTCCCGTTCACCAGCGCCAGAGGCGCCGTTTTAACCGCTCCTCTAAGCGGGCCCTGCGAGACTCTTCTCCCTCACAGCCTCCCTTCCCTCGCATGTTCCTTTCGTGGCCTTTCTACAGCTCCCCACCATGTTCCTCCTTAAGGATTCCCCACGTTGCCTCTGTCTGAGTCTCACGGCTCCCTCTATTAAATGTCCACCGCCGTTTTTTCTCCCCAACCCTGCCAGTGAGGCTCCCCTCTCGCTTCTCTGAAGCCCATGCCTCCCATTATGAAATATGCCTCCGCTCATGTCTAACCCTCCTCTGCTGTTTCTCTTTTCCAGACCTCGCCCCACTCTTTTTGAAGATGGCTTAATTTTTTATTTTTTTTGGACGTTTATTATTGTTCAAAAGTGCAGTACATATAGCAAAGCCTACAACCCTGCGGGCCGGCTGCAACAAGGCGATGGATCGTAAGGGTAAGGGTTTACAGGGGAAGGTGCTCTGCTGCACCTTACTTGTCTTCAGTGAGCTAGTCATCAGGTACTTTGGTCATATCACACTTGTTCAGCACACAATTATTTCTGTAACTGACGTCTTATTTTTCATTTTTCCTATTATAAGTAAACCGTTAACTCTGCAAACAAAACAGAACAGTTCGTATCGGTGTGTCCCATTTTCTTTTTTTTTTTGTAGCTGCGCTGCCTCGTGCCCTTCCGGCATGCATGGCACCAAAACCCTCTGAACGGTGCAGTGATCACTGAGGGCGTGTTAGTGGAGTGGGGGGCCAGTGGTGTGCGTGCGCAGATTGCCGTAAACCTGATGTAGGACAGCCTCAGTGAGCAGTAGGGCCTCACCGGTTGTCGGCCTAGTGTGTGGTGCGCTTAGCAGACGGATGGAGTAGCCTGGCTGCGGTTTCGGAAGATGCTGCCCGCGCCTTGAAGATGGCTTCATATTGTTATATCTGAGTCCCTGATCCCTAATTCCTTTGAGACATGCCTTAACCCCACCCACATTCATTATCTTGCCCCACGCGCCATTAATCTTAACCCCTTTCCTGATTTTCCAAACCCTCCTTTTCCTTTTTGGAAATAGCTGCCCCCATCTCTCTCCGGTATTCACCACCTCCATCACTTCCCGTCTCCTCTGCATCTCAGCTGTGCCTGCCACTCTTATTGCCTCTCTCTTTCTATGAGGCGAGCCTTTCCCTCTCGTCTCATTTTCTCTCCCTCTTTGAGGCTTCCATTGCCTCTAAAAGAAGGGTGTTTTCGGCCTCCTGAACCCCTACTCTCACACTCCCTTTCTAAAGCTTCATTCTCCCTTCCTTGACTGCTCAACATGGTCTTTATTAAAGGTTCTATTTCCCGTCCCTTCCCTCTGCTCGCTTTCCTTTCCACGACACTCCTTTCTGAAGCTAACCGCTTTCTCTATCCCTCAGCTTTCCTCTCCGAATTCCACCTTTTCACCCTACTTTGTGAACCTCTGCCCCCTCCCTTCCCACCAATGGCTTATATGTCCTTCCCCGCTCTGTATCTTGGGCTGACATTTCCCTTCGTTAAAGGAGCTGTATCCTTTCCCTCCCTCGTCTCTTGATTTCTTAGGCTCTGCATTTACTGCACTGACTCCCGAGCTCCCCTTATGAAGCCCACACTACTTCATCTGTCTTTGTGGCGGACTGCTTCCTCAGCGACCCCCCCCAACCCCATAGTGCTTCCTCAGTTATGCTGTATTTTACCTCCCGACCCCAAAATGGCCAGCTCATTCGTCTTTTTTTGTTTTTAGGTCTCGCTGACTCACCCTCTCACCCACCCTCACCCTCTTACCCACCCTTTCACCCTCACACGCCCTTTCACCCTCACCCACCCTCACCCTCACACCCCCTCACCCACCCTCACCCTCACACCTTCTCACCCTCACACCCCCTCACCCTCACATCCCCTCACCCTCACACCCCCTACCCTCACACACCCTCACACCCCCACACCCCCTCACCCTCACACCCCCTCACCCTCACACACACACCCTCACCCTCACACACACCCTCTCACCCTCACACACCCTCTCACCCTCACACACCCTCTCACCCTCACACACCCTCTCACCCTCACACACCCTCACACACCCTCTCACCCACCCTCTCACCCTCACCCACCCTCTCACCCTCACCCACCCTCTCCCCCTCACCCACCCTCTCACCCTCACCCACCCTCTCACCCTCACCCACCCTCTCACCCTCACCCACCCTCTCACCCTCACCCACCCTTTCACCCTCACCCACCCTTTCACCCTCACCCACCCTTTCACCCTCACCCACCCTTTCACCCTCACACACCCTTTCACCCTCACACACCCTTTCACCCTCACATACCCTTTCATCCTCACACACCCTTTCACCCACCCTCACACACCCTCACCCCCACACTCCTCACCCCCCACACTCCTCACCCCCCTCACCCTCACACCCCCTCACCCTCACACCCCCTCACCCTCACACCCCCTCACCCCCTCTCACCCTCCCCCTCTCACACCCTCACAACCCCACACCCTCCCCCTCACAACCCCACACCCTCCCCCTCTCACACTCTCACAACCCTACACCCTCCCCCTCTCACACTCTCACAACCCCACACCCTCCCCCTCACAACCCCACACCCTCCCCTCACAACCCCACACCCTCCCCCTCTCACTCCCTCACAACCCCACACCCTCCCCCTCTCACACCCTCACAACCCCACACCCTCCCCCTCACAACCCCACACCCTCCCCCTCACAACCTCACACTGACCCCCTCACACACCATCACCCTCACACCCCCTCACACACCCTCCCCCTCACAACCCCACACCCTCCCCCTCACAACCCCACACCCTCCCCCTCACAACCCCACCCTTTCACCCTCACACACCCTTTCACCCTCACATACCCTTTCATCCTCACATACCCTTTCATCCTCACACACCCTTTCACCCACCCTCACACACCCTCACCCCTACACCCCCACACTCCTCACCCCCCTCACCCTCACACCCCCTCACCCTCACACCCCCTCACCCTCACACCCCCTCACCCCCTCTCACCCTCCCCCTCTCACACCCTCACAACCCCACACCCTCCCCCTCACAACCCCACACCCTCCCCCTCTCACACTCACAACCCTACACCCTCCCCCTCTCACACTCTCACAACCCCACACCCTCCCCCTCACAACCCCACACCCTCCCCTCACAACCCCACACCCTCCCCCTCTCACTCCCTCACAACCTCCCCCTCTCACACCCTCACAACCCCACACCCTCCCCCTCACAACCCCACACCCTCCCCCTCACAACCTCACACTGACCCCCTCACACACCATCACCCTCACACCCCCTCACACACCCTCCCCCTCACAACCCCACACCCTCCCCCTCACAACCCCACACCATCACCCTCACAACCCCTACCCCTCACACCCCCTCCCCCACCCCCTCACACCCCCTCCCCCTCACACACCCTCACCCTCACAACCCCTCACCCTCACACCCCCTCACCCTCACACTCTCACACCCCCTCACTCTCCCTCACCCACCTTCACTCACCCTCACACCCTCCCCCTCACACCCCCTCACCCCCCCTCACCCTCACAACCTCCTCACCCCCCTCACCCTTACACCCCCTCACCCTTACACCCCCTCACCCCCCCCTCACCCTTACACCCCTTCACCCTTACACCCCTTCACCCTTATACCCCCACTCACCCTCACTCACCCTCATCAGCATAGCATAACAAAACATGGCTTAGCATAACAAAACATAGCATAGCATAACAAAAAAAATAGAATAGCAAAACATACCATAGCATAACAAAACAAAGCATAGGATAGCAAAGCATAACACAACAAAACCTAGCATAACATAACAAAACAAAGCATAGCATAACAAAGCATAGCATAACAAAACATAGCATAGCATAACAAAACACAACAAAACATAGCATACACAACAAAACATTGCATAGCAAAGCATAGCAAAACAGCATAACAAAACGCAACAAAACATAGCATAGCATAACAAAACAAAGCATAGCATAACAAAACAAAGCATAGCATAACAAAACAAAGCATAGCATAACAAAACAAAGCATAGCATAACAAAGCATAGCATAACAAAGCATAGCATAACAAAACATAGCAAAACACAACAAAGCATAACAAAAAACAACAAAACATAGCATACACAACAAAACATAGCTTAGCATAACAAAGCATAGCATAGCAAAACACAAAAAACAAAACATAGCATAGCACAACAAAATACGGCATAGCATAACAAAACATAGCATCACAATACATAGCAAAACACAACCAAATATAGCATAGCATAGCATAACAAAACACAACAAAACATAGCACACACAACAAAACATAGCACACACAACAAAACATTGCATACACAACAAAACATTGCATACACAACAAAACATTGCATACACAACAAAACATTGCATACACAACAAAACATTGCATACACAACAAAACATTGCATACACAACAAAACATAGCATAGCAAAGCATAGCATAGCATAACAAAAAAAATAGAATAGCAAAACATACCATAGCATAAGAAAACAAAGCATAGGATAGCAAAGCATAACACAACAAAACATAGCATAACACAACAAAACATAGCATAACATAACACAACAAAACCTAGCATAACATAACAAAACAAAGCATAGCATAACAAAGCATAGCATAACAAAGCATAGCATAACAAAACATAGCATAACAAAACATAGCATAGCATAACAAAACACAACAAAACATAGCATAGCAAAGCATCAATCAATCAATCAAAGACATTTCTAGAGCGCACTACATACCCGTAGGGTCTCAAGGCGCTGGGGGTAGGGGGGGTGCCGCTACTGCTCGAACAGCCAGGTCTTCAGCTTCTTCCTGAAGGAGAGGTGGTCTTGGGTCAGGCGCAGGTCGGTCGGGAGGGAGTTCCAGGTCTTGGCGGCCAGGTAGGAGAAGGACCTTCCTCCTGTAGTCGCTCTTCGGATGCGGGGGACCGCGGCGAGGGCGTGGTTGGCTGAACGGAGGTGGCGTTTGGGAGCGTAGAAGTTGATTCGGCTGTTGAGGTAGCTCGGGCCTTGGTCATGTAGGGCTTTGTGTGCGTGGGTGAGGAGGCGGAAGGTGATTCTTTTGTTGACGGGGAGCCAGTGTAGGTCTCTCAGATGTCCGGAGATGTGGCTGGTTCGTGGGATGTCGAGGATGAGTCTGGCTGAGGCGTTCTGGATCCGCTGGAGTCTCTTCTGGAGCTTGGCGGTGGTACCGGCGTAGAGGGCATTGCCGTAGTCCAGTCGGCTAGTGACGAGGGCCTGGGTGACGGTCTTCCTGGTCTCGGTGGGGATCCACCAGAAGATCTTCCGTAGCATGCGTAGGATGTTGAAGCACGCCGAGGAGACGTTGTTGACTTGTCTGGTCATGGAGAGGGAGGAGTCCAGGATGAAGCCCAGGTTGCGTGCATGGTCTGTCGGTTTGGGTGCGGTGCCCAGGGCGGGAGGCCACCAGGAGTCGTCCCAGGCGGAGGGTGAAGAGCCCAGGATGAGGACCTCCGTCTTGTCTGAGTTCAGTTTCAGGCGGCTGGTCGTCATCCACTCGGCTACCTCTTTCATCCCTTCGTGCAGGTTGGCTCTTGCGGCGGCGGGGTCGTTGGTCAGGGAGAGGATCAGCTGGGTGTCGTCGGCATAGGAGATTATGCTGAGGTTGTGTTGGCGTGCGATGGCCGCGAGGGGGCTCATGTAGACGTTGAAGAGGGTGGGGCTCAGCGAGGATCCTTGGGGGATGCCGCAGATGACTTCGGTGGCCTCTGACTTGTACGGTGGTAGGCGGACTCTCTGTGTTCTTCCGTCGAGGAAAGAGATGATCCATTCCAGAGCCTTGTCCTGGATTCCGACGTTGCTGAGGCGCTGTACTAGGGTGCGGTGGCAGACAGTGTCGAATGCCGCGGAGAGGTCTAGGAGGATGAGGGCCGCTGTTTCTCCGTTGTCCATCAGGGCTCGGATGTCATCGGTGGCGGCGATTAGGGCGGTCTCGGTGCTGTGGTTGGCTCGGAAGCCAGACTGTGAGGGGTCGAGGGATCCATTCGTCTCGAGGAAGGCGGCCAGCTGCTTGTTGACGGTCTTCTCGATGACTTTGGCTAGAAACGGGAGGAGCGAGATGGGGCGGTAGTTCTTGAGTTCGGTGGGGTCCGCTGTGGGTTTCTTGAGTAGAGCGCTGAGTTCGGCGTGCTTCCAGCTCTCGGGGAAGGTGGCGGTGTCGAAGGATGTGTTGATGATGTCTCGCAGGTGGGGTGCGATGACAGCGTCGGCCTTGTTGAAGAGGTGGTGAGGGCAGGGGTCGGTCGGCAATCCGGAGTGGATGGAGTTCATCGTGCGGATGGTGTCTTCGGTGCTGATCGGGGTCCAGGCGTGGAGGGTGGTGGTGGGGGGTGGTTGTTCGGTCGTGGTGTGCGTTGGTTGGTTGTTGAAGCTGTTGTGTATGTCCGCGATCTTGTTGTGGAAGTATGAGGCGAGGGAGTTGCAGAGGTCTTGCGATGGGGTGATGTCGTTGTTTCCTGCGCTGGGGTTGGATAGCTCTTTCACGATGTTGAAGAGTTCCTTGCAGTTGTGTGCGTTGTTGTCCAGCCGGTCCTTGAATGCAGTTTTCTTGGCGGCGCGGATCAGCTGGTGGTGCTTCCGGGTGGCAAGCTTGAAGGAGGTCCTGTTGTCCGGTGTAGGTTCCCTTCTCCAGACTTTCTCGAGGGCTCGGCAGTTCTTCTTGGAGCTCTTGAGTTCGTCGGTGAACCATGGGGCTTTCTTGCTGCCGGGTCTGCTGGGCGGGGTCCTCAGCGGGGCGAGCTCGTCCGCGCAGTTGCTGATCCACTTCGTGAGGTTGTCGGCGGCCTGGCTGGGGTTCGCTGAGCTGGCAGGAGGGTGCTGGCTCAGGGAGGGGGTGAGCTGGTCGGCTGTGATCTTGTTCCAGCTTCTGCGGGCAGCCTGTTGCTGGTGGTGGTGGGTCGTCGTTCTTTTGAAGGTGAAGTGGACGCAGCTGTGGTCCGTCCATTGAAGCTCTGTGGCGTGGCTGAAGTCGATGTCTGTGCAGGAAGAGAAGACTGCGTCGAGTGTGTGTCCGGCGAGGTGGGTGGGGGTGGACACCAGCTGCTTGAGTCCAAGATTGGCGAGGTTGTCGAGCAGGGTGCTGGTGTTGCGGTCGTTGTTGTTCACCAGGTGGAAGTTGAGGTCCCGCAGGAGGATGTAGTCAGCGGAGGGGAGGGCATGCGGGCTGACGAAGTCGGCGATGTCCTCGCTGAATTGGGTGCGTGGTCCCGGAGGTCGGTAGATCAGGGTGCCTCTGAGGGTGGTCTTCGGGTCGGTGCGGATCTGGAAATGCAGGTGTTCGGCAGTGGTCAGGGTGTTGTCGGTGCTGGTCGTGAGACGGATGGTGTTCCTGTGGATGATGGCGATGCCTCCTCCCATCTGGTTGGCGGTGCGATCCCTCCGGGTGATCTTGTAGCCCTCTGGGATGGCGATGGCGATGTCGGGAGCTGAAGAGGCGTTCATCCAAGTCTCCGTGAGGAAGGCAACGTCCGGGGCTGTGGCGTCTAGGAGGTTCCAGAGTTCGATGGCGTGTCTGTGGACGGAGCGGGTGTTGAGCAGGATGCACTTGAGGTGGGTGCTGCTGGTGTTCGACTTGGCGGGTGCTGGTGCGAGGCAGGTCCGGATGCAGGTGAACTTGCAGGCGTGGCAGCTGAAGGGTCCGTGGGTGCGTCGTGGTGTGGCTCGGTAGCATCCTGGGAATCGGCCGGTGTTGAGTGCGATGAGGGTGGCGGCGGTGTACGTCAGGCGGGTCGGTCGGGGTCCTCGTGGGCCAGGGGTCCTGGCGCTGGGCGCGATCCGGTCGCGGACGGGCGCAGACGGGCTTACCTTTGGCGCACCTTCGGCGCTCATTCGGTGCTCCCGCTGCGCGCGTCCGCTGCGCGGTCGCTCTGGGGACGTCATAAGAAGGGAGCCGGTCGGGAGGGTCTGCGGGGAGGCGGGAGCGCGATCCAATCGGCTGTCGGGAGGCGGGGCCACGGGCTGGGGCGGCGGGAAACGTTGGAGCCGGCTTGGCGGCCCTCGGGTGGCTGGGGCGGCGGGAAAAGCAGGTGTGGGCTCGGCGGCCCTCGGGAGGCTGGGGCGGCGGGAAAAGCAGG
The DNA here is from genome assembly GCF_964263255.1 of Lissotriton vulgaris. Lineage (NCBI taxonomy): Eukaryota > Metazoa > Chordata > Amphibia > Caudata > Salamandridae > Lissotriton > Lissotriton vulgaris. The sequence continues at coordinate 1,629,385,300 of NC_141685.1, read as the reverse complement.
TGTGGGCTCGGCGGCCCTCGGGAGGCTGGTGCAGCGGGAAAAGCAGGTGTGGGCTCGGCGGCCCTCGGGAGGCTGGTGCAGCGGGAGCGGCAGCAGGCACAGGAGCGTGGGGGTGACCAGGCCGAAGGCGCTGTGGTCACTCCCTAGATCTTGGTCTGGCTCCCCTTAAGAAGGGAGCCGGTCGGGAGGGTCTGCGGGGAGGCGGGAGCGCGATCCAATGGGCTGTCGGGGGGCGGGGCCACGGGCTGGGGCGGCGGGAAACGCTGGAGCCGGCTTGGCGGCCCTCGGGTGGCTGGGGCGGCGGGAAAAGCAGGTGTGGGCTCGGCGGCCCTCGGGAGGCTGGGGCGGCGGGAAAAGCAGGTGTGGGCTCGGCGGCCCTCGGGAGGCTGGTGCAGCGGGAAAAGCAGGTGTGGGCTCGGCGGCCCTCGGGAGGCTGGTGCAGCGGGAGTGGCAGCAGGCACAGGAGCGTGGGGGTGACCAGGCCGAAGGCACTGTGGTCACTCCCTAGATCTTGGTCTGGCTCCCCTTAAGAAGGGAGCCGGTCGGGAGGGTCTGCGGGGAGGCGGGAGCGCGATCCAATCGGCTGTCGGGGGCGGGGCCACGGGCTGGGGCGGCGGGAAACGCTGGAGCCGGCTTGGCGGCCCTCGGGTGGCTGGGGCGGCGGGAAAAGCAGGTGTGGGCTCGGCGGCCCTCGGGAGGCTGGGGCGGTGGGAAAAGCAGGTGTGGGCTCGGCGGCCCTCGGGAGGCTGGTGCAGCGGGAAAAGCAGGTGTGGGCTCGGCAGCCCTCGGGAGGCTGGTGCAGCGGGAGCGGCAGCAGGCACAGGAGCGTGGGGGTGACCAGGCCGAAGGCTAGCATAGCAAAACAGCATAACAAAACGCAACAAAACATAGCATAGCATAACAAAACATAGCATAGCATAACAAAACATAGCATAGCATAACAAAACATGGCTTAGCATAACAAAACACAGCATAGCATAACAAAAAAATAGAATAGCAAAACATACCATAGCATAACAAAACAAAGCATAGGATAGCAAAGCATAACAAAACAAAACATAGCATAACACAACAAAACATAGCATAACATAACACAACAAAACCTAGCATAACATAACAAAACAAAGCATAGCATAACAAAGCATAGCATAACAAAGCATAGCATAACAAAGCATAGCATAACAAAACATAGCATAGCATAACAAAACACAACAAAACATAGCATAGTAAAGCATAGCAAAACAGCATAACAAAACGCAACAAAACATAGCATAGCATGACAAAACATAGCATAGCATAACAAAACATAGCATAGCATAACAAACAAAGCATAGCATAACAAAACAAAGCATAGCATAACAAAACAAAGCATAGCATAACAAAACAAAGCATAGCATAACAAAACAAAGCATAGCATAACAAAGCATAGCATAACAAAGCATAGCATAACAAAACATAGCAAAACACAACATAGCATAGCATAACAAAACATAGCATACACAACAAACATAGCTTAGCATAACAAAGCATAGCATAGCAAAACACAACAAAACATAGCATAGCACAACAAAACACAACACAACACAGCATAGCATAACAAAACATAGCATCACAATACATAGCAAAACACAACCAAACATAGCATAGCATAGCATAACAAAACACAACAAAACATTGCATACACAACAAAACATTGCATACACAACAAAACATTGCATACACAACAAAACATTGCATACACAACAAAACATAGCATAGCAAAGCATAGCAAAACATAGCATGGCATAACAAAACGCAACAAAACATAGCATAACAAAACACAACATAGCATAACAAAGCTTAGCTTAGCATAACAAAGCATAGCATAGCAAAACACAAAAAAACATAGCAAAACACAACAAAACATAGCATAGCACAACAAAACACAACATAGCATAACAAAACATAGCATCACAATACATAGCAAAACAGAACCAAACATAGCATAGCATAACAAAACACAACAAAACATAGCATACACAACAAAACATAGCATACACAACAAAACATAGCATACACAACAAAACATTGCATACACAACAAAACATTGCATACACAACAAAACATTGCATACACAACAAAACATAGCATACACAACAAAACATAGCATAGCGTAACAAAACATTGCAAAACAAAGCTTAGCATAACCAAACAAAGCTTAGCATAACAAAACAAAGCTTAGCATAGCATAACAAAACCTAGCATAACAAAACCTAGCATAACAAAACCTAGCATAACAAAACCTAGCATAGCAAAACATAGCATAGCAAAACAAAGCATAGCATAATAAAACACAACAAAACATAGCTTAGCATAACAAAGCATAGCAAAACACAACAAAACATAGCATAGCACAACAAAGCATAGCATAACAAAACAAAGCATAGGATAGCAAAACTAAACATAGCATAGCATAACAGAACAAAGCATAGGATAGCAAAACATAGCATAACAAAACACAACAACACATAGCATAACAAAACTTAAACACAACAAAACATAGCATAGCTTAACAAAACACAACAAAACATAGCATAGCAAAACAAAACATATAATAGCATAGCAAAACATAGCATACAAACACAACAAAACAGCATAGCATAACAAAACCTGGCATAACAAAACATAGCATAGCAAAGCATAGCATACAAACACAACAAAACAGCATAGAATAACAAAACATAGCATAGCAAAACAAAGCATAGCATAATAAAACACAACAAAACATAGCATAGCATAACAAAACATAACATAGCAAAGCATAACATAGCATAGCAAAAGATAGCATAGCATAACAAAACATAGCATAGCATAACAAAACACAGCATAGCATAACAAATCAAAGCATAGGGTAGCAAAACATAGCATAGCATAACAAAACATAACATAGGATAGCAAAACAAAACATAGCATAGCACAGCATCATTCAGCACCACCACAGCGTCACTCAGGGGCACCACAACATCACTATGCGCTACCACAGCCTCACTGAATGCCACAGCATCATTCGTTCGCCATCACATCATCACTCAGCGCCACCACAGCATCAATCTGTGCAGCATTTCAACAACACCTGGTTCAAATATGTTCTCTCAATGTTTCAAGCTTTATTACAAATGTAACAAAAATAAGTTAATATTTCACTTCTGTTCTTGGATTTTCATCACAATAAAATACACTGAACATAATCTTCACAATAAAATACATTGAACATTATCTTCACAAAAGTTATTTACAAAAGTTTAAGCTATTGACATTATAAATAGGGCTCCCGGTTTTATGGTATTTATTTTTTTGCCATTTCCGTCTGTATTTATCCATATTTATTTTTGGGACATTTTTTCTGTATTTATCCACATTTATTTTTGCCACAAGAAAAATACGACGGTACAGCTAGTATTTTTCCACATTTATTTATTTAAAGTGACTCTGCACACATGCGCTCGGTTGTTATTGGTCAACACTATACATTCATCTGAATATGCTCAAAAGTGCTATCACAAGCCAAATGTTTACATTTCCTTTCTCTAACTACACGGGGAGAGAATTGAGTTTTTCTTAGTTTTGTGGATATATTTGTATTAACCGCATCGCTGCGGCGCGAATTCCCCGCCCATGCTGACTCCGCCTTGCGCGGGCTGAGTCATGACGGAACGGTTCCGTCATCCGCACAGCTCACCCGACGTGCATGACGGAACCGTTCCGTCAACAGCATCGAAGGGGTTAAAAAATAAAAATCTTTTGCACCAGTTTGCCAGAGTCAGACCTATTGACTTTGCCAGTGCTTGTATTCCTTCGACGTTATATGTTGCAGTAAATAGCTGGACTGCAAGTGAAGTGACAGAATCGTAGTCTGGCCAGGTGTGGTTATGAACTGTGGATGACAGATGCAGTCAGAAGGACATAGCCAGGTGTGATCTTGTTCACTTTCAATCCTGCCCAGCCCGTTGTGGGGATTGAGAACGTTGTGGTGAAAAATGGCTGCATTCTTCGGCTGCCGTGCAGCTATCTGCTGCCAAGGATAATACATTCTTCAAATACCCTCTGATTCCCTGACGTCCTTGCTGCTGAAATAGCTCATACGGTTAAGCGCCGGCTGCTGAAATCTGCTGAAATCTATGTTCACACTGCTATTAAAGGATTCCTATTCTGACTGGTCCACTAAGCCTTTCATCTGTGTGACGTCGATACAAGCCATTGAGTTTAACAACAACGCATCTATTACAGTGCTGATGCCTGTATGTTATGCTATCTGCTGCCCCAGCTGGAGGCTGGTCTTATTGCCTGTGGACGAGGTGCTGCTTAGTATGGCACATGCCATGTGTGATCTTGTTGTCTGACTCCCACGTTTACATAGCTGCCAAGGTTTCAGACTGCTATGTGTGACAATTTCATAATTTCAGTGCAAATATGGGTGACATTTCATCGACTGAAATTAAGTCAGTCAACCCTAGGCTGGAAAAGCAAATCTAATAAATAATCAGTTTCTACCTAAGTTGCCATAAACTAATCATGACAAGACAAATAGGGAAATTCTGTACCTGAAATTGGTTCAGCTGTACAACTGCTGCAATTAATTGTAGAGCGCTTTGTACATCGTGCACAATTAGTCGTAGACTATAGTGACCTACTGTCACAGGAGCACAATTGCTACCTTCTTATGTCAGATGATTCAGGAATAAATCAAACACTGTGAAAAAACAGGGGGGAAAACTGTAATGGTGCTACCATGTGTGTCCAAACAGTCATTATAGGTTATTTCTAACCATGTTATAACTCATTAATGTGATCTTGTCACATAAGCGGCACATACCTTGAAAATGTAGATTGGGAATTGTTGCCTGTTGATCACTAGGCAAAGCGAAAGGCATGCATTAATCATTACCCACCCAAGGAAGCTGAAGTAAATAAAAAGAAGAAAGAATTTGCCTCAGTAATGATTAATGGTGCAGATAGTGGCTCAAACTAGCCGGACAGACATGTGTCTTAAATTACCTAATCCACGGAGACAGGCAGCAGAATCCTGTGTTCTGTGTCTGCCGGCCACAGAGCTAACTGTTTAAATGTCAGACGGTACGTCCAAGATGCGTCAGTTTGTGGCATGCATGAGAGGTGCAGCCGCTATAGAGGACACTATTATTGTCTATTGTGTCGAAAACAGACTCTGCAACTATCGGATGGTCACTAATTTGGAAATGGCTTGATTCTAATAAGAAAGAGGTTGCATTGTAAATATAATATGACGAATGAGCTCTTGGACTCTGAAGCTGTGTCTTATCAAGGGCAAGCAGCGTATGTGAGATAGTTATGTATGGGCAGGGAGACAGCTTGACTGCCGTCGGGGACTGCAAGGGTGCCAGGCAGACTGCCCGTGGTCGGCCCCCTTTCCCCGCTGCAATCACCTGCGCATTTTCTAATTCAGCCTACATTTCCAGGCATAAACTAGATGATGAGCAGAAGAAACAGAAAAGGATCGGTCCTTTTTTTTTTGTTTAGAACGCAGCTCGCCTTAGTCCAAGTAGCTGTCTCAGGCTTTCCACGCCACAAACATCAGGGTGTTCATGGTGCCCCAGGGTTTAACGCCCTCCCTCCAAGACACTCCCCGGAGCGAGCTGCGTTTGTTTAGTCACGCAACAATGGTGTGAATAGAGGCTCCTAATCGGACTCCGGCAGGGCCTCTTAGAAGGGGTGAAAGAACAACAGGACTCATCAAGAAGTAAATGGTCTTTTATAGACTTGTGAAATGCTCAGGTGCGGCTGGCTGCTGTGTGTGTGTGCTCGGGAATCTGTCTCAGCGCGGGCTGACACCTATTAACCCACTAGTATTTACCCGTTTTTATATATAAATACAGATAAAGGAAAACTTGTTTTCCGTCTGTATTTATATGTAAAAATCCGTAAAAACGGAAAACCGGGAGCCCTAATTATAAATTACAATAACTTTTATTTAAGTATTAATTATTAAAAAAAATTAAAGCCATTGTTATTTGCAATATCAATACATGTAAGTCACGTAAATACAACACATATTGCATTACAAATGCTATAGGTTTCACATTTGCGAAAGTTATAACTATTGGCATTGTAAATGACAGCTATTAATTTCGCTATTTGAAAAAACATAACCTAAATAAAAAATGTGTCATTTAATACCAATAGCTCAAAATGTCCTAATGCGAGACCTATTGCATTGCAAATGCTTGTTTTAGGGTTGAAATCTCCTCCAGAGCCAATCCTTGAGCAATTTCATCAAAAACTGGAATTGAAACAGAAAACAGTTCAAATTCAGCCTGGAACAAAGACATTTATGGTACAGCCACCGAAACATACCCCTTAAAAGCAGTTAAGTTTTGAGGAGGCTTTGGACATTTCTGTTCAACCCCTAAAGAAGAAGAAAAAGGATGTTGCAACTAGTCCAGTGCACATTACCATTCCTATTTCACTTGTACCACAATCAACAGCTCCACCACCTCAGTCACCACAATTATCTGAATCAGGGTTCATGTCTCAAAAATTGGAGTTCAGCTACAACAAACTAATGGGTCTTAGACGTTATCCAACATGGTTATTGTCTGGAGCTTATAACAACTCCTCCAAATATTCCACCTCACAAACTATCTATGAAACATCAAATCCTTCTGCAACAAGAAATACCAGCTCTTTTGCAAAAATGAGCAATAGAACCAGTTCCACCACAATTTCACGGGGACAGGAGTAAATTCACTATACTTACTTATTCCCCAAAAAGTTGGATCCCTCAGGCCCATTCTAGATCTCAGACAACCAAATCATTATATAATATCAGAACATTTCCACCTGGTCACTCTTCAAGAGATCATCCCTTTACTACAAAAAGGAGAATTCATGGCAACCTTAGATCTAAAGGACACCTATTGCCATATACCGATTCATACTGCACGCAGAAAAGACCTCAGATTTCTATTCCAGGGAAAACATTATCAGTTCAAAGTTCTTCCCTTTGGGATCACTATAGCACAAAGAGTATTCACAACATGATTAACAGTTGTGGCAGCACATCTGCGCAGAAAACATTTGTCTTCCCTTATCTAGATGACTGGCTAATCAAAGAAAACAAATGACTTATACCTTGCAAACAAGACACTCAAAAGACCGTAAATTTACTTCATCAGCTGGGGTTCACTGACAACGTACAAAAATCTAATCTACAGCCAGCTACTACTCAAGCGTTTCTAGTGTTGTTTCATATAGGTATCTCAATATAGGCTCAGAAACCATCATAACCTTTCACCTATATTCTCCCGTACCATTACACTACATAACAGTTCTTGTGACTGACCTTTTACCTAGTTACAGTACTGCTTATAGGAAGTGGGGTTTTCCCTGAAAACTAGCCTCATCCATTATGCATGAGGATTCTTGGAAACATAGCAGGACTACCATCTCCTTCATAATAATTATGTATAAGGGTCATTCCTTCAGTCATCCTAAGTCCGACATGACACAGCAAGGTAGAACCCCTGAGGGTACCACTTTGGGTATATATACACCATATCTATGCTGAGGCAGGGAGAGGAGTAAAAGGACTTCCATGCTGACACTCCAGCTCGCAGTGGGCTGATAATCCTCGCGGGTATCCATCTTGAGACCAAGACAGGGTCCCACAGTCTCACACTTCAGGTAATGATGTCGACTTTATCCCAGAGGAATTCTTGGCTCTGCACCTGCATACATGCTAGGTACACTCAGGTACATCTAGTTAGGGTCGCATTGTAGGAGTACGTATTTTATTGTCATTTATTTTTATACCTGCTTGTATTCTGCGTTTTCGTACTATGGTAGAAATCTACCATCTTTTTACTCTGTTGATGCTTATAATCATTTATATCAGTTTCTGTCTAATAGTAGTTTCAGCACACCTATTTTACACTAGAATGACACTGGTTTAATAAATGCTTATTGAAAACGTCCCCACCGTTTATTCTGTGTATCTCTCTGAGACAAAGTGAGCACGAGTGACTGAGCGAAAAGTATCGCACTGTTTCCACGATGCCTGATGGGACAGAGTTGTCATGTTCGATAGTTGCCAAGAACTATTTTCTCCTTGGTAAGAGGGGTTTCTAGTGGCACTGTGAGCTAGCTGGTATACAGGCGAACATACTCGGTAGGGGTGTCTGGAATCAATCTGAACACCAATCCCACAGTCTGTTGTCTAAACGTGCAGATCCTATATAGGTTTATAGGAACTACATGACACTAGGGGTAATGCTCAACGCAAATTTAGTGTGAGCAGCCCCAAACAGACTGAATTTGCAACATACAAACATTATTTCAACAATTTCAAACAGGAACTCACATTCCTGCCAAAACATTTCTAAGACTTCTAGGCATGATGGAATCTTGTAATTACATAGCCCCACATTCCAGACTAAATATGAGACCTCTACAACAATGTCTCTCTCGACAATGGACTCAGTCACTTGGTCAACGTCACTATATATTGTTGGAAAAAAGCTGCACGTATCACTCTTTGCAATGATGGAATCCACAAAATCTATTCAAGGGCCGAACGTTTCAAGACCCCAGTTCCCCAAATAATTGTAACAGATGCTTCCTTTACAGAGTGGGAGCACATTTCAACCACCTTACTATTCAGAGACTATGGGATTCCAAACACAATCTCCATACCAATCACCTAGGGGGGACACTCTCGAATTATTTAAATTAGCTCAGAAAATATGGAAGTTAGCAATACACCACAACATTCATGTGTTAGCAGAACATGTCCCAGGGACAAGCAATTAGATTGCGGACTTTCTGAGCAGATCACAAAAACAAGGCCACACATGGCAGATTCGCCTCAATGTTCTTCAAACCTACTTTCACAAGTGAGGGTTTCCAGCGATAGACCTGTTAGCAACAAAAGAAAACACAAAATGCCTTCACTTCGCAAGCAGATATCACCAACATCAATCCAAAGTCCATGCTCTATGGATGAACTTGTCAGGGATATTTGCATATGCTTTTCCACCTCTCCCACTACTTCCGTTAGTGGTCAGGAAACGCAGACAAGCATATCTCACCATGATACTAATAGCGCTCACATGGGCTCTACAACCATGGTTACCAGCACTCATCTCTAGTCTCACATGAGAAGCTTCACCTGAACCCGGACATCTCATGCAGAACCATGGGACATTAAGACATCCCAATCCCAAAGAAATTAATCTTTCAATTTGGTTTCTGAAGTCTTAGAGTTTAGATACTTACATTTACCTAAAGACTGTATGAATATTCCTAAAGAGGATTGTAAACCAGCTACAAGGGAAACGTTATGCAGCAAAATGGAAACGATTTATGTTCTGTCACAAACAAAATGTTAACCTTCTTCAGGAAAAGATACAAACACCTATTTTATACCTATTGCATTTACAAACTGTAGGATTAGCATATACTTCTATAAGATTACATCCTGCAGCTATTGCAGCATATCTCCAAAATAGACAGCACATATCAGTGTTTAAAATCCCTGTTATAAAAGCTTTTATGGAGACACTTAAAATATTTCCTCCTATACTTCCACCTGCCCCAGCATGGAACTTAAACATTGTCCTAACAAGATTAATGGGTCCTCCTTGTGAACCATTAGATTCTTGTCAATTGCAATATCTTTCATGGAAACTTGCCTTTTTAATTGCTTTTACTGCTCTTAGAAGAGTTAGTGAAATTCAGGTGCTGACCTTAGAAGAGCTATTCTTTCAAGTACATTAGGGACAGGGTAGTGCTTAGAACGAACCTAAAATTCCTACCAAAGGTAGTTTCCAATTTCCATATTAATCAGTCCATTGATTTACCAGTTTTTTCCCACAACCACATACAGTTGCAGAAAGGGCATTACACAATTTAGATGTAAAAAGGGAATTGACGTATTACATTGGCAGGACTAAATCATTTAGAAAAACTAAACAATTATTTGTTGCCTTAGCACTGCCCCGTTAGGAAAAGCAATTTTAAAATCAAGCATTTCAAGATGGACAGTTAAATGCCTCCAGACATGCTATGCAAAAGCTAAACGACCTTTACCTGTTCTACCAAAAGCACATGCCACTAGAAAAATTGGAGCTTCTATGGATTTTTTAGGAAAAAGTCCTATTGCAGATATTTGCAAAGCAGCAGCATGATGTACCCCACACACCTTCACAAAACATTGTGTGGGTGTATTTGCACGCCAACATGCCAATGTTGGTCAGGCAGTACTTTAAAACACTTTTTCAGACAACTGCAACCCCCACAAGTTAACCATTCTCTAGGGAAAGGGACTGCATTGCAGTCTATACAAAGCATGTGCATCTACAGCACACATGCCTCGAAAAAAATTGTTGCCCTGTAAACATTTGCTCTTGGCATGTAGTGTTGTAGATTTACATGCGCCATCCCTCCGCCCCTAAACATTCTTGTGCAGGTTGAGGTTCGTACACTTTATTTCATACTAAAGCATGGACATCTCAATGCTTACATAGACAGCAATCTTACATTCTCACCTACCCACAGCAAAACAATCTAAAGATGGCGTTGATGACCAGGTGCAGTATTTCCAAGAGGATGAGTCACACAGCCTCGTGACTGGAAGAAAACTTCTCTGGACAAAAACAACTTGTAATCCTCCAAGCCAAACACTAGATGTCGAACTTATGCAAAGCATGTGAATAAACAGCACTTCATACCAAGAACAGATGTTTACGTTATAAGTAACATAATCCTTCTTGTAATTGTGACCAATCTGAGTGAGTTACAGTATATGTCCTACCTAATTTTCATTAGGTAGGTCGACTGCGACCCACTCGTATTGCTTATTTTGCATACAAATGTATTAGTGCATAGGTTGGTTTGCAGAATATGTTTCTGCTCACAAAAAGTCGTCTTAAACTGTGACTACTTTTTGCGACCAATAAAAAAGTTAATCTGGCCCTCTGAAGTAGAAATGGTGTTCCTTTAACCTCCCCTTCCACTAATTCCCAGCTGTACATGAAGTTGGCATCCTGTGGAGGCATTCTTTCTGCATCAGTCTGGTTCAGTTTGGCTGCAACATCTTGCACATGTCCCAGACACCACACTGCTATACCTGTGCTTGAGTAGAAAAGAAGCTGCAGTGGCACAATTCACCATCCTGAAGTCCTGTATTGCTGAATACCGTCTCTTCTGTATAACGCATGCAGGCATTTAAATAAAAGATTTTGCGTTTGTTATATCAAAAAGTGACATTAGCACCCTTTTATCTTACCAGTATAATAAAATGTAAACATAGAAAGCTGTGTTTATCAAAATTGGCTAACCTCACTCCGAGTTCTAATCTCTAATATGCTACAGTATACTATTCAACTATGTTATCTCTGTAAAGTCTAGATTTTCTTCTTCAGACCTTTCTCCTTCAGCATAACATAGTAGTTGCACTGATCCACTAGAGATGACTTGTTTGGGAAAGAATGTTTGGTAATAGTGACTGTAGGAAGCTGGCTTTCTATGTAGTGTACCACAACGAGGTACTCTATGTAGAAAGCCCAGACAACCCTTATTGGCTTATAGGGCTTAAATTAATAATCCTAAATGCTCTCTTTTGAGTCAGTGTCAGCGAGCAGTTTAGGCTTCTCAGAGGATAGTGTTAAACATTTGTTGTCCACACAGACAGTAAATGGAACACACACCCAAGAAGAAATTCAAGACCAATTGCACCCTCAGCGGTGCAGGGGCTGCTGGGTGCACAGTGCTGTTTTGGCATTGGGTACCCTGTTGGTTTCAATAGGGATTCTCTGGTTTCAACAAAGATTGCAGGCTCGGGACGAAGATCTTCTGGAGGTGACCACCGGTTGGAGAGGTAAGTTGGGATGCCTGGGACACCGTCGGTTGGGCCACCCAAGGCTGTGGGACTTCAGGTACAGAGGTGACTTTAGGTATCGGGTTTCTCTTACAAGCTCCGGTCTCTGTCGGGGGGGGGGAGGGGGAGGGGAGGGGATCCTCCAGAAAGACGCTGCAGGCTTCGCTGGGAGAGTAAAGGCAGGTCAGATATCACAAGATCTCTGGTCAAAATCGCCGGGTAGACCTCCTCGTGGTGTTGGGCCACTCGAACTCTGGCCGTGGGTGACGCGTGCAGAGTGGTGCAGACTGGCGGATTTGGCCGGAGCTGGAGTCTGTGGGTGAACAAATCCGGTGTTCACAGGAGACAGTCTTTTCTTTGGAAGGCTGGGTAGGTCCTCAGGGTTCTTGAGGTTGCTGGCTGCAGGACACACTGGAGTTTTGTTCAACGTGGGGCCAAGTCAGTGGGTGTCCTCTCCTCTTAGCTTTGGCACGGCTGTTCAGTCCTTCTCCTTTTCTTCTTGGTCCTTGCTTGTCTGAGGAGGCAAGGTTCATGGGTGCCCCACAAAACTAGATTTAGGGGTGTTACAGGTAAGTAAAAGGTTAGACCAATGGGTCCCTTCCTTGGGGTGGGTACACCCCATATTATGCCACCCTCCAGTGGTTGGCTGGGTCCCCCCATCTGCAAGATGGCGGGGACTGAGAGTTGTGCTTTACCTCACCTCCCGCACCCGAATGGTGAAGTTGCCAAAGGTGGGCACACCTCCCTTTCTCACTTGGTTTTCCTGCCGGTTCTCCCGCCCAAGTGTGGATCAGAACCGGTGGGGACTAGTTGCTGGAACTAGTAAATGGCCCAGCGAAGCTCACAAAGGCGGCAAACCTTTGAAGCTTCCCCTTTGTGGACCCTGCCCATCCTGGGGGAGGAGGCTTGGCACCTCGTCCAAGATGTGCATTGTTTAAGGCCCCCAAGAGCAGCAGGCTCTCGACCCAGGGGTCCAGAAACAGGCCTGGTGGTGGCTGCTGGGGAGCAGCCACTCAGCCTGGAGTCTAGTGTTGGGTCATTTTTCAGGGGGTATCTCTAAGATACCCTCTGTGTGCATCTTTCATTAAATCCCACTCTGGCATCGGTGTGGGATTAATGTGCTGAGAAGTTTGATACCAAACTTCTCAGTTTTCAGTAAAGCCATTATGGTACTGTGGAGTTCGTAATGACTAACTTCCAGGACCACATACTCTTAATGGCAGCACTGCACTTACAATGTCTAAGGATTGGCTTAGACACTGTAGGGGAACAGGGCTCATACACTTGTACCCTCACCACTGGTATTGTGTACCCAGCTAGAGGGGTGGCTGATCTATGACAGGGTAGTGGGTTGTAGGCATGTCGACTCTTTACTTTGTTCTGGACCAAAACACTTACCCTGCAAACGCAGTGTGTGAGTGTAAAGGTACAGGGCCTCTAAGGGTGGCACAGTAAGTGCAGCAGCCCTTAGAGGGCTTCCTTCGTCACAGTGCCCTGGGTATCTGTGGTACCATTTACCAGGGGCTGATCTGTGGCCAGAGAGTGCTAATTGCGTTTGGTCATCCATGCAGTTTTTAGGGAAAGAACATGGGCCCTGCGTACCTGATTGGCAGGAGCCCATGGCACACTCAGCCAGAGTACATCAGCAGTTCAGCAAAAAGTGGGGGCAACCATGCAGAAAGAGGGCACTTTCTCACACTCATTACCTGCCCTGGGGCGTTCGGGTGCAAAAGTGCTGGTCAGGTTGGTAGCTGTGCGCGCTATACAGATAGGAAAAAGGGGGAAACATGCTGCAGAGGAGGACTGGGGGACAAGTCTGGGAGCTCCCAATGGGACTCTTTCTACAAGGGTCCTGGGGACAAGGGGACACAGCGGGTTCATCGGTACCCAGACCTGTGGACTCTGGTGCAGGGTAGAAAGGTCACCTGGGCTCTGTGTGTCCTAGGGCCTTCCGGTTGTCTGGCTTTATCAGTCGAGGGCAGCTGGGCCACTTTGAAAGTGGGTCTCTGTGATGCTGAATTCACTCAACGGCTACTCTGTCTCATTGCACTGGGAGTTTAGACTGGGCTCTGTTTGCTGCAAGGGGTCTGCTAAACTGGGGTTTGGTCCTGCGTGGCTCCGGTTGGTCCTGGTGTCCCCTCACTTGGTGGGTGGACAGATCTGACCTTCAGGAGCATATGTGATCTTCTTGGGTGGCTACTGCGTCGGGCTGGCTGAGGTGCGGCAACTCATTAGACTGGACTTTGCTGTTTCGATGCCTGCTGACTGCAGGGGAGTAGCTCCTCTACTCTCAGGGAGATTGCAGGCAGTTTGTGAAAGGTTGGCAGTTTCCCAGTGTGATTGTAAGTTGACAGCTGCAGGACGAGTCACTGGTCATAATTGTCGAGACTTGTTTAAGCAGGCAGGGTTTGGTGTCAAAAGTCCACAGCAGTCTTCAGTTATCATTTTTCTTGCAGCTCTTCTTTATCCTTTGTTCCTGATCCGTCATATCTCAGTTCCTCAGGGGTGGCGCCTAAATACTCAATTTAGGGGCGTTTAAGGGGAGTGACCGGGAGTAGCCAATATATATGGCCACTTTCTGTTGGAAATAAGCATAACCCTAACCCAAAGAGCCTAACTCCATCAAAACTACAATGGTGGAAGTCTAAAAGTCATGTTCACATCCGTTTGCCCACTTTAGGGGTGGTACTAGCCTGAGAGGGAACACGCCTCCTGACTAGCTAATTTTCCCACCTGCTGTACGAAAGTGGGTTTCTATTGCAGTCCCTCCCACACACACACTGTTTGCCTGGCTTTTGATACAACTTTGTCTATAGAGTTCTGGGTCCCTGCTAACCAGGTTCCCAGTACCAGTGTTCCTTCCGTAAAACTGTACAACAATTGGTACAACTTCACATCCCCCTGTAAATCCCTAGTAAATGGAACCCCTGGTACCTAGGGCATTGTGACTGAAGAGGGACCCTTCACCAAGGCCATGCGAACTGCACAGCAGCCTGCCTACCTTGGTTCAAGGAAAACCAAAGACGTCGACATGGCACACTGCCTGTGTGCCATGCCAAGCAGCACTGCATAAGGTATAGGTAAGTCACCCCTCTAGCAGGCCTTACAAGCCGCTCTAAGGCAGGGTGGACTATATCTCAGGTGTGGACATATCTGCATGAGCAGATATGCCCCTACAATATTGAAGTCTATTCTTAATATTGTAAGTGCCAGTGAAGCCATAGAGAGTGCATGTATTGAGTTTTAACGGGGTGGGCCCTGAAAACTCGTAGGCCTGGGTCAATAGATAAGTACAGCAAAGAGTGGTCTGAGTTTGTCACAATTATTCCACAAATGTTCTGTATTTACTCCATACAGACATTCCCCACAAATACTTAACACAATGAATAATCAAGTTTAAATATTCACAATCAAATTGCATTTATTTTTGCAGTCATGTATTTTGGTAAGTTCATCATCACAGAAATTGTTTGTAAATCAACAAAATTTGTTAATGTAATTATGAAGGCATTACATCAATGGTGCTCTCAGTGAGGAAGGTAAGGGTTGTGAAGAGGTTTGTGAGGGACTGGGTAAAGGTGGCGTGACATTAATAACATCACAATAAAATCTATACGCCTTTACAGTCAAGGTAATATAAATGTTCCCAAATCACATCACACATAGGTTAGGTAAGTCCATTTCATTTATTCCTATGTTGTGCTAGGTTGGCGTAGTCTACGTTTCGACCCCCATGTATGCTGAAGGGTTGTTATTGCCTCATGTTGGGGTCTTCGTCAGGACAACAAGAGAGAGCATCGGCAGGAACGGTCAGAATCTGTACCGTCGCTGTGTGGGCCTGCACGGGCTCCTTCAGGTTTTGGACAATGCTCCTTTCGGTGAGCCTACGGTATCTTTTCTCGTTTTGTCTTATCACTCCTTCACAGTTAGTGGGTTCAGTTCGCATCTGGCACCATTCTGATCGACGTTCTGATCAGCCGTCAGTGTTCGGCACTCCCTCGGTGTGACTGGAGTTGCTCGCAGTGCCGCCGCTAACTGCTAGGAGAAGGGACTCGGCTCGATTAGGCCAATCACCTGAGAGTGCATGGGCTGGAAACTCAACAACTCTAGTTCCCCAGCACCAATATGGCTTTACTAAACCCAAACAACTCCTCTCAATAAACCCACACTGATATCAGTGGAGGATTTATTGAAAGATTTACCCAGAGGGCACCTCGGAGATGCACCCTGAAAACTGACCAACCCTGGTGTAGTCTCTTACTGGCTTTAGGCAGCTTACCCCCACCAGACATGTTTCTAGCCCCTTGGGTCAAGAGCCCTTGCTCTCTGAGGTCAGAAACAAACCCCATCCTGGGCAGAGGTTTCACGCCCCCTCAACACCCCCTCAGAATGAGCACAGTGCTCAAGAGGGAAGCTTCAAAGGCCTTGCTGCCTTTGTAATGTGACCCCAGCCGTTGCTGTTAGCAGTAAATGGCAGCCCCGGTTCAAGCCTCCTCTTTTGGCAGGAGAACCGACTGGAAAACTTGGTGAGGAAAGGAGGTGCACCACCATTCACCATCTCCAACCCTCAGGTGCTGGAGGCAAAGTGAAGTACATTTTTCAGTGCCCACTATTTGAAGATGGTGGGATTTATCCAGCTAAGACTGCAGACACCAACTGATTTGGCTGGAGCCCTGCCGGCCTGTCTGCACCCTCAACGAACCTGCGCCAAAAGACTAACCATCCTGCAGCCCCGCCCGCAACTTTCAAAGCATTTGGACAAGACTGCCTGCCTTAGACAAAGATCAAAATCTCCAGTGGACAGCAGATCTGTCCAGAAGAAACCAACTTTAAAGAACAAAGACTTCTGCCCTGAGGAATCGGGAAACTACTGCCAGACCTATCTCTGCACCCAACGCCGACAACCCACTGCTAAGTGGCCCACCGGTCCTGTGAAGGTTCACCCTTCACAGGAGCAAGAGTTCACCATGGGCTGACTCCTGTTGGACTCCACTTTGACGTCTCCAGCCTCAACTTTTAACCCCTTGAGCGCGGCACGAATTTTCGCGCTGTGCTGAAGGTTCTAAGAAACGGCGTGGCTGTGACGGAACGGTTCCGTCATAAGCACAGCCCAACCGGCGCTTGTGACGGAACCGTTCCGTCACAAGCATCGAAGGGGTTAAGACTTACCCTGATCGCGACCAGCCTGGTAAGACGTTATTGATTCCCCTTCACCCAAAGCCCTGGGCCTTGGGGAGCGCGCCAAACCGTGTCCCTTTGTCCCCTAGCATCCCGGGAGGAGCCGGGAGCCGAGCGGACATGGATCGTCTCGGCTCCCGGGTCACGAGCTGCACGAACCCGGCTCTAGGCTGCTCTAGCCCTTCTTCTGATCCCCCCCTTTTTCCTCACATGTAGCGGAGCAATTGGGGCATTTGCTGAACAGCGGCAATCGCTCCTAGCTTGGCGGACGGGTCCGGTCTCCCGAGGAGAAGGAGGAGAGGTGCGGTGGCGCTCAAAATGGCGGGCGGCACCTTGCCGTGGACTCCGCCGTCTGCGGCCGCCGCTGGGAGGTAGGATTGCGACCTGCGCTCCCCCGGCTTGCCCAGTCTCTCACCGATTGTCGCAGCAGCCGACGGGACTTAGCACCATCTAGCCCCAACTCAACGGTGTCCCCCACTGAGGGAATCCTCCCAGCGCCTGCCTGACTCCAAGATGGCGGCCGACGGCGACCCTCGGATGGCGATCG
The DNA here is from genome assembly GCF_964263255.1 of Lissotriton vulgaris. Taxonomy (NCBI): domain Eukaryota; kingdom Metazoa; phylum Chordata; class Amphibia; order Caudata; family Salamandridae; genus Lissotriton; species Lissotriton vulgaris. The sequence goes on along the minus strand of NC_141685.1, from coordinate 1,629,367,685 downwards.
CCGCTTCTTCTGGCTCGCCCCAACTTCTCCCCAGCCTCTTGTCTATCCTGTGGCCCTCTCTCAGGCTGTCGGGCCTGCCACCCGTCCGGCTGCAGCTTTGGGGGCCTCTACCACTTCCGTTTTGCCCTGTGGTCCTGCAACATGAGCCGGATCTCCTGGATCACTCACCCCTCCCCCCCTGCAGCATGGCACCAATGGCTCCAGTGCTCTGAATGTGCTGCTCATGGCTCCGGGAGGCCACACATCTTCCAGGGCGGTTGCATCCACACACAACCCACCAGCTGCCGTGGCAGGGCCTCACGGACAACGCGTGATCGCACCAACACCTTCACCACCTTGCGCTCTCTCACGCCCACCGAGCCGGATGACTGCAAGCTCTCCAAGATGGCGACGTGCCTGCGGCTGGCCTCCAGCGTCATCTCTCACCTGGGCTCCCACCTTCTCTCCTGGACTTCTTGACTTTTGCTCTGTCCTGACCGACACTTTGCTCCTGTTTTCGGACAGGTTCTCTGGACTCTAGCCCTCCTACCATGCCCTTGGCCTTAACCCTTTTCCCCGTGGATGATCCTCAAATGTTTCCTCCCTGTTGTGCTTCCCCGTCTCTCCATACCCTTGCATCCCTCCCACCCTCCCTTTGTGCTGTGACTGCATCCACACTTATGGAACTCTGCTCTTTGACTTATTGTAATAACTCTATTTAATGGTATTTGCTTTGGACCTTGCACCATATACCATTCCTATGTGACTCTTAGAGCTTATCCAGTCATATCCCCTCCCTATGTATATAGAGATAACTCTAATCACTAGTGTATGCAGTAGACCTTTGACCGATTGCAATAATGCTAAGCTGTCGTATTCGCTGAAGTCCTTGCACCATATACCACCCCTATGCATCTCCTAGAGTTTAACCAGACATATCCCCTCCTATGTGTATGTAGTTGACTCTTATCACTAGTGTTTGCAGTGGACCTTTGTACTCTCTACTACCCCTATGTGACCCTTAGAGTGTTTCCAGTCATATCCCTCCTGTGTAGATAGAAGATAACTCTAATGACTAGTATCCTATGTGACTCTTAGATTGTATCCATGTGTATCCCCTCCCTGTGTTTAGAGTTATAGCTGTAACGACTAGTCGCCTGTGTGACTGTTGGAATATAGCCAGGTGTATCCCTTCCCCCGTGTGAAGAGATAACCCTATTCACTAGAACAAAAAGAAACGTATTCCTGAAATGTGTAACGTAACTGATTCTATGTAAAGTGCTTTGATAACATGTAACGGAACTGGTGCTATGCAAAGCGCTTGGATAACCTAATCGGTTCAAGTTCCTGAAATGTGTAACGTAACTGATTCTATGTAAACTGCTGTGATAACATGTAACGGAAATGGTGCTATGTAAAGCGCTCTGATAACCTAATCGGTTCAAGTTCGCGCTATAGAAAACTCTAAAAATAAATAAATAAATAAATCTCCACTTACCCGGGCAGTTGTAGATTTTTCTTCATCTGGCCTCCTGGCCTGAGACTGCAGACTTTCTTCAAAACAGATTTTCCCCCCTCCCCAATTGGTTTGCATTGGGCACCTGTCGCAGTGTTGGCACTCTGCATCTGGCTGCCGCTATGCCGCTGAGGGTGTAAGTTTGGTGCTGCTTTGTGGACCCTTGCTTACTTTAACCCCCAGAGATTGTTACCAAACCATGTTACTCACCTGGGAGCATTATCTCTTCAATTACGTCCTTTCTCCATTGGATAACCTTGTGCCAGACTGCTATTTTGAACTCTGCACTCAGCTGCCACTCTGCCGCTGGAGGTGCAGATTTGCTACTTACCTGAACCAAAATGCCTGGTACTGATTCTTCATCATTAAAACCAAGACTGTAAGTTGCATACTTGCCTGCAAAACCGCATTCTGGTTTTCTCCCATATGTTGACATAGCTGAACTGAAAATTGTACTGTGTTCACTCTTTAAAGTGAAAAGTATTTCTTATAAAAAACGTACTTACCTGTTTACGTTTGTCTTGGTCTTAAAATAAATCTTGAAAGAAGCTTATTTTTATATGAGATTGGTGCGGATCTCCTTTTTGTGTTGTGTCATTTATCACTGTGTGCATAACAAATGTCTTGCACTCCTCTGTGTAGACCTTAGGCTGCTCAGTCACACAAATAGATCTCTTTGGATTTACATTGAGCCCTGTACACTTCTGGGGGAATCTCTGTAGTCAGTAGGTTTTCAGGGGTACCTCTAAGGTGCCCTCTTGGTGCATGTATTATTAAATGCATCCTTGGAATCGGTGTCAGTTTATTAATATGAGATGTTTGATACCAAACAACTCTAGTTTCAGTGAAGCCATCACATAGCTGGGAAACTCGTAAACACCACTGTCCAGCACGTGTACTCAAAATGACTTCCATGTTCACTTGTAACATCTAAGAATCGACTTTGTAACGTAACTGATTCTATGTAAATTGCTGTGATAACATGTAACGGAAATGGTGCTATGTAAAGCGCTCTGATAACCTAATCGGTTCAAGTTTGCGCTATAGAAAACTCTAAAAATAAATAAATAAATAAACATCAGAGGGGCATTTCTGCTCATGCAGATATGTCCAGACATGTAGCATAGTGCACCCTGCCTTATGGTTGTAAGGCCTGCTGTAGCAGTGACTTACCTATACAGCATGTAGTGTCGGCAGGCTCGGTACATACATGTCGTGTCTTCACATTTGTCTGCACCATGGAACCTGCAATAACAGTTTGCATGTTGGTGCTGAAGGGTCCCTTAGGGTGGCTCAATACATGCTGCAGCCTCTAGGGACCCTCTTTAGCCTCCTGCCATTTACTAGCGACTGACGGGGGGTGCTAAAAGATATTTCCATTGGGGGAATAATTGGACAGTTTTAGGGATGAAATCTGGCACCGGGGAACTGGATAGCTGAAACTCAGTGCAAGTCTGTCAAAATTCCATCAGATACCATACAAAAAGTGGGTGTGACCATTTCAAAAAGGGGCACTTTCCTACAGTTGCTATATGTGTAGTGATTGTTACGACAGGAAATATGCTAAAAAGCATAATATGCTAAACATACCAGTGCTAAAATACTTCTATGAGTAAGTAACCTTTCCTTATTTATCTATTGTAAATTAAAGATAGGAATGTAGACGTCTGGAGCCTGAAGCAATAGTTCACTATGAGAAAAGGACAAGGTTCATCATATTCATGTCCCTAGAGTCATGCTGTTCTTCCCCTCGGGTACATGAGCAGATTATATCTTTGTTGGATTGAGCCAGTGGAGCCACAGTCCTAGTTTTCCCTTGGAAGCTGAATTTTGGCTCTTTCACTTGAGAAGCACTTTAGATGCTTCTGGCTCACATTTAAAATTCTTAATCCCGATGTTGAAAATCTTAATTTGTACTTGGCTGTCAGTATTTGAACTCTTTTGGTACCCAGATGTTTTAACCAAGGTTTCCCTAGAAATTCTAGCACATCTTGCTAAGAATGTTGAGGGACATTAGTGTTTTTTCCCCTAACCTGCTATTGATTCATGGATATTTGCCCCATCCAGTCTTATCCACCAGCTCCTAGTATTTTCCAGTTTGATGTATGTTTATGATGCCATGAGGTTATGAAAGTCAGACTTGAACAACCCTCCTTGACAATGGTCTGATGTAACTCTCTCATTATGCTGCATTATTTTTCAGGTGAGCACCCACCATTTTCATTCTTCCAGTGAGGATGAAGATATTGATGGCGCTTTTCCAAATGAACTGTCTCTACAACAGGTAAATCATTGTTTCTCCTTTTTTACAAGTAGATCCACTTTTCCCCTCTCGAACTTAAACTCAGTTGTGGCCAAAAAACAGAGTTTAGATGGATTGATGACAGTCTTTGTCATGGACAAGCCATTTACATGCTTGCATTTGTTTAAGAAAACCAGATTCCACAACTCCTTTTTATTCTACTGAATAAGTTCGATGGCAGATGGTCAAAAGTGAATTATATGCAATTGGTTTTCCACAGGTTTTTTCAGGAAGATAGTATTATAAAATTAGAGTAAGATACGTTTTCATTTTTATTATGCATGCCCTTCTCCTGAAAGGAATTTGTTTACGATGATTATGATGAAGGTTTGCACTGTTCGCTATTGGATCTTACAAATAGACTGCAACCATTGTAGCACATTCAAGTATCAGACTCACTCGGGTAATGAGGCCACTGTACTGTCTAAAAGGATTCTCTATGGATCCTTTGAGCAGGAAGTAAGTAGACCAGGAAATCACTAAAAGCTCCTTCTGTCAGCAGGAAAGTGGGTCTCCTTCATTCGGTGTAAAATTGGTCATCTTCCAAAGAAGAAATTCCATAATCTTTAGGAATGTCAACAATTTAAGATTGCAGCATCTTCTCTGGCTCAGTAGAATGTAGCTCCCTAGATAGTTCTTAGTAATCTCTTCAGCACTACATTTGTCTCAAGCAGACAATGTCTAGGTCCCCAGGGGCAGCAAATTTTCCAGTCCCCAGGCCCTCCGGCATTAGACTCTAAGCCTCTTTAGTTTGCCTTTAGTGGCACACGGCCATCCGGTGGGAGACATGGTCAGACATTTTCTCCAAGGGTTATAAAATATAACAACTGAGGAGTGGGTCCTGCAGATCATTCAGAGAGGGCATGCCCTTCCGTTTCGACCCGCTGCATCTTCAACTTGCATTGGGGCATCTTCCAGATGCCACCTGACAAATTTTCTACAAGAAGTGCAGGTTGTTTTGAACAAAGTAGACCTAGGGAGGGTTCCTACTTCAGAAGGGACTGGTTGTTAATCTTATTATTTCCTCATGACCAAAGATAAAGGCCTTTACCCTATTTAAATTCTCTGCCCTCCGAACGCCCTTTAGAAGAAAGAGAAATTTAAGATACACCAGCGTAGGTTATGTCTGCATTGAATCCAGGCAACTGGATGGTGACTGTGGACCTTCAGGACATAACTTTCATGTGCCCATCCTTCAGTCCTACTTAGTTGAAGGTGGGTGAGAAAAACGTTCAGTTTGCTCTGCTCCATTTTGGCCTCACTGGTGCCTCTTGGATGTTCATGAAACTTATGAATGTTCTCGCTGCGCATATTGAGAGGGGATTCCAGTTTTTCCCTACGTTTGTTACTGGCTGTTAAGGCAGGCTTGGCACAGTCACTTGCAAACCACCTGCTGATGACCAAAAACATCATTTGTGTTCACTATCAACTTGCCAAAGTCACACCGGAGTCCTTTGCAGATGCTCCCTTTTTTTGAAGCCATCCTGGATATGGTGCAGTCTCAGGCCTTGCCTCCACCAAAATGATTCCAGGGCATTCAGCCTATGATCCTGAAAATTCAGCATCAGTCCTGGGCCTTGGTGAAAGTGAGTCTGAGGCTTCTAGGCCGGCATTCTGCATGTTGGCTATGCCAGCTGGCATATGTGGACTCTACAGTGAAACCTGAAGTCTCATTGGCCCCAGCTTGAGGGAAACCTTTTGGATTCTCTTCAGATTTCGGAATAGATCGAAAGACCTACTGTGGTGGCTGCTAGACTGCAATTGGACTAGCAGCTGAACCCTCTCCCTGCCCTACCCAGAGCAGACGGTGGTGACAGATGCATCGTTGGTGACTGATGCATTGTTGCTGGGTTGTTGGAGAGGTCATGGGAGAGTTGGAGATTACAGGACTTTGGTCTGTGGCAACTCTATATCTACCTGTTGGAGTTGTGAGCCATTTGCATGGTGCTGAAAACCTTTCTACCGTCCAAGTTCTCATAGGCAAGACCACTTGACATGTGGTACTGCAACAAGCAGGGTCCTTTATCCTGTACAAGAAGGATTTTTGTCTCTGCAGTTAACTTGGAGCAACAGGGCACTGTCCTGTTCATGGACCACTTGATGGGAACTTTGAATGCCAGGACGAACAAATGCAGCTGTCTGCACCTGACAGATCTCAAATGATAATTACATCCTGAGGTTACAATGGGGAAAACCATGGCCATAGATTTTTGCCACAGTCTGAAGCGCAGTCGACATTTTTACGTTCTGAACTTCCAAGAATGCTCTCTCTCGGAGAGGCATTCCTGAGTGTACCCTTAGGCTGTATGCCTTTCCATTGCTGCCTCTCATGTCCAGAGTTCTGAAGAAGATCAGTGGCTTTGAATTGGGCAAGGAAGGAGTGTGAGGTACCTGGAACTTATGGACACAGACATCTGTTCTCCGATCAGGCTACCGTTTCAAGAGTATCTCCTGTCACAGGGTTTTTTGGTCTGAGCCTTACCTCTGACCCACCAACTGGGGAGGTACTGCTTTGATATTTGTTCTTAAGACTGGTAATCTGCTGTTAGAAGTATCCATCAGTTACTTAACTTCTGATGGATACTTCTAACTTTAGATTTCATACATTGTGAATATTCCCCAGGTGTCAAACTGGATCCAGAAACTTTTAAAGCAGTACTTCTACAAATCATTTGGTGGAAACATGGGAGACTGCACTGATGTGTTTTTTCCCTGGAAGTGACGAACATAGCCGCATATAAGCTCCACCCATGTGTGCTAATGTCAGGTTTTCTTTTCTGCACCTCAAGACGCAGATCTTGAGCTTCTCTTTGGACTTTTGACTATCTTTTCCCAAATTAGCCAGTGTTCCTCCCCCTAAAACAACCAAATTTGCAAAGCAATGTCTATGACTAATCCTTGCAAAGTTTTTACTTCGCCTGGGGTGAGAGCATGACTCCAGGCCCTGGGACTACTCTGCCGGGATGAACTGGACGACCATTCCGACCATCGCCAGATACAAGAAGACTCTACCCTGCTCGCAGGCAGGTCATTCCGCACACTGCTGCACGGCTCTGCCTGCATTGTTTTTGCCAAATTTTTTATTTTTCCCCTGTGCCTAACTTGCTTTCTTGCCCAGACTTGTTTTTATTCCCCTGTGCATAACTTGCTTTCTTGCCCAGACTTGTTTTTATTCCTCTGTGCCTGTACTTGTTTTCTTGCCTAAACTTGTTTTTCCTTCCTGTGCCCAGTTCTCCCGTGGCCCGCCCGTTTTTCCGGCCGCTGCGTCCCTGCGGCCCCGCCCCCCTGCATTCCCATTCGCCACCCCGGTCCCGCCTCCCAGCTGCTCCTCCCTCCCACATCCCCTCATATGGAGGCCGGGCAACGGGCGCGCAGAGGGCGTGCCTAAGGCAAGCTCGTCTGTGCCTGGACCGCGCCCAGCGCCAGGATCCCTGGATCATGCGAACGCCACGAAGCCCGACACCGCTACGATGCCAGAACCCTTCTTGCACTCAACACCGGACGATCACACACCTGCTTCCTGGCCGCCCGAAGCTCACCCACGGAGCTTTCACCTGCCGGAACTGCAGCTTCACAAGCATCCAACTCCCCATGCTGCCGACCAGGAAAGAACCCAACCACCTCAGATGCATTCTTCTCAACACCGCTCTGCCCGCAAACACGCAGTTGAACTCTGGGACCTACTCGACTCAACCTCCCCAGATGTCTCCTTCCTGACGGAGACCTGGCTGAACCCCGCCTTGGCACCGGACATAGCCATAGCCGTCCCGGAAGGCTACAAGATCACCCGCAGGCACCGCATCAACGGAGCAGGAGGAGGAATCGCCATCGACCAACATCGACGACAACCTCCGCACCGCCGAACACCTGCACTTCCAGATCCACATCGACCCCACCACCCTCAGAGGAACCCTCATCTACCGACCCCCCCCGGACCCCAACCACAGTTCAGCGACTCCATCGCCGACTTAGTCAGCACACCCGCCCTCGCCTCCACGGACTACATCCTCCTCGGGGGCCTGAACTTCCACCTCGAGAACAACAACGTCACCAACTCCACCACCCTGATCGACAACCTAGCCAACCTCTGACTCCGACAACTTGTCACAACACCCACCCTCTCCGCCGGTCACGCGCTTGACCCCATCTTATCCGCAAGCCCCCATGTCTCCTTCAACCACACCACCGAACTCCACCGGACTACCCATCGCTGCATCCACTTCATCTTCAAGAAACCCACCATGCACCACCACACCCAACAGATGCCTCGCCGCTGCTGGATCAAAGTCACCGAAGACCAGCTCACCACCCTTGCCCAGAGCCCACCCGCCGACACCGCCGCCCGCAACCTCAGGCAGTGGATCAACAACTGCGCCAACACCCTCGCCCCGATCAAGAAACCCTCCAACAGTCACACCAACAAGAGAGCCAGCTGGTTCACTGAAGACCTCCAGGCTTCCAAGCAAACCTGCCGAAAGCTGGAGAAGATCTGGCTCCGTGAACGAACACCGGACAGCCACGCAGCCCACAAGAACGCCAACCGCAGACATCATCACCTCATCAGATGCGCCAAAAGGGCCTCCTTCAAAGACCGCCTAGACAACAACGCGCACAACAGGAAAGAGCTCTTCAACATCGTGAAGGAACTCTCCAACCCCAGCTCCAACACTAACTACGCCCCACCCTTGCAAGACCTGTGCGACTCGCTGGCCACCTTCTTCCACTCCAAGATCGCAGACATTCACGACCGCTTCAACGCCACAGCCGCCCGACAACCACTGAGACTTCCGCCCCCACGACCACCATCCGCACCAACTGCCTGCTCTCCTGGACCAACATCAATGACGACGACATCATCAAGATCATGAACACCATCCACTCCGGATCTCCGTCAGACCCATGACCACACCACATTTTCAACAAAGTCAGCACAACCATCGCACCCCATCTCCGGAAAGTCATCAACACCTCCTTCGAGACAGCAACCTTCCTGGAGACCTGGAAGCACGCTGAGATCAACGCCTTACACCAGAAACCTAAGGCGGACCCCCAAGGACCTCAAGAACGTCCGGCCCATCTCCCTGCTCCTGTTTCCGGCAAAGGTCATCGAGAAGTCCATCAACTAACAACTGACCCGCTACCTCAAGGAGAACAACATAATGGACCCTTCCCAGTCTGGGTTCACTAGCAACCACAGCACAGAGACTGCCCTCATCGCCGCCACCGATGACATAAAGTCCCTGCTGGACAACGGAGAAACGGCGGCCCTCATCCTCCTTGACCTGTCTGCCACCACACACTACGAACATGCCTCCACAACGCTGGGATCCAAGAGAAGGCCCTGGACTGGACCACCTCCTTCCTCTCTGGCAGAACACAGAGCATCTGCCTTCCCCCCTTCCGCTCCAAAGCCACTGAGATCATCTGCTGCGTACCCCAGGGCTCATCCCTCAGCCCAACTCTGTTTAACATCTACATGGCACCGCTCGCCCACGACAACATCATCTCCTAAGCCGATGACACCCAGCTGATCCTCTCCCTCACCAAGGACCCCCACACCGCCAAAACCAACCTTCACAAAGGAATGAAGGCCGTCGCTGATTGGATGAGGAACAGCCGATTGAAGCTGAACTCGGACAAGGAGGTCCTCATCCTCGGATCCACCCCTTCAGCCTGGGACGACTCCTGGTGGCCGACTGCACTGGGAACCGCTCCAACACCCACTATACACGCACGCAACCTAGGGGTCACCCTCGACTCCACCCTCTCCGTGACTAAACAGGTCAACGCTGTGTCCTCCTCCTGCTTTAACACCCTCCGCATGCTCTGCAAAATCTACAAGTGGATCCCCACTGAAACGAGTAGAACGGCCACCCAGGCCCTCATCAGCAGCAGGTTGGACTACGGAAACGCCCTCTACTCAGGAGCCTCTGACAAACTCCTGAGACGGCACCAACGCATCCAGAATGCCTCTGCACCCCGGATCCTCGACATCCCTCACTGCAGCCACATCACACCCCACCTGAGACACCTGCACTGGCTCCTGGTCAACAAGAGGATAACCTTCAAGGTCCTCACCCACGCACACAAGGCACTCCACAACACCGGACCAACGTACCTCAACAGACGACTCTGCTTCTACACCCCCACCTGCCAGCTCCGCTCCTCCGACCTCACCCTCGCCACAGTCCCCTGCTTCCGAAGAGCTACCTCTGGCGGCAGATCGTTCTCCCACCTCGCCGCCAAGACCTGGAACACCCTCCCCATCCATACAACAGACCCAAAACCTTCTAACCTTCAGAAAACTCCTCAAGACCTAGCTTTTTCGAGCAGTAGCAGCATTCCCCACCCCAGCGCTTTTAGACCCTCACAGGAGTGGAGTGCGCTTTACAAATGATATGATTGATAGATTGATACATCTCGACCGGTCAAAGCTGAAATGTTACGTTAGTGTAGTCATTCCGTCAGCATATCTTCTGGGTAAATCCAAGAAAAACCACAAGTCGTCGAAGTGTGAATCTGCATCTTCCTGCTGCTCCGACTCCAGACAGGGTGCCAGGGCATCAACATGCCTCCCTATCTTGCTTGCGATCTCCTTTAGAGTCTACTCTAAGTTCGGACCTGATGGCGTACCCTTGGTCCCATGGCTTCTCAGGTGCTTCCAGTTGGGCTCCCGCCAGTTGGTCTGCCTTCAGTCCTTCCTATGCCCCTTGAACCTGCTTCTGGTTCAGTACTTGCTTTTGTGCTGGCACATTCCCTGCGCCAGTTCCTTTTGCATGGATGTTGACGTAGAAAGACAATGCACAGCCTATAGTGTTCTTCAACTCCGAGCAGAATCAACCTCAATCGAGATCTCACCCGGCTCTGACTGGGGCGCACCTGTTGGGCAGCCATTTCGAATCAGATACCTTGCCCTTCTACCTGGTAGTGCCCAGACTTTGCAGAATATTTTTAGCACAGACTCAGTCAGTGATAGAATGCAGGGAATGGCTATATTTACCAATATGGTGAGGAAAACTGGTATCAAGAACTTAAGGATGCAATGGGCTGGATGCTTCCCCAAATACTGGCCTCGTCTACGCCACTGGTCTTGCCACAGAGGACAGCACCTCTTTCGCTGTTTTTATACGAAGGGTGACAGAAGTCTTAGATTTACAGCTACCCACAATATAGGTAGAGACTAATGTATAGAAGGAAGTGCTTTAACCTGATCAGGCGGCCACAAAGCCACTGTCGGGATTAAATGAGGCCCTTACGGATACACTTTTGTGCACTTGGCCAAAATCTTGTTCACGTCTGCCTGTTAAAAGGCAGGTCACTCGTCGCTATCACCCCTGTGAGAAAATGGGGTGTATTATAGTTTATGACCTCACCATGTAATACGCTGCCAACTTTAGGACCAGTCCGGTTTTGTTTGTTCAACCTTTAGCTCAACCCTTGGAAGTAGCTGGGGCTTTAAGGAGTCAGGCTTACACAAAAGAACAAATGTAAAAAATGTAATCGCACCATGCAGAAGACAGAAACAAGACCCAAGATAACTGACACTAATTTATAAAAAATAGATTTGATTTTTATATATTTTTAGACACCAAAACAAAAAAGATCCACCATAGGGTTCCAGTGATATAGGCTTTACAAGATATAGTAAATCACAGCTTTTTACTTAACTGTGAACAAGCAATGGCAAATTCAACATACTAAACACTTCAAAACTTTTTTCAAGAAAAACTTGGGTAAGTATCAATGTGGTCACATAGAATTACTTTAGATGACCAACTACGGCAGAGAGCTAGTCCGGGATACCAACAGGGTCTACAGAAACAGTTATCTCAACTGGAAAAGCAGTGTCCAGTCCAGTTCCGCATCAGTAGCTCCTTACCACTAAGTTATGCGGAGTGCAAGGGATACAGGATGCTGAAGATGCGGTGCGGTTGACGGGGTCTTCTTGCATCTTCACAGGCTTTGTGAGGTGATCCTGGCCACAGGGGTAGACGTCCCTCAAAGTCCTCTCAGGCTTGACAGAAGTCCACTTGCCACTGGACTGCTGGTCACCCGGTACATTGGTTTAATCGGATACCTTCTTTTGGTGATAACGTGCCTTCTGGGGGACCAAGCTGCATTCCAACGGTCCAGTAGACTTGGGGGCAGCTTTTGATAGTCAGGTCCTGGTCCCTTGGAATGCACGTTAGTGAGAAGAGGCAGTTTGGAAATCTGCGCTGCCAACTCGCCCCAGTAGGCTTCTTCAGCTGTTGTGGTCCTGTGCTGTGAACAGGTTAGGCAACTGACCATTGGAGTCACTTGCTTCAGCAAGGCTCAGGAGTCAACTTCTCCACGAGCACGACACAGCAGGCACAGTCCCTTTTCCTTTGCTAGCTACCAGGTACAGGTGGTGCAGTCCACATTGGTGCAACTTCTCTGCTCGGATCCACCAGGGCAGTACTTCAGTCCTCTTCTCCAGCCCAATGAGATCTGAGTTCTGGGAGAGGTGCCTTTTTTATGTTCAGAAAATTACCTCAGGGAAGTTAGTGGTCACTAGTCAATGGGCTGCTAGGCTCCCTCCCTTCTGATGGCTAGTTCCTGTTAAGTGTGGCATCTAGCTAGCCCAGAGGGCTCAATTTTGCCCACTTACTACATTGCAGAACCCCTCTATCGGTGTGCAGATCTCCCTCACCAAACCCAGAGGTGTGGCTACCAAGAGGTCTGCATGCCCCTGAAAAACCAATTTGACAACTGACTTCCCCTCTCTGTCCCTAGTGCCAGCATGTCTGCAAAAGCAATAGAGCAGTCTTCTAAGTGTTTACAATTGCCCTTCCAAGGCAACTTCCCCTCAGAAGCTTGCCTTTTGGCCATCACCTGTGTGTCTTCCTGCCAGGGAGTGGCAAAACCTCTCCCCCATGCAGGTTTCTATTGTGTCCTTTGATAGGAGTCATTTACATGTGTCCCCAGAAGGGGAGAAGGATGTCTCTGGGATGAACCCCATGTGCAACTGTGAACGGGCACAGGAGACTCTGGGCAACAAAATGGAAACTTTTAAAAGTTGCACACAACAACAAGTTACATTAATTTCGACTTGGTCATGAAGTCAGGCTTAATGTAACAAGTTGTTTGATATCTTGCATTACCAACTTTAGTAGTCTCCGTCAGAAGTTAGCAGGGCCGGTGGTGTCAGCCCGTAACTCTGCAGTCACCAGTGGCGCTACTAGCATTTTCTACAGTAAAAACGACAATTATTGGTTTTTACTGTTGGAACATTTAAAAGCACTTGTTCCACTTTCTAATATACAGCACCCTGGCTTAGGGTTCGATAGGCTTACCTTAGTGGTAGCTTATATATATCAAAAAGGGAGTATTAGGCTTTGCCATTGTTTTGCAGTGAAGTCAACCTGTCAGAGGCCTAATCCGGTATGTTTTCAAAGGGTGCAGGCAATTACTTTCAGGCAAGTGGGTCCTCTAAATTGTCCATCGGGGCTACGCCCTTCCATTTCTTTCATTCAAACTACTCTATCCACCACCATCAGGGCAGCTAACAGAGGACATCCTGTCTGCCTTGTTTCAGGAAGTGCATAGTTTTGTGACCAAAGGGACCATAGAGAGGGTTCCAGCCATGGAAGAAGGAAGTGGGTGTTACCCCTGCTACTTTTTATGCTGGAAGAGGGCAGAGACTTTATCCTATTTTAAATATTGGCCCTGTCAAAGCATTCCTTCAGAAGGACACATTTAAGATGCTCCTGCTTCCCAAGGTCCTGTTTGCCCTAGCTCATGTGACTGGATGGTGGCCTGGGACCTGCAGGATGCTTATTTCCATATCCCCATCCTGCCGGCCCACAGGTGCTACCTGCAGTATACAGTGAGCAAAAAGCATTTTCAGTGTACAGTGCTCCCTTTTGGCTTCACCATTGCCCCTCTGGTACATCATGAAAGTGATGGGGGTGGTTGTAGCACACCTTCGGAAGTCGGGGGTACTAGTCTTTACCTACCTAGACGATTTGTGGCTGAAGGCAGAGACTCCCCTCAGTCTCCTCCAGATGACTGCTAACCTCCTAACATAGTTGGCTTTAACTATCAATGTGCTGAAGTCACACCGGACTCTTTCACATATGCTCCCATTCATCTGAGTTATATCAGATACAATATGGTTTCGTTCCTTTCCTATGGAGCAAAGAATCCAGGGCATTCAGGCTATGAACCCGATGTTTCAGCCTTAATCCTGAATCTGTGTGGATGACTCTGAGGCTCTTGTTTATTGGCTTCCTGCTTGCCAAATGCACCTGGTGGCAGATACAGGCTCTCCATAGGACCTTAAATCCCCGTGTGCACGACATCAAGGGAATTTGTCAGATTGTATCAACATTTCAGAGGAGATTGCAAAAGATCTGCCATGTTGGCAACTGGACCATGATTAGGTCAGTGGCAGGCCCCTCTCGTTACCCGACCCAGGGTTGATGGTGGTTATGGTTGCTTCACTGCCGAGATGGGGAGACCATCTGGGAGACATGTAGCTCAGAGGCCTCTGGTGGAGATTGACTCTCCATCAATTTGTTGGAGTTTAGGGTGATGTGCTTGGTGTTGAAGGCCTTCCTGACAACCATCAGAGCAAGGCTAGTGCAAGTGCACCGACACAGCAATGTTGTAGTGCAACAAGCAGGGTGGGGTTGTGAGCCCTTTGTCAGGAGGCTTAACCCTTGTGTAAGTGGCTGACCCGCCAAGGAATTTCTCTGTTGGAAACCACCTGGTGGAATATTTAAATATCAAGACTGAAGAACTCGGCCGCCGAAGCTTAGTGGATCAAGAATGGCAGTTGCACCCGGAGGTGGCACAGGGCGTCTTCCAGCAATGGAGAGAACTCTGGCTTGATTTTTTTGCTGCCGCTGAGCACTCGCAATATCAGCAGTTTTACTTGTTAGTTTCTAAAGCAGGTCTCTCTGGAGACTCCTTCTGTCTTGATTGAAGTTTGGGACTCCTTTATGCCTTCCTGCTACTGAATCTTCTGCCTTGAGTTCTAAAGAAGCTCAGAAACAAATCCGCCAAATTCATCCTGGTGGTACCGGATTTGGCCAAGGGAGTGTGGTATCCAGAGCTCAGGGGCTCCTAGGAATGAACATTGGTCCTCTGGTCAAGCGGCCGCTCCAAAAGGCTCTTCTGTCGCACCGGCAAGGCAGTCTGCATCTACATGCTTGGAGATTGAGTGGTAGCAGTTTACCTCTTTTGACCTGCCACCTGAATTCATTCAAGTCATCGTGGCAGTAAAGCATCCCTTCACAAAATCAGTGTACGGCAGTAGAACGGAAAAATTGGTGGGTTGGTTTAGCAGCTGACAAATTGACCTATTGCAAGCTGCGTTATTAGAAGTTTTGTTGTTTGGTCTAGCAAGGACTTGCTTTGGGCACAGTTAAGGGCTACTTATCATATCTGAAAGATACAATTAGTTATAGATTTCTTAACTTGAGAATTACCCCCAGGCATCAGACTGGATCCGGAGAATTTTTTCGTCCGCAGTACCCCTGCACGCAGAAAGGTGGAGTTGGTCGGCTCCGTGTTCGTCGTGGTCGCCGGGATGACGGTGCGTCAGCTACTTAGATACCGCCCTCGCGCGCTGACGTCAGTTCTTTCTTTTTACTCGCCAGACAGTGCAGATCCGAAGAAAGAGCTATCTCCAGTTACCTTTTGACTGACTTGTTTGCTTCTTTTGTCGACACCGTTTTTGTGTCTTATCGACTCCTGGTGCACCTCAGGGATGCCTGGTTTCAAGGCTTGCGGTTCCTGCCGAAAACTGATGTCGGTGGCAGATCCTCACCTCATGTGCTTGTGGTGCCTTGAACACGACCACGATCCCAAGTCGTGTCCTGACTGACGGACCATGAATCCGAAGTCTTTGTGGGAGCATTCCCAAAACCACCTCAAGGCCCGGGAGTCCGTTCCTCGCAGCTCAAGATCCCGTTGGCAGAGCCACCACCACCACTCGTCCTCAAAGTTTTTGCACTCCTCAGGTAAGTAGAAGAACAAGAAGAAGTCAAAGAAGCATCGTCGCATTTCGACTTCTTCCCGTCCGTCGGCCGACGCAATGAGGAATGCAGGTGGTACCCCTCCCGCGCGTGGAGCCCGAAGGGTCGACTCTGAGGTTCCCTCCTTTTCAGGGACCCGGAGCGACCCCTGCCCAGCTTCAAAGCGTTTATGAAGCGATGCATGCCATCTTTGGGCAGCCCGACTCCGCTGGCGCGCCTTCAGGCCCTGCAGACTTGGCTCGGGGCCCTGGGCCTTCGTCGCCGGCGGCACCTGTCACAGTGCCGCAGGGTCCCCTTGGATCCAGGCCTGGATCCGGATCAGCACCGGTCGACCTCATATCACCTCCCCCGGTGAGCCCTCCGGGCCGGCGTCGACCCCAGCCTCCACCTCAATGTGGTCACGGAGCCAGACCGAAAGCGACCGACGCCAGATCCTGCACTAACGGGTATTTTTGTACCCCTGTTCTACCCAGGTGTTCCTTTCAGGCCAGATTAGCAACCAGAGGAGGGTGAGGAGGACTGGGAGGGGCCTGGAGAACCTTTAACTGGCCAGTTGGAGTATGATCTGGACTAGAGAGAGAAGTTTGGGGTAAGCCATTGGTCTGTACACCTCCCCATACCTTGGTCTGTCGTCTTCTCCTACCGTGGCTACGGAGAAGGGAGCGTATAGCGCAGTGGTTTTGTCGTAGGGCGGTCGAGGCTCTCAAGCTACCGACGGTGACATTCAGGACTAACCTTCTGACAGAGGTGCTTCAACCGGCAGCAAGCTCTTCGGAGACCCTGGCGCCGTTTTATGAAGCCCTAACTGACGAACTTTTGGGCACCTGGTTCAGGCCCAACACAGGGGCTCCAGTGGATAGGGTGATTGCCGGACGCCACCGCCTTGCTCCGGGTGACCCCACTTTCCTCTCCCAACACCCCAACTTGGTGGTCCAAGCCTCAACGTCCAAAAGCGCATTCCCTACCGCACCACCGGACAGGGATTCAAAAAAGCTGGACCATCTTGGGAAGATGATGATTTCTTCCTTGAGCTTGGGACAGCGGTTGGTAAGCACTGCATGTCTGTTGGCCCGTAACACCCACTCTGTGTGGCATACGATAGCGCAGGTACTGCCATAGTGCCCGGAGGAGGCCCTGGCTGTGCTCTCCCGTGTAGCTGCTGAGGGTAGAGAGACAGCCAAGTTTACAGTACAATGTGGTCTGGACACCGCTGACTCGCTAGGCAGGATGATTTCAACTTCTGTAGCCCTTCGACGCTACGCCTGGCTGAGGCTGACTAGTTTGGCTGGGGATGTCCAAGCTACCCTCATGGACGTGCCCTTTGATGGCTGTCTCCTGTCCTTTGACAAAGCAGACAGTATGCTAGAGCTCTTCAAAGACTCTCGGGCAATGACCAAGTCCTTGGGCCTCTCCACCACCCGTCCTGTGCAGCCTGCTGTTCGCCCCTTTCGTGGCTACAGAAGGGGTGCCATGCCACGTTCCTTCTAGAGCCACAGGCTGGCACAAGCTGTTCAGCCCCTGCGCGGCCGGGGACGTGGGACTCACCGCCGTGGATCTGGGGGCCAGCGAGCGGGCCAGTCTGCCACCTCCCCCTCTGCAGCAGTCTCCAAACCCTCCTAGTCCAACCTTTCAGGGCCATCAATCACCAGTGGGTGGCAGGATTCGCCATCACCTCCCCCACCGGCACACATTACGTTGGGCAGGTGGGTTTTGCAAATTGTGCAAAGGGGATACTCCCTCCCCTTCGAGACTACTCCTCTCCCCCCCTTGCCCCCCCCCCCCCTCTCCCAGCCATGCCACCTTAGTACCATTGAATGTCGGAGGATCATCTGGCCCTTCTCCAACAGGAAGTTGTGGTTCTCTTGGCCAAGGAAGCCATAGAGCGAGTTCTTGCCCTAGAAGTAGGTTGTGATTGCTATTACCACTACTTTCTGATGCCCAAGAAGGACAAGGTAGTGCGTCCTATCTTGGACCTCAGGAAGGTCAACTGCTACCTCTGGAAGCTCAGGTTCTGTCTGCCCTCGACCCTGGAAACTGGATGGTAGCGTTGGAATTGCAGGATGCTTACTTTCACATCCCCGTCATGCCAGCCCACTGGCGTTACCTGAAGTTCACTGTGGTCCACGAGCACTTTCAGTTTACCGTGCTCCCCTTTGGCCTTACCTGCGCCCCTCGGGTGTTCACAAAGCTGCGCAGATCAGGGGTTCCAGTCTTCCACAATCTCGATGACTGGCTGTTTATGTTTATGTTTATGTTTATGTCGGTTTATATAGCGCCAAATCACCGACCGGTCTCAGGGCGCTTTTGACCGCAATGACATCACAGCTCGGGCAGCAACAGGAGGCGAGTTAGGTCTATACTGAGCTCAGCGCTGTTCTAAATAGAGTTGTCTTTAGGGCTTTCCTAAAGCGAAGCAGATTTCCTTCCTTACGGAGAGCTTCAGGTAGCTCATTCCACATTTTGGGCAGTAGGACCGAAAAGGATCTCCCTCCTTTTGTTGCTAGCCTGAACCGAGGACATACAAGCAACTGAGCCTCGGAGGACCTTAGGCTTCTTTCGGGCCTGTAGATGACTAGTCTTTCCTTAATATAGGAAGGGGCTTGCCCGTAGATAGCCTTGTGGTCTATGCAGAGACTCTTAAAAGCCGACCTTTGCGTCACTGGTAGCCAGTGAAGACTCAGCAACAGCGGGGATGCATGTGATCTCCTTGGAAGTCTGAAGATAAGTCTTGCCGCATCATTTAAGACTACCTGCAGTCTGTTTGTTAAGGCTTTAGGTAAGCCCAGGTAAAGCGCATTTCCGTAGTCCAGCCTCGACAGTATGGTGGCAGAAACTATCGTGCGGAGCATGGACTGGGAAAGAAGTGGAACAGGTTTGCGCAGTTGTCTTATGATGCCGTTACAAGTACCCACTACCGCAGAGATTTGATTGGTCATTGAGAGGGCGCCGTCTATTCTAATGCCAAGACTTTTGACCGCGATTGCTGGCTTAGGGGTGGGCCCTAATTCCTGGGGCCAGTAGAGGTCACACCAGGGGGAGCAGGTGGATGACACAATTAACACCTCTGTTTTCTCGGGGTTAATCTTCAGGAGATTCCTGGACATCCAGTTGACTGTGTACCTAAGAATCTCCTGTGCCAGCGACTGGGCCCGTACGGTGTCATCTATGCTCAGCAACAACTGAGTGTCGTCTGCATAGTTAAACACCCGACAGCCCATCTCAACCAAGGTGCTTATTAGTGGTTGCAGGTATAGGTTGAACAGTAAGGGGGACAAGACGGAGCCTTGGGGTACCCCACATGTCAGGTCTCCTGCTCCTGATACCTCCTCTCCCAGCTGAATCCTCTGGGTTCGCCCGGACAGGAAGGATTCCAGCCAGAGGTAAGCAGAGCCCCGAAGCCCAAACCTGGCCAACCTATCCAGGAGTATGGTATGGCTGACGGTATCAAACGCCGCTGATAGGTCTAAAAGTATCAGGGCGCTTGGTTTCTTTTGGTCAGCCAACCCTCTAAGGTCGTCCAGCACCGAGAGCATGACTAACTCGGTGGTATGGTGGGCACGGAACCCTGCCTGCATCTCATGGAGTAGATGGTTAGACTCCAGGAACGCAGCCAGGGACTCCAGAACATGCTGCTCAAGCACCTTGGAAAGAAATGGAAGCTGGGAGATGGGCCGATAGTTTTTTAATACTTTGGGATCGGCCCCAGCTTTCTTAATTAGGGGCTTCACTCGGGCTTCTTTAAAGCTAGCTGGCAGCTGTCCCGTGTTCAATGACCTATTTAGCATGGACAGGATGCGTTCTTCTAGGCTGAGGCGGGCTAGGCGAAACACACTAGGAGGACATGGGTCGGCTGGGGAGCCTGACTTTGTTTTCCTCATTAAGGTTTCTAGGCTCAATGAATCAATCGGGGGAAAACTAGACAAGTACATTCCACCTGGAGTTTTAGCATAATGTGGTTCAGTAGAGCCAACTCTGGTACTTGTTATTTCTTGTAAAATAGTCTCAACCTTTTCTAGGAAATATTTCAAAAAAGTGTCGCAATTGAAGGTGGTCTCTGTAGGTTGAGTTCTTTTACTTAGTTCCGTGAGGATTTTAAAAGTTTCCTTCTGAACGTTATCTGCCTTATTAATGCGATTTTCGTAGAATGTCGCTTTAGATTCCTGTATATGTTTTTTATAGGCCCGAAGCAACTGCCTATATTGTTCACAGGATTCGGGGTCTTTTTTACTCCTCCAGTTTCTCTCAGCATTTCGCAAATCTTTCCTATGCTCTCTTAGAGCTGGTGTGAACCAGGGGGCTCCCTTCCCACCACTATTCATTTTCTGGGACTTCACTGGTGCAATCTGATCAATTGCCCTTGTTAGATCACCCATTAGATCTCTACACTCTTGGTCTATGTCGGCGCCTGGCGCCGTGGGTTGAGTGAATTCCCTGAGCGACAAAGTCAATGTTTGTGCATCAACATTTTTCCATTGACGAGTCTTTTTAAATTTTGGTGGGGGCTGTGGGGGTTTTGCACCAATAGGGACATCACAATATATCAGGTGGTGGTCTGACCAGATACAAGTGAGAACTTTTACTGAGGTGATCTTAGGATCCAACACCCCGACCAGGTCAAGGATATGGCCCTTTATGTGCGTAGGAGAGTCTACCAGTTGCCTGAAACCAAGCGAACACATTGTTGTCTCCAAAGAGCTAGCTGCTGGCTCCTTTTTCTCCTTGTCCCAGTGTAGATTAAAGTCTCCCGTGACTACTATGTTCTTATAACGTGAGCATATATCCGATATGCTGGCCATAAATAGGTCGTTAAAGGCCGAGGTGGAATTTGGCGGGCGATAGACAGTGAGAATGTTTAAACACAAATCATCAAACATAATTTTCACTGCCAGCATGTCGGCCAGGTCCACTGTTTCTGTCAAGATTTTAATTGCAGCTAGGTTTTTCTTAAAGAGTATAGCTGTTGAAGGCGGGCTCGCCCCAGGCAGTCGTCTCCCACCTCCAGACTACGGCAGACCTCCTGCACCTGCTGGGGTTCACTATAAACGTGCCGAAAATACACCTGACTCCCTCTCTGAAGCTCCTTTTCATCGGAGCGGTTCTGGAAACGACACAGTTTCGGGTTTATCCTCCCGAGCAGCGAGTCCGGGATTTTCGGGCTATGATTCCGATCTTTTAGCCTCTATCCCGGATTTCGGTCAGAATGACCCGGAGGCTGCTGGTAGATCATGCCAGGAGGCACATGCGGGCTCTGCAGTGGGACCTGAAGTTTCAATGGGCACAGCATCAGGGGAATCTGCCTGATTGCATACAGATCTCTGAGGGCACTGCACGACCATTGCAGTGGTGACTAACAAACAAGGATTGGGTCAACGGCAGATCCCTCCCCCTTCCCCAACCAGAGTAAACCGTGGTGACTGATGCATCACTTTTGGGGTGGGGCCGACACATGGGAGAGGCAGAGATTAGAGGCCTCTGGTCTCCGGGCTCCACAACAACCTGCTGGAGCTTCGGGCGATCCATCTTGTACTGAAGGTATTCCTTCCCTCTGTCCATAGAAGAGTAGTGCAGGTGTTTGCGGACGACAACACCGCCATGTGGTACTGCAACAAACAAGGTGGGGTGGGGTCGTGGACCCTATGTCAAGAGGCTCTCCATCTCTGGACATTGCGGGGACATCAGGGCATATCCCTGGTGGGTCAACACCTGGTGAGTTCTCTGAACGCCAGGGCGGACGAACTCAGCCGCAGGTGCACAATGGATCACGAATGGTGTCTTCACTCTGAGGTGGCGCAAGGTCTCTTTCAGCAGTAGCTAGAACCTTGGTTAGATCTAATCTGAAAGAGTCACGTTAGTGATAGATTCCTTACCTTAGAATATCCCCAGGTGTCAGACTTGATCCGGAAAGTTTTGCTTAGCAGTACCCCTGCACGTCAGTAGGTGGCGTCCTGCGGCTCCGCGTCCGTCACTGGCATCATGAGCGCTGAGATGACGTCACTGAGAGAACTGAGGCGCCACCCATGCGCGCTGACGTCAGTTCTTTCTGTTTCCGCGCCAGCAAGCGCAGATGCGATTGAGCACGTACCTTACTCACTTTTTGACTGCTATTTTGAGACTTTTGTCTCCCCTCTTTTTTCTCCTGGTGCACATAGGGATGCCGGCTTCACGTCTTGTGGGACGTGCTGCGGTAAGATGTCGGTGGCGGACTCCCACGATGTGTGCCTCTACTGCCTGGAGGCAAATCACGACTCTCGGGCCTGCCGGAATTGTTCAGCCATGGCCCCGAAGGCCTTGCGGGAGCGGTGTCGGAAATTGCTGGATATTTGGCATTTGTCACACCGCTGCTCTGGGTCCAGGGGCCGTTCCCGCGACCTCTTGCGGGACCGGTGCCGTCGCTCCTCGGGCTCCAAGTCTTCGCTTTCGGATTCTGGTGAGCGACGCCATAAAAAGAAGCCCAAGAAGCGTGTTTGCTCTCCAACGTCCCCCCTCGGAGGCGGACAAGGGGGACAGGGGCTCGCCCCTGCGGCTCCTCTGGAGCCTGGGAGTCCCGCGGCCTACCTGCCATACCCGGGTCTGTCGGCAACTTTCGAACAGGTGCAAGAGTTTCTTGCTGCCATGAACTGCCTTTAGAGGTCCCGGGCTCCCGCTAGCGCAACTTCGGGCCCTTCGGTCCTAATTCCAGATCCTGCCGGCAGGGCGGCTCCGCCATCGACTCCAGCCCCAGCGCCACAGGATCCTGCGCCGCTGGCTCCAGCCACAGCGCCAGGAAGTGCAGCGCTGCCGGCTCTGACCCCCGCGCCGCACTGGGTGCCGTTTCTCCCGCACCAGTTCCTGGACCATTTTGTTCCGGCCTGGGATCCGCATTGGAAAGCGGCTCCAGCTCGGCCCCGGCCAGCGCCGTTCTCGGCTCCGTTCCTGACGCCGTTCGTCCCTTCTCTGGCTCCAGTTCTGCCGCCGGGACCGGCTCCCTCTACGCCAGAGGCGGACGACAACTGGGAAGGGTCCGAGGACCCTCTTTCCCGGCAATGTGATTCCGAGCAAGATTGGGTGGACGACCTGGAAGATGCGGGCGATCTCGATGTTTCTTCTGACCCGGAGTTTGCCTCGCCTCCGCCTACTATGGAGGAGGGTGCTTCCAACATTATGGTGCTCCGTCGGGCTGCGGAGGCTCTCCATCTCGACTTCCCTACAGTGGCCCTCAAGACCAGCCTCCTTACAGAGGTGCTCCAGACGGCGTCTACATAGTCTGAGCCGCTGTTTCTTTCCAATGAGGCCCTTGCGGAAGTCCTCTTGGGCACTTGGTTGCGGCCGGCCACGGGAGCTCCGTTGGATAAAAAACGTCGCCAGGTGTCAACGCCCGGCGTCTGATGATCGCGCCTTCCTGACCACTCACCCTACGCCTGAGAGCCTGGTCATTCAGGCCTCAACATCTCAGAGTGCCTTTCCCACGGCTCCGCCGGCTAAGGACTCTAAAAGGCTGGAACAATTTGGTAAGAGGTTGTTCTCCTCGGCCAGCTTAGGGCTGCGGTCGGTTAACACTGCCTGCTTGTTGGGCCGTTACTCCCATGCAGTAAGCGATTCCGTTGCTCAGGTCTTGCCTCAGTGTTCTGAAGAGGTCCAGGCTTTTCTTTCCCAAGCTATTACTGAAGGTAAGGATGCGGCTAAGTTTGCCATCAGGTGTGGTTTGGACAATGCTGATTCGTTAGGCAGGGCAATTTCCACGACTGTGGCGTTGCAGCACCACGCCTAGTTGGGTTCGACTGGGTTCTCGCCCTAAGTCCAGGGCTCGCTCATGAACATGCCGTTTGATGGCTCCCGCCTCTTTGGCGATAGGGCCGACAGTGCACTGAAGTGCTTTGAGGACTCACGGGTCACGGCCAAGCCCATGGGTCTTTCTACGAAGAACCCTGCCACTCATGGGTTTCGTTCCTTTCGTGGCCAGGGCAGATGCACTCAGACACACTCCTCCAACAAGCCTGTGCAGAACCAGCCTCAGCACGGCCGCCGGGAACCAGTGTGCCGGTCAGTCCACCTCTATTCCCACCTCCAAGCCTTCCTAATCCGAGCTTCAGGGAACACCCCACGCCGGTGGGTGGCAGGGTCCGGCACCACCTCCACCACTGGCGCGAAATCACATCAGAGAAGTGGGTGCTTCGATAATCTGCAAGGGTTATTCCTTTCCCTTTTAGTCCTCCCCTCCAGCCATGCCGCCTCGGTGCCATTGCATGTCGGGGGATCATTTAGTTACATCCAATAGGAGGTCACGGCCCTCTTGGCCAAGGGGGCCATCAAGTGCATTCCTGTGCAGGAAGTCGTGAGTGGTTGTTATTCCCACTACTTTCTGGTCCCCAAGAAGGACAAGGGGGTCCTGCGCCCCATCTTGGACCTCCGGGATGTCAATTGCTTCCTCCGGAAGAAATTCAAAATGCTGACTCTGGCTCAGGTCCTGGCTGCCCTCGACCCTGGAGACTGGATGGTAGCATTGGACTTGCATGACGCTTATTTTCATATATCCGTCCTGCCGGCCCACCGGCAATACCTGTGGTACACGGTAGGCCAGGAACATTTTCAGTTTGCTGTGCTCCCCTTCGGCCTTACCAGCGCCCCTCGGGTGTTCACGAAGGTGATGGCGGTAGTCGCGGCTCACCTGCGCAGGTCGGGGTGTCAGCCTTCCCCTACCTAGATGACTGGTTGTTGAAGGCGGGCTCGCCCCAGGCAGTTGTCGCCCACCTCCAGACTACCGCCAACCTCCTGCAGTTGCTGGGGTTCTCCATCAGCGTGCCGAAGTCGCACCTGAGTCCCTCTTAGAAGCTCCCCTTTATCGGAGCGGTTCTGGATTCAACGCGGTTTCTGGTTTATCCTCCTGAGCAGCGAGTCTGGGATAGTCCAACTATGACTTCGATCTTTCGGCCTCTCTCCTGGGTTTCAGTCAGGATGACCCTACAGCTCCTGGGCCTGATGGCCTCCTGCATTCTGCTGGTGACACATGCCAAATTGCATATGCGGGCTCTGCAATGGGACCTGAAGTTCCAGTAAGCGCAGCATCAGGGCAACCTGTCCGATCATGTGCACATCTCAGAGGGCAATGCTCAACAATTGCAGTAGTGGCTCACAAATCGAGATTGGTTAAAGAGCAGATCCCTCTCTCTTCCCCAACCGGAGCACACAGTGGTGACAGATGCGTCCCTTCTGGGATGGGGTGGCCACTTGAGAGAGGCGGAGATCAGAGGCCTCTAGTCCCGGGCGAAGTCCCGGCTCCATATCAACCTTTTGGAGCTGCGGGCGATCCGACTTGCACTGAAGGCCTTCCTTCCCTCTGTCTGGGATGTGTAGTGCAGGTGTTCACGGACAACACCACCGCCATGTGGTATTGCAACAAACAGGGCTGGTGGGGTCCTAGACCCTATGGCAGGAGGCTCTGCGCCTCTGGACATGGCTGGAACATCAAGGCATTACCTTGGGGGTTCAACACCTGGCAGGTTCTCTGAGCGCCAGGGCGGACAAATTCAGCCGTCGGTGCTTGATGGATCAGGAATGGCGTCTGAACTGGACGTGGCACAAGGTCTCTTTCAGCAGCGGGGAGAGCCTTCGTTAGATCTATTCCACACCTAAGAGAACACACAATGTCGTCAATTCTATGCGTTGGAATTTCCAAGGCAGCACTGTCTCAGCTGCGCTTTTCATCGCGAATGGAGTTGCGGTACGCCTTTCCGCCTACACCACTTCTGCCCAGAGTGCTGAAGAAGATCAGACGCGACCAGGCCCAAGTCATCCTTGTGGCTCCAGATTGGGCACAAAGATACTGGCATCCCGGGATACTCAGCATGGCGCTCGATCCCCCGATCCGATTGCCTCTTCGGGAGGATCTTCTGTCGCAGCAGCAGGGGAAGGTTCTCCACCCAAACCTGTCCAGCCTCCACCTCCATGTGTGGAGATTAGGCGGCGACAGTTGACACCTTTCGATCTTCCTCCCGAAGTCTTTGATGTCATTCTGGCAGCCAGGCGTCCCTCTACAAAAACGGTGTACGCCTGCAGGTGGATCAAGTTTGTGGCATGGTGCATGGCGAAGGCTGTGGATGCCCTTTCTGCCCCTCTTTCCGAGGTTCTTTTGTTTCTTCTTTCTTTAGCCCAGCAGGGCTCTGCTCTGGGCACTATCAAAGGTTATCTTTCGGCCATTTCCGCCTTTCTACGGCTTCCTGATCAGCCTTCTCTTTTTAAGTCCCCGGTTGTGAACCATTTTCTAAAAGGCATTACTCACACGTTCCCTCCGGTGCAGTTAATCTTAAACCTTGTCTTGACGTTTCTGATGTGCGCTCCCTTCAAGCCCCTTCATAACTGTCCTTTACGTCTTCCCACTCTTAAGACGGCTTTCCTGGTAGCGATCACCTCTGCCAGAAGAGTGAGTGAGCTCCAGGCTCTTTCTTTTAAACCTCCTTTCCTTTCTATTCATCCGGACAAGGTGGTTCTGAGGACCCGTCCTTCTTTCTTGCAAAAGGTTGTCACACCCTTCCACATTGGGCAGACCATCACTTCTTTCCGCCTCGGCATCCTTCCAGAGAGGAAGAGAGGCTCCACCGTCTTGACCCAAAATGTGCGCTTGCATTCTATCACTTGGCCACTGGATTCAAGATAGCCTGGCTGATGAGGTTTATGAATCCGAAACCGATCCCAGGATGCTTGTTTCCGGTCCAGGAAAGACATGGCTTGGCAGTTCGGGCTGGACTGTTCCCATGAGGCACAGGGTCAGACTGATTTGCATATGGCCATGTCTGTACTGGGGTGGCTGAGTGAGCTAAAGAATGGTGATGGATTAAACCCAGATCAGTTGACTGGGGGTGAGTGTTTGATTTGCTCAAACGCTCCGTCCATCATCCCCTTTTGTATCGCTTTGCTCGCCCTAAGTTGGCAGGGTATGCTCAGACGTGAGTCCCTTGCTCACTTGGCCACTGGATTCAAGATAGCCTGGCTGATGAGGATTATGAATCCGAAACTGGTCCCAGGATGCTTGTTTCCGGTCCAGGGAAGACATGGCTTGGCAGTTCGGGCTGGACTGTTCCCATGAGGCACAGGGTCAGACTGATTTGCATATGGCCATGTCTGAACTGGGGTGGCTGAGTGAGCTAAAGAATGGTGATGGATTAAACCCAGATCAGTTGACTGGGGGTGAGTGTTTGATTTGCTCAAACGCTCCGTCCATCATCCCCTTTTGTATCGCTTTGTTCGCCCTAAGTTGGCAGGGTATGCTCAGACATGAGTCCCTTGCTCACATGCCACTGGATTCAAGATAGCCTGGCTGATGAGGATTATGAATCCGAAACCGGTCCCAGGATGCTTGTTTCCGGTCCAGGGAAAACATGGCTTGGCAGTTCGGGCTGGACTGTTCCCATGAGGCACAGGGTCAGACTGATTTTCATATGGCCATGTCTGAACTGGGGTGGCTGAGTGAGCTAAAGAATGGTGATGGATTAAACCCAGATCAGTTGACTGGGGGTGAGTGTTTGATTTGCTCAAACGCTCCGTCCATCATACCCTTTTGTATCGCTTTGCATTCTATCTGCAGCATACGCAGCTCCGGGTGGATGATCAGCTCTTTGTTGCCTATGTGGGTGCCAAAGAAGGTCGGGCCGTGCACAAACGGACCATCTTCCGGTGGGTCGTTCTGTGCATCAAAGCATGTTACTCCTTGGCTAAGAAGGAGCCTCCTGTGGGACTGCTTGCCCATTCGACCAGGGCTACTGCTGCCACTACTGCCTTGGGACGTGGCGTTTCCTTGCAGGACATTTGTCAGGCAGCTACGTGGGCCTCGTTGCACACTTTCACCAAGCACTACTGCCTTGACAGTCATTTCCGGAGGGACGGCTTCTTTGGCCGTTCTATGCTCCGTGACTCTCTGGTGTAGTTTTGTTCGCAGGTTAGTATTGCTGGGGTATGTATTCTAAGGTAAGGAATCTATCATGAACGTGTCTCTTTCAGATGCACAAGTTACTACTTGTGTAACGATATATCTGTAAGAGACAGTTAGTGATAGATTCCTTACCGCCCCTCCCATCCTCCCCGTTCTGCGAACTGATTACTAGGGTTAAGGTCATCCCTTTTAGGGCCCTAGTTTTATGCACCAATGGTGGGTATCTTGCATGGCTCTGCGTTCCTGGAGCTCACGACCCCAGTGACTGACGCGGAGCCTCAGGACGCCACCTACTGACCCGCAGGGGTACTGCTAAGCAAAACCTTCCAGATCCAGTCTGACGCCTGGGGATATTCTAAGGTAAGGAATCTATCACTAACTAATGTCTCTTACAGATATATCGTTACACAAGTAGTAACTTGGGCTTCGCCTCCAAAGAGTACGTGCAAGGTCAGCAATTCTGCGTGTTGGAATTTCCAAGTCGGCACTCGCAAGGTGACGCTTTTGGTCACAAGTTGTGTGGCGGTCTTCTATGCGCCTTTCTGCCTATACCACTTCTGCCCAGAGTGCGGAAGAAGATCAAGCGTGACCTGGCCCAAATAACCCTTGTAGCTCTGGATTGGGCACAAAGTGTCTGGTATCCCAAGCTGTTACACATGGCCATCAATCCTTCTGCCTCTTCGGGAGGATCTTCTGTCGCAGCAGCGGGGGACGGTCCTCCACCGGAACCTGTCCCGTCTCCACCTCCTTGCATGGAGATTAAGCGGTGACAGCCTTCGATATTTCTCCCAAAGTCTGTGGTGTTATCTTGGCACCCAGGTGTCTCTCCACTAAGACGGTATACGCCTGCAGATGGAACACATTTGTGGCATGGTGCACAGCAAAGGCTGTGGATCCTCTTTCTGCCCCTTCCTCTTTCTGCCCCTCTTTCCGAGGTTCCCTTGTTCCTCCAGTCTTTGGCCCAGCAGGGCTTTTCTCTGGGCACTCTTAAGGGCTACCTCTCAGCCATTTTAGCCTTTCTTAGGCTTCCTGATCAGCCTTCTCTTTTCAAGTCCCCTGTTGTAAATCGCTTCCTTAAGGGCATTACTCATCTTTTTCCACCTGTTCCCTTCATAATGCCTCAGTGGAACTTGAACGTGGTTCTTACTTAACTTATATGCGCTCCCTTTGAGCTGCTCCATAACTGTCCTCTCAGACTTCTTACTTTAAAGACTGTTTTTCTGGTTGCCATCACCTCTGCTCACAGCGTGAGTGAGCACCAAGCTCTTTCTTCAAAGCCTTCCTTTTTGACTGTTCATCTTGACAAGGTCGTCCTAAGAGCCAGACCTTCCTTTCTTCCCAAGGAAGAGAGGCTTTACCGTCTGAATCCAAAACGTGCACTTTCCTTTTATTTGGATTGCGCCAAGCAATTCCGGGTGAATGACCAGCTCTTTGTTGGCTACGTGGGCTCCAAAAAAGGTTGGGCCATGCACAAACGAACCATCTTCAGATGGGTTGTTTTGTGCATAAAAACTTGCTACTCTTTGGCAAATAAGGTGCCTCCAGTGGGACTGTGCGCCCATTCCACTAGGGCGACGGCAGCTACCACTGCTTTGGGAAGGGGAGTCCCCCTCAATGACATCTGTCAGGCAGCTACGTGGGCATCTCTGCACACGTTCACAAAACACTACTGCCTGGACAGCCAAGCCCGGAGAGATGGCTTCTTTGGCTGTTCTGGTCTACAGGACTTTCTGGTGTGAACTTGGTTGGCATATCAACTCGCCGGGGTTGGTGTTGCTGGGGTATCTATTCACAAGGTAAGAAATCTATAACTGTCTCTTTCAGATGAACAAGATACTTCTCTTCGGTAATGATATATTTCTAAGAGGCACAGATTAGTTATAGATTCCTTACCGCCCCACCCGTCCTCCCTGTTATGCAAACTGACTTCTAGGGTTAAGGACTTCAGGGCCCTAGTTTTGTGCACCAGTGGTCAGTGTCTTGCATGGCTATGCACCTCTGGCGTGGAATGTCGTGTAAAAGAACTGACGTCAGCACGCAAGGGCGGCGTCTAAATAGCTGCCGCAACATCATCCCGGCGACCACAACGGCAACGATGAACGCAGAGCCGACCAACGCCACCTTTCGACAATTAGGGGTGCTGCTGACGAAAAAATTCTCAAATCCAGTCTGGCTCCTGGGGGTAATTCACATGATAAGGAATCTATAACTAATATATGTCTCTTACAGATATATTGTTACTGAAGGTAAGTAACTTGTTCTTTTTGCCTTTTTTTGAGGTTGCCAGATCACCTTCAGCATTTCATCACTTATTGTGATGATATTTTGAAAGGTTTGCAGCATTGATGTCCACCATTACCGTTTGTGATGCCTCAGTTGGCCTTGAACCTAGGTACACTTTGTATGATGTCCATCCCTTTTAGGCTGCCGCAAAGTTGTCTTGTAAGACAGCTGACCTTTAAGACGGTCTTTCTTATTGCCATAACATCGCCTAGATGTTTGAGCGAGCTGAAGGCTCTTGCTGTTGACTCACTTTATACCACTTTCTTCCCAGATAAGTTGCTGTTGAGGAACCAAGCTTCATTTCTACTAAAAGCAGTCACTCCTTTTCATATTCTTTGCTCCATCTAATCCCTCAGAGGATGACGAGAGACTCCATCATTTGGACAGTAGGAGGGCACTGGGCTTATTATATGTTGATTGTACCAGGGAACATCAAGCAGGCAATCAGCTCTTTGTGTGGTTTACTGGAGAAGAAGAAGCAGCCCCCAGAAAGCTTTCTTCAACTAGGGCTAAAGCTACTATCACTGGGAAACAACTTTAACCATGAAGTTTTAATTACGAGTTACCTGAATCACGAAGTCCGAACCACGAATAACCCTTAACAACGACTTTCCAGAACCACAACTATTCTAAACAACGAACGATCTAAAACTGCCAAGGACTGACATTCTCCATTCCCAAAACTCCTTGCTCCAGAGAAACACTCTGCTTAGTACGTCACTCCCCTTCGCACCCCCTGACCTGACAAGCTCATTGACCCCTGGCATGATTTACTCAGCACTGCAGCCACCAGGCAGGCGGGGTCTGAGGAGCACAGGGTCATGCAGTCAGCTTTTAACCTTCCAGCTTTGTACAAGGTCGGGAGGGGGGGGTGGGGCCAGGGGGGATACAGCGTTAATAGGAATGCTCGGCCTCAGCCAAAAAGGGAAGATGTGGGGTGTGGGGGGTCTCCCCCCACAAATACACTGTGTAAATTAATCTATTAATAGATTTTGTTTAAAAAATGTCAAACATTATGATTTAAAAGAAAAATATAGTGGAAATATGTAATGAGCTATGTGAATATTTTTTCGTGGTTTAGGAACTCGTAATAAAAAAAAGTAGTGGTTTGGGATTGATTGTTGTTTAGCCATTGTGGCTAAGGAATTCGTGGTTTAGGGAGTAGTGGTTAAATCATACATCCACTATCACTGCCTTAGCACGCTGAGTGTCTGTCCTGGACATCTGTGAGCCAGCTCAGTGGGAATCAGTTCACATGTTCATGAAGTAATACTGACTTAACGGTCTGGTCCATCGAGGATTTTGCTTACTCAGTGTGCCAGGTCATATTGCTATGAGCCCTTTAACAAAATACACACGCTGGGGAGGTACTACTATGGTCTATTTAAAAGTCAGGAGTCTGCGGTTAGTATCCATCAGCAGAGAAAGCTGCATGCCATTGGTAACCTTCTGTTAGATGGCATGTGTGGCTGTTGATACACATGCTTTGCATACTCTTGCCATCTAGTGTTGGGTTCAGAGTTGTGCGAGTTGTTTTTCTTTGAAGAAGTCTTTCGAGTCACAAGGCCAATTGACTCCTTTAGGTGATATTGTGCGTGGGCATCGACTCTATTGTTAGATTGTTTTTTCTCTGCCATCTGGTTTGGAAGTGTGTGCCTTCGCTATGTGTTTCAACTCAGTTTGGTACTCTTCTTTCGGTTGTTTACTGTCCTCGACTATTGTTTTCGATCGCACCTTTCCACTTCTGCGCTTTTCAGAAAAATTGTCGATTTGGGCTCCTTCGACCAACCACCCTTCTGGGCTCCGCCTGTTCAGGCCTACTTCTGAGTGTCACCAGCTTTATTGAAAATGCGTTTCTTGTGATGGAACGCACACCTTTCAGATTTTGCCTGCGGGTCACGCGAAATATCTGCACATTTTACTAGCATGTTGTGTGCAATCTGTTTTTCACCTGACCGCAAAGAGGTCGCCTGCGACTCCTGTAAATCGGTTTGTTAAAAAAAGACCCTTCAGGACCGCAGTGCTCGTCAATTCGAAATGTCACAGTAAGCCACAGATGACGGCATTTGCTAGGGGGCGCTAGAGGCGCACGGCAAGATGGCTGCACTTATGTGAGGCTCTGCCAGACCGAGCCCAAATCCGCCAAATATCCGCTTCATCCAGCGTCTACTACCTAATATCTTGGTAGTAATCTATGCCCGATAACCTGCACCTCTGATCTGAGCTGTTCCCGGGCAGCGGCGCCCTTAAACTGTGTGAACTGGTGCCCTGTATCTCCTGCCGCGGGTTCCGACGCATGGCGACTGAAGCTGGCCTGCGTATGCCGGGGATCGCCTGGTGCCTGGCACGGTGAACGAGGCCCGTCGGCTGGTGGTGCTGTGCCCCGGAGGTGTAGGAAGAATAACATGACTGCCGGAGCGGAGACGGAAGAGGTGTGGGCTGAGGTCTGCTGCTCTCAGCTCCGGGACTGTGCCGGCCGGCTGCGGTGGGCCTGCAGCTCTGCCCGAGCTGGTTGCAGTGAGTGGGGCTGAGGCCTAGGGGAGGCCGGGGCTGCGGAGGCGGGGTGCCGCTGACCTGGGCCCGGCCATGCAATCTGTGATTGGCGAGGGCGGAGTGTGGGCTCGAGCGGTTGGTTCGTGGCAGCTGGGAGATTGGAGCCGCCTGGGTCCTTCGGATGTTCACAGGCCAGTAAGCTGGGTGGCTAAGTAACCTCCGGGACGTGCAGGCCGAGAATCCCGGACATTGGCTGCTGAAGATTGCCGGGCTGCGGGTTGCACGCTGCCGAGGACAGCACTGGGAGTGGAGGCCTGATCCCTATCGATATCGGACAGCTTGAGTGGGCAATCGGTCGGCAAGCGGACTTAATTCCTAATAGTTTGCTGTAAACTGCTGTTACTTCTGGATTCTTGAGACTGGCTTTGGTGGTGCACCATTATATATCTTTGCGGTGTTACGCTCCTGCACGTGTTGCTGTGGAACTGATTGATTGCCATAGGCATCCCGTCGCCCGCTCTTTCGCCATCACAGGTGCTTTATTACCGTTGATTACCGTTATCTTTTGCCATTGGCTAATGGGCAGGCCTGAGCGAAACCAACCAAAGCTAAACTTTGACACCTAGGGCCCTAGTTTTGTGCACCAGTGGTCAGTGTCTTGCATGGCTATGCACCTCTGGCGTGGAATGTCGTGTAAAAGAACTGACGTCAGCACGCAAGGGCGGCGTCTAAATAGCTGCCGCAACATCATCCCGGCGACCACAACGGCAACGATGAACGCAGAGCCGACCAACGCCACCTTTCGACAATTAGGGGTGCTGCTGACGAAAAAATTCTCAAATCCAGTCTGGCTCCTGGGGGTAATTCACATGATAAGGAATCTATAACTAATATATGTCTCTTACAGATATATTGTTACTGAAGGTAAGTAACTTGTTCTTTTTGCCTTTTTTTGAGGTTGCCAGATCACCTTCAGCATTTCATCACTTATTGTGATGATATTTTGAAAGGTTTGCAGCATTGATGTCCACCATTACCGTTTGTGATGCCTCAGTTGGCCTTGAACCTAGGTACACTTTGTATGATGTCCATCCCTTTTAGGCTGCCGCAAAGTTGTCTTGTAAGACAGCTGACCTTTAAGACGGTCTTTCTTATTGCCATAACATCGCCTAGATGTTTGAGCGAGCTGAAGGCTCTTGCTGTTGACTCACTTTATACCACTTTCTTCCCAGATAAGTTGCTGTTGAGGAACCAAGCTTCATTTCTACTAAAAGCAGTCACTCCTTTTCATATTCTTTGCTCCATCTAATCCCTCAGAGGATGACGAGAGACTCCATCATTTGGACAGTAGGAGGGCACTGGGCTTATTATATGTTGATTGTACCAGGGAACATCAAGCAGGCAATCAGCTCTTTGTGTGGTTTACTGGAGAAGAAGAAGCAGCCCCCAGAAAGCTTTCTTCAACTAGGGCTAAAGCTACTATCACTGGGAAACAACTTTAACCATGAAGTTTTAATTACGAGTTACCTGAATCACGAAGTCCGAACCACGAATAACCCTTAACAACGACTTTCCAGAACCACAACTATTCTAAACAACGAACGATCTAAAACTGCCAAGGACTGACATTCTCCATTCCCAAAACTCCTTGCTCCAGAGAAACACTCTGCTTAGTACGTCACTCCCCTTCGCACCCCCTGACCTGACAAGCTCATTGACCCCTGGCATGATTTACTCAGCACTGCAGCCACCAGGCAGGCGGGGTCTGAGGAGCACAGGGTCATGCAGTCAGCTTTTAACCTTCCAGCTTTGTACAAGGTCGGGAGGGGGGGGTGGGGCCAGGGGGGATACAGCGTTAATAGGAATGCTCGGCCTCAGCCAAAAAGGGAAGATGTGGGGTGTGGGGGGTCTCCCCCCACAAATACACTGTGTAAATTAATCTATTAATAGATTTTGTTTAAAAAATGTCAAACATTATGATTTAAAAGAAAAATATAGTGGAAATATGTAATGAGCTATGTGAATATTTTTTCGTGGTTTAGGAACTCGTAATAAAAAAAAGTAGTGGTTTGGGATTGATTGTTGTTTAGCCATTGTGGCTAAGGAATTCGTGGTTTAGGGAGTAGTGGTTAAATCATACATCCACTATCACTGCCTTAGCACGCTGAGTGTCTGTCCTGGACATCTGTGAGCCAGCTCAGTGGGAATCAGTTCACATGTTCATGAAGTAATACTGACTTAACGGTCTGGTCCATCGAGGATTTTGCTTACTCAGTGTGCCAGGTCATATTGCTATGAGCCCTTTAACAAAATACACACGCTGGGGAGGTACTACTATGGTCTATTTAAAAGTCAGGAGTCTGCGGTTAGTATCCATCAGCAGAGAAAGCTGCATGCCATTGGTAACCTTCTGTTAGATGGCATGTGTGGCTGTTGATACACATGCTTTGCATACTCTTGCCATCTAGTGTTGGGTTCAGAGTTGTGCGAGTTGTTTTTCTTTGAAGAAGTCTTTCGAGTCACAAGGCCAATTGACTCCTTTAGGTGATATTGTGCGTGGGCATCGACTCTATTGTTAGATTGTTTTTTCTCTGCCATCTGGTTTGGAAGTGTGTGCCTTCGCTATGTGTTTCAACTCAGTTTGGTACTCTTCTTTCGGTTGTTTACTGTCCTCGACTATTGTTTTCGATCGCACCTTTCCACTTCTGCGCTTTTCAGAAAAATTGTCGATTTGGGCTCCTTCGACCAACCACCCTTCTGGGCTCCGCCTGTTCAGGCCTACTTCTGAGTGTCACCAGCTTTATTGAAAATGCGTTTCTTGTGATGGAACGCACACCTTTCAGATTTTGCCTGCGGGTCACGCGAAATATCTGCACATTTTACTAGCATGTTGTGTGCAATCTGTTTTTCACCTGACCGCAAAGAGGTCGCCTGCGACTCCTGTAAATCGGTTTGTTAAAAAAAGACCCTTCAGGACCGCAGTGCTCGTCAATTCGAAATGTCACAGTAAGCCACAGATGACGGCATTTGCTAGGGGGCGCTAGAGGCGCACGGCAAGATGGCTGCACTTATGTGAGGCTCTGCCAGACCGAGCCCAAATCCGCCAAATATCCGCTTCATCCAGCGTCTACTACCTAATATCTTGGTAGTAATCTATGCCCGATAACCTGCACCTCTGATCTGAGCTGTTCCCGGGCAGCGGCGCCCTTAAACTGTGTGAACTGGTGCCCTGTATCTCCTGCCGCGGGTTCCGACGCATGGCGACTGAAGCTGGCCTGCGTATGCCGGGGATCGCCTGGTGCCTGGCACGGTGAACGAGGCCCGTCGGCTGGTGGTGCTGTGCCCCGGAGGTGTAGGAAGAATAACATGACTGCCGGAGCGGAGACGGAAGAGGTGTGGGCTGAGGTCTGCTGCTCTCAGCTCCGGGACTGTGCCGGCCGGCTGCGGTGGGCCTGCAGCTCTGCCCGAGCTGGTTGCAGTGAGTGGGGCTGAGGCCTAGGGGAGGCCGGGGCTGCGGAGGCGGGGTGCCGCTGACCTGGGCCCGGCCATGCAATCTGTGATTGGCGAGGGCGGAGTGTGGGCTCGAGCGGTTGGTTCGTGGCAGCTGGGAGATTGGAGCCGCCTGGGTCCTTCGGATGTTCACAGGCCAGTAAGCTGGGTGGCTAAGTAACCTCCGGGACGTGCAGGCCGAGAATCCCGGACATTGGCTGCTGAAGATTGCCGGGCTGCGGGTTGCACGCTGCCGAGGACAGCACTGGGAGTGGAGGCCTGATCCCTATCGATATCGGACAGCTTGAGTGGGCAATCGGTCGGCAAGCGGACTTAATTCCTAATAGTTTGCTGTAAACTGCTGTTACTTCTGGATTCTTGAGACTGGCTTTGGTGGTGCACCATTATATATCTTTGCGGTGTTACGCTCCTGCACGTGTTGCTGTGGAACTGATTGATTGCCATAGGCATCCCGTCGCCCGCTCTTTCGCCATCACAGGTGCTTTATTACCGTTGATTACCGTTATCTTTTGCCATTGGCTAATGGGCAGGCCTGAGCGAAACCAACCAAAGCTAAACTTTGACACGCGCAAGTCTGCGATGTCTTTCTCACAGGCCACATCTGAAGCTGAGTCAGCGGGAGCGCCGAACTTGGAGGCCAGCTATGCAAAAGACATTACAATCGATAGAAGGTACTATGGAGGAGGTGAACCACAGGCTTGACCATATGTCAACGCAAATGGAAAGGCAGAATGTGCGAATGGGCGATGTGGAGCAGAGGGTGTCAGCTACAGAAGATGGTCTTACAACAGTCAATTATAAAGTATTCAACATGGAGGGGGTACTTGCGGTAATCTAAGCTAAGAATGAGGATTTGGAGGGGCGGTCCCGGCGCAACAACATCCGCGTCACGGGGCTGCCGGAATCCAAGAATGTGGGCCGGATGGAAGATTTTATGGAGCGTTTGTTTGTGGAAGTCTTCAGGTCCGACCAGCTTTCCCGAATGTTCATTGTGGAGCGTGCACACCGCTCCCTGGCGAAGAGGCCAGTGCTGGGTGCACCGCCGCGCCCCATCATTGCTCGCATTTTAAACTATAGAGACAGGAATGTACTGCTACGCTTGACCTGGGAAAAAGGTACTATTGAATATCAAGGCAGCAAGTTGGAGTTTTTTCCTGATTTTACTGTAGCTGTACAAGCGGCGCGGAAATAATTAAATGGCGTGAAACAGCTCCTCCGGAAAGAGCAAATACCGTACGCCATGTTGTACCCTGCTTGGCTGCGGATAGGAGCGCCATCGGATAATAAAATCTTCGCCTCGCCGAAAGCTGCCATGGAGTACGCCAAGAAACAGAAGAAGCGTAAGCGTGACTCCGCTACAGCGTAGGAGGGAGGTGTTGAGATGGACGAAGATGGTTGAATGAAGCCCTGAGCATAGCGTGTGGGTTGGTAATTTAAATGGTGATCACAGCAGCCTTTTCAGGTTGGGACTGCTTTCTTTAATTGTACTGATGGCCTTGCCTACTTTAGGCCATTGCAAAGCATATGCACTGTTGGGGACGATGACTTTTGTGGAACAATGTCTGAGAATGTGATATTATGATGGTAATGTATTGTTG
The DNA here is from genome assembly GCF_964263255.1 of Lissotriton vulgaris. NCBI lineage: Eukaryota > Metazoa > Chordata > Amphibia > Caudata > Salamandridae > Lissotriton > Lissotriton vulgaris. Next base: position 1,629,330,100 of record NC_141685.1, on the reverse strand, counting down.
CCCCAGTATTGGAACTTTCATAGATTCCCATGCTTTGTATCATTCCCCGTTGTCGGAATGGGAGCCTCGGTAGTATAAAACCATAGAAACAAAAGAGAAAACAGGCCTAGGCCTCATCTCATTTTGTATCCTATCACTCTCTGTGTAAAAGAGACCAAACTTTTGCCAGGACCAATCAGAGCAGCCTCACCCTCTAGAACCTTCCTGAGAGAGCTCAGAGCCTCAGATTTTTCTACCGCACGTTGTGCTAGGGAGTCTCCTCTGAGCTCTGCTCAGTTTTTCTTCTACAAACTCTTTGGATTTTTGGATTCTATAATACCTTTCAACTACTTTGAAGATGTCGGACAAGGAGAAGAAGGCCCTGTTCAGGTCCTGTGCCTCATGTGGTAAAAAACTACTTTTTGTTGAGGATAAGCATGACAACTGTATTTATTGCTTATACCCGGACCACAAGGCCACAGACTGCAAGATCTGTAGAACCTTCTCTACCAAGACTCTCCGTGACAGAGAGGGTCGACTTTTGACCTGGCTTCAAAAGATGAAGACTCGGGAGGAGCTGCTTTCTTCAGAGGAGGAGGATTCAACATCTATGGCATCCTCTCATAAGTCCAGGAAGAGGGGTAGGTCTCCCCCTGGTTCTTCTTCCTCAGTGGAGCCCCCTCTTAACCGCATCGATGCTGCGGCGATTTTCGCGCTGTGCGGCTTTTTTTTAAAAGCCGCGTTACAAGACGAGCTCAGCTCGTCATCAGCACACGCCACCCGTGGGTGATGACGAGCTGAGCTCGTCATCAGCATCGAAAGGGTTAAGGCCCCTCACAAGATCTCTGATAGGTCTGAGAGGGCTGGTCCCCTTCAATCTCCTCACGGCAGTGAAAAGGAGAGGCAGGGACAGGCTTCTGGATTGGCTTTGGACTCAAAGGACAGAAAGGAGGTTTCCATTACTTCTCCTCCGTCCAAAAAAGAGAAGGTCAGTGACAAACACACTTCTGTCACTGCTGGGACTGGTCCGGAGAAAAAACATCGCTCGTCGACGACGAAAACGTCGGGTACATCGACGACGGTTCCTTCTGTTAAGGTTCCCACTGTTTCCTTGGCTCCGTCGACGGGCTCGTCGGCGGTAGCGATCTCCACGTCGTCGTCTTCTTCGTCTTTCAAGATTCCAGCTTCCACGTCGACGACGATGAGCTCCGGGAAGGTGCTGTCGACGGGCTCGTCGACGACGAAAACCACGTCTACTGCCACGACAACTTCCACGTCGACAGTTATGGTTATGACGACGAGTTAGTCTACGAAGCCGTCGACGATCAGTCCGTCGACTACTAAACCTTCGTCGACGACGGCGGCTGCCCCGTCGACGATGGCCTAGACGACGACCAAGACTGTCGACGAGGGTGATCACACCGTCGACGACTGTTGCTCCGTCGACGAAGACTGTTATACCGTCGACGACTGCTGCTCCGTCGACGAGACCGTTGACGGGTCAAAAGATGCAGTTTCCACTGCAAAAGATGAAAATTACCCCGGAAATTACATCCCCACGACGAGTGTCGTTGCATCCACCGAATATGCTCCTAGAGGACGAGTCGGAGGAAGAGGAAGAGGAGTTTATTCATTATGGTGATGCATACAGTCCCTCAGACTTGAATGTAAAGCTGGCGGACACGGACACGGAGGACTATTTCGAGCATGCACGTGAACAACAGAGGCACTATGTTTCAGAAGAGCGACGTTCTACTGGTGTGGGTCAAGAGATGGTGGCCATGCCTGCCTCTCTGCTCACTGATCTACAACTGATGTTATAGGACTATAGAAACAGGTTTCCTTCGGAACCTTCTACCCAGACTACACAGCCTCCTCAGCAGGAATTGCCACGAACACAGTTGGTGGCTGGTCCGCCTCCTTCTCAGGTGGTGACCCACCTCCCGGCTCAGGTGATACCTCTGGTCCGACCTCGAACACCGGATCCGGATCCAACCGATCCGGTCCACCTGGACACCTCTTCGGACGAGGAGCCGGTTCAAGTGGACCCCTTATCTGACCCATTACAGGACCCAAATCTGGATCAGGGAGACAGTGGCCTGCAAGACCCGAATGCCACAGGTCGTGATACATCTATATCCCCTCCTGTGGACATAGGAGGGTTCCATCACCTAATGGAGAGAGCAGCGAAAAGGTTTGGACTGCCGATTACTAGAGAGGAGTCTGAATGCTTCCTCTACGATTTCAAGGAGCAATACAGGAGATCTGTCAAGTCCATATAACATCGGACCAGTGGGTCCTGAATATTGTACAGAGTGGCCATACGTTGGAATTCCAAGATCTTCCTCCAACACGAGCTCCGGGTGCCATCCGCACAAAACATCTGGGACTACTCCATCTAGAAGCCCATCAATTGTTCCTCAAAGGAGCAATCGAACCGGTACCTCTTTCTCAGAGGGGCAGAGGTTTTTATTCCAGGTTCTTCCTGGTGCGGAAGACAACAGAGACTTGGCGCCCCATTCTAGACCTGCGCGAGCTCAACACTTATCTCATTAAACTCTCTTTCAGGATGGTCACTCTCCAGGAAATCCTTCTTCTTTTAAACCCAGGCGACTACTTGGCTTCCCTGGATTTAGAAGATGCGTATTTCCACATACCGATACACCCAGCTCACAGACAATATCTACGATTCACAGTGGGCAAGAGCCATTTCCAATTCAAGGTGCTTCCGTTTGGCCTTCGGTCTGCACCTCGGGTGTTCACCAAGGTGTTGGCACCAGTGGCAGCTTTTCTAAGAACACATTCCTTGGAGGTGTTCCCTTACTTGGACGACTGGCTAGTCAAGGCTCCATCTTTCGAGGAAACCTCAGGCTGTTTCGACTTGCATTCAGTTATTCAGACACCTGGGACTTCAATTGAACAGAGGCAAGTCAGTTCTACTACCCTCCAAGACCGCACGGTTTCTGGGGGCGATTTTGGACACCACACAGTGCACGGCTCGTCCTTCGGAGGACCGTCAGCGGAAGTTGATGGTATCGGCTTGCCAACTCTTCCAGAAGAAGTGCTTGTCAGTCCGTCAATACAAGTCCCTTCTAGGGTCGATGTCATCCTGCATACCATTAATTCCTCATTGCAGGCTGCGAATGCGCCCTCTGCAGGAAGAACTAGACAGACAATGGCGCCAGGCAGAGGGCTCATTCAACGACAAGGTGTTGGTGACTTCGGCAATGAGAAAGGCATGAGAATGGTGGCTGGTACAAGACAATATCGCACAGGGTCTGACGTTCAGAATTTCGCCATCCCCCATCATAACCACGGATGCCTCTCTGGAAGGCTGGGGGGCGGTGCTCCGCGAACTTCAAGTCAGCGGACACTGGAGCCCGGATCAGCGCCAGTGCCATATCAATGTTTTGGAGCTGACGGCCATTCGATTGGCCTTACAGGCTTTCCTACCCAGTGTTCGCAATCGTTCAGTGCTGGTCAGGCTGGACAATACGACGGCCATGCACTATGTAAACAAGCAAGGGGGAACAAGATCGCAGACTCTCTCCACAGAAGCTCAGAAACTCTGGGATTATGCGATCCTTCACAATATCAGTCTGAGAGCCGAACACCTGGCAGACTCACTCAATGTCAAAGCGGACGCCCTGAGTCGACAGACGTAGGTGACGCACGAATGGGAATTGAATCAGTCCATTCTGGAGAAGGTGTTCTCGGTTTGGGGGACACCTACCATCGACCTGTTTGCTTCCCCAGTGAACGCCAAATGCCGGTTTTACGCAAGCAAGGCTCACCATCCGGGGTCCCTGGGGAATGCTCTTTCGATGGCCTGGTACAGCGCATTCTTTTACGCTTTTCCTCCAATTCCCCTCATCCCTCGAGTACTCAAGAAGATGAAGGCAGAACCGTGCAAGATGATTCTCCTTGCACCAGCGTGGCCCCGACAATTTTGGTACACAGAGCTCCTGAGACTCTCCCAGGCTCCTCCGATCCGCTTACAATCCATTTCATCCCTGTTGTCCAGGAATCCGAGGCAGGTTTACCATCTGGATCCGAAATCGCTCCACTTGACAGCGTGGCTCCTGAACACAGAGAGTTCAGTCATCTAGATCTCTCCCAAGAATGTTGAGACGTTCTGTCACAGGCTCGAGCACCGAGCACAAATAAAACTTACAAGGCAAAATGGAGAAGGTTCTGCCTATGGTGTCAAAGACAAGGTCTCCACCCCAACAAATCTCTGCCTCACCAACTCTTGCCATATATTCTATCATTGGCTAAATCTGGGTTGGCACATTCATCTGTGAATGTCCATCTTGCAGCCATTTCAAGGTTTCGACGCACTTCTTCAGGCCCTTCCTTATGGTCCTCTCGGATCATTAAACAGTTCTTGAAGGGTTTGTTCCGGATGTACCCTCCAGTTCGACCTCCTCCTCCAGTTTGGCAGCTCAATCTTGTTCTGGCTCAACTCATGAAACCTCCCTTTGAGCCGGTGCACAAGGCAGACTTGAAGTTCCTCTCTTGGAAACTTGCTCTCCTTCTAGCTCTTACTTCAGCGAGAAGAGTTAGTGACCTTCAAGCCCTCTCCATTGTACATCCATTCCTTCAATTCAAAAAGGATGTTCTTATTCTTCGCACCAATCCAAAGTTCATTCCTAAAGTACCATCTGAGTTTCACTTGAATGAACCTTTGATTTTAAAATCCTTGTTTCCGCGTCCTTCTACACCTGCGGAGCGCACTTTGCATTCGCTGGACATTCAGAGATGCTTAAAATTCTACTTGGAGCGTACAAGGACCTTTCGGAAATCATCCCAGTTGTTTGTCTCCTACAGCGCACCACGGAAAGGATTTCCTTTAGCAAAGAGTGGCATTTCCCGCTGGATATCAAGTGCCATTCAATTTTGCCATCAGGAGGCGGGCAAGCCTTTGAACAGTAAGGTTCGTGCCCATTGTACAAGGTCTGTGGCTTCATCGGTGGCTCTTTCCTCTGGAGTCGCCATTAAGGATATATGCAGGGCAGCAATGTGGAGCAGTACTCATACCTTCACAAAACATTACTGCATAGAATCTGCAGGACGAGACGACGCGGATGTTGGTCAAGCAGTTCTGCGGAATCTTTTTCATTGAGAGGTGAGCTTTCCCTTCAGTCCCTCCATCCTGGTGAGCACGTTTTGTTTCCTTTTTTCTTGCTTTACTATAAGTATTGCTATGTGGTTGTTGATACCATGTTCTGGTTTACAAAATGTGTCTTGATGTTTTACTTCTAGCTACTCTGATACAAAGCATGGGAATCTATGAAAGTTCCAATACTGGGGCAAGAAAACAAGTTACTTACCTGTAACTTTGGTTCCCCAGTATTGGTAACTTTCATAGATTCCCATGCGCCCACCCGCCTCCCCTGGGAAAGCTCAGCCTTTTCACACGAGATAGTGGCGGTTTGCACAACGGCTACGAAAATCTGAGGCTCTGAGCTCTCTCAGGAAGGTTCTAGAGGGTGAGGCTGCTCTGATTGGTCCTGGCAAAAGTTTGGTCTCTTTTACACAAAGAGAATGATAGGATACAAAATGAGATGAGGCCTAGGCCTGTTTTCTCTTTTGTTTCTATGGTTTTATACTACCGAGGCTCCCATTCCGACGACGGCGAATGATACAAAGCATGGGAATCTATGAAAGTTACCAATACTGGGGAACCAAAGTTACAGGTAAGTAACTTGTTTTCATATAAGGGATGGACTTTAGCCCCTCCAATGGTGATGTTTAGGAATTATATAAGTAGCGGGATGCAGGTTCCCGGTAGAAGACGTGGGATGTTCATTCTTGTGGCTTGGTCACCTTCCGTAAGTGTTTTTCGCCTCTACGCCCCCACATATGGGAGTACCCCATAATCTACTTGCGATTGGGGGGGGCGGAGGGGGGGGGGGTTGGGAGGGTTGGAGACGGCTTTGGCAGGTTGGGGGTGCTGAAGTGGGTGGGGGGATGAAGGGGGAGGACAGAGGATTTGGGGTTTGTTCTGTGTCTACAGTTGGTGCGGGGGGGTAGGGAGGGAAAGGGATGGCTTTGGCAGGTTGGGGGCGCTGGAGTGGGTGAGGGGACGGGGTGGGAGGACTGCGGGATCCGGGTCTGCTGGTTGGCATGCTGTTTGGTACAAGGGGGGTTCCCCGGGTGCAGCTACTTGGTTTGCATTTGCGAGCTAATTTTTTGGTTTTTGAAGGCGAGTGACTTGATTATTTGTCATTGGACAGGTGGGAGTCCGTTAGCTATGTATCAGGCTCTACACCTTCGTGAACCATATGGATAAGGGAGGCAAGGTTACTTGGCTCACCTGGAATGTGCGGGGACTAAACAGACCACAAAAGACCAGACAGGTGCTGGCGTATTTAAATAGACATAATGTGCAGGTAGTCTTCCTGCAAGAGTCGCATCTAAGGGGGCAAGCAGCGGAGACAGTGGCTAGACAGTGGGCGGGGACGAGGCTGGCAACTGCATATTCCTCATATGCCCGGGGAGTCATGGTGCTGATTAAGAAGAACATACCGTTTGTGAGTCTTCATGAGGACATTGATAAAGAGGGTTGCTATATTATTCTGCATGGCAAACTGTGTGGTACGCTAATAACTATGGTCAACGTCTATGGACCGAATATTGATGATCCTGACTATTATGTCACTTTATGGAACAAGGTGTATGCCCTACCTCCATCTTCAATTGTCTGTGGTGGAGATTTGAATGTGACTCTGGATCGTGCATTAGATAGAAAGGATGACCGACAATGCCCGGCTAAAAGAGCGATTGGAGCGGTGTGGGACGGTATGCATGAGCTTGGCCTAGTGGATGTGTAGCGTCTTGGCCACCCTAGCGCGAAAGAGGGTACTTGCTACATGTCTGCGCATGATACCTGGTCACGTCTAGATTATTGGCTTGTGACGAAAGATGTTGGTGGTTGGGTGATGAAGGTGGAGCATTTGCGTCGCACTCTGTCTGATCACGCACCTGTGCTTATGGAGGTATGGTTGCCATCGCATGCGCCTGCGCCATTTTCGTGGCGACTACAGCCTGGGCCTTTGTCAGATCTGGTGTTGCGTGAGAGCTTGCGTGAAGTAATTGAGGACTATTTTGTCAGGAATGTTGGCTCTGTAGATGACATGTGCATTGTTTGGGAGGCCTTCCAGTTGACTGTGCCTGGGGCAGGTATTAGTCTGCAGGCTGGTGTGCTTAAATCACTGAGGGACTCAATGGACAGATAAGAACGTGATTTGTTAGGCCTGGAACGGCACTATGAACGGCAACCGGCGGAATCTCTTTTGGCTGACATACGTCTGAAAGTTACCGACTATAATGAACTTGCGGAACAAGAGGTCAAATATTTATCAAAACGCACTAGGGCACGGTATTATGGGGAGGGCGGTCGCCCGGGCGTGGACTGGCAGATAGAATCAAGGAACCATGGCCTAAGCACCGCGGAGTGCAAGAAATCAAGGATGGGGATAGATCTGTGATGGATGCGGATGGTATCCTAAACTGTTTTGCGCAATACTACACACAAATGTATGAGCATAGGGAGACGGCTGGTGAGGACGAGATAGCGCAATATTTAGAAGATGTAGCGTTGGTCTGGCTGTTGAAGAGGCAACAGGAATTTTCAATGCATCACATCACGGAGGGAGAACTCAGGGATGCGATTGCGGCTCTGCCGAACGGTAAGGCAGCAGGCACTGACGGTTTGCCGTCTGAATTTTATAAAGAATATATGGACTTGCTCTTGCCTCATCTAGCGACAGTATTTGCTGAGGCTCTAGATCAGGGGCAACTTCCAGCGACGATGCGCGAGGCCCTTCTTGTGGCCCTTCCGAAGCCAGGCAAACCACTGGATCAATGTGAGTCCTATCGACCACTGTCCCTGATGAATACAGATGTACAGATACTTGCCAAAGTGTTGGCGATACGCCTGCGCCTGTTACCCGTTATGATACTGCCAGACCAGTCTGGCTTTGTGCCTCTGCGCTCCACGACCCATAATTTGAGAGCTTTATTTGCGGTTGCAGCAGCAAGCCGGAACTTGCTGCTGCGGCCGTCCTACTGGACGCTGCCAAAGCGTTTGATTCCGTAGCTTGGCGATATGTGATAGCGGTGTTACAACGGATGGGAGTGCCTTACGTCTTCACGTCTTGGGTCACCTTACTTTACACCAATCCGGTTGCCCGGGTGCGGGTTAATGGTCGTGTGTCGGTGCCCTTTTCTATACAGAGAGGTACGCGGCTTGGGTGCCCACTCTCACCCTTGCTATTTGCCATCGTTTTAGAACCCTTGGCGTGTATACTGCGGCAAAGACACGCGGCCTCACCGTTACGTTTCCATCTCAGGCCACTCGCGGTCTCCATGTATGCCGATGACATGGTTTTTGTATGTGCGAGAGCCGGGCAGTTATCTGGAAGGGGTGATTCGGGAGTATATCCGGTTCTAACGCTTTTCTGGACTATCTATTAATTGGGACAAATCCATACTGTTGCCATTGACAGACGCTACAATGCCCTTTCAGTTGGAGTTCCCCTTGGCATGGGCTATGGATCCGGTTCGGTACTTGGGGATTTGGGTGCACAGAGATTCCCAAGCAATAATTCGAGCTAATTATGGGGTAGCGATTTCGAAGCTGGAGGATCAGGTGGCACGTTGGATGCGTCTACCCCGTTCATTTGCTGACCGGGTTGCCCTGATCAAGATGGTGATGTTACCTACGTTTCTGTATTATTTTGTTAACATCCCCCTCGCCCTGACGTCTCATTTTTTTGCTACGCATCAGTCCTTATTAGTCACTCTGGCTTGGGGGGAAAGAAACCGCGCGTGAAGTGGGGCACTCTGACCAAACCCTATGAACTGGGCGGGTTTGCTGTGCCAGATATGCGTTTGTACTATCTATGTGCCCAGGCACATTTCGCCTCCTACTGGGTTTCGGCACCACCATATACTCCCCACGTGGCAATTGAGGCAGTAGCGGTATATCCGATACCCTTAAAGGCAATGATAGTGAACCCCCATTCGGTATATGGGAAGGGCGAGGTGGACACGGTGCAGTGCACTACTAAAGCTTCGAAGGAACTTGGGAGACGTGCGGACCGACAGCCGCTGTATGCTCCAGCGATGCCTTTACTGCATCATGCCGACATCTCAGTGTCGAGAGAGGTAGGGGCCCTTCAGTTGTTGCGGGGTGCCGGGATACAGACTATGGGAGATGTTTTTCCGGCGGGCCACTTTCTTCCACTACAAAGCTTATTGAACCTTGGGAAAATAGCGGAACCATGGCTACTTTTACATATGGCGGGCTGCGGTGCGCGATCTGTGTCCAACTTTTCTCGCAGAACCGCCTGTGTTGGGTGCATTGCAGTTGATGTATACTGCGAGTACTCGTGTGAAGTTGATTTAGCAGCTTTATCGAGCATCACAGGTGGATGAAGGGGGTATGAATGTGGCTGCGAGAGCTCGATGGGATGCCTGTTTGATGGAACCACTGACGGATGACGAATGGTCTGAAAGCTGTGCTATGACTGGCCATTTCGCCGCTAACTGTAATTTTAGGCTCATACACTATAAGTATTTACAGCAGTGGTACTACACGTGGGCACAACTTACTAAATATGGTCTACGCCAATCGGCTGTCTGCTCGCGTTGTGGGATGGATGAGGCTGACTTTATGCATTTGGCTTGGGTGTGCACCCGGGGGCTTGAGTTTTGGACGGACGTGACTACGGCATTGTCTGAAATGACGATGGTGACGATTGCTTGTGACCCGCGCATATGTTTGCTTGGCATTGTGTCCGGCGTACCGGCGGGAATGAGACGCTTGGTGGTTTTAGCATTACAGTTAGCTAAGCGCAGAGTGGCTGTTTGCTGGGAAGGGAAGCGGGCGCCTGATGTTAAAACCTGGTTGCAAGATTTGGCGTACTACCGTGATCAGTTGACATGCTATTATGAGGAACTCCCCACTGCCTCGCGTCCGAGAGACATTTGGGGCCCTTACACTGCGTATTTGCTGTCCAAAATCACTGATGAATGCTAATATACACTATTTGTCTCTGCCTCACTCAACCGCTGCTTTCACGCTACTGTTGTCTCGAGCGCAGCCTTCTGCCTTGTTGTTGGCATAGGACTGCTCATATAAATACAGATATGTGGCCCTGCACAGGTTACCTGCAATCCACTGCACATGGACTCCCCTCTTCTGTTATCTATTGATGACGCCTTCATGAACTTGTTTTATTTTACTTTCCTTCTCGGTATGCCTTTTCATATATGTACAAATGTGAGCATCACCCTGGCCGCACACAGGACTGAGGACAGTTTGTTTCGCTTTCTTTTTGTACTCTACTCTATTTGTTGTGGGGTGCTGGCCTGATATGATCCTGGGGGTTGATGGAGAAGGGGGGGGGCTGTTTGTTTATGCGTTTATTTACAACGTATGTAAAATGAATGGCCGAGAGTATATCCTAAATAAGAACTGCAGGATCTGAGTATACCAATTTTTATGTTGCTACGCCGCCGGACCTTTGGTTGTCGGTTGAAGGGCTGTGTTAATGCAACTGGAAGGACATGCATTTGTGATCAACGCGGCCGACCCATTGGGGTTGTGGGCCAGATGCTGTGTTCTTGCCGAATTGTACAATAAAGGTCTTCAAAAACTAAAAAACAAAAAAAAAGATGACACTTCCAACCTCTTCGATGACTAACACATCCAAATAGCGCCAACCCCTGATGAAGAGGAGGCCTTCTCGATCCAGGGTAGCACCAGCTCCGACATCAAGGTGGACATGGAATTGTAGGAAATAACATCTGCCCAGTGCATGAGTATTGTGGTCCCTGCTCTTCCACTTGAGCCCACCAAGAAATATGTGGCTTCCCTCACTTCCACATGCAAAGGTAATCGGACCACCACTGCCTTCTGGCCATGGTTGGATCCGAAAAACTGGTTCTGCTGAATCCCCGCCCCCCACTTGGGGCAAGCTCTGAATATTTCTACCAAGGCCAAGCCTTTAAAATCAACTACGGCTTACTCGAACCAAGAGCATGTTTTGGCCCCGCCCTTTGGTGCTGACCCAGCAACCGACTCCATTTCCCTCGATGCCAACACAGCCTCAGCCTTCGAAATCGAAACATTTGGTACTGAAGCGTTTGGAGCCGAAAGACTCAAGAACAACTTTGGTTTCCACATCCACTGTCGAGCCAATTCTGGAAAAGTTTGACATTCGTCAGAGCAAAATATAGGCCCAAGTGGGGGCTGGCCAAATCATTGTGACCCCTTCCTATACTCTCGAGAGGAAATTGACTTTAGAGGAGGCACTGGATCTACCCCTTCCTCCAAAGAAGAAAACCAAGGACAAGGCTACCAGCCGAGCCAATCATCATTCTCCTCCTAAACTACCTCCTTCCCCCATCCATCACCTCCACTTTAACCCCCTCCTTCACCCCCCCATCTGTTATCACCAACACATGATCCACTAGATACCTCACCTCAGGGGTCACCACAGTTGGACACCGTGGGTTAGGGGGGCCATTTGGAGATCCTGACCTACAGGACATGTAATATTTAGTTCCCACTACACCCAGCGACCCAGACGCAACCTCCTACTAAGAGATTGTTGCAAGAGTGGCTGCTTTTCATAACGTCCAATTGCACAAAGAATCCCTGGAACAGGATTTTCTATTTGTCACATTAGCCCCTACATATAATGACACTATCTACCAGTGTTACCAGCCATGATGAGACATGCTGATGACATCTCCAAACACCCTGTTAAAGCTAGGGTCGTCAACCTAGGGTGGGCAAGATATATAAAGCAACGCCATCAGAACCCATTGTTCATTCGGAGTCGAGTACCACCAGGCTCCATTGTTACAACCACCGCACGCAAAAGGGCTAATAGGCCTCCTGGTATTTATATCTCTTCCCACAATCCCCACCAATAGAAGGAAAGTTAACGCATAGATGCTGCTGGGAAACGGGTTGCTGCGCAGGCTGCCAACCATTGCAGCGTTGCAAATTCTCAGGCCCTGTTGGCCTGTTATGATAGAGCCCATTGCGACGAGATGGTGGAATTTTTACAGTACCTCCCAGAAGAACATAATTAGGGGAGCCAACACATTTTCACAGAGGGGCGTGCCATTGTTAGGAACACTGCAGATACTGGAACTAGTGGAATGAATTCCAGTGTCCTTCTTAGGCAACACGCCTTGTTGAGGTGTTCTCTGTTCAACCAAGAGGTCCAACAGCATGTTTTGCTGTTCGATAAAGAACACCTATTTGGCCCACCAGGAGATTCTACCTTCGAGACGACACTCGCACAGCCAAAGCAATGGGAGAATATTAAACTTTCACTCCCAGGAGCTTCTTTAGTCGCCCAAGCTACAGGGGTATAACTCAACCTCCACAGAGGCATCCACCTCCCAACATAAACAGCCCCAGATCTCATTTACCAAGAGCTTCTGAGTTTCTATAGAGGTTCCGTCAGAAGAAATAACAACCAGTGTAGAAGAGTGTGCCTCCGCTCGTGCATTGTCAACAGTGACTACCCTATCCTTCTCCCCAACCACACAACACCTGTCGGGCAGATTATAGTATTTTAACCCAGTCTGGAATACCATCTCCACAGACAAATGGATACTCGCCAGTATCCAACATGGCTATTTTCTGCAGCTCATTATCCCACCCCCCAATATTTCACCTCACTCTCACAGGTTATCTAGGGAACATCAGGCACTTCTCGAGCAGGATGTCCAAGCCCTTCTTCTCAAAGGGGATATAGAACCTGTTCCCCCTTCTACATCAGGGCTCAGGAGTATATTATGTATACTTCATAATTCCCAAAAAGGGCTTGGTGTGTAAGACCAATCTTAGATCTCAGGCCTCTAAACAACTACCTTCTATCAGAACACTTACATATGGTCACCTTACAGGATGTCATTTCTCCTCTTCAACACATCGACTTTATGGCAACCTTGGACCTAAAGGATGCCTACATCCTCATACACCCTCCTCACCACAAATACTTAAGATCTGTCACAGCAGGCAAACATGATCAGTTCAATGTTCTTTCATTCGGGGTCACTAACGCACCTAGAGTATGCACAAAATGTATGACGGTGGTCGCAGCAAATATGCGAAGACAAAATTGTCATGTATTCCTCTACTTAGATGATTGGTCTATCAAAGCCAGTACACATCAGCAGTGCCAACAAAACACCCATATGACAATAGATCTACTTCACAGCCTAGGGTTTACTATCAACATCCCCAAGTCTCACCTCCAACCTCTACAAGTTCAACCTTACTTAGGAGCAATCCTAAACACACAGTTAGAATTAGCCTACCCCAATCCCGCTCAGATTCAGAACTTTCAGGCCACCTTGCCCCAGTTTCAAGCAAACTAAACACAGTGAGGACGGATATGCGTCTGCTAGGAATGATGGCTTCCTGAATTGCGAGAATTCCCCATGCAAGGTTACACATGCATCATTAGCAGCAATGTTTAGCTCCCCAGTGGTCTCAGTCACAGGGTCAACTGGAAGATCTAGTGTTAATAGACTGCTGCACTCACCGTTTTCTGCAATGGTGGAAAACCTCGCAGCCTGTTGAAAGGTGGCCTCTTTTGGACCGTGTTCTCCATCACTCACACCACAGATGCATCAGAGACAGGATGCAGTGCTTATCTACAGGACATGATAGTACTTGGTCTTTGGTATGCCAGGCATTAATCTCTACACATCAACTACCTAGAACTTAATGCGGTCTACTTAGCCCTGAAAGCTTTCTTTCCTCACCCACCTCACAAGTTTGTCCTAGTCCAGACAGACAATATGACAGCCATGTAATACCTACAAAAATGGGGGGAGATGGTCTTCACAGCTATCACACCTGTCTTAGATCATATGGAGTGGACTCTTCACCACAACCGGGAACATACAGCGACTTTGCAGACCTGCTCAGCAGGATGCAGCAACAAGTCCACAAATTGGAATTCCACCCAGAAGTCCTCTTACCATACTTATAAAAGTGGAAGTTCCCTTAGATCCACCTTTTGGCCACAGCAGAAAATGGCAAATTCCCAAACCTCGGCCTCCAGGTACCTACACCCACTATCCAAGGGCAACGCACAGTGGATGAGTTGGTCAGGGATAATTGCTTACTCTTTTTCAGCTCTCCCACTTCTTCCCTTCCTGGTTGGGAAGCTCAGGCAACTTCTCTTACAATAATCCTGGTAGCTCCCACATGGGTGCATCAACCTTGGCTCACAACACTTCTGGACCTCTCTGTAGTTCCACAAAAAAAGCTTCCCAACAGGCTGGACCTTCTCACTCAAAATGAAGGACAAATCAGACACCCAGACCAGAAATTTTCACTCTAGCAATTTTACTTGGTCATACAGTTTGGTTACCTTTACTTGCCTCCAGAATGTATGGATATTCTCGGAGACCTGTAAACCCACCACTAGAGCCTGTTATTCAGCAAAATGGAAGCACTTAGTCTACTACTGTCACGCCAAACAAATTAATTCTTGAAAGCCATTGTGCAAGGCATTCTCTGCTACCAGCGTCATTTACAAAAAGTAAATTTAGCGTACACTTCCATAAGATTACACCTCATTGCAATCGCTGCCTATCTTCACAATACACAGCATTTCTCACTTTTCAAAATTCCAGTCATTAAAGCATTCATTAAAGTACTCAAACGAGTTATTCTGCCACTGGTTCCTACAGCTCCCTCTTCGAACCTTAACATTGTTCTCACCAGAATTATGGGTCTCCTGTTTGAGCCCCTACACTAATGCCTCCTTCAGTTTCTTCTGTGGAAAGTGGCATTCTTAGTTGCCATTACATTTCTCTGGCATGTTAGTGAGCTCCAGCCTTTAACCTTAGAAGAACCCTTTTTTCAAAAACATAGAGACAATGTGCTTCTTTTCTCTAACCCTAAAGTCCTACCTAAGGTAGTTTCACAATTTCACCTCAATCAAACCATTGAGCTCCCAGTTTTTCCCCTCAACCACATACAGTTGCGGAAAAAGTTCTACATACCTTAAATGTCAGAAGGACACATGTTCTACATAGATAAAACTAAAACTTTCAGGAAATTAAACAACTATTTGTAGCCTTTTCTCCACCTGGAAAGGCAACCCCATATCCAAATTGGGGATAGCCAGATGGATAGTCAAATGTATTCAAACTTGCTACCGTAAGGCCAAAAGATCTTTACCTGTTTCTCCCAGAGCACACTTCACTCACAAAAAGGGATCAACTTTGGCCATTCTTGGAAACATCCCCATAGCTGACATTTGTAAGGCAGCTACATGGTCCACAACACACACTATCACTGAGCTCTACTGTGTTGTGTGGATGTTTTAGCATGCCAACAAGCCAGTATAGGACATGCAGTGCTACGTACTTTTTTCAGACTATTGCAACTACCACAGGTTAGCCACCGCTTCAGCGGGGTGGGGGGTAACTGCTTTACAGTCTATGCAGAGCATGTGTATCTACACCCACACATGCCACTGAACAGAATGTTACTTAATCCTGTAAGTTTCTGTTTGTGGTATGTAGTGCTGTAGATTCACATTTGCCCTCCCTTCTCCCTGGATGCCTGTGGTCGTTGCAGTTACATTTTACATTTACATTGAGCATGGTCATCGCATTTCTTTCACATACTTTACACTCCTTTCTCATCCGCCTATGAGAAAACAATCTAACAATGGAGTCGATGCTCATGTGCCATATTGCCAAAGGAGGAGTCACTCCACATTGTGACAAAAAAGACGCCTTGGAAGAAAAACAATTTGCACAACTCCAAACCCAACACTAGACGACAGGAATATGCAGAGCATGTGATTCTACTGCACTACATGCCACAAACAGATGCTTACAGGGTAAGTAACATTTTCTTTCTGGTGGATAATCTGTATAGCTGCAGATTTCTCACCAATTTTCGCATCTCCCCTTTCTGTGAACTGGAGTCTTTTTCCATCTAAAAAGTTCCCAATCTAGAGATCTGCACACTGGTCATTCTAATCTGCCGAAAGACTCAACAGACAGAGAAAGCAATTAACTTTAGTGCTCATGAGTGCTGCCGACACCACCTACAGGCGAGAAGGAGTACTGTTTTAAACATTTTCAGATCCAGTTTGACGTCTGCGAAATATTCACAAGGTGAGTAATCTGCGGTTAGAGTATCCGCCAAAAAGATAGTTGTGTAAGGTTAGTAACTTGTTCTTCAGTAACTCTCTTGCTGGTGATTACTCTTCTAAACTGCCCCCCACCTCCATCTTCAGCGTATTGGTCTCTTTTCCAATTCTCTAGTCCCAAACTAGAGAGCTGGACTCTGATTCCTCTGATTGTTGTTTTACTCTGTGTATGGCGACACAGACAGTCAAGAAAAAAACAGAGTGGTGGGTGACTCGCAAAGGTGGTGCTGAAATGCAGCTCCATCTTCACTCCTAGCATAGAAGGAAGTCAGCATGGAGCCGCGTGATGCCACTTTACTGGCATGTGAAAGTAGTGCTGTTTAAATCTTCATGATCCAGTCTGGTGCCTGGGGATGTTCTAAAGGTGAGGTATATCCGGTTAGATAGAATAGAATATCCAGCAAAGGTAAGTTACTTATTCTTATTGTAACAAGATCCAACATATTATTTGCAGTATAGCTTATCGTGTAATAATGTGCTGAAAGAGCATGGATTAATGTTAAAAAAGTGACAGAGCTTAATATTCACATGGTTAAAGGGAATTAACTTAAGGGCAAAAAGATGGCCATTAAACAAAGGAGAAGGAAAAGGGGAGTGAATACATTACTGAGTGGGTAGACGACAAAAGAAGTTCAGTTTAAGGTAATGGCTATAGGAGGAGGAGATGAAGGAAAGGGTAGGGGAGTTACCAGAATACAGACATTAGTTGTTTGTTTTTTTAAAATCATTTTTGCAGTCACACTCTCGCACAGTGGTGGCTGGTGGATTTCAAAAGTAGTAGGGCTAATTGGTTCGACCTGAATATAACGTGTTAACGCAGCAGGCATGACTGAGTTGAAAGAGGAATGGTGCTCTGTCACCTGAATGCAAATTATGTATTTTGCCTAATACGTTTTTAAAGGGTGCAAATGTTATCCTTCTGTATGCCGCACACTGCACACACAGACCCAAGTCTCACCCTGCACTCAGACACGCACCTCTCTGCTCTCACTCAGGTGCAAAGCTCACCCTGCTCTCATATGGAAACACTGCTCCTCACACCTACATAGCTTACCCTGTGTTCCCACAGACACACAGCTCACCCCAGACTCACACCCGCACACAGCTCACCTTGCATTTACAATGACACATCATGCCCATAGACACCAGTCACCCTGCATTCCCAAAGGCACAGTGCTCACTCTGCTCTCTGAGACACAACGCTTACCTTGCACTCACAGGTGCACTGCACAGCCTGAACTCATACAGGTACACTTCTGGCTCTGTAAAAAAGTGAAAGAAGTGGCTGCTGCACAGAGGATCCTATGCTTCAGTGCTCGTTACATAGAGCTCCCTAAGAAATGTTTTTCTGATCACTGAAAGCTTTTGAAAGTTGAAATGCCTCTCTGCTGTCAGAAGTGCGATTACAGCTAATTAAAATACATTTTGCTGTGTGTGAACAAATTATTTATGAAGAGTGAATAAAGTGTGGGACTCCAAAGAAAAAATGGGGGCCGCTACTCTTATGTTTATTACAAATTAAGAGCTTGCCCAGTGTCTTAAACACAACAAATATGAGACAACGGTCTGTGACTCTAATTTGGCTATTGATTCCTGAAAGCCAAACTTGTTTAGCATCAGTGCTTAATTTGAGCCAGTGGTTACCGGTGGGCAACATAGGCACTTATTTTTGGATACCTGCACTTATTTTTCTGTACCAGATGTTTACATGTAAGAGAGGGAAAACACATAGGGGTTCATTACGATGTCCGCCTGCCATTGTTGCGGTACAAGGACCACCTGCCAGACATGCGCTGGTCCCACCACTGCGATTAGGATGCGCTCGCCATACTGGTGGATGCATCCTGATCTTTTCATATTGCAGCACCGCACGCAATGTCAAAAGTGCGTGCACAGCATTTCCCTGCACTACGTGACAGGCACCACGCGGTGCCTGCCACTTGGTGCATCGAAATGAGGGGGGTACCAGGGGTATCCCCCAGTGCAGCGGCACCACCCCCCCACCCAATCCCAGCCAGCCTTTCCATGGTGGCATCGCCACCATGGAAAGGCCTTTGTTTACCCACATCCTGATATGGCGGACAGAGCCTACTAGGCACCGCCACCATTTAAGGCGCTCTGCACCCTCCACAGGGCAATCGGGACGATTACCTTTGGCAGTGAAACGGCGGACACACTTTCTGACTGCCGCGGTACCCAACGGCATCCTAATTTGGTGGTTGGTAATGTGCTTCGTGAGGGCGGAAGGTCCGCCGGCCCGGCGGTGGTGGTCTGTCCGCCATCAGAATGACCCCCATAGATTGGGAAGACAAAGGGAAAAACCAGCCAGCAGTCACAAACAGAAAACATGAACCCGCAAATGCAGTAAAGAAAAAAGGGGCACGAAGTGTCTGTAGTTGCAGGTATTCTGTGCACAAACGTTTAATTGCTTTGCCATGGGAATTGGGGACGTTTATGGTAGTCGAGGATGAGGAGTACCAGATTCCAGAATTTTTTGTCAGGAGGGGGTCCTTACACCTAAAAATGTTTGACAGGGGGGGTCTGGGCATCAAAAAGTTTGAAGACCTCTGCACTACCTCCTTACTTCTAAGGAAACTTACACATACTTACTCTCTTAAACAATCACTTATAGAAACACATACTTATTTAAACAAGAACTCTTACAATCTCTTACTCACATATACTCACTTATGTACATCAAAACTCACATACACTAGATTAAAATATGTCGTTACAAAAAAAGACAATAGTGAGACAGTCATTCACTCACTAACACACACATATACACACTCATCCACCCATACAGTCCTGCACATATGCTGTCTTCAAAACACATACAAACAGTGAGTCAGTCACCAACCCATGCAGCTACTTTTACACAGTGAAACACTGATACATATATTTCAATATTTAAAAGTTACTCGCTAATATATGTATTAAATAAAATACACTTAATAAGGCAGTTAACCAATCATTTTTTTTTTAAAAAAACATCCATTTAAACACTTATTTAACCATTTATTCTTCCATCAACCTTTACAAATACAAATATAAAACATATTAATTTTTCAGAAAGACACACATTCACTGGCTGGTGTCATCAGTGATGTCATGAGTGATGTCACTGACGATGTCATGAGTGATGTAATATGTGACGTCATCAGCAGTGCATTGCAGGCGCGCTTGTTATAGTGAGTCCAACTAACTAGAACGTTGGAATTTTTATGGTTTTATGTCAGTACAATTTCCAGCTAACTATAACTGGTGTGAAACCTATGGTTTTTTCAGTGAATTTAATAGGTTTTTTAAATGCTAATTCCTAACTATAACTGGTGTGAAACCTATGGTTTTTTCAGTGAATTTAATAGGTTTTTTAAATGCTAATTCCTAACTATAACTGGTGTGAAACCTATGGTTTTTTCAGTGTGTATATATATATATATATATATATATATATATATATATATAATGTGCTTTGGTGATTACTGCTGGCTATTCTGATACAAAGCATGGGAATCTATGAAAGTTCCAATACTGGGGTAAGAAAACAAGTCACTTACCTGTAACTTTGGTTCCCCAGTATTGGTAACTTTCACGCCCTCCTCCCCTGGGAAAGCTCAGTCTTTTTACAGAGATAGTGGCGGTTTGCACAACGGCTACGAAAATCTGAGGCTCTTAGCTCTCTCAGGAAGGTTCTATGGGGTGAAGCTGTTCTGATTGGTCCTGACGGAAGTTTGGTCTCTTTTAGACAAAGAGGGTGATAGGATACAAAATGAGATGAGGCCTAAGCCTATTTTCTCTTTTGTTTCTATGGTTATGATATTTTTTATTTTACCGAGGCGCCCATTCCGACGACGGGGAATGATACAAAGCATGAGAATCTATGAAAGCTACCAATACTGGGGAACCAAAGTTACAGGTAAGTAACTGGTTTTCTTCTCGGCGTCGCAAGATTTGTTCTCCAGGTTGGACACATTCTTATCCCTAGGGGGTGTGCCTCTTGCATAGCCTCGGTGGAAATCTTACCGCGGGCCCTGTCAGATCACTCGCCGGTGCTTGCCGCGCTTCGTGTGGGCCCAGCTAAGCAGCCGTTTCGGTGGCGGATGTCGGCCTGGCACTTGAATCAGGACGAATATAAAGCGCACCTTATGGTAGAAATAGACCACTATCTGTCTGCGAGGGGTCAGTTGACTCCCCGTCTATTCTCTGGGAGGCCTTGACGCCTACGTTGCGTGGAGTGGACATATCCTGGTGCGCGGCGGCCCGAAGGGCGAGACGTAGGGACTTAGTGCGACGGGAGGCAGAGCTGGAGGCACTGAAGCGCAGAGCCCGAGAGGTGGATGGCGGGCCGGCACGGCGACAGCTGGTGCTAGCGCAACAACAACCCGATTCGGTTTTGATGGACGAGGCGTGGCAGGCCTGGTTGGCGACCCGCAGTCGGGTTTACCAGTGGGGCGACAAGTCCTGCAAAATGCTGCACCGTCTTTGCCAGGGAATCATGCATGCCCAGCCGCTACCTCGGATAGTAACCCTGAGGGGGAGCCCATGTTAGATCCAGTGGAGATTGCGGAGAGTTTCGCCGGGTATATACGCCCCCCGGGAGTGTTTGGAGGCTGATATTGTTTAGCGTTTTATCGATGATCTCCCACCAAGAACCGTCTCGGATGAGGTTAGGGATCTGCTGGATCAGCCTCTGACTGACGAGGAGTTGGGTGCCGCCCTGGGCGAACTAAACCGGGGCAAGGCGCCGGGTTCCAACGGATTCCCCAGTGAATTCTTCCGGAGGTTTTCGGTTCAGCTGGGCTCGCTTCTTCGGCCGGTCGTTGAAGAATCATGCGAGAGTGGGTCACTCCTGCCGGATTGGCACCATGCCGAGGTGGTGGTGTTTCTGAAGCCTGGGACACCCCTGGAGAGCCATGCGTCCTACCGCCCAATATCACTCCTGAACACCGAAGCCAAAATCTTGGCGAAGGCCCTTGCCACCTGGCTCAAGCCGCATATTACAGATTTGATACATCCGGATCAGGACGGGTTTATGCCGCAGCGGGCTACCCGCCATATCATCAGGCGGGCTCAGGTGGCGGTGTCAGCCTGGAGAGGATTGAGGGAGCCGGCCGCGTTGATCCTAGCAGATATGGACATGGCATTTGATTCCCTCAGCTGGACGTATCTCTTTGCCCTGCTGAGCCGCTTAAATCTCGGCCCACGCTTTTTGGCGTATGTCCACTTGCTGTATACAGGTTTTACGGCATCGGTGCGTGTCGGAGACGCAGTGTCTCGCTCGTTCCCGGTCCAGAGGGGGACGCGACAGGGCTGTCCCCTCTCCCCATATTTATTTGGGCTCGCCATGGAGCCTCTCGCTGCATGGGTGCACATTGATGCTCAACTCAAAGAATTCTAACGGGCGCCTGGTCTTACCGATAAAATAGCTTTGTACGCTGACGATGTCCTGTTTTTTCTCACTGCCCTGGACCGTTCCGGGCCGCGACTGCTGCGCATTTTGCTGATTTTTTGTGAGACCTCCGGCCTATACATGAAGCCAGGCAAATCCACGCTGTGGCTGTTGGGTGACCGGCGGAGCGTTGGGGACTGGGCATCGGGCCTCCGGTTGGCGACGGATGTGGTGAAGTACCTGGGAGTCTTCTTATCCGAAGATGCGGCTATATCCAGGGAACGCAACATCACTCCAGTGTGGGATCGGGTACGCGAGGACCTGAAGGTCTGGGCGCGGATGCCGTTATCTATTCTCGGTCGGTCTGCAATTTTCAAAATGGTGGCGCTCCCACGCCTGGTGTACCAACTACAGAATCATCCACATGTGATTCCCCCCCCCCCCCCCCCCCCCCCCCCCCGCTGGTTTCGGCAGCTTAATTCAGCTTTGAGCGGATTTTTGTGGGATGGGGGCTTGGCCCGGGTGGCTCTACGGACGTGTTTTTTGTCAACTTACACAAGTGGCCTGGCCACGTCGGACGTGCTCTCGTATTCTCAGGCGGCGCATCTTCTGGTGTTGAATGACTGGTGGTATGGCGACCGGGGGGACCCGGCCTACGCCGTTGAGAGACACTTAATGGGCTCGGAGTCCGTGCATACGCTTCTGTATGCGGCACCCCTTCGGAGGTCCCTCCCATCAGCCACGCAGGTGGTCTTTCACGTGTGGAGGCAGGCGCTGCGGCGGACGGGTTGGTGGAATGTCCTTACGCAGGAAACCCCCCTCTGGCGCAATGGAAGGCTCCCGCAGTTGGATGCCTTGACGGGCTTCAGGGGCTGGGACGCCATTGGAATTTCCACCCTGGGCGAAGTTCTGTCTGGAGATACCCTTAAATCCTTTGCGAACTTACAGGAGGACTTTGGGATGCCCCGCACCCAGTTCTATAAATATCTCCAATTCCGCAATGCCCTAGCGCCCTCCCTGGTTGGCCTGGAGCGGATCCCTGAATTCAGTCCCATCGAAGCGAAAATCTTCATGGGTGAGCTGCCAGACAAAAAACTATTGCGTATCTATCAGACATCAGTACGGCACTGCTCCTCGAAATTTTAGTGGCCTTAAAGCCCACTGGGAGCGGGACGTCGGGGACCTGGACGAGGAGGATTGGGTTGAGGCCCTCGAAAGTCCCAAGGGGGCAGCCATATCCACCCGCCTGCGACTAATCCAGTTCAGATAGTTGCACCGCACATATTACACCAGACAGCGGCTGTGGAAGTCGGGACTGGTAGCGTCCCCCGACTGCCTTCGCAGTGGGCTAGAAGTTGGCACATTAATACACACGGTTTGGGTCTGCGCATCGTTGCGAAGATTTTGGGATGGGGTCCATCGTTGCCTAGATGAAGTTTTAGCCTGGAGGATACAGAGGGACCCCAAACTTGCACTGCTTGCATATCATGGCTGGGGTCGGGGGAAACCGGTATAAACGCCACTTAATGTTGTTAGGATTTACACTGGCGAAACGGGATATTGCGAAAGCATGGAAAGCCCCCGGGCCCCGTCACTCGCAGCTTGGAAGAACGGAATGGATTACTGCATGGGCATGGAACAACCTGTATTTCTAGCAAGGGGCTGTCCCCAGAAGCATTTCAAAATTTGGAAACGGTTGGCGGACTACCGGGGTCTGGACCTAGACCCGCCACCCAAGGAGGTCACCCTCCTGACGATATGAGGACACGGACTATGAACAGTGGCAGTTGGTATGGATCGTACATGGCATGATAATGTTTTGCTATTTTATGCGTCAGGTGGGTGAGCTGGCATGCAGGGAGGGTGCTGGAGGGGGGAGAGGGAGGGGGCTTGCATATTGATTACATCCTGTGGCAATATTTCTTCAGGGGGGGAGTGTTAATGGATATTCATTGTTATGAATGTGACTAAAGATATAGCTGATACATTGATGGTGGCATTTGTCTCTGGGTGACCGAAATATGCATAATATGTGAGTTCACACAAAATCGGTTTAAAAAATAAAAAAGTGACACACTGGCAGCGAAATGTGCTTATAAATAAGCCCACGAGTGTGTGGTCTTAACCGAGTAAGTACATTTCATGCAAACCCATCCACAGGGTCATCAAATGTTATTAAAAAAATACAAAAGTAAATTTTAAATCACAGCACCATCGCAACCATAACTACACAGAAGCTACCGTCACTGTTTAATATATAAAATAGGCAGTGGGGTTGGAAATTAAGGAAATCTAGAAAATGTAAAACATTTGCTGAAAGAAACACAGTTAAACACGCATTGGCATAGCCAATAGGTCTCACCTTTGGGACCTTATAAGTGTTTAGCTATGCAACAGTTGATGTTGCACCAAGGATATTGTGCTGCATAATTAAATACTTATAAGGTCCCAAAGGCGAGACCTATTGTCTATGCTAATGCTTGTTCTCTATTCCGACTTCTGACAGGGTAGCAGGGCATATGATTGACAAGTCCTTGCACTTCATTATCTGACGTGCTGCACTTCGTGACACAAGTGCAGCATGTCAGATATGTACTGTGGCAATGTGAGGCTAGGGCTGTAACAGCCCCCGCTCAACACATGTGCAATACAGCCCAGTAGAGCCCTCTTCTGCTGCCTACCTGAAATTACATCTTTTACATGCCAACAAATGATCCGCAAGACTGTTTGTTTTCATGTAAAAGTGGTAAAGCAAGCAATTCCTGTCAGAACAAGGTGGCAGATCAATGCCCTGGCGCCTTCCATGGAGGAGCCGCTTCTGCTCTCGCACTTGCACTCACTCTGCTAATTGCACTCAAAAAGTGCACACACTCTTTCTCCCCACTGCCTCCTCTGATGTGGTGTTCATGTGACGATGGTTAAGGATTCCCCCTCCCAATTTTGCACCCAATACTAGTTTCTGTGTTCTAGCTCTCTGGCTCAAGGCTTATACCGCAGTTTGAGTTCTTGGTTAGTATAGAGAGTTTGCTTGCATGATGAAGTAAAATTACAGGGCCTCCAGGCATGTAGACAAAAGTATTTATTTAGATACAATTCAACGGGTTGTGTCCCCAGGCTGGCAAGTTCCAACATCTCATTTCTTCGGTGAAGTTGTGAGAAAGTGGCCTAGTGTATGCTGTCCACTAATTAAAGTGGGCACCATGTACCAGCC
The DNA here is from genome assembly GCF_964263255.1 of Lissotriton vulgaris. Lineage (NCBI taxonomy): Eukaryota > Metazoa > Chordata > Amphibia > Caudata > Salamandridae > Lissotriton > Lissotriton vulgaris. Next base: position 1,629,305,301 of record NC_141685.1, on the reverse strand, counting down.
AACACGACTTTTATGATGTATGAGGTCAAAGATAACCTTATTGAAAGCGATCCTAGTGGTACCTATGGAGAGCAAACTTCAGGCTTAATCTTGAAGGGACTGTAAAGCAGCTTGTTTTACCAGAATACCACCTCCTGAATGACTAAATGAAAGGAGAATCACACAGTAGTTATATAAAAATATGTATGTATTAATATAACACTCTCTACTAGTCTCTACACGAGATTAGAACAAAAAGCACACAATACAGAATCAATAGAACATTAGTAAGTAGCACAATACATAGCGTGCTCCGGGGGAGAGCGAACCATACGCTAAAAAAAGGGTATAACAATCACGACTTGACTAGCCACAGTGCCTAGAGCACGTAGAATCGCTGAGACCCCAAGAAACCACCCAAGGCAGTGACACAGGGAGCACACAGAGGACGGGTGCAGTGAGGAAACCCGACCGCATGCTCTGTACAACTCTATGGGAAAGTCGCGATTGCAAAGTTACAGTTTAAGGACACTTCTACGAGGACTTCAAGCAAACCCTTTGGAACATAGGAGGTTCTAGAGTGATCCCACCAGTGAGTACCGAAGTACCCATGTTACCTATCACAGAGAGGAGCCGGGTGTATAGGGGTCAAGTGGTGTCGGAAACGTTCGTCGTTTTCAATGGAGATCTGCAAAGAAGTACTGCATCTGGGAAGGCGAAGAGTGTCAGGTGGAATCAAAACATGGATTCTAGGTGAGAGGAACCTAAAAGCAGAGGGGACAGAGTCTGGGTCACTTCAGGTGACCAGGGGCTCAGTAGTCGAATGCCCACCGATGTCTGGTGCTTCAGGTGTGAAGGGATGCTCAACTCTGCAGCCACGAGGACCGGGAGACATCCAGGACGACCAAGATCCGGACGTGAGTTGTCCCACGAAGGATGTCGAGTGCTGAGGGGTCGATGTCCGGCTGGAGCACCAACAAGCCTTGGCAAATGCAACCCACACAGGTAGGACAAACCACTTACGGTGTGGACCAGCAAGGTCCAGAGGACTCTCCAAGCAATGGAGAGTCAGGGCACGTCTGGAGCAACCAGGGAGCCTAAAATAAAATAAGATGACCCTCGTCAGGACACACAGGTCAACGGCTCAGGAGTCGCGAGAAGACCTCAAGCAAGTTTGCAAAGCACAAGCCCGTGGACACTCAGTGCGAGGAGGCCGGATTTCTTCGGTGCACATACAGCCCAGGGTCAGGATTACACGGAGTCCAATGCAAAAGCTAGGGAATTGCCAACAAGCATATACACTCGCAAATATACACGTTGCACAGGGGTTCGGGTCACGCGAGGGATACTGGTCTCGTAATCACTGAGGGGGCAGATCGACCTCCGGGACCTTCGGAAACTCACCTCCTGTGTTGCTGAAATCTTCAGAGTCCTCAGGAGCTCTGGAGAAGCAAGCCGATCAGATGCGCTTAGGTGCCTGCTTGTGCAGGGGAGTAACTCCTTTACTCCAAGGGAGATTCTTCAGTTGTCCATCGTCATGCAGACAGTCGAAGCACTTGAGTTCTTCTTAGTAGAATCTTGTCCAGGTAAAATTTAAAGTCCTGTAGCCAGGTAACCCACTTCATCCCCACGGGAAAGGGTTGGACAGATTCAGGGGACCCGCTTAGGGGAGGGGCAGGACAGAGGGTTGGCTACGCCCATGTCCTTTGTCCAGTTTCGCGCCATAGCAGGAGCCAATGGCTCTCAGAACTGGTTTGAGCTGGACTATGCACAGGGACACCAAATGTGCCCCCAGTGCAGACTTTCTGGCACTCGGAGTGCACCCACCCAGCCCCAATACATTAAATCCTGTCTGGGAGGTGGTCACACCTCCCTGTGACAGGATACCTATATTCATGCCTTCCTCTGCTCGAGCTTGGCTCGGCGGCAGGAGGACAGAAATGTGTCTGTGACTGGCAGCATCCATTTTGTGCTGCTCTGGTCGAGAAGGCTGGTGCCGGGTAGACCGGTGACCCATGAAGCTCGCTTTTGAAGGGTGGAATCATACCTCTCACACCAGTTACTGGTGTGGAGGTACGATTCCAAGGTGTTTGATACCAAACACAACATGTTTCTAAGCAGCCGTTCGGAAGGAGGAGCCTTGCGAAAGGGAGGTTTTGACACTGAAGAAGAAGCCTCAGATGGTCGATGTCGATCAGAAGGCCCTCAGCTGCGAAAGGAATTAGTAGTGATTGAAGGCTGAAATGAAGGGGAAGAGGGAGTTTGACTCCTTGAAGTTGCACTGAATTCCTCAGAAGGTGTCATATAAAAAGGTCAGTGAACAGGTCTTACAGAGCTGAAACCTCCAGCCACACCAGACCCTCAGGAAAAGGTAGAGAAGGAATTATTTCAAGTATGAAGAAGACACAGAAGAGGGTCAAATCGAACAAGAATCTTTTCAGGGATGAGAAACTGGGGTCGACTCCTACCAATCCCAACTTTAACCCCCTAATGATATTGGCCTACAACACTCTAAAGGGAAGCAGACTCTTATGTGGTCCAGGTTGAAAAGGAGCAAACAAGGTCATGTTTCCTCCTGAAAACACTATTACAGCACAAAAGATAAAGCCAGTTTCTACCCATGCTGCCCAGTGACTTACATCAGAGCCAGGAGGTCTTCCAGGAACTGAAGCAAAGACAGAAATGCTGAGGGTAGAAAAGAAGTATAGTCACTCTACCCAAGACCCATCTAATATCAAGGGCAATGTGGGTGCGCATTCCCCGATTGTTACAACAGCATGTAAGAGACTGAAAACACTGGCCGGCTCCCTTCTGACAAATAGAGCAAGTATTAGGCCTTGGTGGGCCGTTAAATGGAGACATCAGCTGCAACACAGTGGCGTATTGCAATATCTCAACGGGGATGAGGAATATATGTTGGCTCATAAAGGCAAAATCATTCAGACCGCAACAGGACAATATTCAAAATGTGATCTTGATTTTCCACAAACTAGGTTTTTCCCTGAACTAGGAAAAACCGTCCCCAATTCTACAGATAGTAAAGACTTTCCTAGGATTGACACTAAATTCAGTCAAAGCTGTCCCTGTAACAGAGAGTCCAGGCACAGAGTAAGCTCACCTCTACCAGAAGGGTCAATGTATGACACCTAGAACAGTGGGGAAAATGTTGGGTTATGAAGACCTCTTGCATTTCTCAAATGTTCCAGGGGAGGCTTCACATTAGTCCACTCCAGGAGTGACTACAGCAGCAATGGATACTGGTAACTGGGAAGTTCTAGTCATTGTCACAGTCCGTCTACACATGGGTGGAATTCAAACATTACAGTGAGCAGACCCATCAAACTACCAACGCCTCATACCTCAAAGGTGTCACCCTTGCAAAGATAGCGAGCCAACAGGATTCCTTGTGTCTCCGTGGTAACGGGGAGGTAACCTTCTATCACATAATATGGGAATGTTCACTCATACAGGCCCTATGGGAAAGGGCTACACGGCACATGCACCTAGCACTAGGGAAAGACATCACTCGAAATATTGGCAACCAGGCCAAAGGTCAGGCGCACAGCAAGTGGTAAAAAACTGTAACAGATGGATTCGTATATATAGTGAACTCCAAGAGAGAAGGGGGACAGGTTACCATGCAATCCCCAGAAAACTCTGAATAACAAGCCAGAGTTGAACAATAATTAACATTGGTATCTCCCTGAGCTCCACAATAATAAATAACACAGCATTCTTTTGCTGAAAAAGTATAAAGAACAATTTCACACAAGTGCAGGAGTAATGTCTTTCTTGAAAGAAAACGTATCCGTTGAAGGAAGTGATCCACAAATCCAAATTTATGGTATTCCAATGTCGTTAATGGTATTTTCTTCAAATAAATCCTTTAATAACCACACAGCCACAGCCAACACGTGCTTCGTCTGATGCTAATTTTTGCATCAATTGACTTCATCAGGGCTTAAACATTATCCAGTCCTTCCATGGACAATAAGTCATGGTATTCCAAATCAGAGACAAGTTAGAAGTTTCCTCAATTCTTACACATCTTAGACTTCACTGAATATATCTTCGGACAATTCCGCTTCGCTGATAGTAAATCCAATACACAGGATACACGAGTACATGTACCTGTCTTCTCACAACAGGGAGCACAGTTGTGAGAAGACAGGAGACAGAAGATGTGTGCTCGCAGAAAGAGTTTTTCAAATCTAGAGGTTGCCCACAGAAGTGGGATAGGAAATGGGGAAAGTGGAATGTTTACAGGGGTGGTTTATGTGTCTCACCTGCCATAGAAATGGTAATGACGGAACGTCAATGGACCAGGAGCGGTACAGATGGCTGAGTGACCACGAACTTTTGACAGGTGAACTTTATAGACAACGTATGTCTGAACATGTAACGATTGTTGATCTATATGTGACTGCTATTCTTTTAATTCTAATAAAGACAACTGTTAAAAAAAAAACCTATCAACTTCCTCAGTTGCCATCACAACACATGCATTCCCAATGGGCTGGGTAATCCAAATAGGAAAGCTAAACATTAAGGGCCTATGGGTGAAACACATAAATGTGTTAGAACTCAAGACGGTCTTCTTAGCCCTCAAGGCCTTCCAGACCCACGTGAGGGGAAGGACAGTCCAGATCCAGACAGGCAACATGACCACCATGTTCTACCTCCGCAAACGGAGGGAACACAATTTCATGCTGTCCAAACTTGCACAAGACATATGGAAGTGGGGTGTTTAAAGAAGGGTATCGCTAGTGTCAATACTCCTACTAGGAGTACAAAACCAAGGCAAAAATGCGAAGTGGACAGGCAAAAGCTTCACAGAAGTGGGAACTAAAGCAACAGCTGGTGGAGGACATCTTTCAGAAGTGCGGACACCACACATAGACTTGTTCGCAACCTCAGAAAATGCAAGATCCTGAAGCTGCACATCCAGGTTATCCACACCACTAGTTAATAGGGAGTGCAGTGTTGGTAGAAATGTCAGTGAAATTTGCCTTCTCTTTTCACCCATTTCCGTTGATACCATTTGATGCAGAAATGTATCAAATGGTATCAACGGATTGCATCTCATTGAACCAGGTAAACATGGTTTCAGATCTGGTGGAAATGGCAAAGGAAAGGGTCATGAGGTTGCCATCACACCAAGACCTGTTTATAGCACACAGGGCATGTCTATCACTTGGAACCTGAACCCTGAGCCTAGCATGGTTCCTAAGGTCCTAGAGCTTGGTCACATAGGTCTACCAGCAAGTGTCATGGAGATATTTAAAGAAGCCTGAAGGCCAAACAAAAGAAAGTGCTACACTGTGAAATAGAGCAGATTCATACTCTGCAGTAACAGCAGAAAAGTGCTTAGTAAGTGCTGAACATGGAACCCTTCTGTAATCTCAGCCTCATACACCTACTAGATGATAAATGTTCCCACGCCTCACTTAAATCAAACTTGACATCCATAGTGACTTATCCAAGGTGAGTAATAGGAAGACGTGTCTTCAGTGCACCAGTCATCAAAAGATTCCTAGCGGGGGCAAAGAAAATAGCAATAGCCGATGCCGTGTGGCACCTCAGCCTGGAGCTGACACAACTTATGAAAGCACCTTTTCAACCCATGCATAACATGGGACTCCGCCCTAACTCAGCATATAACTCTAAAGACAACCTTGCTGATTGATATTAGATCTTTAATCAGAGTTGGTTATCTACAGGCCCTTACAAAAGTTAAACCTTAACTACAAATACACAAGAAAAGAAGTAGAGACTTTGCTGAATACATTGGATGTTAGAAGGGTAATTATTTACTACATACCAAAAACTAAATTAATCAGGAAGGGGAGGGGGGGGTGGGGGGGGGTACATTTTTACTTTCCGCAAACAAGCAAAGGTTCCCCAGTCACTAAAAGATCTATTGGAAGATGGATAGTCCTGGCAATCCAGATATGTTATGAAACAGTGGGTGTGATTTTGGGAGAAAAGTCAAAGGCACACTCAACAAGAAGAAGGGATGGAAATCAATGCACCATAATGTCAGTGGTAGCAGAAGTAACATCACACACCCTTTGACCTTAATTACATCACAGGAAGTAATATCAAATTACTTTCAACACTGAAACATGTGAATTTTGACTCGCTCAGTGATGTCTTATGAGATTAACCATAATGACACTTGCTCAGAGTGGTAGGGAGTAAAATGAGTGAACCCAATTTCTTCCAGGAATGGTTTTAGGGAGATGTTCTTACCTCTCACGAAAATGTTAATAAAAACAATGGAGCTCTTTCCTTCCAACCTGTTTGTCTCTTCATTACTCATGCCTCTCATTGTATCCTCCTCACTTTGTCTCACTTATTCTGGGCTCTCTTACACCAGTCTTTATCACTTCTCTTCCACATATCTCCAACTATCCCTCTGTCTCATTTTCACCTGCCTCTCAGCTCTCTCTCCTTCTCTGAGAGATCTTTTTCACGTTTCTCGCTGATGTCTCTTCCGAGGCGGTTTTATCAACTTTTTTCCCACACCTGTCTCCCCCTCAATTTCTGTCCCACTTAACTTTCTTTCTCATTTGAATGTCTGGCACGTTTCTCCCCTGTATTTCTCTCGCTGGCTGTCTGCAGTCTCTTTTGAGCCTGTCTCTATCTTCATCACCTCTTATGTCGCTCCCACCTATGTCTTACAACATTTGTCGCCTCATCTATCTCAACTGTTCATTTCTTCCTTTTACTCTCTCTATCTCACCCTCTCGCTCTCACACCCACTCACATATCTTTGCCTCTCTGTTCCTCACTTGTGTTTGATACATCTCATTCCTTCCCCTGGTCGTCTCTTACCTCTGCCTTATTTTCCCCCCTCTGAAAATTCCCAAGGACTGCCAAGGTTACTTTGAGACACCTTTTTGACTGGCCTGCTGAAGCATCAACAGTTAATAATAATGTTGCTAGTTTATTTCATTTATTGTTTGATCAAATGGTGCTGCCATCACAAAAATCTGCTAAGACACTGTTCAGCCCAGAGACACCAGAATATGAATGAAGGCAACAGTGTATCATTGCAGTGTTGTTTACAGCAGCTTAACCTCCCGTTCGTTGCAGGATAAGGTGAGTGTGTCAAACTCCATGGAGCCCTGTTATCTGGTAATCCCAGCACTTATTCAACAACCTCTAAGGCCAGGGGTTGTAGGACTACTGCCAGGGGTCGCAAGGAAAATGCCAAGACTCGAAATTGAGACCCCTAGTGACCTCCTAAATGATGTCCATAAAAGAAGGGAGCAACATGGGTCACTAAATAATGACCATAAAAGAAGAGAGCAACACACGCGTTCCTGGACAACTTATCCTCAAACAACATCTGCATGGTACACACATGGTCTTCCATGCACACCTTCACAAAACAATGTGAAGACATTCAAGCTAACAAGGAGGCTCAGGTGGGACAAGGGATACTAAAACACTAGTTTGCAAATACACACACTCTGGTAACCCCAGCCAACGAAAGGAAGAGTTATGGCACTACAAAATCAATGCACCGCATTTGAATCTAGAGAAGTTTCTTGCAGCAAAACAAAATTAGTTTTGCAGCTTGAAGAATTTTCTGGATTCATGTTCGACCCTCCCACATCCTTGGGTAAGGTGAATTTGTAAAGAACGGAAGCTAAATAAAATACGAGAAGTGTAAGCCATACCTACAAGGGGGTCGCCCAAAAGGGATCTGTAGTTGGAGACCACATCAAGGGGTTTCCATGGGCATAATTCTGGCATCATTCAAGAAGGGTCAAGGGCTCAAATGGTTGACATCTTGATGACACCCATATCAACAAGAAGAAGAAAGGAAAAGAGCAAATTCCTAACCCAAGTACTAGATGGCAGCATGTGGATCTAGGAAATTCTTCTAGTTTCAAAATTACTCCTACAGTTAAGTAACCATTTTGTTCTTCAGCACTTCTCCGGAGTTTTTTTGTATTGTATTGCTTTGCAGCATTTATATAATGTTTACTACGCCTCTGTCAGGCGCTGAAGCACTTCCCTACATTAGTAGCATGCTACACATGTAGGGGGTGTGGTTGGAAGGATGTTGTTTTCATTTTGATCATATGTGGGCAGCGTTTCAATGTTGTGTGGTTGTCCTTGGATGACTATCCAGGCCTTGCCAAGTTGTAATAAAATGAGAGCCTCCAGTCATGTAGAAGACAACATTTATTGAGATACAATACAACAGGATGGTGTTCCTAGTCCAGCCAGTTCCAACAGACTCAACCTGGAATAGCACCCCTCCCCTTCTTTTAACTTTCCAGATATGGGAGTCATCTCACATTCTATCTCATAAGGTTACAATGCATGCTATAACTATCTTTGTTTCCCCTGTTTCTCTTCTATTCTCCCTTTCTTCAGCCATTTATTCACACCAGTTATGACTTCTACAGGTTGGGCTTTGCACGATTAAGCAAGTTTTACCCTTTAGCACTGGGAAATAGCAAAATGTGTTTTATGAAAGAAAAATATGTGGTCTAGATGGAGCAGATGGGCTGCTTTGTCAGGTTACAATATTTGTGCACGAATTGCACATTTCATGCGTATGATGTTTACTATGTTAATTTTAGTTGTATATATTTAAACAGACGCGTGCCATATCGCCATTTTGAAATAGTGTAGCTGCAAAAGCAAACTTGTTACACAACTTCTGAAATGATGTATTTTAGCTAGGCAATGAAGTGAATAACTACTCATGCTTGGATCCATACTATTTTCTGAGAGAACAGGTCAACTTTTTTGAGTGCCAACGAAGAAAACAACAAATGCCAATTTGGGCATGACTAGCATGGTAGAACATTCATAAACTATTTATACTATGCAGAACACATTTTTACCTCCTGTGTAACTTTAATCACAAAGAAAACCGTTCTCAATATGACCCCCCTATACTTTTGGTTATGCAAAATCTTAATGCATAATTCTAAATCTATAAAAGGACCATTTCGAGGGTACGATTTTATAACATGAAACGAGAAAGAACATTAGTTTTGCAGAAAAGTAACATTTTCATACTGGTCATTGTATTATTTTTCCCTTGATTAATTTCTGCTCTTTTTATTGTTAGGCGTTCTCAGAGTACCAAATCCAGCAGATGACTGCCAATTTTGTTGACCAGTTTGGGTTTAATGATGAAGAGTTTGCAGAGCAGGACGACAATATCAAGTATGTGGAAATGTGTCGCTCGTCCCTACTCCCCTTCATTCTACCCTGAAATTCCATTAAGTACTTAGATTGTATATATGCACTTTAGCCTCGGTAAGGGCCACAATCTCCTGGACCTTTTGACTGCAGCAATATAATCAGCAGGATTAGCAACTACTTTAAACTGGGACACCTATATAATGAGAGGTGTGACCATATTGTAACTTTTAGTCTATGGTAGCCTTTCTGTTTGAGTAATATCAGTACAACTCCTAATGCTCTCAAAGTCTTACTTAAATCTTGCACAGGACCATAACATAGTGCTTTCTCTTTCAGTGCACCCTTTGACAGGATCGCAGAGATAAACTTCAATATTGAGGCAGACGACGATAGTGTAAGTTTTAACTATTGTGTGTGTACTATAGTATGAGCAATCTAGAAACAGTCAACATACTTCATTGTCGAAGTTTGGACCCCTTCACACAATTACTTAGAACATGGCTCTCTTAATTTTCGTTGTCTCCTGTTCTTACTCTGTCCTGATGATGAGCCTGTTTTAAGTAGTTGAGTTAGGCGGTCGAAACATCAAAAGTAAATTATGTGGACTAGTTTTAAATTTTGAGTGCCATTTGCAAAAAAATATCGTCCCAATAATTCACATGTGTAGATATATATCGGAGTATAACACAAGCACTTTTTGATCACTCTATTCACTGACTCTGTGCCGTGACTTTGCAGGAGCACCTTGTCTTTTGATAAATGTCAATAACCTGTCGTATTATTATGAACCGTTTCTGCATTACCCGAACATAATTGGCTAAATTAATGCACTTATTGAATAACTAATTTGCAGGAAAGGATTGCATTGAGGTTCTGACCCCACCCTGCTTTGTGGGTTATTTTTCCCACTTCAAACCCTTGGGATTTGTGTTCCTGGGTAAGCCAACCACCGCAAATTAAGATGAAGCAATTGATATTATTACCAGCCTCCCTGCCCTTCATCGCTCCTACGCCTTTATTTGTTTGCCTGGGACTTTATTTAGCTTATCCCTGAGATAGATGGCATGTGTGAAAGCATGAACGCTATAGAGTAGTCATTACAGAAAGTGTTACTTCAATTAATTATATCCAGTTGCATTTAATTAAAGAAAACTACATCATTTAACACATATTTGTGACCATGACTACTGGATATGCTTAGAAGTGGGTTAATGTATCTTCCAAGCACATACACAAGGACTCTACACCAGTTGTTTGTGTTTCAGCCGAATGCATCCCTGTTTGAAGCGTGCTGCAATGAAGTCATTCAGCCGTTTGACGACAACGAAGATGAGGAGGATATCTGGGAGGAAAAGGAGATCAACTATGCTGCTCAAGTCAAATCGAGAACGAGGTAAGCCAATCCTAATTGCCCAAGTCCTCGCGGTTTTGCAGCATGAATATCTTCTAGATTCACATGCTGCCCATTTTCCACCATCTTTTTTTACCCCTCTCTTTGGTGTTGACCAGTACGTGTGCCTGAACCTTCCCAGTGAGCACTCCTCAAAGTCACTTTGTGTTGCCACCATCTTCAGGTTCATTTTTCCTTCGTTTGGTATAAAATCAAGGTCCACAACTCCTGGTCAAAAACACCAAAGTGTTTGAGGAAAGGACTGAAAAAGAACCGAAATGACACAATTGCAGTCAACCAAGAATTCAGGACAGAGGACACATCGAAGATCATCTCCAAAAAACACAGGTTTTTCTATTGGACTTCGACCTCCAGGTCAGAGAATGGATGCTAGCAGAGTGGTGTTGAATGTGGAAATCCCACTCAGGCCTCCATGGGAATGGAAAACACCCCTTTTAGAGTTTACCTCCAATGCCACGAAAAGGTCACTCAAAAGGGAAAGCACAGGGTGTGCAATTTATCTATCTAAGGACCATCAGACTGAGTGTTAAAGAGCGTGTGAGGATTTTCTTCTCAGATTCCTAAAGGTAAGAGAGAAATAAAAGTGGGTGCATTACATCATGGCACATTCAAGACACGTCCATCAGTCCCTTAAGGACTTAGGACTTTCGAGCAACAAAGAAATCATCGAAGATACCCAGGTTATAAAGGAGTGGTTGAACGTTGAAAATTGGTGCTTACAGAGCCAGCATCCTCTTAAGGCAAAGAGTAGAATAAACTTCTACGTACGACCCAGTGTACATTAAAGGTAGTACAATAGCAGTTTAGGAAATTGTGTTAACAGCTAGAACAAAGTCCATTTCTCCTCTCCTCCACAGGCCACCCAGCAGTCAAAGAGCAAAATAATTGACACAGTGGGCAGAAAAGTAGAGGTATCAGCAGCCACGTTATGGAGAAGGATGGCACATTCAGACCCACTCTTCAACAGTTAGACAACACAAAGGTGCAAAATTGAAGAACTGATGCTTCACTTCTCTGAGTAGTATCAGAAAAGAGCCAAAGGAATCTTCTTTTGATGCTGAGGAAACCACAAGCAGAGATGTTCACAGGCCCAACAGTCAGGAGGCATCCCTTGCTCAGTCTGTGGGGTTTTACACTGGAGTTGCAAGTCTCCGTAATTAACAGGCCCTTCACATGGAGGAACTTGTTTGGACAGCTGTGGATGAGTCACTTCAACAAATGAAGAACAAAGACACAGCCAAACCAATTGGGTTCCTTGCAATACAGGGGTACCTTTAAAAGCGGTACAGCTCTCACTGGGACGCCGACTGACGGGGAATCTTTTAACACTGCCCCACTACTGATATATTTACAACAAGGGGTGGTGAGGGACAGAGTCTCTGAATTAAACAGAATACTCTCACCCAGTCAAGAGATCAGGGCTAGATCCAACACCGTTTTTTAGCTCACTGCACCATCCCAGTTTCAGAACCTGGCTGTATGCAAATTAGTCTGTTCCTGTCCCAGTGCATGATGGGAACAGGGCAAACCAAACTACAAAAGCCAATTCTTACACTGGGAAGGAAACAAGCTACCGGGGACCGGTTTCTGGCATTTCAGCCTCTTCGGCCCGGCTTGCTTGAATCCTGATGGTGCAATGAGCAAGGGACTCACATCTGAGTATACCCTTCCACGCTTAGGGTGGACAAAAATATTTACAACAAGGGGTGGTGAGGGACAGAGTCTCTGAATTAAACAGAATACTCTCACCCAGTCAAGAGATCAGGGCTAGATCCAACACCGTTTTTTAGCTCACTGCACCATCCCAGTTTCAGAACCTGGCTGTATGCAAATTAGTCTGTTCCTGTCCCAGTGCATGATGGGAACAGGGCAAACCAAACTACAAAAGCCAATTCTTACACTGGGAAGGAAACAAGCTACCGGGGACCGGTTTCTGGCATTTCAGCCTCTTCGGCCCGGCTTGCTTGAATCCTGATGGTGCAATGAGCAAGGGACTCACATCTGAGTATACCCTTCCACGCTTAGGGTGGACAAAAATATTTACAACAAGGGGTGGTGAGGGACAGAGTCTCTGAATTAAACAGAATACTCTCACCCAGTCAAGAGATCAGGGCTAGATCCAACACCGTTTTTTAGCTCACTGCACCATCCCAGTTTCAGAACCTGGCTGTATGCAAATTAGTCTGTTCCTGTCCCAGTGCATGATGGGAACAGGGCAAACCAAACTACAAAAGCCAATTCTTACACTGGGAAGGAAACAAGCTACCGGGGACCGGTTTCTGGCATTTCAGCCTCTTCGGCCCGGCTTGCTTGAATCCTGATGGTGCAATGAGCAAGGGACTCACATCTGAGTATACCCTTCCACGCTTAGGGTGGACAAAAATATTTACAACAAGGGGTGGTGAGGGACAGAGTCTCTGAATTAAACAGAATACTCTCACCCAGTCAAGAGATCAGGGCTAGATCCAACACCGTTTTTTAGCTCACTGCACCATCCCAGTTTCAGAACCTGGCTGTATGCAAATTAGTCTGTTCCTGTCCCAGTGCATGATGGGAACAGGGCAAACCAAACTACAAAAGCCAATTCTTACACTGGGAAGGAAACAAGCTACCGGGGACCGGTTTCTGGCATTTCAGCCTCTTCGGCCCGGCTTGCTTGAATCCTGATGGTGCAATGAGCAAGGGACTCACATCTGAGTATACCCTTCCACGCTTAGGGTGGACAAAAATATTTACAACAAGGGGTGGTGAGGGACAGAGTCTCTGAATTAAACAGAATACTCTCACCCAGTCAAGAGATCAGGGCTAGATCCAACACCGTTTTTTAGCTCACTGCACCATCCCAGTTTCAGAACCTGGCTGTATGCAAATTAGTCTGTTCCTGTCCCAGTGCATGATGGGAACAGGGCAAACCAAACTACAAAAGCCAATTCTTACACTGGGAAGGAAACAAGCTACCGGGGACCGGTTTCTGGCATTTCAGCCTCTTCGGCCCGGCTTGCTTGAATCCTGATGGTGCAATGAGCAAGGGACTCACATCTGAGTATACCCTTCCACGCTTAGGGTGGACAAAAATATTTACAACAAGGGGTGGTGAGGGACAGAGTCTCTGAATTAAACAGAATACTCTCACCCAGTCAAGAGATCAGGGCTAGATCCAACACCGTTTTTTAGCTCACTGCACCATCCCAGTTTCAGAACCTGGCTGTATGCAAATTAGTCTGTTCCTGTCCCAGTGCATGATGGGAACAGGGCAAACCAAACTACAAAAGCCAATTCTTACACTGGGAAGGAAACAAGCTACCGGGGACCGGTTTCTGGCATTTCAGCCTCTTCGGCCCGGCTTGCTTGAATCCTGATGGTGCAATGAGCAAGGGACTCACATCTGAGTATACCCTTCCACGCTTAGGGTGGACAAAAATATTTACAACAAGGGGTGGTGAGGGACAGAGTCTCTGAATTAAACAGAATACTCTCACCCAGTCAAGAGATCAGGGCTAGATCCAACACCGTTTTTTAGCTCACTGCACCATCCCAGTTTCAGAACCTGGCTGTATGCAAATTAGTCTGTTCCTGTCCCAGTGCATGATGGGAACAGGGCAAACCAAACTACAAAAGCCAATTCTTACACTGGGAAGGAAACAAGCTACCGGGGACCGGTTTCTGGCATTTCAGCCTCTTCGGCCCGGCTTGCTTGAATCCTGATGGTGCAATGAGCAAGGGACTCACATCTGAGTATACCCTTCCACGCTTAGGGTGGACAAAAATATTTACAACAAGGGGTGGTGAGGGACAGAGTCTCTGAATTAAACAGAATACTCTCACCCAGTCAAGAGATCAGGGCTAGATCCAACACCGTTTTTTAGCTCACTGCACCATCCCAGTTTCAGAACCTGGCTGTATGCAAATTAGTCTGTTCCTGTCCCAGTGCATGATGGGAACAGGGCAAACCAAACTACAAAAGCCAATTCTTACACTGGGAAGGAAACAAGCTACCGGGGACCGGTTTCTGGCATTTCAGCCTCTTCGGCCCGGCTTGCTTGAATCCTGATGGTGCAATGAGCAAGGGACTCACATCTGAGTATACCCTTCCACGCTTAGGGTGGACAAAAATATTTACAACAAGGGGTGGTGAGGGACAGAGTCTCTGAATTAAACAGAATACTCTCACCCAGTCAAGAGATCAGGGCTAGATCCAACACCGTTTTTTAGCTCACTGCACCATCCCAGTTTCAGAACCTGGCTGTATGCAAATTAGTCTGTTCCTGTCCCAGTGCATGATGGGAACAGGGCAAACCAAACTACAAAAGCCAATTCTTACACTGGGAAGGAAACAAGCTACCGGGGACCGGTTTCTGGCATTTCAGCCTCTTCGGCCCGGCTTGCTTGAATCCTGATGGTGCAATGAGCAAGGGACTCACATCTGAGTATACCCTTCCACGCTTAGGGTGGACAAAAATATTTACAACAAGGGGTGGTGAGGGACAGAGTCTCTGAATTAAACAGAATACTCTCACCCAGTCAAGAGATCAGGGCTAGATCCAACACCGTTTTTTAGCTCACTGCACCATCCCAGTTTCAGAACCTGGCTGTATGCAAATTAGTCTGTTCCTGTCCCAGTGCATGATGGGAACAGGGCAAACCAAACTACAAAAGCCAATTCTTACACTGGGAAGGAAACAAGCTACCGGGGACCGGTTTCTGGCATTTCAGCCTCTTCGGCCCGGCTTGCTTGAATCCTGATGGTGCAATGAGCAAGGGACTCACATCTGAGTATACCCTTCCACGCTTAGGGTGGACAAAAATATTTACAACAAGGGGTGGTGAGGGACAGAGTCTCTGAATATAGACACATCATAATAGCACCAACAATATTAAAGGCAGCCCTTTTGAGGGAGGGTGTAAAAGTCAGTCACCCTGAGGGTCAACATCAACCTCCAAAAGACTGTTTAAGAGGGAATTCCCAAAAAACTAACACTGGTAAAATAAGGTTTCTTACAGGAGTGAAAGAAATCGCTTCAGACACGTGGGTACTACACTTAATACAGATTGGAGCTTGCATAGAAATGGAACACAAACCACCACGTGTAAAATCAAAGAATTTTTATTTATAAAGGGACAAAACTGAATTGCCTTTAGCAAGAAGTAAAGGATCTGCTGTAAAAGCCAGCCATAGAGTAAGTTTGCCCCACAAAAGCTTCACATGGGTGTATACTTGTTGTATTTCCCCAAAACGAGAACAACATCTGAGCCCAATCATAGATCCGAGACTCCTCAACAAATACATAAAGACTCAACAGTTCAACATGACAGCACTCCAGATTATACCCATACTAGAAGAAAGGGACTGCATGGCAACCATATACCTCAAGGACGCCTGTTTTCATATACTGATGAACTAACACAGGAAATGTCTCAAGTTTCTGGTACACAACTCAGATTATCAAATCAAAGGACTGCCTTAAGGGATAAAGTCTGCACCAAGAGTGTTCATGAAACGCCTTGTGGTGGTGGTTGCTCACCTCAGAAGGCTAGGGATATTTATGTAACCCTACCTAGATGACTGAATGGTAAAGACGAGCACCCTGCAGAAGAGCAACGACATTAAAAAGAAAGTCATACATATCCTTAAAACGTGTTTATTACCGTGAATATGGAGAAGATATCCTCCACACCTGAGAAACTATTCCTAAACGGAGAGGGCCTTTGTGACACAAAAAAAGCAGAATCACTGCACTAACTGAGTGAGCTCATCTCTACCAGAAGGGTCAATCTCGGACAGTGAAGAAACTACTGGGTATGATGGCCTCTTACTTACCACTGATTCCATTCTCCAGGTTACCCATGAGACCAATTCAGGAATGTTTATAAAGCCAGTGGTCACAGACACCTGGGAACTGGGAGGATCTAGTGTTTTTTATAGACAGAGTTCAAAATGAAATTGAGTGGTGAAATGTTCAAAATGTGTCAAAAGGCAGAATTCTCAAAGAACCGTCCCCCCTCTGTGATCAGCATAAACTGATGCATCCCACACAGGATTGGGAGTGCACATGGGGGATACTTAACATCAGGGGACAATGGAGCTCTCAGGAAGCAATCAAGCACATAACGTCCGGACTCTAAAGGCTTTTTACATGCATATCAAGGGCAATACTTTATCTCTACAAGCAGGGAGGGATGACGTTTTGCGTCCTGTTCAGTCTAGAAAAAGAGATTTGGAAATGTGCTGTATAAAGGGACATATATTAACAGCCATACATCTACCAGGCATCTTAAAGAAAGATGTAGTTAAACTAAGCAGGATAGAAACTTGTCACATGAGTGGAAATTGAAACATCACCTAGTTCAAGGGATTTTCAAAGAATAGGGCAAACCAGTAATAGACCTTTTTTTCATTAGGTATCTACACCTCCAGCTTGTGGGGAATGCCCTATCGATAGATTGGTCAATGACGTTTCCATATACTTTACCACCAATATAGTGATAAGTAAGTTCAAACATATAGACATGACAATGATAACTTTATAATTCCACAATGGGCTAGTGAAACCTGGTGCTGATTTTTACTGGAAATAGCACAAGGTAGAGTAAGGATGCTGCTGATTTTCACGATTTGCTAACCATACAGGAGGGTGAAGGTGTGTCACCCAGAAAGAACCACAAAGCCTCAGCTTAGTGGCATGACTTCTGAGGAAATAGAGTTTGAACACCTTGGCCTACCTCAGAGATGCATGGAAGTGCTGAGAGAAGCCAGGAAACCAACATCAGAGATGTCACACAGCCGAGTGGAACAGGTTAGCACACTGGTGCAAAAAGGAGCAACTAATAAAACCAAAAACGTTAGACATCACAATGATTAGGTACCTGACACATCTATTGGATAAGAATCTCTTTAACTCCTCTGTAAAGACCCTCCTATCAACTCCTAGTATACAGCATGGGGAGTACGGGCAACCGTTTCTTTACCTCAATATTTGTCAAGAGGGGCTTAGGAGGGATGAAAGAAAATATCGCATCACCAAACGCAGAACCCACTCCCAAGTAGAACATTAACTTTTTTTAACACAACCAGTAAAAAACCATTTAAGCCAAAGCACAAATAAAATTCCTGTCCCTCAAGACATCTTTCTTACTAGCGTTCACATCACTGCATATTGTGAGTGAACTATAGGCACTAACGGAACAAGAACCATACCTACAGGTTTACAAGGATGGAGTACTTGAGAGATTATCGACAGTTTTTGCCTTTAGTAGTGTCAGTGTTTCAAGTTAATTAGGCGATCCTACTACCCACATTCTTTTGGTAGCCAAAGATGCATGCAGAATGAGCACTCCAGGGGGGCCTTGATTAAGAGGAACAAGACAGTACAGGAAAGGAGGGCAATTATGTATCTGCTTCTTACCCATATATGTGGGTTCACTAGTCCCTAAAGGACCTTCCGAAGATGGATAATTAACACCTTCAAACATGCTGTACGACAGCAGGGGTACCTCTAGAAGAAGAGACAAAGGTCATAATCCACTAAGAAGGGGGCATCTCTAACTTAATATCCAATAAATGTAGTCATCAGTCCACACTCTGACAAACTTCAACAAGGAAGCACACACACACTTCAACCCCGTCTCCTAGTTGGGGAATGCCAGTATAGGCTATGTGCACAGCATGTGAATAAAGAAAAGACTCACATTGTAAAACGATATGGTTACTTACTGTAGGAGAAATTTTGCTGCTTTTCTGAATTCTCTTTCAACCCTCCTGCTTCCCTCAGAAGCGTTGTGAGTTTTTCAGAGTTAAGAAGCCATAAGTACACTAAAAGTTATGAAGCCCTACTGATAGGTCTGGTGATCAGAATGTAAAAAAATAATCTAAAGGTAGTGACCATGTACAGGGAGCTTTAGGGTTGTGTCTAATGTCACAGGGAAGAGGTAGGTCCACCTGCTGGTCGACACACGCAAGAGGGGAGACTGGGAAAGACTTTCTAAACCCAACCAATAGATGGCAGAATAATGCATAGCTTGTGAATCCAGAAAAGTTTTCAGACTGCAAAGCTACTATAGGTAAGTCTTCATTTCCCTCTATGTACAGCTGCACATGCCAGATTTCTTTAAAGATTATGGCACTTAAGTTGCATGTGCCTTTTCTTATGCAGTGGTGATCCAGGTGTCTTCATACCAGGTGACATGGTCAATCCTGCTTTCCTAAACATAAATATAGTAAGTGTGAACTTGACATCTCCTGTAAAAATCTAGGTTCCCTTAGACTTTTATGGGTGAAGTTATCATTCAGCACACATTGTGTAGCACACCAAATTAACAATTGAGGTCTTCGACTGCCATGTCCAAATGCTACGTTAACAGTAGTCACAACATAATTCCCTTGCACATGAGATAATTTCTGGTTATTTTAGCCAGTAAGGGGCAAATGTATCAAGATTCCATTTTGCGATTCCTAAATAGCGATTTTTAAGGAATCGCTTTTTAGAATTCGCAAAATGGAATGTATGAAAAAAATCGCTATTTTTTTGCAATTCCTTAATCTTCCTTATTTACGAATTCGCATTTTGCGAATTCGCAAATAAGGAATAATTTCCCATGCATTCCTATGGGCCAGGAGGCCCATAGGAATGATTGTGAAGTAATTCTCAAATTGCGAATTCGTAATTTGCTAATCGCAATTTGAGAATTATTTCAAGGGTGCAGGGGTGTCTCAAAGACACCCTGCTGCACCCCTGAAATGTACATGTGTGCATATGGCGCACATACATGCCCTATGGGCATGTGTGTGCGTCACATGCCACCATCAAAAATGCTAAATTGTGCATTTTTTAAAGACTTCGCAAATTACCATCAACTACAACTTGGTGGTAATTTGCGAATTCTTAAACATAAATCGCAATTCAAAAATGCTACGTACATAGCATTTAAGGAATCGCAAAATTGCGATTCCTTAATTGCTATGGCATAATAAGGAATCACAAATTCTTGCTATTTCTTATTTTGCGAATTTTTGATGCATGCCAAAACGTGCAAAAATACCTTTTGCGATTTGCAAAGGCCGAAATTCTGCGAATTTCGGCCTTTGCGAGTCGCAAAAGGCTTAATACATCTGCCTTCTAAGTGTTTTGTAAGTTTGGTGCATGTTAATGACAACGGCCAGAGCCTGAGATTGAGGCATGTTAAATTAGTTTTGTGTTTGACTGCAACTTTGATTACATTGCCAGATTCAGTCTTGTTAGTAGAGAGCAACTTCATCAGACAACCAGTTGCAGCTTTTATTGATCATTCCTGCTATCGGAGAGTTCACTTAGTAATTTGCTTATTTAGGTTTGAGCGTCTTGGGTGCCTCTCTTGGTGCCTGCCCTACTAGGAGCTCACCTTCTTTGGTGACTCATTATTTTTTGTTGGTTGGTGTGCAATGAGATATGGGATAAAGTACCTCCTGCCGTATATTGAAAGGCTATTTTAAGTCACAATGGTGTTTCATGACATGGCCAAAGGAGTTCCTTTATACGGTCATGGAGGTGATTTGCAGTATCCTTAAAATATATGGCGTAGGGAATCTTATTCCATATACTACATGGTCACGCAATCACCCTTCCCACAAACTTCGTAACTCCTCACTCTTTCATATGAAGCAAGTAGTATGATTGCAGACATTTAGAATAAAAGCGTAATCTAGAAAAGCAAAAATCAATAACTTGTTGGAAAAGGATATTATAATCAGTTTAATGTAATCAGATTGAAAAGTGTTGATGCTCTGAATGTGTAGAAAAAGGCAGATTATATATTTACTACAATGACCTTTATTGTTAAAAAAAATAAACATGTTGCCATAAATAACTCCAGTGATTAAGTTTTAAAAGAACATCTCTGGGGGCCCAAAGTTATTTCTAAATCCCACCGCCAGTGGAGCAGAGTGACATGTTTGCAGAATACCAAAGATGCCTAGTGGTGATTCCATCGCCTGCCTCTTTCATCCACCTCCGAACACTGCGTGACCCATTATCCTCCCTGCATCTGTTGTCACTGTTTTCCCGTCTTTCCACCCACCCACCCGCCCCATTTCTATGCATTTCTTTCTCTTGTTCTTTGTTCTGAGTCAAAAATCTGTGATTGAAAAATCAGTTCCGGTCTCCAAATATTTATGCCGGCAGGCCCCACCTGCAACCGCAGGCTCAAGCACTGAAAATCTCCTTTCTGCTTGTTACTCATTGGATTAGAAGAAAAGATGAGAAGAATGAACAGCCAGTTTTCGTTTTCGCTCTGTTTAAGCGGCAGCTGTAAATATGCCTGGTGACCTGTCTTTCATCTTGGAATATGGCTCTGACAGGAGTACTTGTGATATTACAACTCTACTGTTGCATCGTAGGATTCTCACTGATAGTCATAAACTTGCGATGGTCATGCGCCTCTCGATGTTTGCTTTCTGTGTATCCATCCTTATGAGTGTTCTTTTCAAAGGAGGATTGTGGTTTCCCGTTTCTTCATTTACTACTGTGAGGTCTTCCAGGTTAACTCTTAGGTGTATTCCTTCTCAATCCTTAAGAGCCCTTCTTGTTTTTTGCTGACACTGAGGACACTATTTAACAGAATGAGAAGTTGGAAGACCGACTACACATAGGTCATGTGAATCGGAAGCAGCCTTCTTTAGGCCACATTTGGGGCACTTTACTAAAAGTCAAAGCATTTTAAAGAGCAGAAAATTCCCTAAAGGTCAAATAACTCCTCGAATTTCTAGTACTCTTCAAAAGACATCAAGTGAATGCTGAAAAACTAATTTTCGGAAGAAAAGTCCTCGGAAAAAATGAGGTTATAGACCTCTGTAGTATCCTGAGAACCAGTCAGCAGGAGCCAGAAAAAAACTGAGGCTGAAAGGCAAACGGCTAGTACAGTGAATCCTGGGTAATGAAAGCTGCACGCTCTCTTAATGTTAGTGTATGCTGAGTGCAGCTGGTTCACTTTTGGCCTGACAGGCACATTTCCCTTCATTTTTTACTTTGTCAGTTACAGCTGAATTGTCACTATATAGCTCATTCTACTCTAAATGCTGCAGTGTGGCTTTTACGCTATGTACAACCCAGTAGTTTTCTACAGAATAATGCAGTTATAGCTGGCTAGTAAAATACTTCTGGAGGTGCTACCACACTGTTCAGCAATGTGATGTCTACATCCAACGTCAGATTAGTCTATATGGAAAAGTGTCCCATGGTCCGTGCACGTAGGTGGCATTATTTTATGTTTATTACTTCCGTAAGAATACCTACAATGCAGAACCAGAATTACAAGTAACCTTTTCTTAATACTGAGCAGCTAATTCATTTCATTATTGCAGGCGAATAGGCATGTCACAAATGCACTGGAGTAAGGGAATTAGTGACAGTATTTATACAGAGATTTCAGGTTCCCGTGTATTATACGTTTTTAAAGCAAGCTGGTTCTCCTAAAATTTTGTTCTGCATATTAAAGAAAATTCTTGGTTCCAGGACTCTGGCTAATGTCAGGATAGAGAAGTGTATTTTTCAAAGAGGTCTTAATTTTCTCTTGCTACGTTGGAGCATTGCCAGACCAGCATTTTATAATAATGCAGAGCACTTTGAGTTGGGCGAACACTGACTGTTGTTGGCACAGTCCAGACATTTTGCAACAGCTTTATAAATCACTCTTTCTTATTCCATTTCTTTATTTTCCTCAAAAGTAATCTAAGTCTTGGAAAGCAGTTAATGAGGGTGACCCTCATCAAGAAACGTATAAAGGCCTTGGCTTTTCAAGTGAAGTTGGAGGGGGTTACCTATTTTCTATTTGTTGGATTTTGAGCAATGTGAACACTGAAAGCATAAAAGGCTTCATAACCTGGAATAGTGTTACAACCAGGTGCTTGCATGTACTGGCAAACACCCCTGACTGCTCGGATCACACCACCTCCTGTGTCATTTTGTAAGTGTTGGGATATTAAGAAGAAAGTGTTCAACACAAAATTAGTTAGAAAAGCAGCAAGTGTAGCACCGTCATGTAACACTTCACTGATTCATATTACAGTAGATGGAGATTTCTACCCAAAAACACAAAAGGGGACGAAAGGGAGAGAACGTTCTTTGACGCAACGTGGCTTAAGCTGCAGATTCCCCTTCAGGAGCCAACCTGAATCCGAAACCTTTTCCCCCAGCAATAGCATGTCCGTGCCAGCCGCTGTAGCTACACTCTAAATTAAGACACACAAGGATATGCTGAACGATTGCCCTTCTCCTTCAGGTAAATTCCCAACAGGGAACAATCTCCAAGATCCTCCCACAAAAAAACACAAGAAGCGCAAGAGGCAGGATAAATCCTACTTCCTTAAGGTACTTGGGTTAGTTCGGAGCCTCAGTGCTTTTCTTTGTCATCGTAGCAGATTCTGAAATTGGAAACTATGATGCTAGATACTTGTCTGAGTTGGCTACCCTACACACAGCAAGGTCTTCCAGCTGGCCATACTAGAGATCTTCCTGATCACTCTGGTACTGTAGGAAATAGCCCCTTTTGTGACATGGCCACCCAAGGGCACAGTAACTAAATCGAGCACTCGAAGCACACTTCCATTTTACAGCCAAATTGGGCCAGAAGCCTGTCGAGGAAATGATAACCCTGTACAATGTACATTTTTTCTCAATTGCTACTTATGGGGCTTCAGGAATTGCTCCAAACTCCAGGTCATTGAGAACAGTTTCCTTAGAAGTCTCCTGATGGTCCCCCAATGCACCTCAACCTCCTTTTGCCATTACGCAATGGGTTTGCAATATATAGAACATTGTATAGGTCTACCCCTGTTATTCTGGGTTAAAATATGGACGCTACCCGAATTAGAATTTTCGAAATCCATCCTTTTGGACTGCCTGAGTCTGTGTAATGCTGAATAAATCCCCCTCAGATATGCTAAACGCACTTTTGGTGAACTAGGCCTTATTGTGTTTTTTGATGACCCAGCCTATATCCCGCCTTTAGTGAAAGGCCAAATTAAGGTAGCATACTCAGAAAGGGTGTTTTCTAATCACTGGAGTCCACCCGCTCAGCAATATTCCCCCAAATACTTTTAATGATGCTTCCTTTAGCCTAGAGATGCAGTTTGATGTGCCTTTTTTTCTAAATTCACAGTATAGATTGTATTTGACTAGGATTCGCTTGGGCACCGTACATTTTCTGGTGGCTTTTCCAGCTCAAGGTTGCTGGTTGGAAAACCTCTCATTATGCCTTTGTGATATCTCAAAGCAATCCCCATTACACTCTTTACTTTTCTGAGCATGTTCTAAAACCTGAAGAACATTTTTTTTTTATCCCTCTCGAGATTACATCACCCTTGCTCACATAGAGAAGGATTTAGGTTTTTACATTTATAGGAGGGGTACTTTCTATAAGGAAGCATTATGGTTAAATACTGTCCATTGAATATTAAAGAAATTGTTGTTTTACCGACATTTGTTTGTATTACATAAGAAATTTATATGATAAGATCTTGCTGAAATGCACAGTGCACTTTTTCCCAACTTTCCTCTTCCTTTTTATAAAAATCTTAAATTTAAATGTACTTTTGTCCATATAGATTTTGATCAATTAGCTGTCCATACAAAAACATAATGAGGTTTTTGTATCCATCTGAGTTCCTTCAAATGTGTTACGTTTTTGTGAGCGCTCAGATTAGAGGCATTGGTGAGGACAAGATATGTCTAAATTGCAAAGATGCTGCTGAAATTGTTGATTCATTGATGTACTTTTACGTGCGCACAAAATTCTGTATTTTACTGTGTGCTTATGATTGTCACAAATCGGATAAAGCTTTTATGACTCAGACATGTCACCCCCACTTTATGCCTGGTATTTGATGCAATTTTGACTGAAGAGCACTGGGTTCCTGCTAACCAGGCCCCCAGTGCTTTTTCCCTAAAACAAGGTTACTGGGCAATAGTCCCCCAATCGAATCGGCAAGACCTTTAGCACCTCTGTACGTCCTAATAAATGGTACCTCTAAGGGACCCACCACTAAAATCATGCAGACTGCCTTTACAGGCTGCATGAAATGGTGCAAACAAATATGAAGACATGACATGGCACACACTGTGTGTAATGCCCACAGACACTGCATGCAATATATGTAAGTCAACCCTCCAGCAAGCCTTATAGCCCTATGGCAGGGTGCTGTATATTGCATGTTAGGACATATCTGCCTGAGCAGATATGTCCCTGTGCTGTCTAGTTCAATTTCTAGATGGCACAAGTGAACAAGGAAGCCATCTTAAGTATATATACTAGGCATTAGTCATTACGAGTTCCCCAGCTACATGATTGCTTTACTGAAATCTATCAAACACCTTGTCTTAATAAATCCATACCTATGCCAGTAGTGGGTTTATTAAAACATGAACCCAGAGGGCACCTTAGAGGTACTCTTGAAAACCTACCAGTCTCTTACTGTGCTGGCTGATTGGTATCTCCCAGCCTGCCACTACAGACCTGTTTCTGACCCCCTGCAGGTGGGAGCCCACGCTCTGAGGCGAGAAGCCATGCCTGCTCTGGAGGATAGGGTTCACACTTGCTCCTGCAGGATTGCTAGTGATTTAGCATATGAAGGCCAGAGACTTCAAAGCATCTGCCGTCTTTGATTTGCGACCCGGCTTCCCCCAAACCTGGGAGGTGCAGATTCCCTTAGGTCCTTGTAGGAAGCTGATTCTGTATATGGTATTACCACTAGTGGTTATACCTTGAACAGAGTCCAGGGGTTTCCCAAAAGTGTTCAGTGCTCGATGTAAAACCCAAAGGGCTCTGTTAGTGATAGTGTGGGCAAGCAGCCTTAGGCCTAACACAGAGGACTGAAATACATTTAATGCACAACATTGACCATTAATGGATACACGACTCAAGAAGGCGATCCAGACCAATTTTAGAAAAATATACTTTGTACTTTATTTTAAGACCAAGATCTTGGCAATAAGTTAAGGGGCAGCCAGGTGCAGAGGTAACTGTCGGATTTTGGCCCAATGCTTTTCAATAGAGACTGATGGTTCATCAAGCCACACTGATTGCAGGTAAGTAGATTGGTTGCAGGGGCCAAGTTTTGGGGGTTAAGACAAGCATGGGGGGGCTCCACAAAGCAACAACAAACATACACCACCAGCGGCAGAGGGGCGGCCGGGCACAGGGTGAAAATTCACTGTCAGACGTCCAGTGCTTTTCAATGGAGATTCTTCTTTTGGCAAGCCGGCTATAGGCGTGGCACCGGCAGTTGCAGGAGGGAGACCAACAACAGAAGAGGTAAGTCGACATGGTGGGGGGTGGTAGGGGCACTGTCTGTTCAGCTCACCCAGGCCCAGGGGCTTCGGTGCAGGGGTTCTTTTGACGTTGGAGTCTTCTTACCGGAGCAGGTCAGGGGGGCCTCTCGATTGACATTGCAGGTGCCGCTGTGGAGATCAGGAAAGGTCAACCAACGCTGGACTCAAGGGCAGGATCGCTGGGGAGACTTCACTGCACTGTCGAAGCACTCCAACTTAAGCCGTGGGAGTCATGTGCAGAGTGGGCAGGAAATGCGGATCCACCTGGATCCAGAGTTCTTGGAGGAGGTTTCTTCTGAACATGTCCGCTGTCCATGGAAGATAGGAGCCTTTTTCGAAGGCAGCAGTCCTCCCAGAGTTTGAGGTCGCTGGCTGCAAGGTTCGCAGAAGCAGGAGTCGTCTTCAGTCTTCAGTCTTCTGTGCGGGGATGTCTTCTTTCTTCTTAGGTCATAGCAGATATTGTTCCTAGGCCTGGGGAGCCACTTACATACTAGATTTAGGGGGCATATTAGGGGAGTAGCAGGTAGGGCCAATGGTCACCTTACCTGGGGTGTCTACACCCTATATTATGGCACACTCCTTTGGCAGGGGGCATAGACCTATCCCTGATTCGACGGATCTCTCCATCTTCAAGATGGTGGGGACTGAAAGATGTGAATCACCTCGACCCCTAACCCCCCCCCTTAAGGGGCAGAGTTGTCAGAGATGGACACACCTCCTATTCTCCTGAATTTTCTCGCCGGTTTTCCTGCCCAAAGTTGGGGTGCAAACAGAAGAGGCTGGGTGGTCTGTGAGAAAGTGCCCTCTTTCTTGCATGGTTTGCCCCCACTTTTTTGCTGAATTGCTGATGCTTTGACTGAGTGTGCCCTGGGCCCCTGCTAACCAGGTACCCAGGGCCTATGTTCCTTCCCTAAAATTGCATTGAAGCCTAAACCCAATTGGCATATTTGGCCACATGTCAGTCCCTGGTAAATGGTACCATGGGTACCCAGGGCATTGTGACCAGAGAAGGCCTCCAAGGGCTGCAGCACTTATTGTTCCACCCTTAGAGGCCCTGTACCCGGTCACTTGCACACTGCCTTTGCAGGCTGCGTGTCTTGGTGCAGAACAAAGTGAAGAGTCAACATGGCACACATCCCTGTGTGCCATATGCCAGTGGTGCGGGTACAAGTGCATGAGCCCTGTAACCCTACACTGCCCATGTCCATTCCTGGGCACTGTAACTGCAGTGCTGCCATTAAGACTATATGGTGCTGAGAGTTTGTCATTATGAACTCCACAACACCAAAATGGCTACACTGAAAACTGGGAAATCTGGTATCAAACTTCTCAGCACATTAATCCCACAATGATGCCAGTGTGGGTTTTAATGTAAAATGCACAATGGAGGGCATCTTAGAGATGCCCACTGAAACTCGACCAACTCTTAGTGATCTGACGGAGTGGCTGCTTAGGCTGCCACCAACAGACATATTTCTGGACCCCTAGGTCGAGAAACTGCTGCTCCGGGGGCCTGAAACAATATACATTCTGGGACGAGGTGCCAACTCTCCTCCCCAGAATGGGCAGGGTTCACGAAGGGAAAGCTTCAAAGGCATGCCGCCTTTGTGACCCTCCCCAGACCATTTGCTGCTTTCAGCAACTGGTCCCCACTGGTTCTACCCCCCAATTTGTGCAGGAGAGCCGGCGGTAAAAACAAGTGAGGGAAAGAGGTGTGCCCACCTCTGCCAACTCCACCCCTCAGGTGAGGGAGGCGAGGTGAAGCACAATTGAGTCCCCGCAATCTTGAGGATGGGGGGGACCTAGCCAACCAGGGACCGGCTCCTGCCCCCCTCCCACTGGAGGGTGGCCCAATAGGGGCTGTACCCACTCCAGGTAAGGGACCCATTGGTCCCTGCCCTTTACCTACCTGTAACGCCCCTAAATCTAGTATTTAGGGAGCACCCTGAACCTTGCTTACTCAGATCCAGCCTGACAACAAGAAGAAAAGAAGGACCGAACAGCCGTGCAGCCAGCTAACAAGAGGAAGACGCCCACTGACTTGGCCCCAGTCCAACTGGCCTGTCTCCCCTCGAAACTGCTCCTGCGAAAGCCCGGTGTGTCCTGCAGCCGGTAACATCAAAAATACCGGAGAACCTGCCTGCCTTCACTTCCACAGACCGCTTCTCTTGTGAACACCGGATTTGTTCAACTGCAACCTCTGGCAGCAGCCAGGGACAACAAATCCAGCCCACTCTGTACCCGCTGAACCCAGCTTGAGTGGAAAAACACCACGAGGAGGTCACCCCAGCGATCCTGACCCGAGATCCGGTGACCCCTGTCCTGCCTCAAGCCTCCAGCCGACGCTTGCATCCTAAATCCAGAAGGCCCCCCTGACCACGACCCGGAGCTGGTAAGAAGATCCGACCCGAAAAAGCACCCCTGCACCAGACGCCCCATGGCCTTGTGTGCCCAAACCTATGGTGCCTAACCAACCCTTAACTTCCCAACTTACCTCTCCAAGTGGTGGTTGCACCCAGAAGTCCCTCGTCTCCCTGCCTGCAGTGCTTTTGCAAACCGGAGATTCTTCATTGAAAACAACAGGGCACCCGGCCTCGAAAGAGCACTCTGCACCCAGCCGCCCCAATGCCACTGAGGATGCACCTTTTATGCTAATTTGTTTCCCCATTAGCCCTGACCTTAACCCTAGGAGCTTTGCTACCACAACCCAGTGGCCTGCTTGCCAGCAGCCACAAACCGGAGGACCCCTATCCCCCATTTGATAACATTGGGCCTCAACACTCTGCACCCGGCCACCCTAGTGCCGCTGAGGGTGCAACAACAGTGCATCACTAACCCTGGGGGACCCCTGAGTCTAACCCCAAAACCTTAACTCCCACAGTTGATTACTTACCTGTGAACCGATAACCTGTTTTATCTCCATAGGATAACATTGACAATTTTCTTCCAAAAAGTTTCTACGTGTGGAGTTTTGAAATCTAATAATATTCTTTAAAAATCGCACAAATAACCAAAACGTATTTACTTACCTGTTTACAGGAAGTGTCCCAGTGCTGAATCCAGGTATCCAGCACTAAGTAAGAAAAGTAACGTACAAATTAACTTGCCGATAATTTACTGAAAAAACCTATTAATTTCAATGCACTGTTTTTCTTCGAAAAAACGATTAAGTGTGGAGTTTTGAATTCTAAAGATATTCTTTAAAAATCATGCGAATAACCAAAATGTAATTACTTACCTGTTTACAGGAAATGTCCCAGTGCTACATCTATGTATCCAGCACTGAGTTAGCAAAGTAAAGCAAAAAGTAACGTACCTGTAATTTACTGAAAAAGCCTATTCATTTGAATGTACCGTATTTGCTAAGTGTTGCAACCTACCGCATCCCCTGTAAATCAAACAAAATACAATTTCTATTGAATTTTCAAACTGTTCTATATCCAGTAACTTATTACTGAAAAGTATTTAATGCTTACCTGTGCCAGGCTTTCTTGGTTCTGAAAATAAAACAGTATATATTGTTATACAAACACAATTGGCCTAGAGTTCAGTTATTGAGTGTGTGAATTAATTTGCTGACTGAGTGTGTACATCAAATGCTTAACACTGTCCTCTGATACTGCCTTACTACTCGACCACTGCACCACAAATAGAGAGTAAGGTTCTATCTAACTTTAACCTCTGCCTACCTCTGGGATCACTTGGACTCTGTACACACTATACCTCATTTTGGTGTAGTATAAATAGAGCCAGTTTCCTACAGGGTCACATTACATAGGCGGCAGGCCTTTGAAGCTTTCCTCTTCAAGCACTGGCCCATCCTTGGGAAGGAGGTGTGACACCTCTGCCCAGGATGTACATTGTTTCTGGTCCCAGAGATCAGGGGCTCTCTAATCAAGGTTCCAGTAACATGTCGGGTGGTAGCTGGCTGCCTACAGCCCATCAGAGACCACACCACGGTTGGTAGGTTTTCAGGCGGTACCTTAAAGGTGCCCTCTGGGTACATGGTACATTAAATCCAACGCTGGCATCAATGTGGATTTGTTGAGAGGAGTAGTTTGATACCGAACACTCCTGAGTTTAGCGAAGCCATCATGGTGCTGTGGAACTAGAGTTGTCAAATTTCCAGATCATGTACTCTATGGCTTCACTGGTACTTTCAATTTTATGGAATGGACCCCAAAATTGTAGGGGCATATCCATTCATGCTGATATGCCCTCACTTACCTATACCTTCAGGCAAGTTGGCTGGCATGACTCCCAGGCAGAAATGAATGACCATAGGGATCAACAGAAAATATATTCCAGTATAAATAATATTTCTGCCTCTGAGGCAGTATGTAAAGTTAATGTGACAGAAATGCCCCATTAAAAGAGTCCATATGATCAATTAAAATTTTTCCGATGTGGTAATAATGAACATCTGGCAAACATCCCTAAATATCCTGCACAATGAATAGCATGTAGAAAGTTTAACAAGAAAGGATATTTTGCCAATGTATGTAGAGAATATGGAAACAAGAATGTATATATTGTTGAATATCATGAGCACAGTGTTGGAAACTTTATACCCTACATGTCACACAAGTTAATATTTTTGCAGATTCTTGTTCCCCATATACTTTGATTGATACAATAACATTTAAGGAAATGTTTGCTGGCAATAATTCTACTTTTAAGTCATCTGATATTAAGCCATCCGGGTATAACCAGTATCCTATTCCTTTATTGGGGATATTGCTAATGCAGATCACCTATAAGATAAAGCTACATTAGGAGAGGTATACATTTCTAAAATTGAGTCTAATCCTCTTCGTTTGAAACACCGTAGGGATTTAAGTATTAAACTTGCTCCAAATGCAGTGTAACAAGTTTACCTAACCAATAGATCTATCACAGGAAGAGTTCCCAGAGCTATTCTGTGAAAAAGAAGCCTACTCAACACAAAATCAAATTCAAACCAAATGCCGAGACAGTGGTTTAAAAGGTTTGACCCATTCATTTATTTATGAGAGAGCCTCTTTGCGATTTTCAATAGCCCCGTCCCCTTGATATAAATCAGTGAAGAAAATTGTTGTTCAGAGATTTTTATTTTTGATATGTGTTTTTGTATCATTAGAGAAGTAATTTAGCTTGGGTAGACATTGCTTATCTGGCCCAAATGTTTCTGGACAACATTTTTAAAAATGGTGAATGTGTTCCAGCCTTGATGTAATATTTCAGGAACCATGAGCCCTTTATACTTCATTTTGGTGCCAAAACTGTTTTTGGGGGTCAAGTAGACTTATTGAGACCGAAAATAACTCCTCAGCGCAACAGTTCTGTCTTTTTCCAAAATGGCATCTCTACAATGATGTGTTTTAGCCATCATATTGGTAATTTATTTTAATATTGTTTTGTTTCCGGTTTTCCCTTGAGTCAAATTTGTAAACATGAGCGAAGCAGTTGTTAGTAGAGGATCTTTGCCTCCTAACAGTGTTGCAAACTACAAACTCTGAAGACTCCTGTGTAGGAAGCTGGGTTTCTGTTACAGTTGCAGGTGGTGTGCCCACTCTGCCAATCCCACCCCTCAGGTGGGGGAGGCAAGGTGAAGCCCCCTCTTCAGTGCCTGTCATCTTGCAGATGGCAGACACTCCCCTATCAGCATTAGGGATTGTGCTCAGTCCCCCACGTGGGGCGAGCACACATTGGCTACTGACCTCGAGACCCCTAAAATGCCCCATAATACTGTCTTTAGGGGGCAACCCCGATCCAAGAAGGCAGACTAGAACCTACAAGAAGAAAAGAAGGACCAAACAGCAGTGCCGAAGCTAACAAGGAGGACACTCCCTGACTTGGCCCCAGCCCTACTTCCTGTCCCCACCTCGAACCTGCTCCAGCTAAATCCCGGTGTGTCCTACAGCCAGCAAAGTCGAGAAACTCAGAGGACCTGCCTGCCTTCAATCCCAAAGACTCTGTTTCCTGTGAACACTGGATTTGTTCAAACAACAGACTCCAGCTCTGCAAGGATCCACATCTTTGCACCCTATGCCCACGGCCCGAGTTGGAGTGGCCCAACATCAAGAGGAGGTCTCCCCGGCGATCCTGACCTGAGATCCGGCGACCTCTGACCGGCCTCAAGCCTCCAGCTGACACCTGCAGCCTCAAACCAGACGGTCCCCCCAACCACGACCAGGAACTGGTAAGAAGATCCAACCCTAAAAGGCACCCCCACACCTGATGCCCCAAGGCCTTGGGTGGTTCAACCGACCGTGCCTATCCAACCCCCAACATCCCAACTAACCTCTCCAAGTGGTGGTCGCACCCAGAAGACCTTCGTCCCGGAGCCTGCAGTGCTTTTGCAAATCAGAGATTCCCCATTGAAACCTACAGGGCTACCGATGCCAAAACAGCACTCTGCACCCGGCGGCCCCAGTGCCGCTGAGGGTGCATCTCTTATGCTGGCCTAAACCCCCATTTGCCCTGAGCATAAGTCCAGGAGCTTTGCTCCCAAAACCCAGTGGCTGCTCCTCAGCAGCCACCAACCAGAGGCCACCTAACCCCCATTGGTTAACAATGGGCCTCAGCACTCTGCACCCGGCCACCGTAGTGCCCCTGAGGGTTAACAAGAGTACATCCTTTACCCTGGGGGACCCCTGAGTCTAACCCCAGAATACTAGCTCCCACAAAAAGTACTTCCATTTAAACCGATAACACTATTTTGCTTCATAGGATGACATTGACAGTTTTTCTATGAAAGTGTGGAGTTTCAAAACCTAAGAAATCCTTTAAAACTGTCCCTGTGCAGTATTCAGGTATACCGCACTTTGTAAGAAAAGTAATCTAAAAAGTAACTTACATAATATTCTGCTAAAATTCCTATACAAAGTATATGTACTGTATTTTGAAAAGAATTGCATCATCGGCAACACTACTGTAATCAAATCAAAGTACATTTACCATTGCAATTCAAACTGTTTACAAACTGTATATTTACTCCAAAGTATTTATCACTTACCTGTGCCAGGCTTGCTTGGTTCTAGGAAATAAAGTAACTAAAAGAATATTTTCATACAACAATAATTGGTCTAAAGTTCAGTCTTTGAGGGTGTGAATTAATTTACTGAGTGTGTACAAAAAATGCTTAACCCCTTCCAGGCTCATGACGAGCTGGGCTCGTCATGGTGTAGCCTCCTCAAACACTGATGACGAGCCCAGCTCGTCATGAACAATGGACTTTTGAAAATTACAGCACAGCAGCAAAATATCGCTAGCAGCGATGGTGTTAACACCGTCCTCTGATAAAGCCTTACTGCTCGACCACACTACCACAAATAGAGAGTGAGGTGCTATCTACTTTACCTCTGCTCACCTTTTGGGTTCGACTGGACTCTGTGCACACTATACCTCACTTTGGTATAGTATATACTGAGCAAGCTTCCTACATCCTTCAACAAAGAAAAATGTAATATGCCAAACTACCAAAAGAAAAGCTAACATCAATTGCAGTTGGACACAAGAGAGTTAGAGATGCTGCAGAAATACAGCAAGTTGAAGTTCACAAAAGATTGAAACTGATGGGTGAAGAAGATCAAATATTTTCTCATTATAACAAGTGCTACAAGTCGTATACAATGGAAAAAAGCTTGGAAAAAATGTGTCAAAGAATAGCAGAAACCAGTGAATCACAACAAGAATCCAAGTCTTCTGAGCGAGCAATGACCACCAAATCCAGTGCCTAACCTCTTAGAAGATCGATGGCTACCCCTCGTCCACCTCCAACAACTGATCAGAGAACAGACGACCTTCAATGTGTTATCTGGGGCTAAGCCAGAATAAGGGCCAAAGGGATTGATGACAGAACAAAGTACAGAGTGTGAGAAGTTAGCCTGGCATATGATGTCCACTAGTTCTAGTGGGCACCTTGCAGCAGTCTAATCGACCCTTATTGATGGTGGTTGTAAAGTCAACCGTCTAGAAAGCTATCCTAGTGGTAGCATGAACCAGCAGTCATCAGGCTAAGACTTCAGTAGGCGAGTTAAGCAAGTTGTTTTACCAATTATAATCCCTTGAGTACCAAATGAAAGGACACCACACAAGGTATATATCAAATATATATGTATTTAATTTAAACACTACCCTTCTGCACTCTTTATGAGGTCAGAGGTAAAAATACAATACAAGTCACACAATTAATATACAATAAGTTGCACAGTATACGTTATGCCCTAGGGGCCTCACAAACCATATGCTAAGGAAGTGGTATAAGAACAACAAGAGAATTAGAAAGCAGGCCTGGGCCCTGTGGAATCGCTGGGGCTAATCTAATCGACCAAATGTTAGGAAGTAGGAGGCCCACGGGAGACACGTGCAGTGTCTAAACACAGGCGCGGGTTACCATTGACTTGCTATGGTGATCTGAAAAATTACAAATATACAATTTAAGGACACTTCCTGATGGACTAGGATGGAACCCTTTTAAACTAGGACACTTCGAGAGTCCAGACCCATGGGAGCACCGAAGTACTTGTGTTACCTCACCCAGGGAAGCCGGGTGCATAGGTGTCTTTTCGTGTCTGTTTTCGTCGTCGTTTTCTATGGAGAGCTGCAAAAAACTGCTGCAGGCGACCAGAGGAAAAGTGTCCGAGTGTATCCAAGGGTGGATCGAAGATCTGAAGAACCTGAAAGCAGAAGGGATAGAGTCTGGGTCACTAGTGACCAGGAAGGAACCATGCGATGTCGGGTGATTTCAGGTGAAGTAGTCAAACTTGTCTCTTCAGTCACGAGGTCCAGGAGGCATCGACGATGACCAGGCACTGGATTCGAGCTGTCCCACGATGGATCTAGTTGACTGCGGTGTCGGTATCCGGATTGGACCCAACAAGCCTTGGCAACCGCAACCCATGCAGGATGTCGAGATTGGCTCCTTTGCAGACCAGCACGGTCTGTGGCACTTCTCCGTTGCAGGGAAGCTGGAGCAAGCCTGGAGCAACCAGGCAAGTGAGTTAAATTCAAGATGGAGTCTTCAGGGGGCTCACTAGCCAACGGACTAGGAACCGGGAAGACTCGTTGAGCTCAAATGCAAAAGCGGGGCCCACGGAACACTCGAGGAGTGTGGGGGCCTGGGCTTTGGTGCAAATGGTGCTCAGGGCTGGGGCTTCAAGCACCCCAAAGCACAACTTTGAGATACCTCGTTGAAGGAGTGCAGCTTGCAAAATGCAGGATGTCCAGGAGTTCCGGTCCCACGTCTCTTGTGTCCGCCACGGGTCTCCGCTTCGCTGTGGATGTGGGTCGGGGTCAGAAAAGTCTAGAAGTCCAATTCCCGTGTCGCAGATTCTTCGGGATCCAACGGAAGCCTCGAAAATGCAGACCGGCAAAGTTGCTGTTGGTGCCTGTTTGAACAGGGTGGTCACTCCTTAACTACAAGGGAGATATCTTCCGTCTTTCAGTCAGAATGGAACATCGAAGATCCAGGATATGTCTTTCAAAGATTCGTCCAGGGTAATCTAAAGTCCTAGGGACACCGCTCCTATACTTATACTAAGGATGTGGGCTGGACTACCTAGCTAGGTCCCTCCTATGGGTGGACCTGAGAAGGGGGTGGTCTCTAGCCTCTGAATACAGGAGCCCTTCATCCCAATAAGTTTAATGGGTCCCACTAGCATTCCCTGCAGCCTCAGCAGCAGCTTGGTGTCTGAGGGGTTCAAGAGAAGGGCAGTCCAACTGCGCCTGCCTCAGATCTGCCCTGGAAAGTCCCCCTGTCCCAAGAAACTCAACCTGATCAGGCTCAAGTTCTTCTAGGACAGTTCCTTCCTGGGTCTCACAATCGGCTTCTTCAGAAGGATGATCCTCTTTCTGAGGCAAGGGGGAAGGCACTGCCTTAACCCTACTGCTTCTCCTCCTGGTAGGCAACTGGTCCATAGTTCCAGCATCCAGTGCCTGTTCAGTGTTGCAATTTCTGACCTGTGACCTAGTCACAGCAAGGACATGTGCTGATATCCCTAACATTTCTGCATGGGCCCGTTACTTCACTTCAGCCCAAGCTAAAGTCTCCCGGTCATTTCCAAGCAAACATTCTACAGGGAGGTCTGAGCTAACCACAACCTTCTTGAGGCCAGTTACCCCTCCCCAGGAGAAATTAACAATTGCCATACTGTGAGTGGTAGTGACATTGCTAGCATTGGTCACTAGGTAATTGTCACCTAGTATGATCTGTCCAGGGTCCACAAAGCCAGGCGTCACCATTGTGACACTAGCACGTGTGTCCCTGTAGGCCTGAGCCACTTTGTCATTAATTAAACGGGTTTGTCTGTACTTGCCCAAGTTATTGGGACTCACAGTAGGGGACAGAATTGTGGCCCCATCACAGATCAAAACAGCTTGAGTTGGTATTCTGACTAGGCCAGAATCCATCTCAGTTCCCAGGGTTAACCCTACTACACCCATCTGTTGAGAACCACCACTTGGAGCTGAACTAGGGGGAACAGTTGCCATAGGGGCAATGGTGGCTGGAGCTGCCTCCTTCTTGGTGCAATCACTGTGAGTATTTACTTTACAAAACTTGCACCATGGTTTCTTTGGGCCTTCTTTCTTCTTAGATTGTTGGGAACCCCCACCATTAGAAGCTTTTTGGGGACCTTAAGAAGACTTCTGGTCTTTTGCTTTCTCCCACCCTTTTGGTCTTGCTTCTTTTGGTCACCACCTTGGTTCTTTACCTTCTGCTTCACCCTGGTTCTGACCCATTTTTCTGCCTTCTTTCCCAATTCTTGGGGAGAGGTCCGATCAGAGTCAACCAAGTGCTGATCCAATAACTGGTTTTGACAGTTGTTAAGAATTTGTTCTCTCATAATAAGGTTATACAATCCTGTAAAGTCACTTACTTTACTAGCAACCAGCCTTCCAGAGCCTTAGTAGCACAATCTACAAAATCAGTCCAGTCCTGAGTCTGTCTCTTTTGGGTATCTCTGAACAGCAACCTGTACTGCTCAGTGGTTAGGCCAAACCCATCTATCAGAGCACTCTTCAGGACATAGTAGTAGTCAGCATCCTCTTCTCTTACAGTGAGAAGTGTCTCTTCCTTTGTCTACAAAGGAGAGCCACAAGATTGCTGCCCACTGACTTTAGGGTACCTGCTGTAGTTGATAACCAAGTTTATTTAGACAATAGTCTATAAACCATACATAGACAATGGATTACACATAGTGATAAAAGATCTTTAAAACTACAATTCATTTTACACATTTACAACACTTGTAAAACCATAGCATAAAATTGGGAAACACTGTACTTTTTAATCTCTCTCGCCCTCCTTTGCTACCTCCATTACATATTCTCTAGTTGCTTTCAGAAATTTCCCCAATGCAATTGTAATATCCAAGAAAGACATTCCTGTAAGGAGGTCAATGGCATCTGCACTGGAGGTCACCTGATATTTTAAAAAAATTGGACGTAAAAAGGTTTTCCGAAATTGCTAAAATCCATGTACAATCAAACAATATATGTAAAATATCATTTCTTACTCCTAGACCACATTTACAGGTTCCGTCCGGGTGGATCAGGGCCATTCTTATTTTTCTTTCAATCTTCCATGGGTTTAGGCCCACCCGAGCCTTTAAGATTTCGTGTCTTAGCCATCTATTGGGCAGTAAATCCAAATATGGGAACCGGACCTCCTTTTCCCATTCATTCCTTACCCAATTCACTGATTTTTTTAACCTCAGATAATCCATGTCTTGTGATCTTGAAAATTCAAGCCCTTTGTCTCTAAGCATTTTTTTAGTACCTGCTGTACTTTGCAAGCCCTCTCCAAAGCAGTTATCCATTTGTGGTTGTCATCCCAATCTAATAAGGAGGGACAATCTTGTTCAGGTTTCTATGGACATTAGACCTTTCCCTACCACTAGGGTTGTTGCTGCCACCAGTGGGCTCTAGCATACACAATTTCTTCTCTCTTTCAAGAGCTAAGGTCTCTTTTTCAAGGGCAATTCCTTACCTCTTTATCCTCAGCTTGACCTGTTTCATTCTAGCTTTATGCTTTCTCCTCTGAGGGGATGTCATCCTCCTCTGAGCAGAGGCACTGGACCCTGCTCGGGAATCAGAAGGATCCGAACCACTGGAAAGTAATCTGTGCCTTCTGTTTCCACTATTAGGCCTATTTGGAAGGTTAGAGGGGGGCCTACCATGGCCCTCTCCACCTCCAGATAGTCCTGTGTTGCCCAGGTCAGGTTCATCAACCTCATCCTGGTCAACATCCACATCATCATCAGAGACCACTGGATCCTCCCCAGTAGGATTCTCTTCTGTTGAGGGATGGCCCCCCTCTCTACTACCTTGGTTACCTGGGTCTGATGCATTCTCTACATCATGAGCCACTAAGATATCTACCAGGTGGTTAAAGGTTGGACTCTGTCCTTGTCTTAACTTTCTGTCTCCACACAGGCTTCTCAGTTCCTGAAAAGTGAATGTGTTATACTTAGAAGGCAACCTGAGGTTGTCTTCTAGCAGCGGTCCACTAGGCCCTTCTTCCAAGGAAATGGCTAGGGTGGTGTGGTGTGTGCACCTGCCTACACTATTTGTTTCCTACTAGAACCTCTCTAGGAGTTGTAGTCAGGGTGTTCTAAGCCCTTACCACCTACAACTGCTAAGTTCAGTAGAATTTATGTATATAAGACTTGATTTATATGTACCTACAGGTACCTTGATATGATCTTTCAGATGATATCTCGAGATTATTTGGTACCGCTGCACACCAATGTGAGAAGTTAGCCTTGCATATGATTTCCACTTGTTCTAGTGGACACCTTGTACCAGTCTAATCGATCCTTATTGATTGTGGTTGTAAAGTCAACCTTATAGAAAGCTATCCTAGTGGTAGCATAAACCAGCAGTCATCAGGCTAAGACTTCAGTAGGCGAGTTAAGCAAGTTGTTTTACCAATTATAATCCCTTGAGTACCAAATAAAAGTAGATCAGCCGCTGCGTACCAGGCGTCCCTTGTATTACAGCTCCTTTGAGTGTGTTTGTGTGTGTAGTACAGGCTCTTGAGGCTCGCTCAATCCAAGGGCGTAACGCAGGCCCCTGCTGGGGTTCAATTTTAGCCTGTGTCTGCCGGTGCGCACATGGGCACTTTACTATTAGCAATTGCTTTTTGTGCGTGCATGCTGGCACCGGCTGCTAAATAATGCCTCTGCGCAGCTGTGGTGCGAGCTACCTTTTCCCCCATTGCACTGTACACAGCTTCAAAATTGACCACACCTTTTAACATTCTTTTTTTTCAGCACCGTGGTGCGTGCTTCCTTTTACACATCTGCGCAGCTGTGGTGCGCGCTACCTTTCACATCTCGGCACGTGCGTGCTTCGTTTCCCCACATTGCTTTTCGGACTTGCTCGATCCAGGGCATAACGCAGGCTCTTGCTGGGGGCTTAATTTGAGCTAGTGTCTGCCGGTGCACACATGGGCACTTAATTATTAGCACTTGCTTTTTGTGTGCCTTGCTGGCACCAGCTGCTAAATAATGCCACTGCGCAGCTGTGGTGTATGCTGTCTTTCACATCTCTGCACAGTGCACAACTGTGGTGTGTGCTTCCTTTCCCCCCATTGCAAAGTAAACAGCTTAAAAATTGACCGCACCTTTTAACATTTGCGTTTTGATACCTATGTATCATTCAGCATTACATAAGCATCACCACTTAAGCATCACCTCAATATCATTCCGGATCACCTGAGCATCACCTCCACCACTACTCACAACCACCTCAGGTTCACTCCACACCACTTCAGTTTGGCATAAAAATATATCAATTAATTCTCCACAAATAACTCTCCACTTCTCCTATCTAATTAAAATACTATTTCACTGCATCCACCCTCCCGTTGTTTATATCCCACACCTAACATTAAAAGCTATAACAAAAATCTGAAAGAAACACGTTAGTGATAGATTCCTTACCTTAGAATTACCCCCAGGCGCCAGACTAGATCCGGAAAGTTTTCCTCAGCAGTACCCCTGCGCGTCGATATGCGTCGTCGTGCGGCTCCACGTATGTTGCTGGTGTCGTAGTCAGCAGCGTAGCTAGGCGGGGGAGGGGGGCCCGGCGGACCGCCCCAGGCAGCACCATTTAGGAGGCGGCGGCCGTGCGGCACCTGGCCCGTTGCTCGGCCTTTATCATTTATTTGGGGACACTGACTGACACTACTGTCAGTCATTACAGTAGTGTCAGTGTCTCCAAATAAACTTTAAAGGCCGTGCAAGCAAGCCTCTAATGAAATAAATAGTACGCCCGGTGTTTTAATGAATCAAAAGGACGGTGCGCATGTCTGCTGGACCCAAGGCAGGCCTCTCTGAGCCAGGCTCTATATTAAATATGGCGCGCCACGTGCGCAGATGTCTCCGCGAGTGCGTGCGTGTGGCGGTGGGGTGGGGCCATACCACATTGTCATGCGCAGAAGCGCAATTAAAAGTGCTCGTGAGCCTGCCGCGACGAGTGAGGTGAAGTGAGGCATCCCACCAAGAGTGAGTACTACCTGAGAGAGTTACAGTCACCGTGCATAGCCCCCGGCCCAGCCATAATTATTCATAGCCCCTGCTGCCTGGCTAGCCAGCCTTGCCCTAACTTCGGCTGCCCGATTGTGCCTTCCTCTGAAGCTTCAGGCCGCCCGGGCCTCAGGTGAGACTGTTTTTAATTTCACCTGTTTATTCCTGTCAGGATTGTGTTATTTGGCTATGCGCGGTTAATAAAAAGGTGCAGGAACTGATTAATGCCGCTCAATTACCTCCAATCACGGCGGAAATGTTTCAGTGATCTGCGTGCATTGACGGGCCCTCTAAGGTGAGTTTCAGTGTATTTGCTGCAAAAGCTTTTACTGTTTAAATTGCAACCTCGCCAGCATAGTTGGCAGGAACTTACTCATTCAGGTGACCTACCCGGGGACAGAAGGGGCTTTCTTCTTTGCAAGACTCGAACATGGAGCAGGCTCTGTGACGTCAGCTCTTTGGGCCTGTGTGTTGACCGGCCTTCATTTAACCAGAGCTTGCTTTTTGTTTTAACTTTCGCAATGGCGTATTGAAAACTTAGCAACTTTCTGTCACGATTTAAACCTTTTTCGGGAGGAGTCAAAAAAGTTCTGTGTCAGACGCACTCTTTACAAAGTTGTGTTCTTTCCCTGAATAATACATTATTGTGCATAGAAAGAAATCCTCAACAAAGGGTGAACTTGCAGAGAGGAATGCCGCGTCCCTTTCCTAGCTTGGCAGGCAGTTAGACAATCATCACACAAATTGCGTTTAAAATTAGTTTGGAA
Organism: Lissotriton vulgaris; assembly: GCF_964263255.1. Lineage (NCBI taxonomy): Eukaryota > Metazoa > Chordata > Amphibia > Caudata > Salamandridae > Lissotriton > Lissotriton vulgaris. The sequence continues at coordinate 1,629,264,158 of NC_141685.1, read as the reverse complement.
TTTACAAATAACTTTGCACGGGCAAAAGCGAATAGGGAAACTTTACAAAGCAACAACTTTGATAAAGTTCACCAGTATAAAGCAAACTTTCCTTACCTCTACATAGACCCCCTTTTAATTTCAACCACACAGCCCTACACAGGAGATCGGCTCATAAACCGGGTCTGGTGGCTTAGTGGACTACTGCATCCACTCTAGGGGCTTGTGTTTGACCTCATAGTCACAGGTTCAAATCCTGGCGGGTGCACTCAGCCTTTCATCCTTTCATCCTTCTTAGGTTGATAAAATGAGTATTATTGAGTTGGGTAACAACAAACATCTGTTATTCAGTGCCAACATGCCCATGTGGGTGAACGTGTGCTTTACAAATAAACATGCTATGTTTTATGAAGCGACTGGCACTGCACCCTAAGAACTTCTCTTCTGAGCAGCGCTGTCACTACCGGTCTTGAGCTAAGGCGAGTTTGCTGAAAAGTGCTATTCCTGTTCAGATAAATGTTGTTATATACTGAGTTGTATTATGTACAGCACATATCCAATGATGTTTATATAGGGTTTGCCCTCCAGATATTGGCCTCTTGGCACCAGGTTTTATTCTATCTCCTGAATTTGAGATGGTCCATGGTTGCCTGATTGGTGTGGACCACAGAGTTACACAGTTTCGAGGAACGGTTGCCTAAGTGCGTATTCACAATAGGCAACAGATTTCATATAAATACCAATTAATAGCAGTATATTAATGTGCATTTGCGCTTGTGATGTGTACGTATGTGTGTATAAGAAAAGAGAAAGGGTATTTTAAGTATATATCTATGTTAGTGGAACAATATATAGATCTATGCTATGACAGTGAAAATGAATGTGGATAAATTAAATATGCTAATGGGGAGAATGTATACTAATACATGTATGCCCTCCCCCCACTCCCATTTTATACCACAGAACGAATGTCAGATTTTATGTTATTGCCTTAGAGCAACCCATCTAATGTGGAAAAAACACCCTTCTTCCTCACAGATTATTTGCTGCTATGTCTTTAGAGTATACTATCTCTGCTGATACTTGCAAGGCCTATTCAGTGTGCCTGCATTTCACTGTACGGATTTAATCCAATATCTCCTCTTAAATTTTTATTATATATAAATGTATTTCTTTATACCTACTAAACAAGTCATACATAAAGTATGCAAAGGGTAATGTGTTATATACTACCAATTTTGAGTTAGGGAATAGTCCTCATGACACACTTGAGGCTTTGCTTCTTGTAAATCACTTCCCCTCCCATCCAGAACATTGCTGACAAATAATAGATTACACTTTGCCCATAGATAGATCGATAGTTAGATAGATATATTGCGTTTACTCATTGTTTTCATTCATGCAATTAAAAAGCTTTCTATTAACTGATACAGAAGCTAAAATGAAGCCAGTTAATTTGGGGGACCATGATATTTGGTCATTTAATGTCAGCTGTAGATGATGGATCCCCAAACATTGGCATGTATGTGCATGTTTGTATTGTGCTGAGGGGATTACCAGGTATTCGTTCACGCAGCTCTCTGATGGATGTCACATACGTTTTTTCTGAGTCCCTAGCTAGACCATGCAGTCTGTGTTTTCTCCTTTGTACTGCCGGTCACCAGTGTATTCAACTGTGTAGCCTTGGACCGTGTCATGTATGTGCATGTAACTTGCATGATCGAGGTAACTATTAGCAGCGATACTACGTGTCTCTTGGACCTCTTTCAAGTGCTCGCCGTCCTTTTTCCCAGCCCCCGCCCCAGGGGCGGCAATCTGAGGGATATCCCCGGGCGCCACAAGCTCTAGCTACGCCTCTGGTCGTAGTCTCCAAGACGACGTCGCTGGAGCTACTTGGACTCGTCCACACGTGCTGACGTCAGTTTGTTCTTTTTCCATGCCAGCAAGCGCAGATCCGGAGAGAGCTGTACCCCATGTAAATTTTTGACTTAGTTATTTTTGGGACTTTTGTCTGTTTTTTGAGTCTCTGGTGTATAGGGATGCCCGGTTTTACGTCTTACGTGGCTTGTCCCCGCACGATGTCGGTGGCGCACCTTCACCTTGAATGTCTCTACCGCCTGGGGCATGACCACAACATCGAGTCGTGCCCCGAATGCCGGGCCATGGCTCCAAAAACTTTGCGGGAGCGCTCCCGAAGGTTGCTAGATGCCCGGGAGTCTGCTCCACGCCGTTCAAGGTCCCGGTCCCGTGGGAGGTCGAGGGACCGGTCGCGGGGCGACCACCACCATCGTTCGACAAAGTCTTCGCACTCTGAGTCAGGTAAGGCAAAGCACAAGAAGTCGAAGAAGCGTTGTCGCTCTTCGCCTTCCCCTAGCCTGTGGCACAACACGGCTGAGGGTGTGGGTGGTGACACCCCCTCCAGCTCCGGCGGAACCTGCGCAGTTGCCGACGGCCTACCCGCCCTTCCTGGGTCCATCGACGACTCCGACCGAGCTACAGGACTTTTTGTCAGCCATGGTCTACGTTTTTATCCCATTGGACCACGCCGGCACGCCTTCGGGCCCCGCAGGTCCAACTGGGGTCCCCGCTCCTCTTCGTTCTCGATGCCGTGAGACCCCCATGGATCCATGCATGGATCCCAGTCGATGTCGGGTGGCCTCATATGATCTCCACCAACGTCTACGGCACTGCCATCGGCTGGCTCCCTTGCCGATGCCGTCCCCGACTTCCACCCCGACATGGAGACTGCACTGGTCCGGTGTCAATCGACGCCGATACCGAAGCCGATGGGGCATTTCAATCCCTTTCTCCATCCGCCTCTCTTTTCCGCCTTCCTGGCAGGTTGGGGAGGACTTGGAGGTGTCTGAAGGTCCTCTCACAGCCCAGTGCGAGTTAGACCCGGACTGGGAAGAGGATTTGGAGGACACAGATGAGCTGGCGCACTGTCTTCTTCTACTGTGGCTACGGAGGAGGGTGGTACATATTCTATGGTGTTGCGTAAGGCAGTTGAGGCCAACCTCCTGACAGAAGTGCTTCAGCCGGCATCTTCCTCTACGGAGCCGCTGTTGCCATTTAAATGCACTTTAAGACGTTCTTTTAGGCACCTGGTCCAGGCCCTACACAGGGGCTCCTGTGGATAGGAGCGTGGCCCGACGACATCACCCGGCCCGGGCAACCGCATTTTCCTCTCCCAACACCCTACCCCTGAGAGCTTTTTAGGTCTCGGCTATAACGTGCTGAAAAGCGCGTTCTCGCCAGAGAACTATTGTCGGCGTCTCAGCAGTCTGAGACGCCGAAGTGAGACCAGACCTGGCCGCGCGCAACGTTTCCCCATAGGATAACGTTGTGCGCGCGGCCAGGTCTTGTCTCCACAGCATTCCAGGGCTGACTGGATCGCGTCGCGCGCCTCTCTGGAATGCAGGGGGAGTCTGCACAGAGGCGCGCGGCGCTGATAATCAGCCATGCTTTTTTTTTTTTTTTTTGTCCGTGCCTCAAGATGTGACACTGTTTTGTATGTACCGTATCAGCAGGCAATGATTATTTTGAAAAAGTGTAGGATTACATTCTACCTTTCTGTACTAAGTGTGTGCCTGTACAAAAGAATCCTACAAGAAACAGTGCTGAACACGCTCCTGCTTCATTAACACCAGCAACTGACAGCTTGTGAGTTGAGCAGTATTTAGTCACCCACTGTGCTACATCCCATTAAAATCGAGCATTCTGTACAAATGTTAGGTATTTCTGAAACGCAGCTATCGGCAGTGCAGCAGGTCAGTGACACCAGGCCCAGTTCGCCAGGTATAGCCTTCTCTTACTACCCAACAGAGGAGCTAACGTCCTTGCTTACTTTAAGATGCACGTTGCGCTTGCTTTGTCACTGTGCTCGATGTTATGACTAACATCAATAAAACAGATTTTTTTAAAAAAAGGTGGCCACAGCTCAGTGCATATATTGCGCTCCCTTGTCCGCAAAGGGTTATGCGAATGTCTGCATTGATTGACGGTACGTTTGATGAAAAGCTTTAGGGAGGTGCATGTGGATCGCAACAGTAAAATATTAATTTTGAATTCAGTAAAGATTTGAGAACAGAAAAACGCCATTCTATACCGCGACCTGCAGATACGATGACACATTACGGAAATCAGTTAAAAGATCGCGGACTACATGTGATCTGTATACTAATTTGTTAATATATACCTTTTCCATTTTGGCAGCACAAGTGACTCCTTGCTAACCGTGGTACCATTACCAACCCAACATTGGCAAAGTTCTCTGATCTATTAGATGAGCAGGCCCATTTTTTAAAAGGATCTAGTTGCCCATATCTTTGATGGGGTATATTGACTTTTTGTGACACCGCTGGGGACTGGCAGTAATCGCCACCGGCTGATAGCCTTTCCTGTTTCGTGGTCAGCAGAGGGATTGTCATTGAACCAGCAATAGGGCCCACCTTCTCTTGGTGGAGAGGAGCCGCACTACCCCTTCCCAACATCCCTTATATACACAGCAAAATACAGCCACTAGGGTCCTTCGCACAGTCCGCTCCTCTTCTGTAAGGATCGTCTTTTAAAACTCTGTTAAGTGGCAGTCATGCACCACGTGTAGGCACATAACGCCTAATGCTACCACACGTGCTATGCTCTTACCCAGTCCTAACACCTACTCTGTGACTTCTTTGTTGCTCTTGTTTTTCCCCCATCCCCCCCACCCATCCCCCCCACTACCTTCCAACTCACTTTGCCGCCATTTTCTCTCTTTTCCCCTCTCTCTCCTCGCACTGCATACCTTTACCCTGTCCCTCACTCATCTACTCACCCCACAGACACCACCACTGCCATATACACACGGATACCACCACTGCCATGCACACACAGACACCACCACTGCCGTGCACACACGGACACCACCACTGCCGTGCACACACGGACACCACCACTGCCGTGCACACACGGACACCACCACTGCCGTGCACACACGGACACCACCACTGCCGTGCACACACGGACACCACCACTGCCGTGCACACACGGACACCACCACTGCCGTGCACACACGGACACCACCACTGCCGTGCACACACGGACACCACCACTGCCGTGCACACACGGACACCACCACTGCCGTGCACACACGGACACCTCCACTGCCGTGCACACACGGACACCACCACTGCCGTGCACACACGGACACCACCACTGCCGTGCACACACGGACACCACCACTGCCGTGCACACACGGACACCACCACTGCCGTGCACACACGGACACCACCACTGCCGTGCACACACGGACACCACCACTGCCATACACACACGGACACCACCACTGCCATACACACACGGACACCTCCACTCCCATGCACACACGGACACCACCACTCCCATGCAGACACGGACACCACCCGTGCTTAATTTGTAAAAAAAAAAAAGTGCCAGGGCTTTCATTTGTAAAAATTTAAGTGAAAGGGCACTCGTCAGGAGGCTACTGTAGTTTGCCATACACATTGCCCCTGCCAGCATTGCCCATGCTTTTAACAACACAACTACTAACATCAAACTCCTTACAAGTGTGTCAATGTGGACTATTTCAGGCTGCCAAACCTATAAGAATGGCTTGGTCGGTAAGTAATTTTTGATATATATTGAATTAATAATGTACTGTTGTTGTGGTCATCTCTAAATTGGCCAGACAGCGCCACCAGACAGCGCCGCCATGTGGCAGACTGTCACAAGCACCAGTGCTGACAATTAAGTGCTGCATGGAGCACCGGAAACCACTGGCTCAAATTAAGCAGGGTTGGCAAGACTAAGTCAGAGGGGTCTCTAGAAATACCACAGGCACCTCTCACGCATTGTCTGTCTCCCATTCTCTATCCTTTCATACCCTGTATAGTCTACTTTTTTCTTTCCTCGGTTACACTACCTGTCTCTTTCCGTTTTCGGTACTATGTGCTTCTTTTCAAAAACATTCTGTGCTGGACTAGTTGCATATTACATCTAACTTGCCCACTCTCAGGCAGTGGAGGCGAATCCGCCGCATGTACACTTTAGCACCGATTAACCACAACTGACATAATGGCTGACACTGCAAGAGTGCAATGGTCCACAACAGTTCATTAAATTCGTAGTTGCCAACATTTGAAAACAAGCATTTGCAATGTAATAGGTCTTGCATTTACGCGACTTTCAGCTATTGGCATTGTAAATGACAATGACTTTTATTTATGTTTTGGTTTTTAAATCATAAATAAAAGACCTTGTCATTTATAATGTCAAGACCTTAAACTCACGTTCATTTACAATGCTAATAGCTCTAACTTTTGCAATGCCGAGACCTTTGCATTGTAAATGCTTGTTTGTCCAAGCTTCTGCATCCCCAAGCGCATTCCCTTCCGCAACACTGGACAGGGAATCCAAGAAACTGGAGCAGTTAGGGAAGAAAATTTCACTTCGGCCAGTTCAGGACTGGGGTCTGTGAACACTGCATGCCTCTTGGGCTGTTATTCCCACTCTGTGTGACATACGGTTGAGCAGGAGCTGCATCAATGTCCAGAGGAGGCCCGGACGGTGAGCTCACAAGCTATTGCTGAGGGGAGAGACGCAGCCAAGAAGGAGAAGTACAAGATGCTTACACTTGCTCAGGTCTTGTATGCCCTAGACCCGCAAGACTGGATGGTAGCGTTAGACTTGCAGGACGCTTACTTTCATATTCCCCTCCTGCCGGCCCACCTGCTTTACCTGCGGCACACGGTAAGCCACGAGCACTTTCAGTTCACCGAGCTCCCCTTTGGCCTTACCAGTACCCCTCGGGTGTTCACGAAAGCGATGGCGGTGGTCGCAGCTCATCTGCGCAGATGGGGGGTTTCAGTCTTACCCTATCTATATGACTGGCTGTTGAAGGCGAGCTCACCCCAGGCAGTCGTCTCCCACCTCCAGACTATGGCCAACCTCCTGAATTTGTTGGGGTTCTCCTTCAATGTGCCGAAGTCACACCTGATCCCTTCTCAGAAGCTCCTCTTCATCGATGCTGGACACAGCGCTGTTTTGGGTCTACCCTCCTGAGTAGCGAGTCCAGGACATTCGGGCTATGATTCCGATCTTTCAGCCCTTGTCCTGGGTTACGGTCAGGATGACTTTGAGGCTGCTGGGCCTCATGGCCTCCTTCATCCTGCTGACCAATCATGCCAGATGGCATATACGGGCTGTGCAGTGGGACTTGAAGTACCAGTGGGCGCAGCATCAGGGGAACCTGTCCCACTACGTCCAGATCTCGAAGGGCACTGCACAACAATTGCAGCTGTGGCTCATGAACCAGCATTGGGTCAGCAGCAGATCCCTCTCCCTTCCCCAACCGGAACAAACAGTGATGACGGATGCGTCCCTCCTGGAATGGAGCGGCCACTTGGGAGAGGCGGAGATCAGAGGCCTCTGGTCTCCGGCAGAGTCCAGGCTCCATATCAACCTTCTGGAGCTTGGGGCGATCCGACTTGCACTGAAGGCATTCCTTCCCTCTGTCAAGGGGAGTGTAGTGCAGGTGTTCACAGACCACACCAAAACCATGTGTTATTGCAACAAGCAGGGCGAGGTGCGGTCGTGGACCCAATGTCAGGAGGCTCAGCGTCTCTGGACATGACTGGAACGTCAAGGCATTTCCTTGATTGTTCAACACTTGGCAGGTTCTTTGAACGACAGGGCGGACAAACTCAGCCACAGGTGCATGATGGATCACGAATGGCGTCTTCACTCGGGGGCGCAAGGTCTCTTTCAACAGTGGGGAGAGCCTTGGTTAGATCTATTCGCCACCGAAGAGAACGCGCAATGTCATCAGTTCTGCGCGTTGGAATTTCCAAGGCGGCATGCGCTCGGCGCTGCTTTCTGTCACCAATGGATTTGCAGTCTGTTGTACACCTTTCCACCTATACCACTTCTACCTAGATAGTTGGAGGAGGTGTGGGGCAAAAAGCGTTGCATGTTCCTTAAAGAATTCTGGAGGTAGCCAATTAGGACCAGGGGCGTTCCCTGTTTTTATTTGGCCAATCGCTGACGCAATTTCTTCCTTCGTGATTTTGTCATCCAATTTCTTGGATTCATCATTTGTCAATTTGGGTAGCTGTATCTCTTGAAGATATTCTTGTATGTATGACATCTCGGTCAGGTTACGCTGCATGTAAAAGGCCCCATAATAGTCTGCAAAGGCGTTGACTATTGCGATTCCGGTCAGATGAGTCTGACCATCCTCTGTTTGTATCTGCAAAACCCATCTACTGTCAAGCTCCTTCTTACTAAGCCATGCCAATAACCAATAACCTACCATTCTTGTCACCTACATCATACAGCTAATCGGCCATTGTTGTTTCATTATGCCACAGATATGTATTATCTGAAGGGGCTAACCTATTTGTCTCCCTCTTCTTAATTTGTTATACATTGGTGGGTCCTTTTTTTAGGCCTCTAATTTTTGATAGGTTCACTCTTTGAGATGATAAACAGTTGTTCCTTGCTGTTGCCCACTTTTAATATTGTGTTCTTGATTGTGCTTGCATCTGATTGGTGTGTTAGCGAGTTGTAGGCTTTGGCTGTTCATCCATCTTTCACTACTTTTGTTTTCAGACAAGCTGGTCATACGATGACTTCTTTTTTGCCAAAGGTTGTGCCCCCTCTTTATATAGTCCCTTCAAAGAGGAGAGACTGCACCACCTTGATCCTCTCAGGGCTGTTAGTTTTTATATTGACAATACCTACAAGTACCTGATTGATCAACTCTTCCTTGGTTATGCTGACTTCAAGAAATGCAATGAGCTTCTGGATCTTTCTAAGCATTAAGATCTGTGCGTTTGCCAGAAAGAAGCCTCCAAAGGGCATCAAGGACTATTCCATCAACTGTGCTACTTTGGCACTGACCAAAAGTATTTCCTGTTTTTGACATTTGCTGGGTCATGATGTGGGCTTCAATCCACACCTTCACGGAGCATTCCTGCCTTGACTGTGAAGTTTGCAGGGATGGCCAAGTTGCCAGATCTGTTGCAGGACTGTTTACTTTGACCTTGTCCTCAGACCCACTACCATGGAAGTACCGTCTAGGTATAAATGTATGAGTTGAGGAATCTGCATGTAAAATTATCCATCAGAAAAACAAATTACTTACCTTTGGTAACAATCTTTTTGGTGGATACTCTGTGCCTACTGATTCCTTGCCAATCCTGCATGCCTCCCAATTAGAGAAGTGGTCGTGCAGTTTTTATAACAAGGTTCCCTGGTACTTTAAATACACTGCAACTTTTATCGACATATGCTTTGCCATGGAAGATTCACATCATGTCCTCGGAGGTTCCGAAGAGGAAACAGTCATAGTGCCAACTGCTGGTGTTAGAGATGTATTGATAGGTTCCAGATCCAGTCTGACACTTGTGGGGGGTTCTAGAGGTGAGGAATCTGTGGTAGATAGATTTCCCACCAGAAAGATCATCATCAAAGATAAAGTAACTTGTTTCCTCAACAGGGCATGTTCAGAATGTTGTTTCTTAGCCAGGTCTTACTGCTGCCTATGCACCTTCAGGAAACCTACTTTGATCTGCGATCCTTCCTGCTCACAAATGCTGCCCAAGGTTCAGTGTATGGTCTCAGCAATATGTGATTCTGTCATTTGGACTGTGGACTGCTCCTTGATTATTCACCAAGGTCATTGCCCCCATAAGAGCTTTACTGCAGAGGGCAAGAGTCCGTAATTGAACTATTGGCTGGTGAAGACAGGACCTCCTGTTCTGGTCACTAAATCTCTTCAGCACACCTGGATTCTTTTTCAAGACTTATGCTTCACGGTCAACACCCAGAAGTCGAGTCTTGCACACACACAGAGGGCACCTTTTTAAGGACATGTACTACAGGCACTTTTTTAGGTTTAAATCTTTTCATTTGATTAGAAAGACAAGAAAGATGTATTTAGTGATTGTGTGGTTGTGTAAGTCGGTATGTGGGTCTGTGGGTGCTTCTGTGCTTGTGAAAGTGGTTGTGTTAGTCTGTGAGTGGCTGTGTGGGTCTGAGTGGGTGTATAAGTGTGTGAATGGGTGTATGAGTGGTTATATCAGTTTGTGAGAGTATGAGTGTGTGTGTGTGGCTGTATGGGGCTCTGTGAGCAGGTGTGGGTGTTGCTGAGGCTGTATGGGTCTGTAAGTAGGTGTGTGTGTGTGTGTCTGTGTGTGTGTGTCTGTGTGTGTGTGTGTGTGTGTGTGTGTGTGTGTGTGTGTGTGTGTGTGTGTGTGGCTGTGTGGCTGTATGGGTCTGTGACTGGCTGTATGGGTCTGAGTGGTTGCATGAGTATGTAAGCAGGCGTGAGTAATAGTATGGGGGTGTGAGTGGGTGTATTTTATTTGCATTTGCATCTGGATGGGATACTGGTGGTGTCTGGATTCTCAAAGGCACTGTGACTTTTTTAGACATATAATGGTAGCCTATGAGGTTACTCTGTCCTGCTCCCTCCATATCTATCATAAAAAAGGGTTTGTGAGGGATATTGATACAGTTTGGCACTAAAAGTATCTGGAAATTACTTTATTCTGGCCCCTTTTATCGCTTCGAGATGAAGAATCTGTCTGTTGTAGCTTAGGTAAATAGGCTGCATAATCTGTTTTTCTTTCTTAAGTGTCTTTGCCGGCCTTCTTGAAGAAAGGCAAAAATTTGCACTTAAGAAATATATATATATATATATATATATATATGTCGGGATCCCCCCCGAATGTTTGGGACTATTCAGCGATAATGATTATGAATGGAAATCCCTCGCAAGAGAACATCCTGTTTTACTGGATCCAAAGGTTCTGGGTTCTAGCGCAACTTCTGTGTTCAATAGGTCCCTTTTTTCGGGGGGGGGGGGGGGGGGGGAGAAGTTTAGCTACCTTACCTTGTCTGGTTGCCTAAAGGACACATTAATCAGACCCCCAGTTGCTAACGAACCAGTTCTGCAAGAGATAAAAGTGATAGTTTTCAGTGGGTCATAGAAATTAACCCGCTGTCTTGAGCATGGCTGGGGAACTCAAAATGTGCAAGTGTTTTCTTCATGATGGTAATAAAAATCCAAGTCCTGATTAATTTGCACTTTATGCATTTCCTTCTCTTTCACTTGTTTGATCATCTACTCAAGTTGCATAGATGCATGGGATACAAAATGATTTAGATATTTCCAATTCAGCACAACATTACACGACTCTCTGGCCATCTGGAGTTGAGATTCTAACTTATTCGTCTAACTTTGATGTGGGAGAGGGACCACATGCCATGTGATTTCCTGAATTTTTGTTAAGGTCGATTCTCTCCTTAAGACAATAGATGTGAAAGGGGCCCAAGACAAAATAATTTGAATTACAGTGAAATGGGACATCTAGTATAACTTTTAACCTGGTAGTGTGCTTAAAATTAAACTAATCCATTTTTTTTAAAGTGGGCTTACTGCATATGTATCATTCAAGTAGACTGTCTGATTGTGGTCACACCAATAAAATTGATACGTTTATTTACAATAACACTGCATGTATGTTGAAAATTAACAATCGCATTCAAAATGAAGAGGGATTAAATGTAGATTTGGTTGAAGCCAAGGTGTTCTCAGTGGTCTTTTAAAGGCATGTACGATTGGACAACATTTGCAAGGCTGTGGTGGGCTTTTTACACTCTGTGCCAACACTGTTCTGGACACCAGCACTCTGAGAATCAGTTTGGTCAAGCCATAAATAAAAACATGTTTGGAAACGTCAGTTTTCCACTATTTGCTTATACTACGCATTTCCAATTCTGACCTTCAAGTAGTCAAGAATGTTCGCTCAGTTTTACTTCAAACTGGGGAAATGGCAATACGATGTAGCAGTAAATACCTATTAACCGGCTTTGTGCACCTCATCTACAATGCAACGTCTGCAGATGACACACTCAATAGCCCCACCCTCACTATACATACCGTTGTCCTTGATGTGAACTGAGAGTATGAGCTGGCACTGAAGAAACCATTGGGTGTGTGCTCGATTTCAGTAAAAATGCTTAGACCTCAGTTTCTCCTTTGTATAGATGTTTTTGTTCCTGTGCATTGGAAGGAATATTACAATAGGATTCTAAAAGGTGGTAGGGGGTTCTGCTAATTAGTACAGTAGTGAGTAATTTGTACTTCTTTATGATTTCTTTGACATGTTGTTTAACGTGTATGTCTGTGTCGAACAGACTCACCCCAGCCCCCCCACCCACTTGCAATAGGTTTAGGTGGTTTGGAGGGTGCCTAGATTTACGGAAGGAAGTTCAAATCTTTGGGTCAAAGGAGCAAGACTTATGACTTTGGAGCACACATTTTAATAGTACATCGATTTTAAGATTTCTCCAGAATTGCTCTCATGCCTATAATAGCCTAGATTATGGCCCACAAGAATCTTTCCAAGTGGTGCCATTTAGATGCTATATGATCATTGATGAGTCGAGCCTTGAGGCATCCATCTGCCATTGGGTTTAAGGATTGCAGAATATGTTCTCTCCGCATTTTGTACATGCTACAGTTGGAATGGGGATGGACTACTCTGACATGTATTCTTACGATTATCTTTCCTGAAGTGAGGATGCTATTTCAGTGTATCTTGGTTTTGGAAAGGAGCAAGCAAGCTATTTTTATCAATCACCTATTGAGAAGATGATACGTCAAAACTTAAAGTTGATCCCGAAAACTTAAATGCATCACAAGCAGCTCAAGTCTCCATGACTACAGTTTCTCTGTTTGAGAAGTTTTCTTTTCTGCTTCTTAAGATTGTTTCATCTGATGATCGGTCATTCATGGGTTGATCTGTCAGACCTATTATTCGAGGATCTGTCTCAGTTCCCTTTTGTTGATCAGATATCAGTCTTCACATGCGATGGTTGCTGGAGTTCTATCTCTTACCCGACCTTCAACTGTTGCAAACGTTTTGCTGTGAACGGAGTTAAGAACTCTGGTTTCTCAGGAAAAAAACAGCCGTGCACTTTACACTTTTTACATTGTAGCTATTCAGCTTCCTGTTGAAATAGAACAGTATTTAATTTTGTTTCTTGGTCGCAAATGTTTCTATGCTAAAGGGAGTTGCACTGCAATAGTTCTTTCTAGTGTAAGAAGACCCCATTGCACAACTTCCTCTCACTATTCAAATAGAAGTACTCTAAAATCCTTCTTGTTCCCTGGGTCCAGTGGACAATCTTTCAGTCTCACAAGTTCTGACCATGTCTCCCCAATCATACAGCGGGTGATGTTGTCCTTTATGTTAAAGTCTGATCATGCATTGTTTAATTCTAGTTCCTGTGCAAATTGTACTTTTCCACGTTACTCATGAACTCTTTAGAATATGGTACTTAACCTTTTGGCTATTTTTACCCCAGATTTGGAGCATCTCAGACGTCTGAAAGCTCCTCCAAGAGTGACGTAGAAAATGGAGTGAATGATGGAAGCTTGGAGTCTGACGAGGAATTAAATGAGGGAGAAACGGAAGAGCCTACAACCCTGCCCACCCTGAGTCCCATCATTAGCAACTCCTCTCAGCAGACAGACACAGACTCTGAAGGTACAGACTACGAATGAGAACAATTTGCATGTTTATTTTAAGACTGAATTCCTGTTTGGACATGGGACAGTCTAAATGAAATGCTATCATACAGTTTTAAATTCACAAATGCATTAAGAGGGTTGTGTGAAGCATGCCTTACAATGCAATTCTGCAACCTCTGCCACTCACAAAGTGCAAAACTATCTAAAGTTATAACCCACCAGCCCCATAATAGAAATCCATGCTTAACAGAATGACCGTATATAACAAAATCTAAGTGCATAAAGACTGGACAAAGTGCCTGATATACACAGAGAAAAAGTGTCCTGATCTCAACTTAAAGGCAGAAATTTGACTTGCATGTTTGTAAGAGAATGAAGTGTATCAAAGAGTAAAGCACAGGGTTGATCAAATGGTAACAATACTTAAGATGAGAGGGTATGTGGGAACAGAGGGGCAAATCAGGTGAGCTAGATGGAATTTAAACTGTACAAACTCAGATATGTGCTAGTTACTGAGTAATGTGTTCAGTAACTTTGGTTCTGCTACTTTTAAGCACTGACCGGTTTCTCTGTGCATCGACTCCCAGGCTCTGGCTGGACAGCTGTTTTTGATGAGACTGTGAATTCCAAGCCTCCCACTCCTAGTGTAGCCATGGATGTGGGTTCCAGTGTGTGGGATGCTTCTGCACCAGAAAAGACTGCTCCTGAAGAGAAGGGATGGGCCAAGTTCACAGACTTTCAACCCTTTTGCTGGTAAGTGAAGGAGTCCTTTCATCTTCCTTTTGAACTGATTAATCTTTTACAGATGACTGCATGCATGTGGCCTCCGTGCATGCTTCGCTGTTATGATTCCAGGCTGCCAGTGATTGATCGGGGTAATAGGTTTCAAACTCCTTAATGAATGTCTTTCTAACCACAGATGCCCTCTTTCTACCTTGAGCTATAATCAATCAATCATATCATTTGTAAAGCGCACTACTCACCCGTGATGGTCTCAAGGCGCTGGGGTGGGGAATGCTGTTACTGCTCGAAAAGCCAGGTCTTGAGGAGTTTTCTGAAGGTCAGCAGGTCTTGGTTCTGCCGTAGGTGGATGGGGAGGGTGTTCCAGGTCTTGGCGGCGAGGTGGGAAAACGATCTGCCACCGGAGGTTGCTATTCAGAAGCGGGGGACTGTGGCAAGGGCGAGGTCAGCGGAGCGGAGCTGGCGGGTGGGGGTGTAGAAGCTGAGTATGTTGAGGTACGTTGGTCTTGTGTTGTGGAATGCCTTGTGTGCGTGGGTGAGGAGCTTGAAGGTTATCCTCTTGTTAACCGGAAGCCAGTGCAGGTCTCAGGTGGGGTGGGGTGGGGTGGGATGTGGCTGCGGCGAGGGATGTCGAGCATCAGGCGTGCAGAGGTGTTCTGGATGCGTTGGAGCCGTCTCAGGAGTTTGGCCGAGGCTCCTGCGTAGAGGGCGTTTCCGTAGTCCAACCTGCTGCTGACGAGGGCCTGGGTGACCGGTCTTCTCGTTTCAATGGGGATAGTTTGCTTGTCTCATTCATTGCACAGTATATCGGCCTCAGCTTCCCCCTGCCCATTTGTCGTCTTTTAGCATAGTTTACATCAATACATTTCTCTTTTGTTCCTCTGAATTTCTCTTTTCTGATGTGGGGTGCTGCCTATGTTAGTCACAATTAATGGAAGAGGTGTGGTGCAGCAGCCACAGCGGCTGACTTCGGAGCGCAGGGCTCACAGTTTAATCCCTGGTGCCAGCTCAGGACTCTGGGCATTAGCTCACTTAATATTCCCGACGGCCCCACAGCACCTGAATACCCTTAGGGATAAGTTATTTGTAAATGTTCTTAGATGCATGCATTTGCAGCAGATGGGGACTCCCTTTTCCTAGACTAGCCTTAGTTCAGTGGTCAGGTCGAATAAATGTACATGTTTTGCTTGCCTTTCATTGCAACTGGAAAATAAGAACTGTGAAAACTGTGAGTCTTTGGTATTACAAACTGCTGGAAACAAATCTAGGATATGTTGGTTCTGGGGTTAATAGAATTTCTATTTAGGGCTAGTTTAGTGGGGTTGGTATATGACTTCCTTGAGACATGTGGGAGGAGACATGCTCATGTTTTTATAGTTGAATGCCTAAATATCAATTGCACAATTGTTGACCAGCAACAATATAGACTTCAAGATATCAACTTGCACAATATGTTCATACTAAACGTAGGGGAATTCAGGTTTACTATTCTAATTCAAAATGTACTTACCTTGACAGTATTGTGCAAATTGGTATCTTCCAAGTCGATCTTAAGAGTAGATATGGTAGTACCACACTCAGTTATCTAAGCTGCTCCATATCGGTCTGGTAATTGATAAACATTAGCCAGACTATCACCTTGCGATGCTAAGTCATGAAATAGTTTGAAGTTACAGCGCTGACATAATCAGAATAATGAAAACTGCTGCATATCACTCTCCTTTCCTCTTTAGTCTCCTTAAGTCTATGCTTTATTCTAGGTCCCAAGGACTCTTGTTGTTCGAGGTATACTTGTGCCTGAAGAAATTTTCAAGCAAATGTTCTCAATTTAATTTTATGTTGTGAAATATGTTTTATACTGAGAAAGCAGTATGGCAAAGCAGCCTCACCTTTCTTTCAATCGTTTTGGCCTGACACCTAATAGTTCTTGTGCAGCTCTTCTAATGGATACATCTAACCATGGATTCCTCACCCTCGGAGTATCCCAAGGAGGTGGTGATGTGTGGCTCCACATCATCTTAGTTCCACCCTGGATGTGATGATGAAATTCGCACACAGAAGTGCCACCCCTGTGCATTGATGTCAGTTATTTTCTTTCTGAGCCTTTATACAGAGAGCTGGAGCTAGCTCACAACTTTTTTTTCTTGTCACTTGAAAAGTTTCTTTCTCCCTCAAAAATGTTTTCCAGTGTTCAAGGGAAAATAAAACTACGCAGTTTAAGCCTGGTAGGGACTATCGAAACAGATGTTCATGACTGATCTGCACAAGCTGTGTCTTTTGGTATTTGGGTTCGACACACAACTACAAGTCATGCAAAGAGTGCACCCTTATGGAGCTGAAGGTGATCTGGGGAAGTAAACCTGTACATTGCTGAACACCGAAAGAAGCCTCAGAAGTCCTTGTTGAAGCCCAGTTTGCAGACCCGTTCCAGCTCTCAACCCCATTCCCGAGACGCATCTTCGTCGAGGTCCAAGTCTTTCGGTTAGTTGAAGTCTAAGTGGAAGCCCAAGAAAGCCATGGAGGATTTGTCTCAGTCCAGCCACTCTCAGCCTGAAAAGTCATGAAGATGTCAAGGTGTCTCGTGCTCTCGATTCCTGTCCCCCACTGAGGACCCAATTCCATAACTGATCCTGATGCACAGAACCTTCGGGTCAATTGACAATCTTGCAACAGATTGAGTCCTTTTGAGAGGCCATGTTGCTAATTTACGTTACCCTTTTGGTACCATCTGGTGCACTTTCCGGGCAGTGGATCATGAAGGCCTCCAGTTGGGTTACCGCTGGTGGTTCTGCTGTCTATTCCCCCAGAACACACTTTGGGTTCTGCTCTAACCCCAGGGGGATTTCTATTCTGGCACTAAAGTCACTCCTGTGCCCGCAACCTCTGCTCCGGCAATGATGCCGGAGGGCAATTGCATTTCTATAGTCCTCTCCAACTCTGAGCCAAATCCTTATCTGCCTCGACCAAGGTTGAGACCCACTGCTGCAACGATGCACCCGGCCCTAGTCCATTCCGACTTGAGAGAACCATGCCTTTGCCTCAGAGCTGCACCCCAGAGCTCCAACAACTTTTCCAGTCTGATCAGAGCCAACTAGCATTTGGGGATGACGATGGTAAAGAAGGGAATTATTTTCACCGACATTATGATGATGACCATTTTTATATGAACTTGCAGGCGGTCAGTTGGTTGGACTCTTGCCCGAACACTGGATTTTGTTCTCTCCTTGAACCACTGACAGAAGTGTCTCTCCTTTGCTGTGGGAATATGTGCAGTGGAGGTATTGGATTTGCAACTGCCAACTAGGAAAGTTAAAACCAATGTGCTAACAGAGGATTTGCAGCTGGGAAAATCTTTGTCTGAACCAATACTTCCATTTAATTAAGCTCCTGACTGACACCCTTTGGGGCACCTGGGGGCATCTGGCCACCTGTGAACAGGAGATTGCTAGATGCTAGAGGCTGGCGCCATTCTATCTTGCCTTTCTGAGAGTTTGGTGGTTCAAGCTTCTACAAGTAGGGTGCGTTCCAGTTCTTCCCCCATGACTCTTCCTGACCGTCAAAACATTTTGAGACATTGGGGAAGTGGATGTATTCCTTGGCCATTCTAGCCCTCTGGGCAGTCAGTGCTGACTGCCTGCCGGGGAGATATACCCATGGTTTATGGGAAATGGTTGCTGAGATCTTACGAGTACTCCTGAGGAATTTTGAGCCAGTTTGACTGAAACCATCCAGGATGGTTAAGATGCTGCAACATGCATCATCTGCTCTGTACTGGACACTTCTGACTGCTTGAGCAGAGCAGTTGGCACTAGCGTGGTGCTCCAGTGGTATGCTTGAATGAGATTCACAGACTTCCCTGGGGATGTACCAGCTTTTTTAATGGACAAGGCTATACAGGAGAGGATCATCGGACGTTGGGTGATGACGACATTTTGGTCAAGTCCCTATAAATTAGAAATGGAAGATGAAAATAATGAAGGTTGCGGAATTCTGGGCAATTTGGTCTTTTGGTAATATTGTTGCTATCACTTTATTGCACTTGATTGTGTTTTTGCACATTTTTAATCAATACAAGAGAACTATTGCTTAGACTACTCCAGAGTTGGAAAGTTAATGAACTGTTTGTATATACAAAATGAACTGTGAACATTTAGTACTATTTTATAAATTGGGGTCTTTTTTAACATTATAAACAAATCTAATGGGATTGGGAGTAGTCTGACATAGCCAAATGATGAAATTTAAATTATGCATTGGAAACTGGGTAATTAAGGTCTGAGGTTAAATAGAGTTCCCTTTTCGAATTTTGAGTATTATATTATTGCACTTTAATGTATTCAGATGAAAACCAGAATAAATGTGTATTATTATTTTTACTTCACTGTTTTTATCTACATGTTTATTTTTCTATACAACGGAAGATGTATTTCTTGAAATTTTAAAATAAAATGTTTGTTTTGCTTGACTGGTATAATATCAAACAAACAAACAAATAAATTGGCATGCCATTCGATGGTTTGTGCATTTGACTTTGGAAAGTTTCAAAGAAAGCTAGGCCGACGGCACAATCGCTAGGACTTTCTACCACTGCAAGACCATTTTGTCAGCAGTTGTGCACCTTTTGAGGCTATGACAGAGGGTGTGCATACCACACACACCAAGGTCCTCCATTCCTGTAACGGGTACCCTAGTCTTGTCCAAGATAGGGATCAAGCAGGCAACGTCCAAGCCACCAAACACATCAAACTTCCCCGTCCCTCTCTCATCAGCCTCCAAACTGCTTTGGTTTGCCCTGTGGGAGGCAGGATCAGACATTTCTTCCCAGGATGGCAGATTGCACATCTGACAGGTTGGTACTCCAGATGTTTCAACTGGACTGTGCCCTGCCATTCCTTTTCGACCAGTCGCATCTTCAGTCCACATCAGGAAATCTTTTCAGAGGGGCATCTTGGTTGAAGAAGTGCAGGCTCTTTTGAACAAAGGAGTAATGGAGATGTCCCAGCCCAGTAAATAAGGACTGGTTGTTACTCCTGCTATTTCCTCATGCCAAAGAAAGATGGAAGCTTTCATCCTAGTTTAGTCCTCTTGATGTCTTCTTGCAGCAGGGCAAATTCAAGAAACTCATGCTGGCCCAAGTTCTGGCTCCCTGGTTCAAAACGACTGAATCATGGTTTGAACTTGCAGGATACCTACTTTCATATACCCATCCTTTAGTCGAACTGATGCTACTTGCAGCAGACTAGGAACATTTGCAATTTGCCAGTCTCTCCTTTGGCCTCACCAGTGCCCCTTGGATGTTCATGGAGGTGATGGCAGTGGTCGCAGCACACATTCAGAGGTCCCTATCTCAATGACTGTTTGAAGGTGGGTTCGCCACTGTCAGTCGTAGACCACTCTTGATGACTGTGAACCGCACAACAGTTTTGGTGTGCATGACCAATTTGCCGAAGTTTCCAGACTTTCGCAGATGCTTCCTTCATTGGAGGCATCCTGGATATGTTGCAGTTTCGGGCCTTCACTCCACCACAAGTCTATGATTCTGATGTTTCAATCTTGATGAGTGTGTTTGAGGTTTCCGTGGCATCCTGCATGCTGCTCAGTGACTGGGTGGCACATGCAAACTCTGCAGTGGAACCTGAAGTCTCAGAGGGCCCAGCACCACATTATGCTGTTGGATTCATCCTTATTTTGGAGGAGACTGCAAAAGAACTGCATGGGCTGCTCAACTGCAGTTGGCGTTGCAGCACACACCTCTCCCTGCACCACCCAGAGCTGATGGTGGTGACAGATGTGTACTGCTTGGATGGGGAGTTAATCTGGAAGGGGTGGAGATGGAGGACTCGACCTGTTGGAGCTTCGAGCCATTCGCCCGGTGCTGAAAGACATCCTATCGTCTATCCAAATTAGTCTGGTTCAGGTCTTCAAGGACAACACAGAACAATGTAGTACTGCAACAAGTAGGACAGGGTTGGGGCCCGGGTCCTGTGCCCGGAGGCAGTTAGTCTCTGAAGCTGGCTGGAGTGCCAGGGCATTATCTTGGTCATGAACCACCTGGCAGAATCTTTGAACAGCAGGGCATACTAACTCATTCGCTGGTGCCTGGCGGATCACGATTGATGGTTGTACCCCGAGATGGGGCACGCAGTCTTCCGACAATGGGAAGAACCTTGTCTAGATCATTTTGCAACTGCCAAAAACGTTCATTGTCCAATAAAATTGTGCGCTGGAGTTTCTACGAAGGCGGTTTCTCGCAGACCCATTCCTGATAGTGGGGCATGGGACTCCTTCACATATTTCCACCGCTGCCTTTCCTGCCCAGAGGTCTGAAGATCAGGAACGGCCGGGCCTATGTCGTCCTAGTAGTTCTAGGCTGGGCAAGGAGAGTGGTATGCTAAAATTCTGGGCATGAGCATCTGTTATCCATTCAGGCAACCGCTTCCGGAGGATCTTTTGCAGCAACAGGGCATGGTCACACAAAGGAGCCTATGCAATCTGCATTTACATGCGCAGATATTAAGCAGAAGTAGTTGATTACATTCGACCTTCCTTCAAAGGTTGTAAATGTCATCCTTGCTGCATGGCACCATTCTATTAAGTCTGTCTATGCCAGGCGCTGGGACACTTTGTAGCCTGGTCTGGCATCTATGACCCATTACAGGTTAAACTTTTGGATGCCTTTTTTGTTTGATTTCTTACCCAGCAAGGACTTGCAGTGGACATAGGTAAAGGGTATTTGTTGGCCCTTTTGGCCTTTTTACATTTACTGGATCAACCATCCGTGTTCAAATCAGGTGTTTTGATGAAGTCTCTGAAAGGTTTGATTTCCCCATTGCCCCCCCTCCTCCAGACCCTTTGTGAAGCCTCGGTTGGATCTTTATTTGATCCTCATTTTCTTCATGTGTATGCCATTCGAACCCAAGCACAGTTGCCTACTAGGTTGCCTGACTCTGGTATTGGTGTTTATGGTCACAGTGACTTTAGCTGGTCATGTGAGTGTACTCCAAGCGCTTTTAGTGAACCCGCCTTTCACCACCTTTTTCCCAGACAAAGTGATGCTGAGTATATAGGCGGCCTATTAGCCTAAAGTAGTGACTGCTTTTCACGTTGGGCAACCCAGCACTCTTCCAACGTTCTTTGCCTCATCTCACCGCTCGAAAGAGGGGGAGATTCCTTCGGCTGAACCCTAAAAGAGCTTTAAACTTTTATATTGTTACATTGATCACACCAAAGACTATTGGGTGGACAATTGGCTCTTTGTGGGGTTCTCTGAAGCGAAGAAAGGCAGGTCACTGCAGAAAAGGACTTTGTCAAGGTAGATGGACCTCTTGTAGGAAAGTGACCCTTTTTGCATGGTCACCCCCTAACGTTTTGCCAGATAGCTGGTGCCAACTTGACTGAGTGTGCAGGGATCCTGAAACCAGCCCCACCACCTGTGTTCTATCCAAAAACTGTACCTTTGTACCAACAATTGGCACACCTCTGGGCCAAATGCAAGTCCCTTGTAAATGGTACCCCTGGTACCAAGGGTCTTGTGCCCAGAGAGGTCCTCTGAGGGCTGCAGCATGTATTATGCCACCCTCCGAAACTTGTTACATTAGCACCCCCACCCTGCCATTGCAGACTTGGTGTTTTGGTGCAGACCAAACTAAAGAGTATACATGGCACACACCTGTGTGTGCCACGCCCACCATCACTGCCTGTGGCGTGGGTAAGTCACCTCTCTGGCAGGTCTTATAGCCTGAAAGGAAGGGTGCACCATACCACAGGTGAGGGCATAGCTGCATGAGCAATATGCCCCTACAGTGTCTGTGCCATTCACATTTATTGTGAGTGCAGTGGAGCCATTTTGAACACATGGGCTGAGAGTTTGTCAACACGAACTCCACAGCTCCATGATGGCTTTACTGAAGTCTGAGAAGTTTGGTATCAAACTTCCCAGCACATAAAACCCCCACTGATGCCAGTGTTGGATTTGATAAGAAGTGCTAACAGAGGGCATCTTAGAGATGCCCACTGAAAAAACGACCAACTCTGGTGTGGTTCCTGACTAGTTCCCAGCCATCTGCCACAAGCCAGCTTCAATGGCTTGCTGGCTTTGTTAGCTACTCCTAGCCTTTTACTGCTATCAGCAACTGGATTCCACTGGTTTTGACCCCTATTTGGGGTGGGAAAACCTAGCCAGTAAGGGAGGTGTTCCCACCTTTCTCAACCCCACCCCTCCGGTGAAGGAGGCGAGATAAAGCACACATCTCAGTCCTCGCCAATGTGTAGATGGCGGGACCCTCCAATCGGGAAGAGGCATATGCACCCCTCCCACTGGAGGGTGGCATACTAGGGGTGTAGGCACCCCAGGGAAGGGACCCATCGGTCCCAACTTGCACACCCCTTTAACACCCCAAAATCTAGCATTAAAGGGCACCACTGAACCTTGTTTCTTAAGATTCGAGGTGACGAGGAGGACCGAAGAGCCGTGCTGCAGGAGAGGAGGATGACGACAACTGCGTTGGCCTCAGTCCTACTGGCCTGTCTCCGGCTCTGAACCCCTGCGAACTGACCCCCAGCATGTCCTGCAGCCTCCAAGAACCCTGTTGACCTGCCCTGTCTTCACAAAGAACACTTATGGACACTGCATTTCTTCAACATCAACCCAAACCAGGACTCTGGATCCAATGGACCCTCAAGTCCTCACCAGTCTGCACCTGAAGCCCATGGCCCAGGTTCGAGTAGCCCAACACCCAGCTAGGTCACCCTGGCGATCCTGACCTGTGATCCTGCATTTGATGACCTCCGCCGACTTTCTCCTCGACGCCTGTTGCCACATTCCAGATGGCTTCCCCAATTGCGACCGATCAGAATAACCCGACACGAAAGGATACACCTACACCCGCAGCTCCTGAGGTGCCCAACCGACGGTGTCCTGGTGTGCAGCAACTCTTCATCCTCCTGTTGGTTGCCTTCGTCCAGTCTTCTGGCTCCAGCCTGCAGTCTTTTTCCAGGACGCAAATCCTCAGTTGAAAAGCAATGGGTTCCCAACACCTCCAGAGCACCCGGCTGCCCCTGCCCCGCTGGTGCTGTGGACTTGGTGCCAACTTGGGGCCCCCTTTGCCCTGATCTTAAACCTTGGAGCTTGGTTCCTGAGACAGAGTGGCCTGCCCGTGAACAGTCCCCAAACAAGGTACCCCCCAGCCCGACTAGCTAACATTGACACTCTGCACCCGGCCGCCCTAGTGCAGATGGTGGAGCCCCTTGAGTGCTAACCTGCACCTTGGTCCTACCCCCGGTCCCACCCTCCAATCCCTCCCTCCAATCCCTCCCCCCCCCCCCCCCCCCCCCCCCCCAAACTCCAATCCTCAAACCGTTTTACCCACCTGTAAACGTAACAATTTGTTTTCACCATAGGACATCACCGCCTCCCAGGATCTCTACAACAGGCTTGGCTCCTACTTCCACCTGAAATTTAAGGACCCCTACGACAACTTCAATGACCAGACACCTGACTCCGAAACTACACCCTCCTCCAGCATTGCCAGCTAGCCCACCAACTCCTCATGGACCCCAGTCACCACCGACGACACTGCATCGACCCTGAAAGGCATCCACTCAGGAGCCCCCCCAAGGACCCTTGCTCCCACACATCTTCCACAGACCCACCGCAGCCATCGCTCCGGAACTGCGATGCACCATCAACACCACCTTCGAAACGGCATCTTCTCTGACGATTAGAAACGCGCAGGGGTCAGACCCCTACTCAAGAAGCCCTCAGCAGATCCCACGGACCTCAAGAACTACCGGCCCATCTGCCTCCTCCCTTTCGCGTCCAAAGTCACAGAGAAGACCGTCAATGCCCAACTAACAAAATTAACTGAAGGTAACTCCATCCTCGGCCCCTCCCAATCCGGATTCCGCTGCAACTACAGTACTGAGACCTCTCTACTAGCTGCCACAGATGACATCCGCACCCTCCTCGACCCCTCCCAATCCGGATTCCGCTGCAACTACAGTACTGAGACCGCTCTACTAGCTGCCACAGATGACATCTGCACCCTCCTCGACCAAGGACACACTGCAACCCTGGTCCTGCTCGACCTCTCTGCAGTGTTCGTCACTGTCTCCCACTGCACACTCACCGCCAGACTCCACGACGCCGGCATACAGGAACTTCCCTTGAATGGCTCTGCTCCTGTCTCACCGGCAGAATCCAAAGAATCAGACCCCCCCCTTCCTCTCTGAACCCACGTAAATCGACTGCTGAGTACCCCAATTACTCAGCACTCGTCGCTCAGTCCCACACTGTTCAACAAATACATGGCCCCCCCTAGCAGCCATCGTCAGACAGCTCGGACTCAGCATAGTATCCTATGCCAACGACACCCAGCTCATCCTCTCCCTCACCAAGTACCCCAACACCACCATACTCCACTTTCAGGAAGAAACGAAAGACATTGCATCATGGATGAGCAGCAGCTACCTGATTCTCAACTCGGAGAAGACGGAGGTCCTCTTCCTCGGACCCTCCCCCTCTGCCTGAGACAACACCTGGTGACCCACTGCCCTCGGCAGCGCCCCCACCCACACGGGCCACACCTGAAACCTCGGCATCATACTAGACTACTCCCTCTTCATGACCCGACAGGTCAACGCTGTCGCCTCCACCTGCTACCACACCCTCTGCAAGACTTTCAAATGGATACCCCCCTGAATCAAGGAAAACTGTCACCCACGCACTCCTAACCAGCAGCCTGGACTATGGAAACTCCCTCTATGCCAGGATCAACAAGTCTCTGCCAGTAAGTGCCCATGCCCACATACTGGGCATGGGCATCCATGCCCAGTAAGTGCATGGATGGTCCTTTTTTATCCGACTATTCATTACAACTTCAAGGCACTGTCAGCCCGTGGTACACCATTACTTTGTCAGACAATCCCTTTTGCACTTCTGTTGGACTAAGACATATGATCCATGTGATGGAGAAGCAGGTGGCTTAGTGTAGACTTTCCCAGATTGCCATCTAACAGCCAGTCCTACTGCAATACATAAAAGGGAAGAGAGCAAACAAGCTAAGGCAGTGGCGGTAAATCGGAAATTAAATCTTTTGTTTGAGAGAACTCTGCTGCAGGAACTGGACCAACGGAGCATTTAGAATCTGTCCTGAACCCCTCAAGCATGTTCCCTTATTGCGGTCAGACCTGTTATGTGGCTGTTGACAATACTGTGTTGTGAGAAAATGCCCTCTTTCTGCATGGTTGAGTGTGCCCTGGTCTCCTGCCAATCAGGTACCCAGGCCCTATGTTCTTTCCCTAAAACTGCATTGAAGACCAAACCCAATAGGCACTCTCTGGCCACAGGTCAGTCCCTGGTAAATGGTACCACATGTACCCAGGGCACTGTGACCAGGGTAGGCCTCTTTGGGCTGCAGCACTTATTGTGCCAACCTTAGAGGCCCTGTACCCTTACACTCACACACTGCCTTTGCAGGCTATGTGTTTTGGTGCAGATCAATGTGGAGTCGACATGGCACACATCCCTGTGTAGTATGCCTACAGCCCACTGCCCTGACATAGATCAGCCATCTCTCTAGCTGGGTGCACTATATCAATGGTGAGGGTACGGGTGCATGAGCCCTGTACCCCTACAGTGACTAAGCCAATTCTTAGACATTGTAAGTGCAGTGATGCCATTAAGAGTATAAGGTGCTGGGAGTTTGTCAGTACGAACTCCACAGTACCATAATGGCTTTACTGAAGACTGAAGTTTGGTATCATGAAAAATGCATACAGAGGGCATCTTAGAGATGCCTCCTGAAAAATTACCTAACACTAGTGTCTAGGCTGAGTGGCTGCTCCCCAGCTGCCACCACCAGACCGGTTTCTGGACCCCTGGGTCAAGAGCCTGCTGTTCTCGAGGGCCTGAAACAATGCACATCCTGGGACGAGGTGCCAAGCCTGCTCCACCAGGATGGGCAGGGTCCAGGAATGAGAAGCTTCAAAAGCTTGCTGCTTTTGTGACCTTCCCCATACCTTTTGCTGCTTCCAGCAACTGGCCCCCTCCGGTTCTGACCCCCACTTTGGGTGGGAGAATCAGCGAGAAAACTAAGTGAGGAAGTGAGGTGTGCCCACCTCTACCAACCCAACCCCTCAGGTGGGGAGGCGAGGTGAAGCACTACTCTCAGTCCCCGCCATCTTGCAGGTTGGGGGACCCAGGCAAGCAGAGTGAGGCATATGCCCCCCTCACACTGGAGGGAGGCATATTAGAGGGGGTACCCACTCCAAGGAAGGTACCCATTGGTCCCAACTTTTTTCTTACCTGTAACGCCCCTAAATCTAGTTTTTAGGGGCACAACCGGAACCTTGCCTCCTCAGACAAGAAACTACTTGAAGAAAAGAAGAAAGACCGGACAGCTGTGCTGAAGCTAAGAAGAAGAAGCCCACTGATTTGGCCCCAGCCCTACTGGCCTTTCCCCACCTTGAACCTGCAGGACTGAAACTCTGGTGTGTCCTACAGCCAGCAACCTCAATAACCCAGAGGACTTGCCCTGCCTTCTAAAGAAAAGATTTTGTTTCCTGTGAACACTGGCTTTGTTCACCAACAGACTCCAGCTCTGGCGAAATCAACGAGTCTGCACCACTCTGTACCCGTCGCCCAAGGCTCAAGTTCGAGTGGCCCAACAACATGAGGAGGTCTCCCCAGCAATCCTGACCCAAAATCCAGTGAATCCTGACCTGCCTAAAGCCTCCAGCCGACATCTGTAGCCTCAATCCGGAAGGTCCCCCCAACCGCGACCAGGAGCTGGTAAGAAGATCTGACTCCAAAAGACACCCCTGCACCCGACGCCCCACAGCTTTGGGTGTCTCAAACAACGATGTCTAACCAACCCCCAGCATCCCAACTTACCCCTCCAAGTGGTGGTCGCACCCAGAAGACCTTCGTCCCCGAGCCTGCAGTGTATTTGCAAACTGGAGAATCCCCATAGAAAGTAACAGGGCACCCGACGACAAACAAGCACCCTGCACCCGTTCGCCCTAGTGCCGCTGAAGGTGTACCTTTGGTGCTATCTTGAAACTCCATTTGCCCTGTGCTTAAGTCCAGGAGCTTTGCTCCCACAACCTTGTGGCCTGCTCAGGAGCAGCCACCAACCGGAGGCCCCCTGTTCCCCCTTCGGATAACATTTGTCCTTAGCACTTTGCACCTGGCCGCCCTAGTGTTGCTGAGGTTGTAACAAGAGTGCATCCATGAACCTGGGGGACCCCTGAGTCTAACCCCAGAACCCAGCTCCCACAACAAAGTACTTACCTGTTAACCGAAAATACTATTTCCTCCCATAGGATAACTTTGACTGTTTTCTGTGGAGATGGAAATTCTATAAAAGACTATAAAACTGTAACCAAATGACCAAAACGCTTTTACTTACCTGTTTACAGGAAATGTCACAGTGCAGTATCCAGGTATACTGCACTGTGTAAGAAAAGTAATCTGTAAGGTAATCTACTTGATATCCTATTGAAAGTCAATATAAAGTGTATGTACAATATTTCAAAGCGTTGCATTACTAGTAATTCTACTGTAATCAAAACAAAGTATATATACAACTGCAATTCAAACTGTATTATTACTGCAAAGTATAAATCACTTACCTGTGCCAGGCTTGCTTGGTTCTAGGAAGTAAAATAACTAAAAGAATATTTTTATACAAAACTAATTGGTCTGAAGTTCAGTCTTCAAGCGTGTGACCATCATTTGCTGATTGAGTTTGTACAACAAATGCTTAACACTACCCTCTGATAAAGCCTTACTGTTTCCCCACACTATCACAAATAAAGAGTAAGGTGCTATCTACTTTTACCTCTGCCTACCTTTTGGGTTCCACTGGACTCACTTCTGGTATAGTATATACAGAGCCAGCTTACTACAAGTGTGCCATCCTGTTGGAAGTAGTTGCTTTTGGGGGAAGTGCCTGCCCTTCTTACAGAGGAGCTTTGGATTGATACATATTTCTGCAATGTCCTCCTCTTTGGCCACCGCTGGAGAAAGTTGAAGTACAGTGCTTATATAGTAATAAACGGCGTATTGATACAAGTAGAGAGGGATAGTTTCACTGACTTGTCCTAACTTTTAAATATCAGTAATGTTTTTGTGATTGAAGATGAACTAGAGGGTCTGTGCTTGCTTGCAGTTGGTCGTGTTTGGAACATAATGAGGTGCAAATTTCTACAGATATTCTGATCCTTCACCCTAACAGGCCTTATGTACTTTACAACAAACTTTGGACCTAATCCATGCATCTACTTCGAGCCAAAGGCGCACTTCTGGAGTTCGCTAAGGGAACACTTCTTGGTTGCCACATTGGGTTTGGGAACCACTAGAGAATTCAGTATTGAAATAAGACTCTAGGCTCCTTATTTGCAGTACAATATTTGGAAGATGCTCCTTATCACACCAGTAACTTAGTGTTGGCGCCATTTAGTCATAGAAAGACCTTGCTGTCTTCAACTAGTCGGTGAATTTGATTATTCTTTTCAGCTTTGGAAGGGCCAGAATATCCTCTGAAGGTAGCTGTAAGTTTGCCTATGTGATAACTCAGACAAAATATGGTGCAGGCAAATAGTACTGTTTTGTAAACCAGCTTTGTGATGTTACAACCCTCATGTTACACGGGGTCCCTGTTATGATTACAATGTGTAATGAGATGAAATCCAAGAACAGCAGGCGATACTTGCTCTCTTATGTGCTTGCCATCCTTACTGATGAGATTACCCTATTCCTAACCTTCTGTTCCTTCATAGTTTGCTCATGGGTTGTCCCATAAATGGAAAAGTTCACTTGCATGCACAGAGCAGTTCACATGGCTTCTTTGTCTGACCTTTTCCCCACTGGTCTGAAAGTTCTCCCTTCCAAGATGTTTACAATCTGGAGTTTTCCAACTTTCATTCCAAATTCCTGAATATTCTCTGTCCAAAGTTTCTTCTCATCCCCCATTAACAAGAATTAGAAGAAAGCCTGAGAATTTTGTTGGGCTAATTTCATGGAAGTATACCGAAAAGGCCAGCCTACCCCTCCAAAGTAAGAGGCTATTAGCATATTCTAGCCCAGCATATTTCTTGCCTTAGCAGTGTTGAAAGGCAAGGAGGAAGGTCCATGACAGTCAGACTTGAAAATTTAAAATGACAATGGCGGCTTGTCAGTGAAAAGTTTGAAACACCTATCAGTAGAATATTTTTAGTTGAAGGCTATTGCATGTTATGAATCTTACTGCGAGTCCTAGGGCATTGTTTGGGCGTGCCATCACAAGGACCTCTTCTCTTTTTCAGCTCTGAGTCTGGCCCTCGGTGCAGTTCGCCTGTTGATACAGAAAGTAGTGATTCCGAGCCACCTCCTAAGCAAATTCAGGACAAGACCTGTAAGTATGAGCATTGAGAAACAGCTGTATTGGTTGGAGGGATGGGGCATAGCTAGGTAAGGCAGAGATAGACTTTTCAAAATATGCAATATTTTTTGGATCTCTGGTAAACCTGACTTATGGCTTATTTTATGCATCTTGTAGGTTTTAGAATGTTCTCTGAGCAAGTTAAGTTCTTCAGTTTTTCTCAGCCAGGATATTAAAATAAAATGTGAGTCTCCACTGGATTGTCAATTAATTTATGTGATCCTCTCAGAAAAAACAGCTAGTGTGTTTTCTTTTCTAATGAAATCTTCAAGGCTGTAATAAGTATCATATAAAAAACATTACGTTTAAAAACAGAAATAAAAAACATTTATCTATACAATTAAAAGCACCTACCATCTCTCTATCTAATATATATAGCGTTAGCTAAATTTGTCATATGACCACATAGATTTAAGTAAACAATGCCATATTGATGCCCCCCACACGCGCAGCCCTCTGGAAAGAAACACATAATTTTGTGTTATACCAAAAAAATCAAATGACTATACATGATTATAATAATGCCGCCCCTTTGCTGCATTCTTTATACAATATTTTTTCTTGAATTAGTCCAGCCATATTTCAATATTATCGCTTTATATAGTATATCTAAAAATCTTTACATGTAGATGTAAAGCGATTCGAAGCAAGAAATGGACTACGAAAGAACTGTATACAGTCTGCTGTGTATTTACCATATTGAGTGGTTTTAATTAGGAACTCGTATGCTGCTTAAAAGTGGGTCGAAGTCTGCTTAGAAGGCTCTTGGAACGTGCAAGAATGTTCAAGGCAGCAGGTCGGGGAAATGCAGTCTCTAGACGGGAATGCTAAATAAGTGTTTGACCGAGATAGAGACAGATGTTTTTTGCAACAGCCCAGCCCTAGCGTGTCCGTCAATGACACGGTACCTGGTGTACTATGCCGAGGGTACCCTGCCTCTGTGAGGAGTTGAATAACTGGTGACATCACACTGTAGCGTATTCCCTACAAAGCAGAAGGTACCCTGCCTTCAAGGGAACAGGTTTAATGGCATACAGTACCACCTCTGTGTACCCTGCTTCCAGGAGAAGTCTGATGGGGTATAATGATGTGATATTGGGGTATAATCGTGACAGTGCGCGTAGTCCCACGGCAAGGGCACCTGTCTCAGTGAGGGGTTTAGCCGGGTAGAGGGGCGCTTCAGTGCATGTCTCACTGGGGAAAGCCTGCTTTAATTCTGTGAGTGGGAGTGCTGAGGAGTTTAGCGAGGTACAATGGTGGCAGAGTAGTTTTACCATGCCGGGACCCTTTGGGAAACGGGGGATGGAGGTACTGGTGCTAATGTACGTTCAGTACCTTACACCGTGCCGATGTTGCCCTGCATCTGTGAGGAAGGTATTGAGGAGTAAAGTTGGGTATAACATTCTGAAAGATGCTAGTGGTACAGTCTGTGTTACAGCATGCCCCACCCAACTTTCAGATCACATTCCACTGCCCCTGTAAGAGAAGCACCAGAAGAGGGTATATACTGAGTATGATGGATGTACCGGAGGGCTGCGGGCAGAGGGAAGGGGGAGGCGAGCGCGGGACGGAGGAGGGCTGCGGGCAGAGGGAAGGGGGGAGGCGAGCGCAGGACGGAGGAGGGCTGCGGGCAGAGGGAAGGGGGGAGGCGAGCGTGGGACGGATGAGGCTGTGGGCAGAGGGAAGTGGGGAGGCGAGCGCGTGACGAAGAAGGGCTGCGGGCAGAGGGAAGTGAGGAGGCGAGCGTGGGACGGAGGAGGGCAGAGGGAAGTGGGGAGGCGAGAGCAGGAGGAGGAACAGAGGCAAGAAAAGCTTAACACTCGTGAACAGAACCGGCTGTACTCACGATGCAGGATCCGGGGTGTAGAAATCAACGGCGAACCAAAGTAACTGCCCGGGTTCCCCGAGTACACGGTGGGCCGGTCTGTGGCCAGATTGAAGGAGACGCAGGGCCCGAGCAGGGGCAGGAGGAAGGCGAGTCCAGCCCAGGAGAGAACAGGAGGATCGGCCTACCCGGCCCGAGCGCAGAGCCTCCCAGGCATCCGGGCTCTAGCGCCACCGAGACCCCCTGTCCGCACTACCCGCCTTCTTGGGGGGTTAGGGCAAAGGGCAGTAGCACGATTACCGGCCTCGCGGTCCGGGCACAGTGGCAAGCACAGCGGGTCTGCTTCTCTTCAGTTCCCCTCTTGAACTCCAGACACAAAACTCCAGATGTGGCCCTTGGAACTCTGTTGTTTATAAAACACCACCGGCCAGAGGGCAGCGTTTGGATCCCAGAGCGCAGCCATTGAGGGAGTCCCATTCATTCATTCATTCAGCGTGTGTGACACCCCAACCAAAGAAAGACCCCTCGCTGCACCCCTTCACGTGCCAGACAGGTAGACTTCTCGGTGAGTGAGGGCGTGACCTAAGTGGCTCCTTAAGATTTGAGCTTCTGCTCAAGTAAACCAGCTGGCAAGCAACTGAAGAGGTGGCGAGTACTGTGTGAAATGCTGGGTACCGGATAAGGCGGTGGGCGTCCTGCAATCACCAGGAGGGTTTGGAGTTGTTTAAACACCTAATATCAATTATATCTCCATGTCTGTGAGTCTAAGTGGTAGTTATTTCTGTCTCACTGCTTAAAACGAAGGAAGAGCGAAAATCTGGGATCTACATGTTGGGCTGGAGGAAAAAGTCTCCTCTATGCCGTTTTCGAGACGTAGCGCTCTAAAGTAACCCAAAAGGTAGCGCAAAGCGCTATACTAACGCGATTTAATTAAATACTGAGGTATCCTTACTTGGCAAATGTCCGTTGGGACAAAGAGGGCTTATGGGGTCGGTATTGGGCCAGGGACTGCCTGACCCCATCCTAGAGCGGTTCCTTCGAAGTTGCAACGTAAGCGTTAGTCTGATGCGCCTCATGCCAGGCGGAGGCCAAGAAACGGCTGGAGGTCGGCTTAGGACGTGGTGTTCGTGCACAAGAGAACTCCTGAAGATCCAGGTGACATTTAACCCTATTACAGCAGATGCCTGGTCGCCCCTGCTCCATACCTCTGCAGCTGGGTGTGGAAGCGGTTCTAGGTCCTTCCTTGTCCTGACTTGCTCCCCTTCACTTAAGTGTTGATGGGAACCAGGAATGCAATTCAGTGCAAGGTAATAAAACACTGTGGCAGGAGCAAGGTGACAGAGACGGAGACGGAGGAGGGCTGCGGGCAGAGGGAAGGGGAGAACGAGATGGAGGAGGGCTGCGAGCAGAGGGAAGGGGGAGGTGAGCGTGGGACGGAGGAGGGCTGCGGGCAGAGGGAAGGGGGGAGGCGACCATGTTTCTCCGAGGCGAAGCAGAAATGCCTCGGAGAAACGTGCCACCATTTTGCGACGGGCGTGGTTTTCTTTCTCTCCTCTTCCCATTGGCTGGAAGGTAAAATTCCAGCCAATGGGAAATGGAGAGAAATAAAACAGAAAGAAAGTAAAAAACACCCCCCCGAATCCAGTCTTCAACGCCCCTCTGCTCCAATGGCTGGCCTCCGTTTAGGAAGCCAGGCAATGGAAAAGAGGGGCAGGTTCAAGCCCCCATACTGTAGACATAAAGTCTCGGAGCGAGACTGCGCAAGCGCAGCCTTCGATTCCGAGACCTAGAAATGCTCCAAAAACATCCTCCAACATGGAAGTTTAACAGGAAACCAAGGTCCATATAGAGACTTCAATGTGAAGAATCCTCTTATTCAGATTTCTTATCTGCTCCTAGAAGGAAAGCACGAACAACCCGTCATTTCTGCTTATTATGAAATTTTCCATCATTACATCAACGGGTGGGTAAGCATGAACAATGATAATGTAACATAGCCGGGTGGGATAATCCTCGCCTCCTTGGCCCTAATAGAATAGAAAATTCTTGGCGCGAATGCTAGCAAATTTTTGATTCTATTACAGGACCGGAGGCTTGGGATTATGCTAGTTTAACGCTTACCAAAAACAACAGATGTTATATCTCCCACCAGCTTATAATAAAACTCCTTAAAAGTTGATTCAGATGACCAATCAGCACAACGCATGATGTCCTGAATGTTAGAACCTAACATATAAGATTTTGATGCCATGGCACCACGACGGAATGTGCACCAAACATTTGAATGTCAATACCAGCTTCCTTCATAACATATCGGAGCCATCTAGCTATCGTAGCAGCCGACACAGGCTTAAAGGGTGTTTGCAAAGCAATTTAAAGTTGAGTAGAATCCTCTGGTCTCAGAGAACGAGGACATTCCTCATATGTTTTTAAACATGGCACAGCACATATTTTGTCATTGCTAGGAAAAGCATTATAATCAATGTGTCTTGAGAGAGTCTTTGTACGTCCTGTGATGGTAAAGGAAACTCCTTCCGGAGTAAATACTCTACCTGTAATGTCCAGGGCCCGCACGTCTGATGAATGCCTACAAGCTGATAGACATAAAAGTATCGCCAATTTGGCAAACAACTGTTACCTAGATAGATTGTTCGCTGGCAAACTATTAAAGAGAGTAATGATTAAGGAAACATCCCATAAACCTGAATACTTAGGTTTAGCCACTCTTATGCTTTTAAGAAGTTTACATATCATCGGGTGCATACCAACCGGTTTCCTGTCTACCTGGCAACGGCCTGCCGAAATGGCCGATCTAAAGTTATTCACCGAACTATAAGCCAAACCTTCGGTAGCCTTATCCGAAAAAAATTTACCATGTTGGGTAAGTCCACCCCCACGGGATCCAGGTGCCGTTCGAGGCACCAACCCATCCAGCCTTTCCAGGCTGAAGAGTACCGCTTCCTAGTTGAAGGAGCCCAAGCTTGCTTGATGAAAGCTGTAGCTGTCTCCGAAAATCGCGGCATTTCCCACTGTTGCCAGAAAGCCTCCATGCCATCAGCGACAGTCTCCCCAATAGGATCAACAGGTGTTGTTCCTTGTGAGATCCCAGGAGTAGAGACTCCGAGCATGGAAGCATCCTGGGGAGATCGCAGCTCATCTCCAGCAACATCGGGAACCAGGGCTGCGATCTCCACAGGGGCATCAATAGAATCACTTCTGCTTGCTGTTTGAAAATGTGTGATGTCACTCTGGGAATTAGAAGAAAAGGTGGAATCGCATAGTTCAATGTCCCCGACCAATCCTGAAGAAAGGCATCCATCTCATTCGGAAGCTGCCGATTCAGCCTGGAAGCAAACAGGTCTGTCTGGCCAGGACCCCAAAGTTCCTGCAACCATTGGAATATGCTAAGAAGTAATTGCCAGTCGCTGTAATCTGAGGTGTCTGGAATTCCAGTCCACTATCCGGTTGGACTGTCCAGGGATGTACTCCGCTATCACCGTGATCTGACGATTCAGGCACTAGTGCCAAAGTCCTTGGCAATCTCTACTAGTGGAGACGATCTTGTGCCTCCCAAATTGTTGATATACCTCACTGCTGATAGGTTGTCCATCCGAAGAAGGATACAACATGAAGTCTGTTTGTGAGCCAGAGTCTGAATCGCAAAGGAACCCGCTAGGAGTTCCAGACAAGTGATATGTAGTGATAGTTCTTGGGGAGACCACCTTCCGCCTGTGGAAATATCTCTGCAGCGCGCTCCCCAAACCCCAACGGCTGACGTCTGATTCGATGATGACCTCGGGCTGTGAACCAAAAATCGCTCTGCCTTTCCACGCTTCCAGGTGACCCAGCTACCACTGCATCTCCTCCCTCACTTCTTGGGACAACGGAACCAGATCCGTGTAAGACAGACCTTTCTGTAAATGCTGGATTTTAGCTTCTGTAAGACACTGTAATGCAGCGGTCCTCGGAAAATCGCCTGAATGGAGGACGCTAGTAAGCCCACTACTCTAGCAATGGTTCTGAGAGAGACCACTTGCCTCTTGAGGATTGTGATAATCTCCTTCTTGAGATCCTTTAATTTTGTTTTGGGATGATTCAATTGTGCCGACGGGGCGTCTATCACGAAAACCAGGAAATCTGTTGTCTGCGACGGAATCAGAGCTGACTTTAGGTTTGATTACAAACTCCAGACTCTGCAAAAGAAACATCCTCATTTGCAGGTGTTGCAAAACTAATTCTGGGCTCTGCGCCATGATTAGGATGTCGTCCAGATAAATTATCATGCGAACTCCCTGTTCTCGCAGGTGAGCCACCACCGGCTTCAGCACTTTGGTGAAACACCAAGGAGCCGAGGAAAGCCCGAAAGGAAGGGCCAAATACTCAAACCATCGAT
Source organism: Lissotriton vulgaris (assembly GCF_964263255.1). Classification (NCBI taxonomy): domain Eukaryota; kingdom Metazoa; phylum Chordata; class Amphibia; order Caudata; family Salamandridae; genus Lissotriton; species Lissotriton vulgaris. Next base: position 1,629,228,255 of record NC_141685.1, on the reverse strand, counting down.
CTTTCTATTGAAATTCAAGGAAAAGTCGATGAGGTGGAAATATGGGAATGGATAGATAAGCATCTTTGCGGTCTAACCTGACCATCCAATCCCCTTGCTTGAGCAGATCCGTGAAAAGATGGATCCCTTCCATCTTGAAATGTTTGTAAATGAAGTACTGATTGAACTCCCTCAAGTTCAGAACCAGTCTGTGACCACCACCTTTCTCCTGGACTAAGAAGACATTGCTGCCAAAACCCTGAGGCCTGTTGTTGAATGGTTCTATTGCGTGCTTTCGCAGCAATTCGGCTTTTTCGTTGTCTAAAAAAGTGCACTCTTGTCGGGAAAAAGGGAGTGGTTTGAGGAGGGTGTCCTGACAGGGCGTTCAGTGAAATTCCAGATGGAATCCCTGAATAGTTTGGAGTACCCACGCATCTTGTGTCAGGATTTGCCAATTGTGAACAAATAATTGTGTTTGACCCCCCCCCAAGGTAATGGAGACATGTCTGTCACTCTTACCTGAAGAATTTTGCGCCTGGAATCCTGCTCTGTTACCACCTCCGTGGAACCAACATCTGTTGAATCGACGATGAGTAGGGTAGAAGGTGCCCCCTCTAGTTGAATCCCACTCTCCTCTGCCGCGACCATAGTCGCCTCTGGGGGGACCTTGATTATAGAAACGGCCTGACAAGCGTTCCCTGCCTTGTTCGGCCCTGTTGAAAAGGCCTTGCTGAAAGACACGTTTAATGCCTGATTGCGCCTTGTCAAAAGATGTAAATGCCCCCACATACTTTGATACATCCCTTACAAAACGGTCTCCGTATAGATTGCCTTCAGCAAGGGGTCCTGGCTCAGCGGCCGCAAGATCGGTGAGATTGAAATCCATGCGCATCAGCAAGGATTTGCGCCTTTCGGTGGAAATGGCGCAATTGGCATTACCCAAAAGACATATTGCCCTTTGTGTCCATCCTGCCAGGATATCTGTATCCACCGGGGTCGCCGCCTCTTTGGCCACCAGGGCCATTTCTAGGATCTTTGCTAGAGGTCCGCCGACGTCAAGAAGCTTGTCTTGACAGCCTTAGTCGATCCCCTTCTTGGGATCCTTCACAAACTTTTCAGAAATGTTAGGAGACTAACCTTGATCTCAGGAGTTTCAGCCACCTTGTCCAGTAAATCAGGCCAAAGACACTCTGACCTGAGCCGATTGCGGACTTCCTTATCAAAACCTTTGCGAAGGTTCTCGTGTAGGTACTCGGTAACTTCCGGAGCCCAATCCGAAGATCGTGGCTGTATGATATCGCTAGGGTTGAAGGTAAAGGGAGTAGTGGGTGGTACTTCTGGAGTGGATGAAGCCACCTTCTTAGCTTTCTTCTTGGGTGGGGCTTCTTCATCTGTTGTGGTAGTGTCAGTGTTGTTAGTATCTGTATCCACATAGACTTTCTGCTTGCTCTTCGCCTTGCCCCCTGCAGAATACCCATTATCCCCCATTTGAGCTTGGGGTCATGAACTTAACGCACTAGCATGCGCCCATTGACTCTCTTTCGATGCGTCCCTAGCTGGAGGGTTAACCAGCTTGGGTTTATCTTTAGTGAGCCCATGGCGTTTGGCAAAACTCTCAAGCTGCTTAGTAATTGGTTTAAGTGCAGCTGCCAATGCTTGTTGCACAGTGTTTGGTACTGTGCTCTCTATAGCCTTATTCATTGAGGATTGGACAGAGTCCAGAGCCTCCACAATGTTATCCTCAAGGACAGTCTCTTGTTGTCCCTCATAATAGACATCCTCTTCATCATTTTCATATCTCACCCACTCTTCCATCTTAAACCTTTATGAAGTGGTGAAGAAAAAACAATTATCAATATAAATTTGGAATGGAGGAGTAATGGGGGGGGGGGACAGCCCACTATGCACACACTAAATTTCTTTCTAGAAAGTATCAAGCCCCCTCAGCAAAGCTGTACTCAAATTGTTGCAGCCTAATAATAATAGGCGTAGGAGCCAAAATACAAATATATGGAGCGTGTGCTCGCTCCTGCAAGGCGATGTTTATTGCTGCCGATCAAAACTTTCTGCCTAGACACTGTGATCTGAAAGAAACACGTTAGTGTTAGATTCCTTACCTTAGAATATCCCCAGGCGTCAGTCTGGATCCGGAAACTTTTGCGTAGCAGTACCCCTGCGCGTCGGTAGGCGTCGTCTGCAGGCGTCCCCTGCGGCTCCGCGTCCGTCGTCGGCGTCGTGCGCCGTGATGACGTCGCTGGAGTATATAGACGCCGCCTCCGCGCGCTGACGTCAGTTCTTCTTTTTTCCGCGCCAGCAAGCGCAGATCCGAAGAGCAGTACTCCGGTCTTTGACCAACTTTGTTCAACTCTATAACTCTTTTTTGTGCCTGGTAGGATGCCCGGTTTCAAGAATTGTGACGGGTGTGACCGCACGATGTCGGTCACGGACCATCACCGACTCTGTCTCCGGTGCCTGGGCCCCGACCACGACGTGGACGCCTGCGTCGACTGCCGGGCCCTCACTAACAAGGCTAGACGGGAGCGGTCCCGCAAGCTGCTTGAGCTCCGGGTGTCGGCCCCGCGTCAGGAGAGGTCTCGGTCCGGCCGGAGGTCCAGGGAGCGTTCGAGGGAGCGGTCGCGGAGCCGCGCCGAGCGCTCCGGAAGTCGTCACCATTCGTCGGGCTCATCAGGTAAGAAACACAAAAAGTCGGGGCGTCGTCATCGTACCCCCGACTCCCCCCGACGCTCGCGTCGCGACGCGGCCGGGGGTTCGGGTGACCCCCAACTCCGCGGCTCCGCGTGAGTCGCCGGCGCGGCCTGCCCCATACCCTCCGGTCCCTGGGCACGGTGCGACGCCTGAGGAGATTGAGGCGTTCCTCATGGCCATGAGGGCGCTCAGTTCTCCGACGGGGCCTACGGCGCCTTCGGGCCCAGTGCTACCGTCTGGAGGCCCTGGCGGATCGGGTGTCCCTGGCTCGACGCCATCGGGTACTCCGGGCCCGGTGCCGCCGACGGCTCCGACCCCGGCGCCGCAAGGGCCTTCGGGGTCGGCGCCGGCTGGCCTGCCGGCTGGTTCGGTGCCGGTTCTCCTGTGCCGGCTTCGGCTCCGGGCGGCGCCGTCCCCATGCCCTCCCCGAATCCGGACGCGGAGTCGGACCGGCGTCGATCGACGCCGGGTTCGACGCTGATGGGGCCTGTGAACCCCGAGGAGCCGGTCTACATCGTTGACTCCGAGTATGGAGAAGATGAAGAGTACGGGGAAGGTTGGGAGGGGTCTGAGGACCCTCTGTCACGCGAGTGCCAGTATGACCCGGACTGGACAGGTGATTTGGGGGATGCCAGTGGTCTGGACGATTCTCCTAACCCTGGTTTTGTCTCTCCTCCTTCTGTGGAGTCGGTGGAGGGAGCTGCATACTCAGTGGTGCTGATGAGGGCTGCCAAGGACTTACACCTTGAGCTCCCCGTCGCGGCCGTGAGGCCTAACATCCTCACTGAGGTCTTCAAACCGCAGTCATGCCCACAGGAGCCTCTGCTGCCGTTTAACGAAGCCTTATCGGACGTTCTGTTGGGCACGTGGTCCAGGCCCGCTTCAGGTTCGCCTGTTGATCGGAACGTGGCCAGGCGCCACCGTCCATGTCCGGACGACCCCGAATTCCTGTCCGCCCATCCCACTCCCGAGAGTCTGGTGATCCAGGCCTCTACCTCCCAGTCCGCATTCCCGTCGGCCCCGCCCGATCGGGAATCCAAGAGGTATGACCAATATGGCAAGAAGGTCTTCTCGTCCCTGAGTCTGGGACTGCGGTCTTGCAACACTGCATGCCTCTTGGGCCGCTACACCCACTCTGTGTGGGACACGGTCGCGGAAGTGCTGCCAGAATGCCCCATGGAGGTGCGGGCGAAGCTCGGCAAGGCTGTGGCTGAGGGCCGAGACGCAGCTAAATATTCAATACGGTGTGGTCTTGATACGACCGACTCGCTGGGCACAGCTATGTCAACGACGGTGGCGATTCGTCGCCACGCCTGGCTGAGATCCGCCAACTTTTCGGCCGATGTCCAAAATGCCCTGATGAACATGCCGTTCGATGGCTGTCGCCTCTTTGGTGACAAGGCGGACCACGCGCTGGAACGCTTCAAGGACTCCAGGGTCACGGCCAAGTCCTTGGGTCTCTCGACCCAGCGCCAGCAAACGGGTTCGTTTCGCTCCTTTCGTGGCCAAGGAAGGGGCGTCCCCACGCGTGCTGCCAGCCACGCACCGCAACAATCCTTTCAACGCGGTGGCGGCCGTGGAAACCGCCGTGGCGGCGGTCGGGGTCAACGGCGGGGTCAGGCCACACCTCCCCCCGCAGCATCTGCCTCCAAATCCTCCTAGTCCGTGCTTTCGGCCCCATGTGACGCCGGTGGGTGGCAGGGTTCGCCATCACCACGCTCACTGGCGCACAATCACGTCGGACAGGTGGGTGCTGCAACTCGTCCGAAGGGGCTACCCTCCCCTTCGAGACCACTCCTCCAGCCATGCCACCGCAGAACCACCGTGTGTCGGGGGACCACTTGACACTTCTGCAGGAGGAAGTTACGGCCCTCTTGGCCAAGGGGGCCATCGAGCGCGTTCCTGGGCCAGAAGTAGGGCGTGGTTGCTATTCCCACTACTTTCTGGTACCCAAGAAGGACAAGGGGGGCCTACGTCCTATCTTGGATCTAAGGGACGTCAACGGCTTCCTCCGGAAGGAGAAGTTCAAGATGTTGACATTAGCTCAGGTCTTGGCTGCTCTAGACCCACAAGACTGGATGGTAGCGTTGGACTTGCAGGATGCCTATTTTCACATCCCCGTCCTGCCGGCCCACCGGCGTTACCTGCGGTTCACGGTAGGCCAGGAGCACTTTCAGTTTATCGTGCTTCCCTTCGGCCTTACAAGCGCCCCACGGGTGTTCACAAAAGTGATGGCGGTGGTCGCAGCCCATCTGCGCAGGTTGGGGGTTTCAGTCTTCCCCTACCTAGACGACTGGTTGTTGAAGGCGGGCTCGCCCCAGACAGTCGTCCACCACCTTCAGATGACGGCAGACCTCTTGCACGACCTGGGGTTCTCCCTCAATGTGCCGAAATCACACCTGTGCCCCTCTCAAAAGCTCCTTTTCATCGGAGCGGTTCTGGACTCGGCGCAGTTTCGGGTTTATCCTCCGGAACGGCGGGTCCGGGATATACAGGCTTTGATTCCCATCTTTCAGCCGCTATCCCGGGTTTCGGTCAGGTTGACGCTGCGGCTGCTGGGACTGATGGCTTCCTGCATCCTTCTGGTGCATCACGCCCGGTGGCGGATGCGGGCTCTGCAGTGGGACCTGAAGTTTCAGTGGGCCCAGCATCAGGGCAACTTGTCCGACCACGTCTTGATCTCGGAGGGCACTGCGAGACGACTGCAGTGGTGGCTTACGGACCGCGATTGGGTCAGGGGCAGATCCCTCTCCCTTCCCCAACCGGAGCACGTTGTCGTGACGGACACGTCCCTCCAGGGCTGGGGTGGCCACTTGGGAGAGGCAGAGATCAGAGGCATCTGGTCTCTGGCGGAGTCCCGGCTCCATATCAACCTGTTGGAGCTGCGTGCGATTCGTCTAGCACTGAAGGAATTCCTCCCCTTTGTCAACGGGAGTGTAGTGCAGGTGTTCACCGACAACACCACCGCCATGTGGTACTGCAACAAACAGGGCGGAGTGGGGTCGTGGACCCTTTGCCAGGAGGCTCTGCGCCTCTGGCAGTGGCTGGAACGTCAGGGCGTGACCTTGACGGTTCAACACCTGGCAGGTTCTCTGAACGCCAGGGCGGACGAACTCAGCCGTCGGTGCTCGATGGATCACGAATGGCGTCTGAACCCGGACGTGGCGCGAGGCATCTTTCTGCAATGGGGAGAGCCTTGGTTAGATCTATTCGCCACAGAAGAGAACGCGCAATGTCATCAGTTCTGCGCGTTGGAGTTTCCAAGACGGCACTCGCACGGCGACGCCTTTCGGCGCGAGTGGAGTTGCGGTCTGTTATACGCCTTTCCGCCTATACCACTTCTGCCCAGAGTGCTGAAGAAGATCATGCGCGACCGGGCCCAAGTTATCCTTGTGGCTCCGGACTGGGCTCGAAGGTACTGGTATCCCGAGCTACTCAGCATGTCAGTCGGTCCCCCGGTCCGCCTGCCCCTTCAGGAGGACCTTCTGTCGCAGCAGCAGGGGACGGTCCTCCACCCGAACCTGTCCAGTCTCCACCTCCATGCTTGGAGATTGAGCGGCGGCAGTTGAGGCCATTTGACTTGCCTCCTGAAGTCTGTGATGTAATTCTGGCAGCCAGGCGTCCCTCCACAAAGTCGGTATACGCCTGTCGGTGGAACAGATTTGTGGCATGGTGCACAGCAAAGGCTGTGGATCCTCTTTCTGCCCCTCTTTCAGAGGTTCTTCTGTTTCTTCTTTCTCTTGCCCAGCAGGGCTCTGCTCTGGGCACTATCAAGGGCTACCTTTCTGCCCTTTCAGCCTTTCTAAGGCTTCCTGATCAGCCTTCTTTGTTCAAGTCCCCGATTGTAACGAGATTCTTGAAGGGCATCACACACATGTATCCACCTGTTCCGTTTGTGATGCCTCAGTGGGACTTGAACCTGGTTCTTACCTTTCTGATGTGTGCTCCCTTTGAGCCCCTTCATTCTTGCCCTCTTCGTCTCCTGACTTTGAAGACGGCTTTCCTGGTTGCCATCACCTCTGCCAGGAGAGTGAGTGAGCTCCAGGCTCTTTCTGTCCAGCCTCCTTTCCTGTCCATTCATCCTGACAAGGTGGTTCTGAGGACTAGACCTTCTTTCCTGCCCAAAGTAGTTTCTGCTTTTCACATCGGGCAGTCCATCACCCTCCCTTCCTTCTTCCCGCCTCCGCATCCTTCAAAGGATGAAGAGCGGCTCCATCGTCTGGACCCAAAACGTGCGCTTTCATTTTATATGGATCGCACACGCCAGTTCCGGGTGGATGACCAACTGTTTGTTGGCTACGTGGGTGCGAAGAAGGGACGGGCGGTGTGTAAACGAACCATCTCTCGGTGGGTCGTTTTGTGCATCAAAGCGTGCTACTCTTTGGCTCGGAAGGAGCCTCCTGTTGGGCTGAGGGCCCATTCCACTCGGGCCACGGCGGCTACTACTGCCCTGGGCCGGGGAGTCCCTTTGCAGGACATTTGCCAGGCGGCTACGTGGGCCTCGCTGCACACCTTTGCGAGGCACTACTGCCTGGATAGTCAAGTCCGGAGGGATGGCTTCTTTGGCCGTTCTGTCCTCCAGGACTTTCTGGTGTAGGAATGTATTGGTTCGCAGACCCACCACCGGGGTTGGTATTGCTGGGGTATCTATTCTAAGGTAAGGAATCTAACACTAACGTATTTCTTTCAGATGAACAAGTTACTTACCTTCGGTAACAATATATCTGTAAGAAACATTAGTTAGTGTTAGATTCCTTACCGAACCCACCCATCCTCCCCGTTCTGCGAACTGATACCTAGGGTTAAGGACATCCCTTTCAGGGCCCTAGTTTCAAATGGCACCAGTGTTGGTTCTCTCATGGCTCTGCGTTTTCTGGCACGGAAAAGCTGTGTACAAAGAACTGACGTCAGCGCGCGGAGGCGGCGTCTATATACTCCAGCGACGTCATCACGGCGCACGACGCCGACGACGGACGCGGAGCCGCCGGGGACGCCTGCAGACGACGCCTACCGACGCGCAGGGGTACTGCTACGCAAAAGTTTCCGGATCCAGACTGACGCCTGGGGATATTCTAAGGTAAGGAATCTAACAATAACTAATGTTTCCTACAGATATATCGTTACCGAAGGTAAGTAACTTGTTCGACACAGACATAAAGATAGTATCTCTAAACGTTGAGGGTCTTAACAGTCCAGTGAAGAGAAGGAAGATACTTGAACACCTCAGGAAACTAAAAAGTGACATTTATGTGCTTCAAGAAACGAGATTAGAAGCAGCAGACATAGGGCGCATAGGTGCGAACTGGATAGGCGAGGTGGTGGGATCACCGGCACAGAATAAGAAGAACGGGGTAGTAACCATCATCAGCAAAAACTCCAACTTAGCAGTGGTAGACTCGCAAGCAGATACCCAAGGAAGAATACTGGTGACCACTCTTAGAAGAGCAGGAGAAACATTTCACGTCGCAAACATATATGGTCCTAACACTGACGACAAACCATTTTGGGAGGGTGTAGGTACGCAACTACATACCCTGCCGCTTGGAGACCTACTGATCGTCGCAGGGGACATGAACCAAGTTCTGGACCCGGCAATCGATAGGCACCCACACAGACCAACTCAATCAACAAATAATCCATACATCCTAAAGAACCTGTGCTCCAAACTAGGATTGAGAGACCCATGGCGCTTAAGCAACCCAGATGCCAGGGACTACACATTCTACTCTAACACACACAACTCATACAGCCGAATAGACTACATCCTTATGTCAGAAACACACACCCACCTCATAGATCACACGGAGATAGGACTCAGATCAGTATCAGATCACTCGCACATAAGCCTAACACTATCCGGCAAGCACAACGAAAAGCCACCCCGCAGATGGCGATTCGATGACAGTCTGCTCCGTCACACTTTAGCGAAAGCCGAGATAGAGGAAGCAATAAAAGAATACATGCTAATGAATGACACCCCAGAGACAAACAGGGAAGTACTATGGGAGGCACTTAAAGCCACCATCCGGGGAACAGTAATGACAGTCAAGGGCAGAATGAACAAAGAGAGGAACAAGAGAATTGAAGACCTAGAAAAAGAGATTAAGAGGCTGGAGAACAGCCACATAGCCAGAATGGAGGACAATAACACACTCACGAACCTGACCAAACAGAAGTACGAACTCAATAGAATACTGAGTGAGAGAGCAGGGACATGGATCAATAAATATAAATCTATCAACCTCTGCACTGCAAACAAAGCGGTCAAAAACCTAGCATCCTACCTAAAGGGGAAACAAAAACAACACACGATAGCGGCCGTCAAAAACAGACTGGGCAAGTCCATGACTGCAAACAAAGACATCCTAGAGGTCTTCAGAGACTTCTACGAGGGACTGTACACCAAAGATGAAACGCTAAAGGAAGACGGGGGCAAAAAGCTGCTAGGAAGCATAACAACTCCTACACTATCAGACCAAGAACGCGACATCCTGGACCTAACCATAACAGAGGATGAGATAGTGAAAGCCACGGCAAGCCTCAAGGACAATAAAGCACCGGGGCCAGATGGTTTCACAGCTGGCTTCTACAAGCATTACTTACACATTCTCAAACCCACAATGAAACAGGTTTTCACGGAATGTGTCAAGATTGGACGCATGACACCCTCAATGGCTGAGGCAAACATAATTGTAATACCAAAGGAGGGGAAAGACACAACTGAGGCGAAGAATTTTAGACCGATCTCCCTCATTAATGTAGAATGTAAGATCTACGCAAAAATACTCGCTAATAGACTCAACTCATACCTACCCAAACTTATACACAACTCTCAAGTTGGCTACCTCAAAAATCGCATGTCCCACGATAACACGAGACTACTATGCCACATAATCAACCACTCCTCCCTAAGCGGCAATGCAGCAGTCATGATAGCCCTCGACGCGGAGAAAGCGTTTGATAGAGTATCATGGCCATTTTTAGATAACTGCATGGGGAAATTCGGTTTAGGAACAAACTTTAGGAAGATGGTTATGGCCCTATACAACAACCCCCAAGCACGGGTAGTGGTCAATGGCAGCACATCAAACACACTCAACTTAGGCAGGGGAATAAGACAAGGGTGCCCACTCTCACCAGCCCTATTCCTATTAGCCATAGAACCGCTCCTCACGATGATAAGAATGAATGAAGGCATAGTGGGGATACCAATAGGAGGAGAAGCCTTCAAGTTAGCAGCGTATGCTGACGACGTACTAATAGTCACAGAGGAACCGGAGAGGTCCATCACAGCACTAACTGACACTATAGGGGAATACGCCAAGGTATCGGGATACAATCTTAACACAGACAAATCCGAGTGCAAACCTTTAAACATCCACACAACAAGCACGGTATTAGGGTCGTCAGGTCTAACATGGCAGCAGAAGCCCATAAAATACTTAGGCATCCTTTTTGAGAGGGACCTAATAACAACACTAGAACACTGTGAACAACCAATAATCCAGAAAATTAAGGACAAAGTAGAAGGGTGGTCCCCCAAATTCACAACATGGTGGGGGGAGGGTGGAAGCGATAAAAAATGATCACACCGGTGATCAACTACATGCTAACCATGCTCCCCCTGAGTAGCACAGAGGACTTCCACAAGATGCTGGACAAATTACTGAACAACTTCTTGTGGAGGGGGAAAAACCCAGGATAAGCCTACACAAGCTCAGGCTCTCCAAAGACCAAGGAGGTCTGAACATAACGAACTTCAAACGATTTCAGGTAGCATGCATAGCGAGACAGGGGCTACACTGGCTGGACCCAAGACAGGAATACACCCCAGCGTGGTTAACACTAGAGCGGGGACTATTAAAAGGCATGAACCCCATCACCCTCCTCACCGCCACTAGGCACCCAGAAGTCAAGGACAGCCCGGTCCTGAAAAACACGAAACGAGCGCTCCTGAACACCGACAAAACACTTACAACAAGCATCAAGGGAGGCCAATTTGAATCCATCTGGCACAACCCCACAGTGAAGTACAGAGACTTGGTTCTAGACATGCACGAATGGTACAGACATGGCATCTCCACCGCCCAAGACCTTCAGAGCCAGGGCATGCACACAACTTTCGACACCCTCAAAGAAACTCACAACTTACAAGGAATAGAGCTCTACAACTTCCTGAAATTTAAAGTAGCAATAGGGAAGGCAAAACTCAACAGCCACACGCCATCGCTGGTAAAACTTGCAGCCAGTCTCAACACACTTGGACACCAAGTAGCACACCTATACAAAGTCCTCCGTCCCAAAAATACCAAACTCAACGATAAGGTCACAAACTTCTTGGGAACACTAGCAGGGAGGGAGCTAAGCGAGGCTGAGAAAGCAGAGTTATGGAAATCCACCTCTAGGAAAAAGATAACGCCAGCGCTCAACCAAACCAAATACTGGCTAGTACACAAGGCATACTGGACACCGGCCCGCCTAGCCGCATTGGGGATCAGAGACAGTGATGCATGCTGGAACTGTGGCCAAGGGAAGGGAGATTTAGAACACCTTCTACTCAGCTGTCCTAACCTCAGGGAATTCTGGGATAGAATTGGGGAACTTATCAATGAGATCACAGGAGTGGCAATACACATAGATTTCCCAAGTCTAGTCCTAGGTTTTGCGTCCCCGTCAATTACAACAACAGAAGATCGAGACCTCATTGATCTACTGCTGACGGCGGCAGTCAAAATAATGCTGAGTAATTGGAAGGACACTTTGAAAGCTGCGCCCACGTCATGGCTCAACTGGGTCACGTTCCTAAGGGGGGCAGATAACATCACAGCGAAACACTCGCCGAAAACTCACAGGCAGGCGAACATGTGGGGGCCCCTGGACCTCTACCTGACGTCGCACAAACCCCCATAGGCGCAGAATCTAGACAGCAATAGAGATAGCACACGTGTGGATCCGGCCACCCACAAAAAGTGAGCCACACAGCAAGGCTCCTCCCCCCCCCCCCCTTTTTTCCTTTCACTCTCTCACTTTCGACCTTTATTCTTCACTATCCTCTCTACCGTCGGGGCGGGGCTAAGGAAGACCAACGAAGCCCAGCATAGGGGGCGGCAGAAGACAACGGAACAAACTGGACTTGGACAATGGAGTTATAGCAGAAGACAAGGAAGGATGTCGGCCAAAATTAACCCCGCCCCCCTCCCCCCCTGGCGCCTTCTCTTCTCCCCCTTTTCTTTTCTTTTTTCCTTTTTTGTTTTTTCTTTTCCCTCATGTATATCCCATGCTCCATGTAAATATATATATATATTTTTTACAATAAAAAAAATTACAGAAATAAAAATAAAAAAATGAAACGCTGATTTCAGGATGATCGCGACATGCGCAGCCCAAAAGGAGCCCAATGGGCTCGCTTGCGCTGCGCACGTCGGGCGTGAACCTAACAGCTCCTGCGGCATGAACGGGCGATTAGGGAAGCCCAGGACACCGGCGCTGTACGCGCGACCGAAAAACCAGCCAAATGCACTGCCAAAGCGGTCAGGTACTCCCGCACCAAGTAGCGCGTCTTTTTGAATGCAAACCCAGCAGCGCTGGCAATTGGGACAGAGTCTCGTCTATGAGCTCAATGCGCACTTTCAAAATGAGCACATCAGACAACCAAATATCGCAAAAACACAGTGTTTTAATATGCAATAATGCAGTATCAAGAGAGGAAGTACTTAGCTCTGCTGTGAGCAGCAAAGAAAGAGGATGATGGGACTGTGTTCATGGCTCTTATTGGGGCTAAGAGGGCGTGACTGATGCAAAGCATCATGGACAATGTAGTTTGTGTTAACTAATTGAATGTTTTAATTGGCTGCTGTGATTTACAGTAAAAGAAAGCATAATCCGAAGCCTCCGGTCCAGTAATAGAATCCCTCAAATAGCTCCGGAGAGCAGTCAAAGGAAGTAACAGGGGTTGGCGCTCGATATAGATTTTCGGGCTATTTGTCAGGGACATAGCTGTCAAGGTTTAAGATTGTTATGTGTGACATTTTCATAATTACATACAATGTAATTATGAGTGATGTTTCAACGAGTATGAGTGCCTTTCTTACAAGCAAAAATCAAGCAATGAAGACGAGGGAAACAATTATCAGAAATTAGACCCATTTGGGCAAAGAGAAACTCTAAGAAGATCTTAAAACTGGTGCAAACGCCTGCTGCGGCTGACTCATAACTACAATGAAATTATGAAATTGTCACACACTGCAATCTGAAACCATGACAGCTATGGTGATATAACCACTTTGTGCATTGTGAGAGGTGTAGTATTGATATGCCTCAGTGGACCACTTTGTATAAACACACTTGAAAGCAAAGGTACCTAAAACGAAAGCCTTGGATTGTAAACATGGCGTTCTGCTCTTTTTTTAGAGGACTGGGACACATTTTTCAATATTTACATAGAGTACGAGATAAAGGCGGAAAAAGAAGGTATAGGAAAACTGTAAAGAAAGGAGAAGGCAAAATCGAAAATGAACCTATAAGAGGGAGATAAAGAGAGAAGCAGTGTTCAGGGGATTGAAGGGGTTGAAAAACAGGCATTAGTTAGCCACAAGTCTAAGCACTCCAGCATTTGGCTGCTCCTGCAGTGAGAGGGCCCCTAAGAAAATCTTTGGCCCCCTGTGCTTGTTATTTCTTGAATTAGGCATTGTCTCTCTCTTGAACTCTCATTTCCAAGAGTTGGCAATCCATGCTTCCCTAGTTCTGGTCGTCCCTCCCTTGTGAGTAATTTGTCCTCCTTGCTCCCTGAGAGGCTTGGCCTTCACAGGTGCTCTGTGTTAAGGGCTTCCCAACTCCTTCCCTTCCCGAGATTATATAGGGCTCCCCTATCACAGTCTTTGTCTGCTATCTTTTAAGTACGATGTGGCATGCCTGCGATGTCTGGGGCCTTTCGCCCCTGGGTTTGTTTCCTGGTTTTCGAGGCCTTGTTCCCTGGCTGCAGCTGCCAACTCTGTCTTCAATCAAGGCGCACTTGGATTGTGGGGAACACGCCTTGCAGCTCGTGGCCTCGCTGGTGCCGTGTATAAGGCCACCGTAAGAAGCATGCACAGCAGGAGAGAAGGAATGTGCGGGGGAGGGGAGGTCTAGAGAATGGAGACTTCAGCTAAGAGGACACAATCTTGGGCGTGTCTACCATGGACGTCACCTCAGCAGACGCCATTGTACTGTCTTTGCTGCAGCACAGCCTCACTCTAGCAAAAATGTGTTATTGCTCAGCCGCCCAAAAACGAGGAATTTCAGCCATGCCCCACTACTTTGTGATAACCGCACCGAAAACAATTGAGCAGCAGCATAAGCAACTCGGATTCGATTAGTAATGAGACACTTACTTTTGCAGCAGCTGCTGCCAACAAGCCTGCTCCTGCGTCTGGTAGCTGCAAGGACTCTGACAGATGGGCCACCCTGCTGCAATGACTTTCACCTGAAGCAGCTCCTACTGTGGTCCAGGCCTCGAGTCGAGGACCGAGCCAAAGCGACATGTGATAATGGCCTCAGTGCTGGCACTATCAGTTTGGTGGCAGATGGGTCGGGGGTGGCACAAATAGTCCAATGCAAATTAAGTTATGCGTGGTGCGAGTACTCAGCAGAAAAGTCTGCGCAACTTCGCTGGCGTGGGTGAAATCGTACCATTGTAACCTTAACTCCCTGAGCGAGTTGAGCCAGCCTCTCAAACAAGCCTGCACCCTGCCAGCTTTCTGTCTGTAGTGTTCATTTACAGCGCTCTGGTTTGTTTTGAGCCCCCTGGATACGCTATATGAATGCGTGACTTTCCATTTCAGTGCGGTAATGCGGACCACCACACTGAAATGGGTTAGTCTCACGCCTGATGTGTGTTACTTGGCAGGCGTGCAGGGAAGCGAAAGCACCCTACTCGGTCTGTATGTTCTGCCTCCCACAAGACTATAATTCGGAGGCCTGTGTCCAATGCTCAAACTCTGAAACACAGAGATGAGATCCTTCAAGCATACTGGCTACAGATATGGCGGGCCTATCAGAGTTAGAAAAGAAGAGAAATTGCTCAGTTGATGAATGAGATGGGTTTCTCCGGTGACATTGAAGCGGAGCAAGCTCAAGGAGAACACAAAGACATCGGTCTTGAAGATCTTTGCGAGGTCGAAGATCAAAGTAGGCGAAAGACTCAAAACCCACATTATCACATGCCAGAAAGCCAATGCAGGTGTCCAAAGAATAGACATCCAAGATAACGTCCAAGACTCTGACGCGGCGGTCTTTAAATCAAAATGACGATCTATTCAAGATCAAGCCTTCATTGCAGAGAAAACACGCGGTCGAACCTATCAAGCAAAGGACAGTGTTCATCAAAACCGTCCCGTCTATCTCTACGTGCACGGCCTCAAGTCCCACTCCAGGCACGTTGATTCAAAATCGGAACTACCCTTAAATTCTAATCGCTCACCTGTTCACGTCCTGATGATGATCTCACTAGCCTGAGATCGAAACGCTGTCGACCTCTTCAACAAAAACTCCATTTATCACTTTCATTTAATTGTAGAGTTTTGAGAATTACTATTATTGTCCAATGCAATGTAAATTTTAATATGTTACCTATACACCTTCACTTCACACACTCCCACGTTCTATGTGAGCACTAGAAATACTACTTTAATTGATGATATTCCATTTATGCAAATAATAAATGTTTTGTCATTCTCAAAAAAAACCTTGTGTCCATACATTCAAATAAACCAGTCCTCCCTGAACTCAGGTTAAACTATACGGTTCAGTCAATCTTTTCTTAATCTAACTGTAGCCCAAGCTACCAGAGGGCCCTTAGGGCCTCCCCTAGACCACTGTTTATTGCAACCTAACATAAACATCTGAAAGAAACAGGTTAGTATTAGATTCCTTACCTTAGAATATCCCCAGGCGTCAGTCTGGATCTGGAAATTTTTGCGTAGCAGTACCACTGCGCGTCGGTAGGCGTTGTCTGCGGCTCCGGGTCCGTCGTTGGCGCCGGGATGACGTCGCCGGAGTACTTAGACGCCACCCTCGCGCGCTGACGTCAGTTCTTATTTTTTTCCGCGCCAGCAAGCGCAGGTCTGGAGAAAGTGGTAACCTTTAGTCACTTTTTGACTAAGCTTTTTCGATCCTTTTTGGAACCGTTTCGAGTCGAACGACTCCATCGGTGCCGGTAGGGATGCCCGGGTTCAAGCCCTGTGCCGACTGCAACCGACTGATGTCGGTTACTGACCCCCATCGCCGGTGCCTACATTGTCTTGGGCCCGACCATGATGACAAATCGTGCCCCGACTGCCGGGCCTTGACGTTGAAGGCTAGGCGGGAGCGGTCCCGTTAGCGCCTCGTGCTCTGGCAGTCGGACCTGCGCCGTTCGAGGTCCCGGTCGCGGGGTCGGAGTCATCGCAGCTCGGCGAGTCGCCACCACTCGTCGGGCTCCAAGTCCTCAGATAAGAGGCACAAGAAGTCGAAGAGGCGACATCGCTCTTTTGACTCCCCCAGACGCTCGCGTGATGCGGCCGGGGGTTCGGGTGACACCGCCCACGCGGCTCCGCCGCAGGCGTCGCGGCCTGCTCCATACCCGCCCATCCCTGGGCAGAATGCGACGCCGGAGATCGATGCCTTCCTCATGGCCATGAGGTCGCTCACTCCTCCATTGGGTTCTGTGGCGCCTTCAGGCCCGGTGGCCCCGACTGGGAGCCCAAGTGGGCCGGGTGCTTCGGCGCCGTCGGTTGCTTCGGCCCCGGCGCCGTCAGCGACTTCGGTCCCGCCGCCGCAAGGCCCCACTGGATCCGGATCTGGGTCGCCGCTGGTCGACCTTACGACCCTGCTGGCGTCGACCCCTAGTGTCACCCCTGGCGCCGTCCCCGCACGACGCCGTCCTTTAGCCACCCCTCGGTCCGGATCCGACGTCAGAGCGGTGTCGCTCGACGCCGCATTCGGCGCCGGTCGAAGAGGAATTCTTCGAGGATCTGGGTCCATCCTTTACCCCTGAATTCCAGGAGATGGACGACGAGGAAGACTGGGAGGGTCTGAGGACCCTCTGGCACGTGAGTGCCAGTCATTTCAGGACTGGACACAGGAACTAGGGGAAGCCAGTGGCCTGGTTACCTCCCCAGACACTGGTTTTGTCTCCCCTCCTACCGTGGCTATGGAGGAGGGGGTTGCTTATAGAGTGGTGCTGATGAGGGCGGCCAAAGCCTTGGCTCTTGAGCTCCCCTTCGCAGCGGTGAGGTCTAACATCCTCACAGAGGTCCTTAAACCGCAGGTAAGCTCCCCAGAGCCTCTATTGACGTTTAATGAAGCTCTCACGGACGTCCTGTTGGGCACTTGGTCCAGGTCCGCTACAGGTCCCCCTGTAGATAGGCCCCACCGTCCTGCTCCGAGCGACCCTATTTTCCTGTCCACCCACCCCACCCCTGAGAGCCTGGTTATCCAGGCCTCTACTTCCCAATCCGAATTCCCGACTGCACCTCCGGATCGGGAATCCAAGAGGTAAGAGCAATTCGGCAAGAAGATGTTCTCCTCCCTTAGTTTGGAGTTGCAGTCGGTCAACACCGCATGCCTCTTGGGCCGTTACACCCACTCCCTGTGGGATACGGTTGCGGCCGTGATGCCTGAGTGCCGGGAGGGAGCCCGCGGAAGCTCGCTCAAGCCCTCGCGGAGGGACGAGACGCAGCGCGGTATTCCATACGATGTGGGCTGAATACCACTGACTCGCTGGGGAGAGTGATTTCCACGTCTGTGGCGGTTCGCCGCCACGCCTGGCTGAGGTCCGCCAACTTCTCGGCCGATGTCCAGAACACCCTTATGGACATGCTGTTCGATGGCAGCCACCTCTTCGGTGGCAAGGCAGATAGTGCGCTGGAACGCTTTAAGGACTCCAGGGCTAAGGCCAGGTCCTTGGGCCTGTCAGCCCCGCGCCAGCAATCTTCTGGCCGCTACTGCGGTGCAAGTTGAGACGGGATAGTTCCATGAGAGAGAGGTAACGTGTTCCCACTCTTCCAGAAAATTGATACATGGTAGCGAGGACGCAATAGGATATTGACTAATGTGCGTGTTCCCCAATGCACTAGGACCGAATGAGATCGAGACGGCTGCTTCCAGCAATAGATACACGGCCGAAACGGCATTACGGCAAGAATCAGGTACGACCCAAAACACGCTTGTGACAGGGGCGCTTTTAGTTTTCTTGAAATTGGGCAAAGGCTTATTGTTTACACCGCATTATTGCTCCACAGATTGAAAAGAAAAAGTTTGATAATAAAAGAAGCAGGATTATCGAAACAAAACCCTGCTTCCAAGGTAGGAAGACACACGCCTTTCCTTTACTTATAGGATAAAACCAGCTGGCAACCATAAGTAATTGCATGGTATCAACTCTCATAGATCCCCATAGGCTGAGTGTGGAACAGGACCCCAACCCAGAGATCTTGCACAGTCAGAGCCCGTCTCCTTCAAAATAAAGGTAGGACCGCCCTTGGCACTATAAGTGTCACTGGATTGGTATGTTGTAACCTAAGCAGAATCCCCACTTGCTTAAAAATTCCTTTCTTTGTTACAGGCATCACTAATATAATCAAGGAGCCAATAAAAAGATAATCCGAGTCTCAAGAAGAGATAATTGGCCTATTCACTGCAGGTAGATACATAAAATTAATTTAGGATTCAAAGATGTAGGGATATAAGAGAGGCTTTTTGCAATCACCAAAAAACACCATAGTTGTTTACACCTATTGCAGATAAGAGACAAAGCCCTGATGAGAATCCAGAAAGTACCTTACTTGGATTCGAAACGTGTCGGCACAAGCTTAAGGAGGAATTAATATCATTGATTGGATGAACTAGTGGCTGCTAGCTCTAAAAAACTGTTTGCCATTTGGTGACTTTGTCTCCTTTCTTTGACTTTGTCTATGATTAAGTTTTCGAATATTGATTGTTTTATACGAATATATATTGTTTGTATTGCATGTAAGATGTATATACTGTATTTATTTTGTCTACTAAAGTGAAGTGTTGTAGCTGGTATATGTGTTGTATATATTTGTGTAAATAGCTCTGAATGTGTATATGTTTCTCTTTTCATTCACAAAGAAGATAAAAGTTTATTAAAAGAATTGTGGAAATTGGAAGGGGTATAAATAAAAGTACCTGGCGCTACCTGCGGTTCACGATAGGCCACGAGCACTTTCAGTTTACCGTGCTCCCCTTCGACCTTCCCAGCGCCCACGGGTGTTAACGAAAGTGATGGCGGTGGTCGCAGCTCATCTGCGCAGTTTAGGGGTTTCTGTCTTTCCCTACCTCGACGACTGGTTGTTGAAGGCGGGCTCGCCCCAGACAGTCGTCAACCAACTCCAGACTACGGCCGACCTTCTGCACTTGCTGGGGTTCTCCATCAATGTGCCGAAGTCGCACTTGTTTCCCTCTTTGAAGCTTCTCTTCATTGGAACGGTTCTAGACTCGGCGCAGTTTCGGGTTTATCCTCCCGAACAGCGGGTTCGGGATATTCAGGCTCTGATTCCGATCTTTCAGCCGTTATCCCGAGTCTCGGTCAGGTTGACGCTGCGGCTTCTGGAGCTGATGGCCTCCTGCATCCTTCTGGTGCATCACGCCAGGTGGCGGATTCGGGCTCTGCAGTGGGACCTGAAGTTTCAGTGGGCCCAGCATCAGGGCAACTTGTCCGACCATGTCTTGATCTCGGAGGGCACTGCAAGACAGTTGCAGTGGTGGCTCACGGACCGCGATTGGGTCAGCTGCAGATCCCTCTCCCTACCTCAACCGGAGCACGTAGTTGTGACGGACGCGTCCCTCCAGAGCTGGGGGGGCCCCATGGGAGAGGCGGAGATCAGAGGCCTCTGGTCTCCGGCAGAGTCCCGGCTTCACATCGACCTTCTGGAGCTGCGGGCGATCCGGCTTGCACTGAAGGCATTCCTCCCCTCTGTCCGGGGGAGTGTAGTGCAGTTGTTCGCAGACAACACCACCGCCATGTGGTGCTCCAACAAACAGGGCGGGGTGAGGTCGTGGACCCTATGCCAGGAGGCTCTGCGCCTCTGGCAGTGGCTGGAACATCAAGGCATGACCCTGGTGGTTCAACACCTGGCAGGTTCCCTGAACGCCAGGACGGACGAACTCAGCCGTCGGTGCATGATGGATCACGAATGGCGTCTGAACTCGAACATGGCGCAAGGTCTCTTTCGGCAGTGGAGAGAGCCTTGGTTAGATCTATTCGCCACAGAAGAGAACGCACAATGTCATCAGTTCTGCGTGTTGGAATTTCCAATGCGGCGCTCGCTCAGAGACGCTTTTCGTCGCGAGTGGAGCTGCGGTCTGTTGTACGCCTTTCCGCCTATATCACTTCTGCCCAGAGTGCTGAAGAAGATCAGGCTCGACCAGGCCCAAGTCATCCTTGTGGCTCCGGACTGGGCACGAAGATACTGGTATCATGAGCTACTCAGCATGTCAGTCGATCCCCCGATTCGTCTGCCTCTTCAGGGGGACCTTCTGTCGCAGCAGCAGGGGACGGTCCTCCAACCGAACCTGTCCAGCCTCCACCTCCATGCGTGGAGATTGAGCGGCAACAGTTGAGGCCATTTGACATGCCTCCTGTAGTCTGTGATGTTATTCTGGCAGCCAGGCGTCCCTCCACAAAATCGGTATATGCCTGCAGGTGGAACAAATTTGTGGCATGGTGCACAGCAAAGGCTGTGGATCCACTCTCTGCCCCTCTTTCTGAGGTTCTCCTCTTTCTTCTTTCTCTTGCCCAGCAGGGCACTGCTCTGGGCACTATCAAGGGATACCTCTCTGCCATTTCCCCCTTCTTAAGGCTCCCTGATCAGCCCTCTTTGTTCAACTCCCCAGTTGTAAATAGGTTTTTGAAGGGGTTCACTCATGCTTCCTCCTGTTCCTTTTGTGATGCCTCAGTGGGACTTGAACCTTGTTCTGACTTATCTGATATGCGCTCCTTTCGAGCCACTTCATAACTGTCCTCTTAGTCTTCTTACCCTTAAGACTGCATTCCTGGTTGCCATCACCGATGCCAGGAGAGTGAGTGAGCTCCAGGCCCTTTCTTCACAACCTCCTTTCCTTTCTGTCCATCCGGACAAAGTTGTGTTGCGGACGCGTCCCTCTTTCCTGCCCAAGGTAGTCACAGCCTTCCACATCGGGCAGTCCACCTTGCCCACCTTCTTTCTGCCTCTGCATCCCTCGAAAGAGGAAGAGGGGGGTCCACCGTCTGGACCCAAAACGTGCGCGCTCATACTATCTGGATCGCGCACGCCAGTTCCGGGTGGATGACCAACTCTTTGTTGGTTACGTGGGCGCTAAGAAGGGATGGGCGGTGCACAAACGGACCATTTACCGATGGATTGTTTTGTTCATCAAGGCTTGTTATTCACTGGCTAAAAAGGAGCCTTCTGTGGGGCTACGTGACCATTCCACTCGGGCCATGGCGGCTACTACTGCCCTGGGTCGGGGAGTCCCCTTGCAGGACATCTGACGGGCATCTTAGTGGGCCTCGCTGCACACGTTTGCTAGAAACTACTGCCTGGACAGCCAAGTCCGGAGAGATGGCTTTTTCGGCCGTTCCGTTCTCCAGGACTTTCTGGTGTGATTATTGGTTCGCAGACCCACCACCGGCGTTGGTATTGCTGGGGTATCTATTCTAAGGTAAGGAATCTAATACTAACCTGTTTCTTTCAGATGCACAAGTTACTTACCTTCGGTAACGATATATCTGTCAGTAACAGTAGTTAGTATTAGATTCCTTACCGCCCCACCCATCCTCCCCGTTCTGCGAACCGATCCCTAGTGTTAAGGTCATCCCTTTTCAGGGCCCTAGTTTCATGGCACCAGTGTTGGTTTTTATCATGGCTCTGCGTCTCTGGCGGGGAAAAGCGGTGTATAAGAACTGACATCAGCGCGCGAGGGCGGCGTCTAAGTACTCCGGCGACGTCGTCCCGATGCCGACGATGGACGCAGAGCCGCAGACAACGCCTACCAACGCGCAGGGGTACTGCTACGCAAACATTTCCGGATCCAGACTGACGCCTGGGGATATTTTAAGGTAAGGAATCTAATACGAACTACTGTTTCTTACAGATATAGCGTTACCGAAGGTAAGTAACTTGTGCATTGGCACCGAAGAGTCCCAGAAACAGCCATCGAAACCGAAAAACGCGTGGAAACGAGCGGAACTGAACCGAAACATACTTCGGAACCGAGGGCTGAAAAACATCACAGACACTCTTCTAAACAGAAGAAAATACACGCCTCCGGGGTTTCACAACCACAGACTGTTTCTAAAGACATGCCACCAGCGCCAAAGAAACAGAAAACACAAACTACCATACCCCCCAAGACCAGGGAGTATTGTTTGAGGGACTGCAGCATTTTATGCTGCAGAAACTCAAGAATGCTGCAAAAAGAAAGCCGAGGAGGACCAATTTCCTCAGGCAAAAATTGTACCACAGGGCCACAAGCCCTTTAATGTTTAGTACACCTGCCTCGCCTCAAGATCGCGCAACCGCTTCACAAGAAGGAGAAATACAAGACACTGAATCCCAAGGCACACAAGATACTGATCAAACACCTTACCCATGGGAAGACTATGACGTGGTCCTACCAGTTCCAGCTATTGAACCACCTGTGCCTACAGAACCTTCTCCCCCTGATGACACTTTCTTATAGTGTCATACTAAGAGCTGCAGAGTATCATAAACTCCCAATGCAGTCTACTGAGAATCTAAGTGACTTACTCATGGAAACACGTTCACACACAGAGCATACAGTCCATTACCTGCCTATTATTGGATCCATTCTTAATGTTTCCAAAGAGGTGTTCAAAGACCCATTCAAATCAAGGGTCCTAACTCCACGAATTGAGAAAAAATATAGACCTGACCCAATCTACATTCAAGTGCAACCCAAGCAGACTCCCTTGTAGTCGCCACTGCAAAAAAAAAAGGCAGCTGCACAATGCACTGGAGAGTCGCCTCCTCTTGGTACGTTGAGTAAAAGGATTGACACGGCTGCAAAAAGGGTTGCTGCCAGGCATGCTAATCATTAGATGAAATACAGGAGCTCATGCAAAATCTTCCAGAATAATATAAAAAGCGCGGAAAAGATCTAGTCAACGAGGTTACAATCATTTCAAACACTACCATCAAAAGTTCCTTAGATGGAGCAGCAGACACCGCTGCCAGGGGTATAAACGCATCTATCATTCTCTGAAGACATGCGTGGCTACTCATTTCTGCATTCAAGCCCGAAGTACAGCAACAATGTCCCTACGATAGGGAGCACCACTTTGGGCAAGCTGAGATGCTCAGCTTGAAAAAAATGAAAAAGGACACCAACACTGTCAACAGCCCTTTTGGAGGTACCAAGATAGGAGCTGCAAAAGCCTCTACCTCAGAAAATCACTATCCGTGTCACAGCAACAATACCACCAGCAGGGGTATGGTTGCAATGGTGGAAAAATAAAAGCAGAGGGAGAGGCACCCCCAACAAGGGCACCTCCACCCCACCTACAAAATGACATGCTCACACTTCCCCTGACTACAAAACACCAGTCAGGAAAGGCTACAACAAGTTAATCAGTTTTGGCATAACATTACATCAAACCAAACGGTCTTAAAAATTGTCAGAAAAGGATATTGCCTAGAACGACTTCAACAACCACCAAATATTCCACCAAAAAGCAGGTCTTAAATCCACTGCATCTTCACCTGTTCAAAGAAGTAGAGGCATTACTACAAAAGTGGGCCATCTAAATAGTCTCAAACTAGTATCAAAACAAAGGAGTGTACCCTGTTTATTTTCTAATACCAAAGAAAGTTGGAACCCTAAGACCCATGCTGGATCTGCAGTCACTCAATCACTACATACTATCAGAACATTTTCAAATGGTCACATTACAAAATGTGACACCACTACTTCAAATAGGCAACTTCATGATTGCACTCGACCTGAAAGACACTTACTTTCACATTCCAATCCATCCAACATACAGAAAATTCCTGAGGTTTGTTGTAAAGTGGACGTCACTATCATTTCAAAGTACTACCCTTTGGAATAACAACTGGCCCAAGGTTATTCACAAAATGGCTAGCCGTAGAAATAGCAGCAAAACTAAGAAGAGAAACATTGACTTGTGTTTCCCTACCTCGACGATTAGCTGATCAAGAGTCCAAACAAGAACAAATGTCTATCAGACACCCAAAAGACAATAAATCTATTCTGTCAATTGGGGTTTTCAATCAATGTGACAAAATCACATCTCTAACCATCCCAAATTCAACCTTATCTGGGGTCAATACTGAATACCATCTCGGGGACAGCTCACCCAGTTTCTGACAGGGTTCTCAATCTCCAGAACCAACTGGATCTTATTCAGCCACATCGATACCTACAAGTCAAAAGAATAATGCATGTACTGGGAATTATGCCATCTTTGATAGCTATCGTGCCTCATTCTCCCCATCACATGAGACCCTCCAAGAGTGTTTAGCATCTCAGTGGTTGCAAGTGGGAGAGAACTTGGATGATTTAGTGTTGATTTCACCCAAGGTTCATCAGGCTCTATTGTGGTGGAACACTCCAAACATATTAGCAGGGAGAGCCTTCAAGGATCTAATCCCGCAGATAACAATCACAACTGATGCATCACTTCTGGGATGGGGAGCTCATATGAAGGACATTGTGGTTCAGGAACACTGGACAGCACAACAACAGGTTCTGCACAACATGTTAGAACTACTGGCCATTGCAATGGCTCTCAAAGTGTTCCTCACAAACATAGCCGGAAAACCATCCTTCTACATACAGACAATATGACTGCAATGTATTACATTCAGAAACAGGGGGGTACCCATTCCATACAGATATCCCAATTGGCACAAAAGATATGGAAATGGGCGAACAGTCACAACATGCACCTCCTAGCACAATACATACTAGGGGAGGACACCACAATTGTGGACCTCCTCAGCATGACTCACCAGCAGGTTCACAAGTGGGAAATACACAACACATTATTGCAAAGATATTTTCAACTGTTGCGAACCCCAACAATAGACCGGTCCGCAACTAAAGAAAATGCACAATGCCACAGCTTTGCATACAGACGTCCACACCCACAATCCAGGGGAACTGCTCTATGGATGAACTGGTCAGAGATATACTGAGCCAATACTTCTATGACATATGGGACTTGGCACTGTGGTCATTTCAAACCTACCAGACCATCTTCAATTGCACTTCAGAGCTTGAGAGACGGACAAGTGGCTGTCCAACAAGGTGCTGAATCTGGCCTGGACACAGTGGACTCCATAGTGTCGTCTGTAGTGATCTCTGCTGCTCTTTGGCGCCATGCCTGGTTGAGGAATTCATTTTTTTCTACAACCTTCCATACAACATTGATTGGTCTTCTATTTGATGGCTGCCGCTCTTCGGATTTGGCACTGGAAAGGTTTAAGGATAGCAAAGTTACCACTGGGTTTGCAAACAGAGCAGCGGGTCTATGA
Source organism: Lissotriton vulgaris (assembly GCF_964263255.1). NCBI lineage: Eukaryota > Metazoa > Chordata > Amphibia > Caudata > Salamandridae > Lissotriton > Lissotriton vulgaris. The sequence goes on along the minus strand of NC_141685.1, from coordinate 1,629,203,032 downwards.
CTGTTACAAAAATTTGGGGTTTCACCATAGGCTTTTCCTTTCTGGGAAGACAAGTCCAAAAGTCTCAACAGCAGCAACAAAACCAGTTGTACAATTTCGAGCTGTGGCAAAGGTAAAGGCCACACCTTGCCTCTTCCTCCAACCTCTTCCTCCTCCTCTTCTCCAGTCACTGCTGGGAAACAGACCTTGTTCCCTCTTGTCAGAGTATAGGGTGCCTGATTGAGGATGGGTGTCCTCCTTTACACAGGCCTTGAAGGCCATAATTTCAGACCAATAGATCTTGCAGATCATGAAATGGGGTATGCTCTGCTCTTCAAACAGGCCCCTCCAACCTCTTCTTCCCTCCATCCAGAAAAGTCGTTTCTCATCCTTTAGTAGGAGGTAGAGCTCTTACTCCTAAAAGAGGCATTGGAAGTAGTGTCAGGGCAAGAATGGGCCCAGGGTTGCTACTTCTGGAAATTCCTGCTGGAAAAAGGAGGACTGTCTTCGTCTGATCCTAGATCTGAGTCTTAAACTGGTTTCTGTGGGATCTGTATTTTCACATACAGGCAGTGCAAAAAAGTATGTTTACTTTAGAATAGGATCAGTGCATTACCAGTATGCGATCCCGCCATTTGGTTCAACTTCAGTTCCACGTCTTCCCAAAGGTGATGGCAGTGGTCACCTCACATCTCAGATGTTTGGGGATTCCAGTGTTTTCATACTTTGAAGACTGGCTCCGAAAGGCCAAATCTCCAAAGATGGTGTTGTGCCACCTGCAGGTGGCAGCATAGTTGCTGTTCATTCTGGGCTTTTCCATCAATAGGCCCAAGCTTGACCTGGTGCCTTCTCAGTGTGCTCTGTTCATAGGGACAGTATTGGACACTACTTCAAATCGAGACTTTCTTCCCTTCACATAGGATAAGAGTTATTCAGACTATGATTCCAATGTTTCAGAATGGAACATACATTCTGAATGGGCTTATGCCTGCTAGGTCTACTGGCTTACGGCATACACCTGGTCATTCATGCACGCTGACACATGACAGCCCTCCAGTGGTGCCTCCGGAAGCAGTGGATCCAGCATGGCGGAGATCTCTCACACTTGAGGTGTTTGTAATGGGCCGCCAGGTATAGCCTAAACTTTACAGATTGCCCCTGCATAATTAATACAGATGAAAGTCTGGAACTGCCAGCCCCCCTTCTTCCATTGAAGTCGTGAGTACATGCTTCTTGATGTGGGCTTGTCCGCCACCCCAAATTAGCTATAATAGCTGATGTTTAAACTTACTGAAGAATGTCTTTGATAAATTCATTGGAACATTATTAATTGCAAAAAGAAATCTTGGAAGGTTTATCTTTTTAATGATCAGCATGTGACCCATAATTGAAATTGGTAAGGAGATCCATTTATCTACTTGCACACCCAGTTTATCTGTTGCTACCCCATAGTTTAATATTATATCCGGCATGGATCGGGACCCATGAATTCTTGGGTAACTTATGCAGGAGGGGCATTCCCAGCTGTGTCCTGTAGCTGCATCTGTAATTGGAAAAATCTTTGATTTGTCCCAATTAATTTGTAGGTCTTAATAGCTGGCAAATGTCATTATGTTCGTATAATGCATGGCTGTGGATGCACCTGCTTTGCATACTCCTGCCCTCAAGTGTTTGGGTCGGACATTATAGGTTGTTTTTCTTCGAAGAAACTTTGAATCGCAGGATACTGTGCGACTTCACCCTTGGTCTACAATGTGCATCGGCACCAACTCCACCTTTTGATAGTTGTTTTCCCACCATCGGGTTCGGGCATTTTTAGCTAAGGCTCTGCTACAGATGCATTTGCTCGTGGTGACTTTGGACTCTGCTTCAGTTTGTTTGTTCCAGCGAAAGACAACAATCTAGTTTTGCTATTTGAATTTCGAACACATACTGTTGGTTCGACAATTTACATAGAGATCGATACTACCTTTTTTTCAATTGTTGAGAGCTATGCCTCTAGAATGTTGTTGGATGGAGCGCACTGCTGCGTAGTATCCCTGGATTGATCAGCATGAGGTCTGTAACCTCTATCTCCCCTGAGCACGAGGAGCCTGCATGCACTTTCCTTCTCACCTTTCTGTGCAGGAGGACATTGTGCTGGGGACACCTAAAAATGCAGCGTGACTCTTTATCGGATACTGCAGACATTTTTGGGGAACTGGACCCCTGAACATCAAGGTAGAAGATGCTGATATTCCAGCACACCAGCAGACCAACACATGGCCAGTCTTTAAACTGTCTTCAAGTGACTCAGAGGAAAAAGTGACACACTCTGTGGAATCGACGCTGGCAGGACCATACTCCAGGAAAACACTGAGGTATGAGTACCACCCCCAGCCATTAGGTAAAGACCCATCCTCACAAATCTCCCTTCACCAAGGCAGAACACCACTCCAGAGGGAGAAGTGTGGCTCACCGATTAGAGCGGCAGACCCTGAGGCAGAGGTCTGGCCCAGGACCAGGGTTCGATCCCCGTCCCGGCAGGGTCTTGGGCTCAATGTCCTCGGACCCGATAATTCTCGCCTCGGTGCCTACTTTAATCATGGGTTCCTCTCTGCAACTCTGGGCAATAGCTTGCTTAATCTCCACACTGGCCCTAACAACGCTAGGATGCCTGACTTCACCATGGGGGTGCCAAGGAGTGGACACCTCACAGGAACAGGCCAGGAAGGGTTCCACAGCGGTATTCGTACAGCGCTTAGAGACCCCTGGGTGATAGGCACTATATAAGTGCAAATTACATTTACAAATTACATTTACATAACTTTAATGACTTCCTAGCCAACAGAGAAGTACAGGATTTTCCAACAAGCGCTCGCCATGACACAGCACACAGCCGTTGGTCTTTGAGCCTCGTCCCTTTCAGACTGGGTGCCTGGACTTCCTGCTGGGGTAAAAGGTTCCTTATCTTCTTTATGGGGCCATCTGGACCCATAAAGAAAATAAGAAACCTTTTACTTCAGCAGTAAGTCAATGAACCCAATCTGAAAAGGACAGGGCTTAAAGAGAAAGAAGAACGTCACTAGGACCTCTTCTCCAATGGCTGGCCACCGTTTTGAGGGCCAGACAATGTTCGTTATTCTTTTACTCTGCTTGCCTTGTCACCAGATTCGCGGTTTTAATGTGAAGCCTCTGCCCTCATTATATCATATATATTTTTTTTTTTTTACTTTCCTGCTTCAACAGACAACTGGCATTTCAAAAACACCCACAATGCAGTGTATTTGAATGGAAAGCATACATGTAAATAGACTCCTAATGAAACCTTGACCAGCTCCATTATCGGTCTGTTTAATCTTATTAACGTCGGCCGTCAGAGGCGTCAACATTGCACATTGGCTTCTAATGCTCTGCCCATGCCCAGCAAAAATGAATGTGTCAGTCTGCAACGCAACTGGCGCTCATGTAAAGCGCCCTGATACCTTTGGTCGAGTTTGTGCTATATAAAGCACCCAAAAAAACACCAATGCCTTTTGCCCACTAGTGACGAATCAAGAAGACCCTCCTTCCTGGTGCATAGCGCCCCCCGCCCACCCCCGCCCAAGACATCACAAAGATTCCACAGGTCGGAAAAAATGTTGGTGCTGCCCCTGTCACCAGAGCTTGGAATTAACTGAGTCTTACACGGAGTCCACCTCATAGCGCTCTGAATAGGCTTCTCGACTGCCACGATAACCATCTAGGGCACGAGCGCATGCATCTTTCTTATCTGTGTATCCCACAGATGCTAGCTAGAGAGAGACACGCCCACTGAGAGTAGCACTGAGAGCACGCTACTCACACAGACCACGCCCATCCTCAACGAGCTACACCTGTGATCAAGAGAGGGTATTTAAAGCCTCCTTCTCCAAGCACACAGTTCCTTCGGATCTTGCGACCAGATCACAGGTGTTCCATTGGGTCTGGAGACACAGCCAAGTAAGTAAGGAGGCCGGTCCCCGCTCGCGGCACAGCCGCCAGTAATGCTGCCTTTGGCCATAACTGAGCGTGCCGCACTTTACCGCTAGCAGCGTGTGACCTCCCCTCCTTTTTAGACATTACCTTTTTTCTCCTTTTTCTCCACTTCCAGAGTGCTAATAAGTCCCGACCCTCCGGTGGAAGTCCACAGAGTTTTATCTTCTGTAGATAGGAGTAAGCATCCTACTTGTAGATAATTTACACATTTATTTTACACATCTAGGTACTAGCACCTGTAGCGCATATACCAAACCGGCAATTGCCACGTTCCGTCGCAAGCGCCTACACCCCCGCCTTATTCGCTCACACATCTAGGCACCAGGCGCTAACCCACCCATGTGCGTGGTTGACAATTTTGCATTTTTTAACTATGTGTCTCTTGTTTGTCCTTTTTTCCTTTACAGGTACAAACTGAGAGGAAATACCTCTTACATATATCAGCACCTTAGCGAGTGCTTCACATACAGTGCACTGATAATCACATAGATCCCTGTAACTCCCCCACACATAGGTCCTGAAGAAAGCCAGTTTAATAAAAAGGCCTGGCTGAAACTAGTCGACCACACTGGACGTGGGAGACCATAAGTCAACCCCTACACGTCCCAAGCATTTGTTTTTAACCTCTGCCTGAGGACCATTAATAAAGTAACCGTTTGGGACCCCAAGGACAGAATTTTAAAATCTCACGCAACACACCTGCACAGCACACTCAACTTCCAAAAAACCCGCTCCGCAGTAATCTGGCGTCGCAGCACACCTGAGGCGCACTCGGTGCCTCGGGTGGGGCCCGATGATGAAGCATGCCACCAACTAGGTTGATGGGTGAGGGCCTTCATACTAAACCAAATGGTTTCCCCTTGCAGACACATAGCATACAGATATAGCTAGTTCTCTTTGATTAACCACTATCACAGGGGAAACAAACTAGCTACTCTAGTTCCTCTCTCTCTCCTTGATTAGCAGATCTTTCAGAAGTAACACGGTGAGTGATCGTGGGAACTCTAAGATAGAATGGTGTTATTTTTGGGGGTGTAAAAGTTAAGGATTACTTTTAGGTAGCGAGAGATCACCGCATTTTATTACTTTCACCGTGTTAATTTTGCACCTGAGCTTGCCCAGCCTACTCAAGCCAAACCCTCAGGCTCGCATTGGCACTTTCCAGACCGCTCTAATTTTGCCAAATGGGGACTTTAAATTGCGCCTAAAGAATGGCTCTACAGCAGCCCCCCCTTTCCCCACGGCTTCTAGTGGAGTAACCCATCTAACGAAAGGTTTATGGTCCGTCAGTTGACAACTCTAGATTTAAAGCATCACTGTTAAATACCAGCTAGGTTAACGCAGGTTTTTCATTTGCCCTTCAATATCTGTTACTCCTCCGTATGCTTTAACCAATGTATGTGTGTGTGGCTCTGTGTGTGTGGCTCTGTGTGTGTGGCTCTGTGTGTGTGGCTCTGTGTGTGTAGGGGCTCTGTGTGTGTGGCTCTGTGTGTGTAGGGGCTCTGTGTGTGTAGGGGCTCTGTGTGTAGGGGCTCTGTGTGTGTAGGGGCTCTGTGTGTGTAGGGGCTCTGTGTGTGTAGGGGCTCTGTGTGTAGGGGCTCTGTGTGTAGGGGCTCTGTGTGTGTAGGGGCTCTGTGTGTGTAGGGGCTCTGTGTGTGTAGGGGCTCTGTGTGTGTAGGGGCTCTGTGTGTGTTGGGGCTCTGTGTGTAGGGGCTCTGTGTGTGTAGGGGCTCTGTGTGTGTAGGGGCTCTGTGTGTGTAGGGGCTCTGTGTGTGTAGGGGCTCTGTGTGTGGGGGGCTCTGTGTGTGGGGGGCTCTGTGTGTGTGGGGGGCTCTGTGTGTGTGGGGGGCTCTGTGTGTGTGGGGGGGCTCTGTGTGTGTGGGGGGGCTCTGTGTATGTGTGGGGGGGCTCGGTGTGTGTGGGGGGGCTCTGTGTATGTGTGGGGGGCTCTGTGTGTGTGTGTGGGGGGGCTCTGTGTGTGTGTGGGGGGCTCTGTGTGTGTGTGTGTGGGGGGCTCTGTGTGTGTGTGGGGGGGCTCTGTGTGTGTGTGGGGGGGGCTCTGTGTGTGTGTGTGGGGGGCGGGCTCTGTGTGTGTGAGGGGCTCTGTGTGTGTGAGGGGGGCTCTGTGTGTGGGGGGGGGCTCTGTGTGGGGGGGGGGCTCTGTGTGTGGGGGGGGCTCTGTGTGTGTGTGGGGGGGGCTCTGTGTGTGTGTGGGGGGGGCTCTGTGTGTGTGTGTGTGGGGCTCTGTGTGTGTGTGTGGGGCTCTGTGTGTGTGAGGGGGGCTCTGTGTGTGTGAGGGGGGCTCTGTGTGTGTGAGGGGGGCTCTGTGTGTGTGTGGGGGGGGGGCTCCGTGTGTGGGGGGGGGGGCTCCGTGTGTGTGTGTGGGGGGGCTCTGTGTGTGGGGGGGCTCTGTGTGTATGTGTGGGGGGCTTTGTGTGTGGGGGGGGCTTTGTGTGTGTGGGGGGGGCTTTGTGTGTGTGGGGGGCTCTGTGTGTGTGGGGGGGCTCTGTGTGTGTGGGGGGGCTCTGTGTGTGTGGGGGGGCTCTGTGTGTGTGGGGGGGGGGCTCTGTGTGTGTGGGGGGGGGCTCTGTGTGTGTGGGGGGGCTCTGTGTGTGTGGGGGGGCTCTGTGTGTGTGGGGGGGGCTCTGTGTGTGTGTGGGGGGGGGGCTCTGTGTGTATGTGTGGGGGGCTTTGTGTGTGTGGGGGCTTTGTGTGTGTGGGGGGGCTCTGTATGTGTGTGGGGGGCTCTGTGTGTGTGGGGGGGGCTCTGTGTGTGTGGGGGGGGGGCTCCGTGTGGGGCTCTGTGTGTGTGTGTGGAGGGGCTCTGTGTGTGTGTGGGGGGGCTCTGTGTGTGTGTGGGGGGGGCTCTGTGTATGTGTGTGGGGGGGCTCTGTGTGTGTGGGGGGGCTCTGTGTGTGTGGGGGGGCTCTGTGTGTGTGTGTGGGGGGGGCTCTGTGTGTGTGAGTGGGGCTCTGTGTGTGTGTGGGGCTCTGTGTATGTGTGGGGCTCTGTGTATGTGTGGGGCTCTGTGTGTGTTGGGAGGGCTCTGTGTGTGTGTGGGGGGGGCTCTGTGTGTGTGTGGGGGGGGCTCTGTGTGTGTTGGGGGCGGCTCTGTGTGTGTGTGGGGGGGGGGGGCTCTGTGTGTGTGGGGGGGGCTCTGTGTGTGTGTGGCTGTGTGTGTGTGTGGGGGGCTGTGTGTGGGGCTGTGCGGGGCTGTGTGTGGGGCGGCTCTGTGTCTGTGTGTGGGGCTGTGTCTGTTTGTGTGTGGGGCTGTGTCTGTTTGTGTGTGGGGCTGTGTCTGTTTGTGTGTGGGGCTCTGTGTGTTGTTCTGTGTGTGTGTGTGGGGGCTCTGTGTGTGTGGGTCTGTGTGTTTGTGTGTGTCATTTGCGAGAGATTAAGCTATTGGCATTGTAAATGACAATGACATTTATCTGTTATCAAAACCAACACATAAATACAAATGTTGTCATTTACAATGCCAATAGCTCTAACTTTTGCAAAGGCGAGACCGTTTTATTGTAAATGCTTGTTTTTATTAGCGCTGATGTAAAGTCTCCTCTCTAACTTCTAGCCCTTTAGGCTTACTTTTATAATACTTAATCCGAGGCCAATTGCCAACTGTTAGAATAAACTATCAGAAGCAGCACAATGTCCTTTCACCTATTTCTTATCTACTAATGTTCTTTAGTGGAAAACAAAACATAGCACATAATCTTGAATCTTCTAGAAGCTTGGTTTGTTTATAATAGATAACAATTATATGCTTCAACTGAAATGATTAAATAACATGAATGTATTCACATAAGCTTGATTATCATATTTGCCCGAAACAACTGAACATGTTAAGAATGTGCATTTGATGCAATCACAGTTGTACATTTCTTGATTGTTTGACTAATACACATTTCATATGAAAATACTTGGTCCTTGGAGGGAAAAACAGTGTGTTTATTGCATGCACCATCGTCGCCACCCCTCCCTTCACGGCTGCATATACCACACCTCTGCCACAACCACGGCCTTTCTGATTACTCCCACCTTTGTTTCAATCCCTACATGGGTGAGTTCATTCTTTTTCAGAGCCCATATGGAGAAAGGGGTCCAAATTACCAGCCCAGTGGTGGAGGTGCGGAGATGACTCGTATGACAACTATAATGTTTACCAACCCAAGGTCCAAAACCTGGAGCCATACCCTGGTAAACCTGAGCAACTCAACTCAACACCATTTAGTCGCTATGCACATCATAAAGGGCAGGTGACTTTTTGATGGAGACTCTCCAAGACTGAGTGTAGTGTTCAGGTCCTGTTCATGATGGTCCTGTTAATGATGACGTGTATGCAGAAGTCTGCCCCATACTGGCCCAGTCAGGGCCAGTATGGTCACACCACATGCTGAAAGGAAATATAAAGCTTTTCCTAATGACCCTTTTATATTAGAGGCCATGTCCCCCCAGACTCAATGGTAGTTCACACTGCCAGAAAGAAGGCTTCATCGCAAGCATTTGGTGACCTCCCCTCTGACTCCAAATCCCAAGTTAAGGATACTGATGGCAAACGAATACTAGTAGGTGCTACAATACAGGTACATATTGCAAATTTATGGCATTACTGTCGCGATGCAACAGGTTTCACTGGGAGGAGATGAAGGTACTCATACAGCGCCTCTCTGATGCATTTAAGGAAAGGAGTAAAGAGGTGGTTGCAGAGGTGAAAATCATCTCCAACTCAAATACGCGCTGTGCTCTTAACACCACGGACATTGCCATCTGCAGTGTTTATACCAGTGTCCTCCTCTACAAGCCATCTTGGATTTGCATCTTATGCTTTAAACTTGTGGTCAACACCACCTCTGCATCCCACTTGATGGACTTCAGGTGGATGAGATGTTAGATCAAATTAAAATGCTGAGATCGGAAAGTAGATGGGGACCCTACAATCCATCACCTCAATTGGCCCTTTTTAGAGGAAACACGCATGAACGGATTAAAAAACCACATCTGCTAGACATCCGCAAACATACCAGGGCCCCTAGGACCCCCAGTTTTGTAGGGGGTATTCAAAAGGAGTTACAGAGGCAATAGTGGCAAAGGTAGGGTAGAAGTGGCACCGGAAAAGGAGCTTCCGCTCTTAAGCACCGACTTGCCCAGGTTGCCTTCCCCTGTTAACACAACCCCTGCTCGATGTGAGACTACCAGATTTCTTTTCTCAATGAGTGGAAATAACTTTAGATCAATGGGCAGTAGTGGTAGTCTAACAGAGCTACTGCATAGAATTTCACACCACAACTCCCAACATACCACTATGTCAGCATGCCCTAGTCAGCACCTCCTTGTGCTCTTACAAGATGTCATTTATTTGCACCTTCAAAAGGGCGCCATTCTACCAACATCCCTGCAGAAAGGGTATTTATACAATGTACTTCCTTATTCCCAAGAACGGTGAGAACTTTGTGGCCCATTTCGGACCTCTGGCCTCTCAATCAGTGCATCCTGTTGGCGCACTTTCACATGACCGTTTTGTCACACTTTATTCTGTTGCTTTGACAGGCAGATTTTAACTGTTATACCTCAAGAATGCACACTGTCACATACCCATCCACCCTGCTCTTCACCAGATCCTTTGGTTTGTGGTAAGTTGCCAGCACTGCTAGTTTTAACTAATACACTTCAGGGTCACTATGGCCCCAAAGGTGTTATGGTGGTGCCCACTCATCTGCAGAGACTGAACTGTAAGAAAGTGGCTCTGTATATACAGAACCAAAGTAAGGTACATTGTGCACAGAGTCCACAGTACCCAGAAGTATGGCAGAGGCTAAAGTTAGATATAACCGTACTCTCTAAAGTGGTAGCTTGGTCGAGCAGTAAGGCAGTATTAGAGGACAGTGTAAAGCATTTGTTGTACACACTCAGTCAGCAAATGGTCTCACACACTCAAGAACTGAACTCTAGGCCAATGGTTTTGTATATAAAATATATAGTTATTTATTTTAGAACCACAAGTAGGTATCATAAATACTTTCCCAGAATGAGATGTTGCAATTGAATACTTTCAAATAGCAATATACTTTTAAATGCAATAGCTACAGTTGTAATATGCAACACAAGTTAAACACAAAATAACATTGAGCTCAATGGGAAGTTTTAAGTAAATGCAATAAAATCACTTTATGAATGTTTTTCTTACTCAGGGCTGGATTCTGGATTCAGCCCTGGTGCATTTCCTGTAAACAGTTGAAAGAAATTGTTTTTGTTACACAGGCGATTTTTAAGGAATATTTGTATGTTTTGAAAATCTACACTTAGAAGAAATGTTGGCGAAAATCAAGCAATGTAATCCTATGGAGGAAAATCAAGTTAACGATAAATCACAGTTATAGTTACTTTTTAAGGTCAGTTCTGGGCTCAAAGATCCAGCAGTAGAATCTCTCCTGATTGCAGGCGAGTAATTTCGTTTTCGTTGATCGGACGATTTTTAAGGAATATTTCAAAGTTGCAAAACTCGACACTTGGAAGAAATTCTGAGTGAAACCCAGTCAAGGTTACCCTATGGAGAAAAATCAAGTTATCAGTCTTTGGGTAAGTACTCGGCAGGCAGAGTCAAGGTTCTGGGGTAGACTCAGGGGTCTCCCAGGGTCAGGTAAGTGCAGTTGTTACACCCTCAGCGGCACAGGGGCAGCCGGGTGCAGAGAGAGTAGGCCCAATGTTATCCTATGGAGGATAGGGGGCCCTTGGTAGGTGGCTGCTAGCAGGCAGGCCACACGGCTGTGGGAGCTAAGCTCCTGGTCACTTACACAGGGCAAGTAGGGGAAGTAGGATAGGACAGATGCTGCACTTCCAGTGGCATTCGGGCGGCTGGGTGCAGGGTGCCTTTGGATGCCCAATGTATTTCAATGGAAAAGCTGGAAGTTTAACAAAGGCTGCAGGCTCTGGGACAGAGATTCTTCAGGTGCGACCACCACTTCGAGAGGTAGGTTGGGATGTTGTAGGATAGGTAGACACCAAGGAGTTGAGCACAGGGGGCCATGGGGCACTGGGAGTGTTGCAGGTAGGGCAAGGGTAGGGACCAATGGATCCCTGTCCTGGGGTCAGTACACCGCCTATCCTGCCACTCTCCAGTGGGAGGGGACATGAGCCTGTCTCTGATTGGGTAGGGCTCCCCAATCTCAAAATGGTGAGAGCCCGGAGTTGTGCTTTACCTCGCCTTACCCACCTGAGGGGTGGGGTTGGCAGAGGCTGGCACACACCCTTTCCTTCCTATGTTTTTCTCGCCTTTCTTCGCGCCAGAGTGGGGGTCAGAACCGGTGGGGGCCAGTTGCTGAGAATTGCAAGTGGCCTGGAGGGCTCACAAAGGTGGCATGCCTTTGAAGCTCCCCCTGCCCATCCTGGGGGAGGAGACCTAGCACCTCGTCCCAGGATGTGCATTGTTGCAGACCCAAAAGAGCGGAGGGCTCTCCACCCTGGGGGCCAGCAACCTGTCTGCTGGGTGGCAGCCTCGGCAGCCTCTCAGTCAGGATACGGGTTGTAGGTTAGATTCAGGGGGCAACTCTAAGTTGACCTCTAGCGTGCACTTTAGATTAAATCCCATACTGGTATCAGTGTGGGTTTAATGTGCTGAGAAGTTTGATACCAAACTTCTCAGTCTTCAGTGTAGCCATCATGGTGCTGTGGAGTTCATAATGACAAACTCCCAGCACCATATACTCTTAGTGGCATCACTGCACTTACAGTGCCCAGGAATGGCCCTGGCTACTGTAGGGGTACAGGGCTCATGCACCTGTGCCCACACCACTGGCATAGTGCACCCAGCTGGAGGGGTGACTAAGGTATGCCAGGGCAGTGTGTTTGTGGGCATGGCACACAGAGGTGTGTGCCATGTCCACTCTCTGTTTAGTTCTGCACCAAGACACTCAGCCTGCAAGGGCAGTGTGTGTGTGTGTGTGTGTGTGTGTGTGTCAGGGTACAGGGCCTCTAAGGGTGGCACAATAAGTGCTGCAGCCTTCTCTGGTCAGGGCCTTCTCTGTTCAGTGCCTGGGTACCTAGGGTACCATTTACCAGGGGCTGACATGTGGCCAGAGATGCCAATTGGGTTTAGACTTCAGTGCAGTTTTAGGGAAGGAACTGATAGAGGGATATTTATTACGGGGCAGAAGTGGGAGGGGCTGGGCCCAACGGCTCAAAGCCAGCGCTGGGATGATCGTGAGAGTGAGCTAGGGACAAAGAGACGGCTTAATTTGTACTGGGGTGTGCAGGAACACTTGCTCTAAAAATAGAGAAAACAGATAAGTGAGCCGTGGAAACTGAGGCTGAAAGTTTAACAGAGTTATTAAGAAGATGCAACCTCTAGACACTTTAATACAAAGGCATAAACATCATAGTTCTGTGTCCAGGACTCCGCATTCTCAGATAGCCTCGTGGACCAGATATCATTTACAGGATGACAGTTTCCTGACAGAGAGTAAGTCTAAACCTTAAGACACATTTACCATTTGAGGCATCGTACATGTTATTTTGAAAACACTCCCATCTGCCTATAATTGAGAAATCCTACAATTACAAGTTAAACACTTTCAAATATAATAAAGGGAAAAAGCAAGGTTAAAAGAAAACACAGTAGTTATAATATTTCATTTGGCAGAATGTAAAATACAATACAGCTAATATATATATCAAGTACATTAATTGATCAAGAGCTCTTGGAGACAACTTGCCTGCCTGATGCCTACAACAGACCAGGAGTTGCCCAAAGATATTCCTGCGGACCCCCTTTTTATATTCTTTGGGAAGGTGAGAGGTCTAAAGCAACGTCATCTCACGCCACCCCTATGCCACGTATCCTATTTGCGTCATTTACGGACTACTCTGCACTTTTTTCATCCTATAGGTTCAAAATGCAGCCCTTCCTGGAATTGTGGCACTTATGCTGGACTAAAGGTCATGCCTTATTGACTTGAAGTTTATCGTAAATTTGCTTTGGTTAACAGACGCGTTTTTACTGCAAAAAGGGATTCTTTTTAGGTGTGTATGTACCAATCTGTATAACCTGTTGCCACATTCATTACTCCAGCTGTCATAGCTGAAAGGCGAAGTTCTCCTTTTCTCATACATAGTTTGAGGATGTGGCCCTCTGTGTTGAAAGAATATGTTGGAAGTTGAACTTTAACACACAAGCTGGGTGGGGGCTCTAAAATAGGAGGAGAAGCTTTGCAGACAAGTGCAGCTGGGTGAAGTCTTGGTCAGACCTGCTTTATTAACACAAAATGGCAGTACTCTGGCCAATCTAACCAATGCCTATAATTCTGAACAGCAGGGCCTACACACAGGGGTTCATGCTAGCTAAGTGATAAGAATGTCCCAGGATATGCATACAGTAAAATCTTTCCCTCTCTCAGAACACAGGTCCTTGGGTACCTGATTGGCAGGAACCCAGGGCACACTCAAAGTACATCAGGAATTCAGCAAAAAGTGGGGGGCATACCATGCAAGAAAGATGGCACTTTCTCACATGGACAATCAAGTCTTTCCATCTCGATGACTGGCTCATCAAGCACAGTAGCCAGCACCAATGTTTAGCACATATTCTAACTGCTCTAACTCCTCTATACAGTGTGGGGTTTACTGTAAACTCAAAGAAAACCCACCTATAGGCTCAGCAGATAAAAAACAATCTAAGATCCATTCTAAAGCTATTATGGGGAAAGCCTACCCAATCTGCGGACGGTGATGGCATTTCAACGGCTGCTGCCTCCTGTTCATTATTCTCACCCATTAACTGCAATTAAGGTGCTTGATATGATGGCATCTTGCATAGCAATTGTATGCCAAATTACACATGCACCCCCTACAACAGTCCTTTGCGAGTCAGTAGTCAAGAGCTGAGGGTCAATGTGAAGATCTAGTGTTGGTAAAAGTTAGCAGTATGAGCTCTGCATTGGTGGAACAGCAGCAGTCTGTTAGACTGGCTTCTCTTGGATCTTCTTCCACAGATGATCATTACCTCCGCTTCATCGCTCATAGGTGGGAACACGCATCTTGACAAGATCACTGTCGAAGACACCAGACCTCCTCTTCAACATGGGAGGTACATACACTACCTGGAGTTGCTAACTATTCTCCTGGCACTCAAAGCTTTTTGTTTACTTCTCTGTGGCAAGGTTGTGCTTCTGAAGATTGACAATAGACAGTGATGTATTATATGCAAAAGCAAGGGAGGGAACCCGTTCCCTTCCGCTGTCAGCCCTAGCACCGGGCAATCTGCCACAACATACAGCACCTAGCAGAACACTTTCCAGGGGTGGACAACCGCTTTATAGACCTGTTAAGCAGGATGCTGCAACTGTGTTGGCAAATTGATTTTAATAATTGCGCACTAACTCCTCACTTGTTCTTTCCCTTGGGGCACTTATTCTCACTCTATGACACCCGTGCAGCCGATCTGAACGCTGCCACGGGATAGGAAATTGACATCGCTGCCATTTGCGAGCAAGCCTGTACTCGGGCCACGCCCACCTACAAGGCCACGCCCCCCCCCCGCCTACTTAAAGAGCTGACTACCAGCCCATTTGAGAACCTGTACTCCTGAGGCACAGCCGGGAGCTTCGTCCGTGAAAACTATATTTTTAAAACTGTGTTGGCAAATTGATTTTAATAATTGCGCACTAACTCCTCACTTGTTCTTTCCCTTGGGGCACTTATCCTCACTCTATGATACCCGTGCAGCCGATCTGAATGCTGCCACGGGATAGGAAATTGACATTGCCGCCATTTGCGAGCAAGCCTGTACTCAGGCCACGCCCACCTACAAGGCCATGCCCCCCCCCCGCCTACTTAAAGAGCTGACCACCAGCCCATTTGAGAACCTGTACTCCTGAGACACAGCCGGGAGCTTCGTCCGTGCAAACTATATTTTTAAAACTGAGTGCGCAATTATTAAAATCAATTTGCCAACAAACTCCTCACTTGTTCTTTCCCTTGGGGCACTTATCCTCACTCTGACACCCGTGCAGCCGATCTGAACGCTGCCACGGGATAGGAAATTGACATCGACGCCATTTGCGAGAAAGCCTGTACTCAGGCCACGCCCACCTACAAGGCCACGCCCCTAACTCCCGTACAAAAATATGTGCATTTCTCGTACGCGCAGCGGACGGGCGCAGCGGGCGCGCCGTCAGCGCGCCGAAGGCGCTCCTAAGGCAAGCCTGTCTGGGCCCGGACAGCCCAGGCCCGGTCACTATGCCCATTTCTCCAAGGCGCTGCCCTTCCTATACTCGAGACATGCTTCTGGCTTTGAACCCGCATAAACACCCTTCCTGTAATTACTTCTATACGGGAGAGGACTCCTTCATCCGCTGCAGTCTCTGCAACCCGCCCTGCGCGGAGACAGAACACCGTAGCCTTCAACTCGGCCTCCTCAACTGCAGATCGCTCGTCAAACACGCTCACGAGTTAAACCTCCTTATTCTAGATCACGCCATTGACATTCTGTTTCTCACAGAAACATGGCTTACTTCTAACAACGGCTCCGATATTGTAAATGCCCTCCCTTCCGGTCACCAAATCTGCTCATTGAACAGACCGTGTGGCAGAGGAGGTGGTTTAGCTATAATCTACAAAGATCACCTTACCTGCAGAATTGCTGATGGCAACATTAAAGACTGCGAAAGCTGCCATTACACCGTACAAATCTCGCCAGAAACGTCCCTGTCTGGGCTGCTTGTATACCGGCCCACTTGCCGAGTTCCCCAGCAGACTCATTGACCATGTCACCCTTAAGGCCACGACGTCCCCTAATTTCCTTCTGTTAGGAGACTTCAATCTCCACTTCCTGGACCCAATTGACACCCCCGCAGCCGATTTGCGGCTGGACCTCGCTTCCATTGGTCTTTGTCTAATAAATTCACAGGCCACCCACGACAAAGGTCAGCTACTGGATCCGATTTTTACAAACATTCAGGACCTTAAAACCCGCCCGCCCCTCCCCCTTCTCTGGACAGACCACTTCCTGATCCCCATCGAATGGCACCTCGATACCTCCCCCCCCCCCCCCCCCCCCCCCCCCCAACTGCCCAAAATCAGAACTCTCATCAGGCGATGGCACAAACTCATACCAGAAGAATTGGCCTCCAAACTTAGGGATTCCACCCCCTCTCCCACCCAGAACCCTATAACTGCTGATATTGAATTTAATGCTTGGCTCACCCAATCATTGGACTGCCTCCTACCTCGATCTAGCACCCTCAAACGCGCCAAGAGAGTCAACCCTTCCCCTTGGTACACCCCTGAACTCAATGTTCTACGGAAGGAATGCAAGAGAACTGAACGCGCATTGAGGAAAGACAAGTCAGCAGATAAGAAAGACATGTTCTGGTCCTCCTTCAGAACTTACAAACTTGCGCTGCATAAAACCAAGAGTTCATTTTATGAGGAAAAAATTAAAAACTCATCCTGCTCCGCCCAGGAAACCTTTGCTATCCTAAAAGAACTCCTTCATGTCCCAGATCCCCCAGTAAAACCCATGGACCCTAAATTCGCGGAAAACGATGCGAATATCCAAAAAATTCTTGCCTCCCTACTATCTATCGACATCGGTGGCACAGGCAAAGACTGCCTCAGCCCTTCTCCCTGTTACAGTCTGCCCGCTGACTCCTCGGCACCCTCTATCGATACCTTCGGTCCAGTCACCACAGAAGAGGTAGCCACGACGTTTGCCACAATCAAAAGTGGCTCTCCCTGCCACCCGGCCCCCCTACGCTTCCTCAAAAAAGTGGCCCCCACTATTATCCCTCTGCTCACGGCCCTCATCAATGCCTCTCTACTGCAGGGAGAAGTCCCTCCTAGCTGGAAAGCAGCTGTTGTCAAAGGTCTCCTGAAAAAACCTTCATTGGACCCCCAGGATTTAGCCAACTATAGGCCAATCTCCCTCCTCCCAAGAAATAGCAAAATCACGGAGAAACTTGTGAATAAAAAGCTATCTCTATTCCTAGAAACTAACAACCTGCTCAGGAACTCCCAGACAGGCTTCCGCCCAGGGCACCGACACCGCCCTCCTGGCGGCAGTGGAGAAGGCCAGAAGCATTTTAGACACAGGAGGATCAGTGGCAGTGATTCTCCTGGACATCAGTGCGGCCTTCGACACTGTCAATCACCAGGTCTTAATCCAGCGTCTGAGAGACACCGGAGTGAAGGGCACGGCCCTGAAGTGGCTTGCCTCTTTCCTCAACGGCCGTTCCTTCCAAGTCTGGGAGAATGACAGCCACTCCCCTGAGGTCCCCCTCCGTTGTGGAGTACCGCAGGGTTCATCACTAAGCCCAACGTTATTCAACGTTTATATGTCCCCGTTGGAGGAGCTGGTCACCCCGTTCGGAGTGACGATTATCAACTACGCTGACGACACCCAGCTGGTGGTGACCCTCTCACACCCTAACCAAGAACCCTCCAATCTTCACAGCCGTCTTACCGAAATCCATGGGTGGATGAACACCTCAGCACTGAAACTCAATGGGTCCAAGACAGAAATCTTGCTGCTTGGACAAAAAGGACCCTCCCTGCCACCAAACATCTGGCCCGCCTGCCTAGGTGATACCCCTTCTCCCAAAGACGAGGTTAAGAGCCTGGGTGTATGGCTCGAGAAAGATCTGACCTTCAGAGTCCAGGCAAAAAAACGGCGGGAATATGCTTTGGACTTCTCAGGGCATGCAGGAAGGTGCTCCCCCTGCTACCCCTTACCTCCCAGAAACTGCTGATCCAGGGCCTTATTTTGTCCAGGCTGGATTACAGCAACGCAATCTACTTGGGAGCCCCGGAAGCCACATTCAGCACCTTACAGAGAATCCAGAACGTTGCTGCCCGGCTTCTTACTAACACCCCAGCAAGATCATCAGCAAAACCAGCCTTAAAGCAACTTCACTGGCTTCCAGTCAGAGAGAGGGTGCTGTTCAAGGCCCTCTGCCTGGCACATAAACTCCTTCATAACAAAGGTCCACCAATTCTCAAAAATGTCATCATTCCTTACACAGCTACCAGATCACGCCGGTCAAACCAAGAGAACTTCATCACTGTCCATAGAGTGAAAAAAGCCAGGTCTGGTGGCCGCCGCTTCTCGGTAAACACAGCAAAGCACTGGAACAGTCTCCCTCTGAAACTAAGAACTGAACCAAACCTTCTCCATTTTCGAAAAGCTTTAAAAACTCTCCTTTTTCCCTGATCTCTCTTCTCTTCCGCAGCTGCTCCCTCTCGATTCTCTAGGTTCTAGCGCTGCGATGCTTACGGGTTACTACGCGCTCTACAAAAACCTTAAATAAATAAATAAATAATTCCTCGAGTGGAAACTCAGCCAAGAAGTACTACAAAGGTTCACTCCTGACTCCCTGCGAGGTGAGAACCCCACTCTCAGAAGTCAAGAACAATGCCTGCGATGGCAGGATGTGTTTACACCTCCTGCAGCAGGATGGCTTGTAAATCAGCATACCAAGGCCAGAGGCTTCAAAGCCTCTGCTCCCTCTGATATGCAGACCCGGGAGATGCCACCCCTAGCCCTGAGGCCCATTTGGTACCAAGACAGGCTGGAATATGGTAATGCGAGGAGGCGTGGAGCACATCCAAGTCAGACACCACCCTAAGGTGAACTACCTGATGTACCCCACTGTAGGAAACTTCTTCCATCTTGGTGATGGCAGAGTTAGCAACACTGGGACAAGGTTATGACCACTTCCCACAGGAAGTGGTCAATGAAGGGGCGTAGTGACACCAAGGGTAAGTAGCCCATTGGCTACTACTCTACGCTCTTCTAACACCCTTAAGTTGAATATTTAGGTGCCCCCCTGACACCAAAACTTTAGATTGACCTGACTAAAGAAGAAGAGGAAACTGAATAGCCTATCAACGTGAGAACTGAAGACTACTGTGGACATTTGGTGCCAAGCCCTGCCTTCTCACTCCAGACTTAACAACTGCAAAGACCCAACTCGTCCTGCAGCTGTGCATCCCCCAAAAGCCTCAGAGGGTTGCCAGGTATTTGAAAAACAGCCCACCATCTCCCTAAGAGTGGAGGAGCCACTCCCTTGCATCCTCAGGCACAGACTGCAACTTTTGGTTCCAAGAAGCTGCTGACCATCGGGTCCACCATCTCAGTAGCCGTCCAAAAGGAGGTCAGCATACTCAGAGGTCAGATCTGTTTCCTTACCAGGTTTGGAGACGCCAGGACCCCTACGAGCCTCCCTGCACCAATACCCGGGGTACCAGACCCCTTGCTATGATCAGAGCTTGTTTTTCGTAAAATCCGAACACCAACAATCCAAAGACCGACCAGCCTACGAGGGACGTTGGCTCCGCAGAGGCCAACACCGAGAGTGGCCCAGCTGTCCTGTTGTGTCCCCCTGTGCAGGTCCAGACCAAGAACCAACACCACCTATGATGCACGAGGACCAGTCATCCAAAACCCTCTTCACCCAAGGTTCCCGGCCCGAGTCCACAAACAGACGGCTCCCCTTTACTCCCAGGACTATCCATAGCTGACAAGGTTTCAGATTGCTTATGTATGACATTTCACTATTTCTGTGTAGTTATTAGTGACATTCAATGACTGAGTGACATTTTCTCAAAACAGTATCATTTAACCCACACTTAGTAGAATGGCGCAGCCCACAGCCTAGGTCGGACACCTGTTGGCTGGCTGGGCAGCAGAAAAACAGTAAATTAAACAGAGATTCCCTGCTTCAGCTAGCCTGCACCTCCCTGGTTGGCAACCAATCAAATTATTGGCATGATCAGATCATGATCAATTGACAGTCTGTCCAGGCTCTCTGCCACATGGGACCTCAGACCGACTACAGGATGAGAGGGGCTTCAGCGGGGATCTTCTCCATGTACAGTTATCCAATTAGGCCAGTCTTTTACAGAAATTTAGACTGACCCAGGTTTTTGGCATGTGTTTAGAAACTTCGTTTTGTGGCTGGATATCCATATCTGTTTATACTATAGTTTGAGCAGGGGATTCTTTTTTACATTAATTAGGGGTGTGTGTGTGGTTTTGTTTTGGTCTTCAAATATATGAAGTTCATTTGACTTGCATATGAGTTTCTGTGATAGCAGGATATTTCCACTCCATGATATAATGAGATGCCTATGTCTCCCATTGTACACTTGCAAAAAGAACAATTGATGGATAAAATGTAGAACAATGTCATACATTCACCCCAGTACAGAGATCTGGGCCTAAATCAATCGTTTTTTTGCTCACCATTCCATTCCAGTTTGAACCCAGCCGTTTGCAAATCAGTCTTGACCCTGTGCCCAATGGGAACAGTTCAGCTCGAACTGCCAGGGCAGGTCCTCCCTGGACTGGAAATAAGCATCCTAGGACCGGTTTCGGGGTTTTCCGCACTCATCAGCCAGGATAGCTTGACTCCGGTGGCATGGCGAGCACGGGACCAATGCCTGGGCATACCCTTCCTACTCGGGGTGACATAAGCAAAAAGACCAATTGATGGACAGAATGTAGAACAATGTCTTACATTCACCCTAGTACAGAGATTTGGGCCTAAATCCATTGTTTTTTTGCTTATCATGCCATTCCAGTTTAAACCTAGCCATATGCAAATCCGTCTTGACCCTGTATGTCTTTTTCTTTCCCATTGTATAGTAGTGCCATCTCATGGCCTTTGAAAAACATGCTCAGCTTTTATGTGTCTGTCCCAGGAAAGTGAGAAACTGGAACTACACGGTTTTATCGCACTACAGGACTCTGTTTTTTTGCATGACTATCTCCGGCGTTGCGGTAATGCATGGAAATTACCGGACATGCGTTATTCTAACATAAGATGCCTTTTACTTGGCTGGGCTGACTATCACGAAGTGAGTTCCCAGTTAGGAGCACCCGTACTTGTCCTCAAGTCCCCCTTTGCAGTCTATTTCTAGCCCCTCCCTCTTTGCCACTGGTGTAGCGCGCAAGGCTACCTACCATTCCAGCACCTCTGCACCCAGACACACCAGGGCAGATAAAACTGGACTGCTGGTGGAACTTGGGACCATGGCCCCCTAACATCCCACGACCTAAACAGGATTCTCAAAATCCTATTGCAATTGCCTGTATGCAATAAATGTTCTCTCTATAGAAAGCATTTCAGCGTTAAAAAAGCAGTTCACTAGCTTTGCTAAAAACTGTAAATGTGATAACTTGAAAAGTACTCACCCGATTACTAAGTGTTTGTGTTGAAATATTTATAAACATGCGTGTTGTTTCTCTAAATTGGTGTGGATCTCCTTCTTGAGTGTGTGTATCATTTATATACTCTATGTATGCAACAAGTGCATAGCATTACCCTCTGATAAGCCCAAGGCTGCTTGACCACACTACCACAAATAAAGCACCTTGGGATTGTTAAAGCAAGCCCATGTCCACTTATAAGGGATTCCTGGACTCTTTACACAGCATACCTCTTTTTGGTATACTGTATAAAGAGCCAGCTTCTCACTCAAGATCAAGTCCTAATCAAGTACCCAGTCCCGAAACAGCTCATTCTAGCAATCTAGCACCCGAGGTCTTCAAATTTGGAAACCTTCGCCTCCCAGAGGAGAGTATGACAATCTTTTGAGAGGCACGTAGATCTAACACGCATGCCTTCTACGCATGAAAGAGGATCTGTTTTGCTCAGTTCTCCACCTCAAAGCAGCTATACTCCTTCAGCGTTTGGGTGCAGGGCATATCATTTCCTTTTACAATTCCAAAAGGTAGCTCCAGCATAAGTCTAATCAACTTAATTTAGGAGCAGTAGCTGGATACATGCAAAACAGAGAACACATTCCTTTTTAGGTCTCGCCTACGCAGCGCGCTGCTTAGGAGATGACCTTAGAATCGCTCTGACCTTTCTTGGAAACTTGTGCATGTTATGCATTGTTTACAATGAGTACTCGTGCATGCAGAGCGTTTGCATTGCGGGAGCGAGCAGCGGCGCATCTGTTTGCATTTACCGCACATGCCGCTGCTCGCTCCCGCAAGGCAAACAATCTGCTTGTACGTGTACTCTTTAACTTTCACAGCCACGGGGACGCGCTTGTCTTGTTCATAAACACTGCGATCTCGTTTTGTAGCCTTCGTTTTGTGCACTTATTTCCCCCTGATTACTCTACAGGGTTAATTAACAACGCAATGATTTGTATTCCCTGCCTACGCCGTGTTGTGGTCTTATAACTCGGTTCTGCACAGTGTGAAGCTGGCACTGAGTGCCCTTCACAGATGCTCTCATTTAAAGCACTGACTACTCCATGTAGTGTTCGGTCCCGAGGACACGTCACTTGGCAGCCCTCTCCCAGATGGGTGTGTCTGCATTCACCCACCCAACACCCCCATTCAACACAGCCGTCAGCAGCCAGGTAAGCAAGCTCGTAAAAGGTACCCTCTCTTCAGTTATACCCCAAACTTTCTGCGTCCTTTCATTATGATGTGGACCCCGTCAGAGCAGTTTAGGAGTTCATGGGTCCGAGGCCTGGGAATGTAGTTCCTTCGTTCTTGGGCAGAGCACCATTTAGTAAGTGCCGGGTGTAGCAATGCTCATGTTGTTGTGACATCACTTCCTGTGATGCCACTTCGTGTGCTAATGTGCCTTGGCTAGCTATAATCTGGTGGTATAGTAATCCAATATTCTGGTCCCTTGTTTCAGCTAAAGGAAACTCGACTGTCAATAATCCTGTGAATATTAGATCTTTGTGCTTGCTCCTACATAGAAATAAACTAACTAGAAAATTTGTATTGCAGTGAAGAAAAGAGAGGATTAAGCCTATCAAGCTTCTATTTGAAATTTTAGGACATGAACCCGTAATGAATCTTTAAAAAATGCTTAGCTCACGGTTTGTTCCAATAAAAGTCCCCAACTTGAAGAAGCTGCACACACCATGGTCTTTCTACCTGCATGCAGCTAACTATCTGCTGACTCCACATCACATGATGCCGTGGCCAGACTGTCCTCTGTGCTCAGCCGAAGATTAGTTTGTTAATAGGTATATTCACTGAAAACACGATTTCGAAGGACGAAAATAACCATGTACTGCTACTTTCTTTCGGTTTATGACTAAAATGTATACAAGTGCTAATTTACCAGCTCCTACGTTAACCAGACCTCAACATGGCATTTCAAAATGTTGCCACAAGAACAATCATTTGCAAGTATATTTAATCAAACTACTAGTATACAGTTATAGACCCAACACAGTTTCAGAATGGACGCCTTCATTGTGTTCACTGGTAGAGATCCGAGTTTCAGAGGGTGAGAGCAGCTTAAGTAAGATCATAAGACTGCAAGCAATTGTATGCAATGGTAGGTGACGTAGGCATTATGGATTTGTTTCAATTGGCTTCGTCATGACCGATGACTTTCTTTTCTTCCCGTGCATACAATTGCTTGCAGCCTTGTGATTTCCCTTAATAATGTTATTACAGGCATGAAACACTTGCATTAGGGCAGGAGATGGCAAATGCATTGCTATAAATTTGAGGCATAAAAATAAATGAAAGTAACCACAAAAGCAATTTTCTTCTTCACTTTGACCACATCGGACACATAAAGTTGTAGTGTTCTACTGAACATACTCTTGTGTTCCTGGAGTGCGCTGTATATACACTTTACACCCACCCATCACAGGCGTCACCAGTCAGATGACCCTGCTAAATAAAGGGGCCGGGCAGACGTGCCCATGGCCAGTCCCAGTGCCATACGCGATGTATCTGTGTGGTCATTCGTCCTGCATGAGGGCCTAGGACCCTAAACTCTACAAAAGGCCTTCGTGTGGTTGGTCGAAAGGCTAAAAAAGCATTGGCATAGCCAATAGGTCTCTCTTTTTGGACCTTACAAGTATTTAGTTATGCAGCACAATATCCTTGGTGCAACATCATCAACTGTTGCAACATCATCAACTGTTGCATGGCTAAACACTTATGAGGTCCCAAAGGCGAGACCTATTGGCTATGTCAATGTTTGTTTGGATTCCCCAAATCAAGGCATTCTTGGAGGGTCTTAGGTTGATACCCAGCCAAGACCACCTTCAGCAACCATCTGGAACCATTCATTTAAGACCACTTTTTGAGCCCCTCCGTTCATGTCAATTACAACTTCTTTCATGAAAGGTGGCTTCTCTTGTAGGTACAACTTTGCTTAAGTATATTAGTGTGTTACAGGGGGGGTGGAGCCCGAGAGTCTGTCTACGAGACGATGTCCCAGCTGCGGCAGCAGTTATCGAAACTGGGCCCCTAAAGCCTCATGAAGAGAGGGGAGGACACCGGAAGTGAGCAGCGCCGAGATGAACCTCCGGAGGGAAAGCCCGGTGATATAGTTACTCAATCACTGTAACTGCCCGCTGCGACCGGCGTTCTCCTGTACACCGACCGAACCAGAGGGCCCGGCGTGGCATGCTCGCCCTGAGAGAGAGAGGACATGTGCTAAGACTGAAGTGGCGCCCTAGCCCCATGCCGCGGTGGTGAGGAAGGAAGTGCTGGGCGCCCTGGGCTGAGCTAGGACCCGGTTTGGCCCAGCACAGCCCAGGTGCATCCAGCATTACCTGCTCTGCCTTCGACCTCCAGTTTTGTATTCGACCAAGGCCGGTACTTCGGGAGAGTGGCCATCGAGTATTTGGTGTCAGTGCCTGGTATCACTGTGAGTGAGGAGGCTGAGGATAGGGCAGGCAGAGTTTAGACTCCACTTCCCCGCACCCAGACCACACCACCAGGTTCCTGCATCATGCCTCCACTGTCAAGCCTGGGGGCCCAGAGGTGAGCGGTGTGTCTGTTTTTATAGCAGCACGGTCATTGAGTGGAGAGAGCGGGTTGGTGTCCCTGGAGAACTTGGTTGCAGCACCTCCCCCTCGTCCCCCCGCAAGCGGCCGGCTCTAGGCCTGTGCGGATTGTACATGGTGTGGCGGAACCCCTCCGCTCCTCATCATCATATGCTTCACAGACTCCCAGAGCTTAGCAATTCTTACATCATGCAACCTGCCCAGCTGTCTGCTTGGCCTAACATCCAGTGTTCAATACTGATCACCTTGTGATCAAACTGAATCACTGAACCACTGAATCTCGTTTGAGTCACATTACCCCTCAAGTAAAGCAAAGCAATTCCAAGTAGGCAAGCGATCAAGCAACACTGGGATACTTTAAGGAGCTGGGGGTCTTTGTCTTTCTGCATCTGTACCCGGCGCTACTGGTTCAAAACACAAGGACTAACTGCAGCCTGGCTAACTGTGTGCGCTCATGGTTACTGCCGGCTTGTACACTGCATTATGCCTCAACAACTACTGCTACCATTGAAGCAACGCCAGGACCTCTCGCAAGCAGCAGGAGTTTTTAACAGCCGGGAGGGACAACAACTACCTCCCCAGCAGCACCCACGCCTCGGTTGAGAGGCCACCAACACCGCCAACGCACCAGGAGGTGCATATATAAGCAGGCCAGGTGGGGGACGATTAAGGATAAAGTAAGTAACTTCTTTACTTCCCCCTCCAAATACATTAAATTTAGTTGTTTGGAATAGTCTTATTTCTGACTAAGGTGCAAACAGAGAGCTGTGGCATCAGCTAAGTCAGCGTCTCATGCAAAGAAACCACAGAAGCCCACTGAGAATAAATCCTAATCATCAATTATTAGTGGCAATGTAATTGGCTGCACGTTGGCTGACGTTGATTTATTAATTAACACAAAAATGAAATGGTAAACCAGCAAGGTTGCCGGATATGTTCTGAAAAGTTCAGAAATCTGCTGCTGTTATTAGTACTAATGTTTAGAGTAACCCAGCATCTGTGCCCTCTGAAGTTTTTGACCGCCTGAAGTCTTTAGAGTCTGTAGAGCCTGTTCCAACCCAGCTCTGTGAAAAATCATACGGCGAGTTGCCAGCTATAGTGCGACAACCCTTATCTCCCAAAATTACAATTGTCTCTAGCATACCGTGCTCTCTCAGATTTGTTTCTCTAGCTACTTTTGCAGACGGAGATCAGCTACTCTCAACGTCAGTATCTTCTTGCACTAATAACTCTGTTCAGACTGAAAATGTTATTCATGAAACGCCTGTGTGCGCTAACGAACAACAAACCTTTATTCTCCAGTTGTATCATTTTAAGGGTCTACTTACCTCCTTGATAGAGCAGGTTAATATCTTACAATCTAAATCTTGTTGCAGATGTACATGCTGTGCAGGTCCCTAAGGAATCAACATCAGGCTTATATAGGTTCAAAATCTAATGGAGTGCACTTGCCTTAGAGTACACAGAGCTCGAATCATAGGCCAGTAGCAGCTATGTCTTCCATCCAACTGGAGGGGGGCAATAGCCCTTTTAAAAGTGCATCTACTCCCCCAATCCCCCCCCCCCCACCCCCCCATCAAAGGCCCTCCTTTGCTCCTAGTGAACAGTGCACTCAATAGTTGAGTGGCTAATAAACAGCTGTATTCGTTACTTCTAAATTGCAAGACCTCAACCTTTCATCATATTATGGCCCGGAGGAAGAACACTGGCAGGAGGAATGAACATATGCAGTTTAATCCAGATGTTCCAGCGCACCAATACTCCGATGCAATTGCTACCAGTTCCAACTGAGGCCAATTCCAGAAAAATTATTTACATTACTCAGACCTCCAAACTAAGTTCAGGGTCCTTTGAGGACTATGATGCACCAACAAAGTAATTCATTTGCTCAAAGTAAAGCGTAATTGTCTTTCAGTGATTAGTTCCGATATTATTCGTGTAAGAAGATGTTCACCTGATTCATCTGTGTATGATTATATTTTGGCCTTGTGTTCAAAGCCGTTTGTTGAAAATCTTATTAATGTTGAGCTGCGAACCTGTCACCCTGATAGGGGAAGCATGTCTGGAACAAAGCTGAAACGTCACATCCTTTCTTTGGTTCAGCTAAAGACTTTAACATGCACCCCCTTAGTTTGGACAGGCACAGAAATATTGTTCTTGTGCCTGTTGATGCTTCTAGCCTAAATACAGTCGATTGACTGAGTTCCTCCAATGAAATAGAGCCACATTTGGCTACCAGAAAAACAGCTTCTATTCCTACCACTGAAACAAGAAGGGTTGTTGTAGAAGCAATTAATTGTGATAGATGTAATGCCAATCTGCTGGGCACTGATGATTGTACTGTTGCCACGATGCCTCTGGCAGATAATTACCCCGTGAATATCGATGTCGTTAGAGGTGGTGGGATGAATGGCTCAGTCTTCGATAATATATCTGCTTCTTCCATTGGTTATGGTGAAAACATTTCTACTAGTGGTTGTCTTGGAGCCAATACTCAGGGCATGGATGATAGTATCACCTTTTTCAAGATGCTCAAGGTAATCCCTAATTTTCCCAGTCCAGTCAAACAGGCATTACTATGCTATCCTGGAATTTGGCTAGAATTAAGTAAAAGCTGGTAGATTTTGAATGGATGTCATATATTGGCACTTGTGATGTTTGTATGTTTCAAAAGATATGGGCCATTGAAAGTGTTTATAAATGGGCTTACTACACTTAGTGTAAAAGCTAAACCCCCATAGAAATCAGGGAGGGTTATTGGTGATATATTAACTTTGCTTAAAGTCGATTGTTTTAGCTCTCATGCATTATTGCAAATAGATTGTCCTGATTTGATGGGGATCATTGTCACTCTTGATACAGGTACTCAAGTGACCTTTATAAATGTTTCAATAACGGCCAGTACGGAGTCTCCTATTATATCTCTTTTAGAGTCCTAGAATCTTTACATTCAGATATAAAAATACTAGTTGGAGTTTTTAATACCTCTTATGATCCTTCTCCTTATATTAATGAGGTAACAGACTTGGAAGATGAAATATGGAACATTCCCTCACTGTTTGGGAAACCCCAGAGTAATTTCTCTGCTATTGTTCTTAAAATAGCTTCTATGACAATCAGCAGGGACTTAGACATTTCAATGGTCTTACTACCTCAGACCCAGAGAGAGCACCTACGTTTAAAAGAGATTCTTATGTTAGTACCATCAATTACATTCTCCTAGATGTGAGATTATGGTCTTCTTTGGTCGATATGAAAGTGGATCTACGCCTAGATTAGGACCACAACTCCTTGGTTTTAACATTATCTGGTGTAGCCTTGAAAAGGAAAGAGGGTTTGCCGTACTCTAGTTCCTGAACCAATTTTAAATAACTGTCATTGCTATGTTTCTTGGCCCAAGATGTTGTCCGGTCAAAAGCTGTGATCGCAGATATATGACCAATATGTGGCTTTTTTTATTTAGATATGAAGGGTATAGTGACCCCAATATTCCTACACTTAATATACACGACTGATTATTTAATGAGATACAGAAGGTGTTTTACAAAGAGGTGGGTCCCTTGAATTCTAACCTGGGGAAAGAGGTTAAGTGATATGATAATATATGTAAGCAGGCAAAGCATTTCCTGCGACTAGCTGTCAAGGGGTGTGGTAATGCCTTAATTATTGAAGCCAGGTGCAATTATAGTTCTACTTTAAACACAGGCAAAACTAATTGGGGTGAAAAAAATTGGCAAAGCATGCTAACTGCAGCTAAAAAAGAATGACAATCATTTTGGCGAACAGACCCAATCAAAATGTGTGAGAACCTATCATCATCATAGTCAACCTGATAGTTTGGTCTCATTTTTCTAAGCTATATGCTGTAAATAAACTCAGTGAACCAAGAGCTGTGATCAGGTGACCGTTACTGTGATGCCGCCCATTGTCAGGCCAGAGGCGATTGATGTAGTAACTTTTAGCATTGAAGATACTGCTACAGCTATTGATTTATTAAAATCTGCCAGGGCCCTGGGATTTGTACAAGACAGAGCCACTAGTTTGGACACGTTACATACATGTGTGAGGGCTTCCCTGGGGATTGGTGGTTGGGAGACTTCTTCCCCGGGGTTGTTCGGGGCACCCAGGCTGCGATTCAGAGTGCTGGGATGTTGGTGTTGTCTCTGTGAAGCCTGGAGAGGGTGGTTGGACCTGTGATGCCACCGAGGTGCGTCGCTTCTGGGTCATAGGCAATATAAAAACATTTTTATTTTAAAGATTTGGCGTTTTTTTGTGGAATGTTGTATATAGTGGATGAGCATCCCTAGAAAATTGTTGAATTTGGACAGGTACGTCTGTTTTGACTGAGAATTTCTATGAACTTTGTTTTTGATGTGTGTTTTGCATTAATTCATGTATGGTGACCTTGATCGTAAAGGTATTGTGATTGAGTTTGGAGCGGATTGCTCTGGTTTTGTCTGTTTTTAACTGTATTTTTGTGAACTATGGAAATTGGTGAATAAACATTTGTACATTTGATTGGTTGTCTATTGTGATAGGCTCTTGAGCCCTGGGTGATAGGCAGGGATTCAGTGTGTGGTTTTGAGTGACAGGTGAGTATTTGGTGTGCGAGCTTTGTTTCCCAAAGGGATTCATCTTTTTTTACATAAATGTATATTGCAGTTATTTAAAGAAATGTCATCCTGTTTTTCAGTTTCCCATGCTGTCCATCTGCTCAGCTGTTGGGCTATAATTCATGAGACAGCACGAAGAGCCACTTAAAAGAAGCACATTTTCTGTATTTATCCACTTTTAAAAATAAATGCAGACCGAATACACGTTGTTTTCTGTCTGTATTTATCTGTAAAAATCTGTAAAAACGGAAAACAGGGAGCCTTATATATAATTCACTCTTATACTGACCAAAGCTTTCTGCATAACCCCTACTTGAGGAAAATCCGCATTGCAAACGGCAAGGAGTTAAACAATCCATCAACCACAATAGTGAACAGATCTGAAAATAAGGACAACAAGATTAGGAACTTAGAAATTGAAAGTTGATATGAGTAGAATAAGGGAGCTAGTTCCTATAGTTCTAAGCTTGAAGAAGGCAACCGGAGAAAGAAATTAGCATCTTCTCCTAGTTTTAATAAATATGGTATATTAGTGATGACCCAACCCAGTCTTTCCACAACTGACATGACCCATATAAAGTCGGAGACAAAATTACAAAACACACATGGCAAAAATAAACAATATTTCACATTTGAATCTGCACAACCTCAAAATATAAACATGTAGAAAAATAAAAACTGAAATAATATAGAACAGTGAAAACGGGATGTCAATCTAGCATCTAATAATGCGAAATATAACACAAAATAAAGTGATTAAAAAATACAGAATTGGAATACAAAGAGCCAAGTCAACACAAGAATATACCTATGTGTTTATTTATGGGAATACATGTGCAGCTTGAGAACGTTTGAAGGTT
This sequence comes from Lissotriton vulgaris, assembly GCF_964263255.1. NCBI lineage: Eukaryota > Metazoa > Chordata > Amphibia > Caudata > Salamandridae > Lissotriton > Lissotriton vulgaris. The sequence goes on along the minus strand of NC_141685.1, from coordinate 1,629,172,806 downwards.
GTTAACAGCCATTGCAGACAAAACCCTAAGAGAAAGCCCCTAATACATCTTGGCCTGAGGCCTTTTTAGGTCTCGGCTAGACAGTGCACCCGTTGAGACATGCTGTGCTCAATCTGTGGACTTCATCCCACCTATAGCCTTACCATTTGCTTGCTCTTATCATCGCTCTCCTATTTTTCACTGATTATCCATGACATGCACACGTTATGCCTCTTATATTTAACCCTTCCTCAGAGCACGGACCAATTACTTCTATCCATCCACGGCTCCTGTTTTAGGAGCTATTTTTTTTCTTTGAGTTTCAGCACTCCACACACAAGTGCGTTGTGTTTTTCACTCACTCAGTCCGTCCTCTCCTGTAAACTCTTGCCCCATCCCAACCCCAGCCAGATTGCCATTCCCCCTTGCCTTCACCCCCTGTCTCCACTGGAGTCCTGGCCGACTCTCTGCAGCAGACTGACATTTGTGCCCTGGCCCTGAAACAAGCCGTTCCAAGCTTCCAGAGCAAAGCATCCAGGTCCTGGCCAGGGGGTATCTGGGACGAAACCTGCCCGATTCCATTCACCTCTAGGGTACCCTTTTTTTTCTGAAGTTGAAAGTGTAAGCCCTCTATAATGAACAGACACCCAACTGCTTGAATGTTTTGGTTTCCTCAAACCTAATAGAAATGGCTATCTTAGACGACTCTTTCACACAAATTCACTGAACTACCAGAATTAAAGCAAAGTGACTGTCTGTATTTATCTGTAAAAATCCGTAAAAGCGGGAATACAGGGAGCCTTCATTATAAATGAATAGCGCCAGCTTTGCACGGTCCGACCTTTTGGCTTTACCAATGCTTATTTAAAATAAGGACTCCCTGGAATTAGAGTTCTAAATTGGAAAACTTGGAAGTCAAACTAGGAAAATAGAATAACCGCATATATATGTGACATCAACCCTACTGTGTAACCAAAACTTTTTAATTTAGGGCTCAGTGTTGTACAATTTTGATAGCAGAATGAGTCATTCAGAGCAGACATCCGACTATAAATCAGCAATATGTCGTTTTCATACTACAGGGAATTGATGCCTGTAGTTGGCAATATGTGTCTTTACATGCACACTTAAGCTAATGAGGCTTACGTTTGTATGTAAATTATTATGATGAAAAGGAACTTCCACACCAGCCCCATGGCTAAAGTTTGTAGTAGTCCACTTTTTTACATGACTGAGTGTGGTGTTGGTTCACAGTGAGGTGGGAGCATGGGCGGAGGCTGCTGCCAGCCATTTTACAAGGGGGTGACAACTCTTGCAGTTTAATTTACACTTGCTGTAGAAGGTTCTTGTGGCTCCCTCTTACGGGACACAGTAAAGACCAATATTATACACTGGATGTGCAGTGCTTGACGCTCTTATGTCCTGTGATGCAGAAGAAGACCTCTCCTGCCCAGTCTGCTACAGCAAGTACGACCTGACCACCAGGCAACCCAAGGCCTTGCTCTGCCTTCTGTGAGGAATGCCTAAGCAATCCCTTCCTCCGACCTGGGGGCAAGATCCTGTGCCCTTTCTGCAGGACCCCTTCAGAAAGTAGTGGGACAGTAAACACCCGGATCTTTGAACTCCTGCGGGAGGGGTGATCAAGGAATGCCAACGCCACAGTGGGCCCCACCTTTCGCCAGAAATATGCCCACTCTGTGAGGTTTACTTTGAGGGAAGCGACCCGATGACAAGGATGTTAAGCCAAACAGTGCCATGTTAGTACAAGATTTGGGAATTCTGATTTCAGCAATGCTACTACTCCTCCTTTTTTACCAAACATTACTGCTGCTCCATCTGAACATACTGCAATCAAGATATCATGTAGCAGACTTTTTGCGAGTCCAACTTTTTCGAAGTAGCTTAGGAGAGCTGTCTTTACGCCAAGGGCATTTGTTTCTGCCAGCTCCACAAGGCCGAAATTGATGGTCACTGGGGTACTTTAATTTACACAAATGCCACGGAGGTAGATAATTAAGGTAGAAGCATTGCTAATAGAAGTGCTTGCATCAATTAATACTGTGATCTTTGGTTTGGGTTGTCTGATATAACAGACCAATCTTTGTTGCATTTCCAGTGCAATGTGTTTTATTATTTCAGTTGCAGTCACATTGCTGTGCAAAACATGTCCCATTGCACTGCCATTCTTTTGCCTGAAGGAGAATTAGATCAGGGCGTCAGTGAAAGGGCAATCTTTTTTTGCCAAGTAGTAGGCTGTGACAAATACCCTGCATGTGCTCTCCATATGTTTGGCATTACATTTGTGTACTGTCACCACCAATGTATTTTTCTAATGAGCTGTAAGAATGTCTTCAGCTGCCAAGTGGCCAGCGCTCACCTTATGCTTAATAATCTACTTCCTGAGCTGTTTCTGCCTGAAAGCTTTTCTGTCACCGGAAGGACCAACCTTGCCATCTGCCCACTCTTTACTTATGCGCATGCCCTGGGTGTTATTGTGCACTGAAAGACCTGTTGATTTAGCCTGTTTGCAAGAAGAACATCCAATATTTCCAGACTTAAGATACAAGCATTTATATTACTCTTGAAAGTAATACCACTGTTTAGTGTTCCAGCAGTCAGGGATTTTGACGGTTTCTTTCTCTGGCACACGTTGAAGTCTTTGTAAAGGTGTACTGTCCTTGGCTGTGTTTACTAGCCACATTACTAGTTGGTTGCTCTGGATAAGACACCCCTATAACACGCTGGTGCTTCAGTGACGGTAGGAAGTCAATCATTGAAGACTGCATAGACTTGCGCTTCAGAGCAGAAGCAGATAAGCCACTAGTAGCCATGGTAAAATTTAGAACTTCCTTCTTGAAGGATGGACTGGTATATCTGAAAAAGAAAAGAAAATCTTCCTCTGCCAATTTCCTCTGCTGATTTTGGTTTCCAGGTGATAAGGCCTTGCGTCACGCAACAAGAATATTAAGCTTCTTATCTACAATAAAAATTGAATAGTTTACTCCAGTGATAAACAATGTTTAATTGGAGTGCCATTTGGCAGGCAGATGTTACTCTTCATGTTATGCTGCTCCTGAAAGGATCTCTAATTGTCCAGTGGAACAAGAATAGACTACTGCATGGAATAAAGAATATCCTGAGGCACTGCCATCCTACTGCATCACTGCATCGAATAAAGAAATATTATTGTACACTCTTACACTTCTGCTTCGCACAGCTGCATAAAATAATGACTATCCCAGGGCACTTCCATCCTTCTGCTTCGCTTCATAGAATATTATCAAAAAATAAATATGGATAAATACAGACAAAAAATGTATTCAAATGGTGGCTTTTACACCAAATATTTACTGCATATTGTTGCAAAAGTGGGATCCAAATATAGCATTTTAAAGCACAAGTGTGAAGAAAAATTACAAACATATCAAAAATGTGCCCAATCCTCTAACTGGTCTGCTTGCAAAATAACCCCCAAGCCAAGCACACACAGCCAATGGTAACAGGCCTTCTAAGTGTTTTCCATACAGTTGTCAGCCCTTCTCACCCGCGTTGTTCTATTTAGCAGTTCTTCGCAGGCTGCTATATTTTAATGTGCCAGCACTTTTCATTTTCCCTCATTGTGGCCTAGTTTGCGCCAGTACCGGACTCTTTTTCGGTAACATCTGCTTCCAAAGTCCCAAAATGTGTATTTTTACCAACTACAAAAGAAAGATTGTATCATCATGCAACGGGTGCTATTATGTAAAGCGCTCTGATACCCGATTCGAGTCAAGTTGGCGCTATATAAAACTCTGCAAAAAAATGTTTTTATTATCAAATGCTATTACGGCTGGTGGTGAGATCCCAGATTCATGGAAAGTGGCTGGATTCATTACAATTTATAATTAGGGAGATGCCTGCATTCCATCTAATTACAGACCAATAAGTCTCATTGACAACTTACAAAAGGTCTTCGCTAGATAAATTGCTAGTTTGGATGGAACAAAATCTTTTCTCAGGAGCTCAAAACTAGGTAGTTATGAGCTCCTGAGGCGGAAACCGTGAGTTGGAGAAGTTGATAACTTTTTAACTTTCACGTTATTGCTGTTTTTAAACTTGTTACCTGTACCCTTACCTGCACGCTCGCTTAGCTCTGGTTCTGCCGACTTCCGAGCCGAGTTAGGTGCTGGTGCTACTCGGAGGGTCCACACAAGCGACACTGCGAGAGCAGGCAGCCATCTTGGGAGGACAGCGCGTTCAGCGCTCTAGTTTGCTCCTGGATGACGCCATAAGAGGAGGAAATTTCGTGGGCGCAGAAAACTAGGTAGTTTTGAGCTCCTGAGGCCGAAGCCGGGAGTTGGAGAAGTTGATAACTTTTTAACTTTCACGTTATTGCTGTTTTTAAACTTGTTTCCTGTACCCTTAACTGCACGCTCGCTCTGCCGACTTCCCAGCCGAGTTAGGTGCTGGTGCTACTCGAAGAGTCCACAAACGCGACACTGCGGGAGCGGGCAGCCATCTTGGGGGGACAGCGCGTTCAGCGCTCTAGTGTTTGCTCATAGATCACCATATAACAGGATGCAAACGCAGACGTGCTGCGGGCACACCAAAGGCAGGCCCGTCTGCACCCGTCCATGCCCAAACGAGGCCTGGGACGCTGCCCTTTTTAAGGCAGATATCGGTCAATTAGATCATATATGTTATTCAGCAGAATCTCTGATGGTAATCAAAAGCTTGGCACATGATAACAAAGTTTTGATCGTAAATTGCGCTCAGAAGCTCCCACATGGCCTAGAAGGGCCAGCAAGCTGTAGCTCATTCCAATTTCAAATGGTCACTGATGCAGGGGATCCACAATTTCGGGGGATAAGATCAGAACCAGCTGGTAAGAGTCAGAAACATATTATGTGTAATGTTAGATCCCTTGCTAAACATCCATATGAAATATGGGATATGCTCATCTCTCACGACCCCGACATTTGTTTCTTCACAGAAACATGGCTGGGACTTGCAAATCAGCCTTTGATCAGAGAATTACAAATGTATTCATTTGGATAGAGAATCAAAAATGGGAGGAGATATAGCTGTAGCCTTTGAAAATCACCTGGTCGTGAATTGGGTCTCGACGGTTTGTAATGACTGTATGGAACTTGGAATTTTTAATTTCACATTGTCGGCATCCGATTGTTCGTACGGTGCCCTAATCTACCGGCCTCCGGGTCCCAAAGCTAGATTTACAGATCTGCTGATGGAACACCTTGCCCTGCATGTTCTTGCGGCAAATACTTTTCTTTTGCTTGGAGACTTTAATTTCCACAGGGAAAATTCAACAGATCCCTGAGGCCGCGAGGGTGGACTGAGGAGCCCTTGGCGCCGGTCCTGCATTTGCCGCGGCTTCGCCCCCACACCGGACCCGCCCCGCGTCCTGGGGCGACTTGGGACTGCTGTGGGCCTCTGGGGGCGAGGGAGGAACTGAAAGGAGGCAGGGGGCTCCCCTTCGGTCTCGTCTGCGGGCCCCTCGAGCGGACTGAGAGGCCTGGACTACATTGTTTATAGGAACCGCCCCCCCCCCCTCCCTGACCACTGTCTGGCCACCAGTGTCTCCCCCGGCACCTTTGGACTCTCGTGGGGGAGCCGGGCTGGCGGAGTGTCGAGCCCTTGGACGTCTGGCCCCCCAGGCCTGTTCACAGCGAGTCGGGGACCCACGGGGCACTGCGGCCTCCCGCTGCGACCACTGCCGAACTCTTGCCCAGCACCTGGGGCCCGGGTGGTGTGAGGAACTGTGGCCCGGACTGGCCTGCTTGGGGATCAGCCGCTTCTGTTGGACACTGGCGCCCTACCTCGCGAGATCGGTGACGGGCCCTTAGATCGTTCTGCCTGTCGCCGCATGAGCAGTGGGCGCCCCCCTCCCCCCCTGTCTCCTTGGCCCCTCTGGACCTTGCTGCCTGCGCCGTGGGGAGGCCTGAGGGTCGGAGACTGGAGGCAGGGCTGTAGCGTCATCACCAGACCCTGAGGACTCCAGACGCCCCTGAGACGCTGCGAGGTCTGATTCTCTGGAGTGAGCGCCTGGGTCGAAGCCACCCTCCAAGCGCGGCCATCCGACTCGCTGCGATTATGGGCAGGGGAAAGACCACACAAACTTCGGTTCCCCCGACCCAAATGCGAATGGACCAGTTCACTACAGCTGACCATGAATCCAGCGTTGGTCCCCCACCTACGAAAGGGGCTGAGGGAGGGGACCTGTCCACGATTCTTCAAGCGATCAGTGCGTCCCAGGCCTCCGTGGAAAGCAAAATTGGGGAGGTGAAGGTGGATGTGGCTCTCCTCCGGCAGGACCTTCGAAACGCCACAGCGCAAATTACGGCGGTGGAATCCCGTATCTCCACGGCGGAGGACGACTTGACCACCCTCAAAACCCAGGTGGCCCGCCTTCAGACGATGATGTCGGAGCTCCAGGGCGGAAGATGCCGAAAACCGGGCTCGCCAAAATAACTTGCGCCTCTTGGGTTTTCCGGAGGGAGTGGAGAAGGGATCCACCGCAGTCTTCCTTGAGGCCTGGCTCCGATCCTGGATGCCTGCAGAGAAGCTATCCCCCTGGTTTGCGATAGAACATGCCCAACGCTCGATTGCGCCCAAGCCGCCTCCTGGGGCCCCGGCCCGATCCATCATTCTTCGTATTTTCAACTTCCGGGACAGGGATGCCATCTTGGGGGCTGCCAGAGACCCGGGCCCCTTGCTCTTTCAGAACTCAAAAATAATGGTCTTCCCGGAGTACTCCATGGAGGTGCAATCCCAGTGCAGGTCCTATGATGAAGTCAAACAAAAGCTCAGGGCGATGGGCCTGAGATATGGTCTCCTCTTCCCGGCTCGCCTTAAGGTCCTTTCCCAGGACAAGACCTTCTTCGACAGCCCGCAGGCGGCGTGGACTTGGCTCACGGAGGAACGCCCCATCCTGCCTGGGCGGGCTCCATCCCCTACCCGGAGGCCTCTGACCCACTCAACCCATGACACGGCCAGGCCACGGCGATGCCGCACCAGTTCCCACAGGAGGGGCCGTCACCGGGAAGGGGCCTCTCTTCGCCGGGGAGGGGTCTCAGCGGCCCTGATCACCGCCCACAAACCATGATGCTCCCCCCTCTGCTGCCCCCTCCTCCCTGGTTGTCATTGACGGGACCCCGGAGTTGGCTGCGGGCCTGCGGAAGGCAAGATCGGACTCAGACTTATCTGGCAGCCCTGTGATCCGGGGAACCATAGACGATGTGGAAGTCTGAACCAACTCCACCTGATACCTGGTCTCCGTCGGTCGGGTCAGACGCATCGACTCTGCTTGGGCCGGCCGTCCGGGCCTTCCTTAATGGCCGGAGAATCTGGCCGCCCATGGTGTTCCCCGTAGGGGACAGGCCCTGGACTGTCTACACTCTTCAAGCTACTGTTCCTACGCTGTCCATCTTTTACCACTCACCTCACATCCTATCTTTTACCTGCGCGACTGTGGCCGATATCCTGAACTACTCATCTTTCAAACTTTTTCCTTCTGTGTTTAAAGCTGTTGACATTTATCCTGTGATATGGAGGGAGGTCCTCCTTAGCGAACTCTTGGCTGGTGTTACTGCTCCCTACTAACCGTTTTAGTTTAGTGTCTTTCCCCTAGCAGGGGGTCTGTTGATTGTTTGAAGTTTGGGGCGACAGATTCTTCCTGTTTTGAAGTGTAGGGAGTTGGGGGGGGTGCGGGGGGGTGAAGAGTCCGTTGGCTCTCATTGGTTTGTTGTTTTTAGCCGCCTACGGGCCGCTTTTTAGTTTAGCACTGCTTAGCCGCTCCTCGGCCTTTGCTGGTGCTGCCTGCGGGTGGCTGGTTGCAGCTCTCCTTATTGACGAAATGTGGCGGGTGGGTCCACGCCTGGCACGCATCTACTATTGCCCATGACTTATCTTCGGCCGCCACGGGGGACGACCGCGGGCGGTTGCTCCCCCTCCCTGACTTCCCGCTCGAGCCTTCAATGCCCCTGATCCGCTCACTGCCCCATAATTGGCTCCTCCTGCCTCTGCGCGGCGCTGCTGGCCCTCTCTCCCTGAGTGCGCTTCCCGGCGACCCATGTTCCCCTACATCTCCTCCTCCCCTGATGGCGTACACACTGATTAGACCTCTCCACATTCTTTCTTGGAATGTTAATGGTCTCTTAGACCGCATTAAGCGTGCAGCCGTCCTCCGGGTGGCCCACCGCCACGCGGAGGACGTCCTTTTTCTCCAGCAAACCCACCTCCTCGGCACGCAATGCAACTTCCTGGCCCGGTATGGCTTTGCGATGGTATGGCACTCTGGGTTCACACGTGGGTCCCGAGGAGTGGCGATCCTGCTTAGGAAAGGCCTTCCCTTTTACCTTAACTGAGGCCTGCACCGACCCGCAGGGGCACTGTGTGGCGATATCAGGCACGATGGAGGGTTGCCCTCTAAATATCCTGAATCTTTACGTTGCGCCTGCCCTCCTGCCCCCGACACTTCGACGCCTTACACCGATCTTTTCCTCCCTCCTGCAGGGCCTCACGGTGGTTGGGGGTGATATTAACGTCGTCATGCAGCCCCAATGCGACAAGACCGGGACCCCGTCCGCAGTCCGGATCTCCTCTGCTGCTGCTTTGTCGAGCTGGGCCTCGGCTTTGGGGCTCTGCGACATATGGCGGGTTTGGAATCCCCGTAAGGCACAGTACACTCACACGTCGGCCTCCCACCACACCCACTCCCGTATCGACTTCTTCCTGCTTACGGCCACCGATTGCCACCTGGTCTCAAGTGCGGCTATATTGCCCAGGGGCCTGTCTGACCACTCTCCCGTCTCGGCTCCCCACGGGCGGGCCCGCGAACGCTCTGGCGTCTCAACGCTTGCTTCCTGAAAGACCCCAAACTGGTGGACACACTAGGACAGGAGCTACACCATTACTTCTCTACCAATGAGGGGTCGTTCCCCTCAACGAGCACCCTGTGGGAAGCCGGCAAGGCCGTGATTTGCGGGGTGGCGAGAGGACTGGTGCATGCCAAATGAGCGGACCAATCGGCCCGGCTCGTGGCGTTGGAGTCCAAAGCTGCGCGATTGGAGGCGGAGCAAACCTCTGCTGGACGCGCTGACCCCACCCGCCAGCTGTCGGTGCGGGAGGAAATCCGACAGGTCCCTCTAGACTCGGCCCAAATGCTGTGGCGCTCGTCTGTGGCGTGGGTGTATGGCTGGGGAGACAAGAATGGCAAACTCCTCCACAACCTGGTCTCCTATCCCAAAGTTCATTGCATCATTCCGGAGGTTCGCACACAAGATGGTACCCTCCAGGTAACCTCTGCAACCATAGCCGAAACCTTTGCAAGTTTCTATACGCGCCTATATGTGGTGTGGCACCCAGTTGCGCCCCTGGCCGCCCTGCTAGACGAGGCCGGCACCCGGCTCCCCTCTCTCACTCCTGAGTCCACGGAGGCCCTGGAGTGCCCCTTCGCCCTGGACGAGGTCCTGGAGGCCATCCCCCTTCTCCGTCCCGGCAAAACGCCTGGCCCGGACGGATACCCACAGGAGGACTATGCTGCCTTTCGGGATACCCTGGCTCCCCGACTTCTGGCACTCTTCCGGCACGTGGCGGAGACTGGCTCCCTTCCCCCTCAGACCTAGCCACGATAGTGGTCATTCCCAAGACCCAGCCGCCCTCCACGAGCTGCGCGGACTACCGCCCCATCTCGCTCATTAACATTGAGATCAAGCTCTTCACCACAATACTAGCCCAGAGGCTTAAGCCCCACCTCAAAGACCTGGTACATCCCGACCAATGCAGGTTCATGCCGGCCAATGGCACTCGCCACTGCATCCTCCGCCTTCACCTGGCCTTGGCCCATCGTGCCCGCCTGTCCCCATACCTGGCCCTCCTCTTCCTCGACTTCGAAAAGGCTTTCGATACGGTAAATTGGGAGCACCTGCAAGACGTGCTGGAGGCAATGGGCTTCGGCCCGCTATTCCGCCGCCTAATCAAGGTCCTTTACGCCAACCCTAGGGCCTGAGTGCTCGTCAATGGGACGCTCTCCAAGGCCTTCCCGATTAACAGAGGCACTCGCCAGGGATGCCCCCTTTCCCCGCTCCTATTTGCGCTCGCGATGGAGCCCCTGGCGATGCTCATCCTGCGGGACCCCCTCGTCCAGGGATGGGCCTGGAACAGAAGTCACGTAGACAAAATAGCCCTGTATGCTGACGACGTGCTCCTATACTTTGCGGACCCGGCGGGCTCAGGCCCCAGGTGCTTACGCATACTTGCTGACTTTGAGGGGGTCTCCGGACTTGGGCTCAACGCGGCCAAATCCACACTGGTCACCCTGCATCCCTCCAGGGAGTGCTTTAACTGACAGTCGTTCATTCCCCTCAGACATCACTCGGTTAAGTACCTAGGGATATGGGTGGCCCTCCTGCCGGAACTTAAATGGGCGCTAAACATCGTGCCCCTGGTGGCCCGGACGAAGGCGGGTCTCAGGAAGTGGCAATCCCTGCCTCTCAACCCCCTGAGGAGAAGCGCCCTGTTGAAAATGATGGTCCTCCCTCGCTTCCTCTACATCCTACAAAACATCTCTATCCCCCTCCCCGCACTTGGTTCCGTGAACTTGACGGGACCCTGTCTCGTTTCCTCTGGAATGGCGGATGGCCACAGATGTCCCTGGCGCACAGCCGCATCCCCCCCTTTGATGGGGGACTAGGGGTGACCCACCTCTACCTCTACTACCTGGCCATCAAATTGATAGTCATCCGCGACTGGTATGCGGGCGGCTGGTCCGACCCAGCATACCGCGCGGAGCTGGAAACTACGGACTTCCCGCAGATCCAGGTATTCCTGTACGGGTGCCCAGTGCCACAGACTATGGCGCTGATCACTAGAACGGTCCTCATGGCCTGGCAAACTGCCCTGCGCCACGTAAGGTGGGACCGCAAACTCACTCGTCGGACGCCGCTTTGGCACGACACCTGGCTTCGGGAGGTTTCGACCCTGAACGGATTCAGCCGTTGGGATTTAATTGGTGTTTCGGTCCTGGGTGACGTCTGGGTGGGAAACCATATCCGTGCCTTTGCAGACCTACAACAGCGCCATGCCCTTTCCCACGCCCAACACTTCCGTTATTTGCAGCTGCGACATGCCATCCACACACACCTCCCCTCACCGACTTCCCTCCCAGAGTTCAGCCCGCTAGAGGCCCAGGTGATGATGGGGGACCTAGGCAAAGGAGGAGTGTCTCGTATCTACCGCTCCCTAGTGAATAATGGGCCTGCGTCCCTAGGCAAGGTCTGTGCCCGGTGGGAGGCGTGGGTGGGTCCCCTGGAGGAGGCAGACTGGAGGGATGCCCTAATGGCCCCTGAACCCTGACCATGTCCTCCAGGCTACGCCTGGTGCAGACATACTATCTGCACATGGTCTACCTTACCCCTGAGCGACTCTTCCGTGCCCGCTTTCGACCCTCCCCAGACTGCCCGAAATGCAGCACATCCCCCGCTGATTTCTCCCATATGGTGTGGCTCTGCCCGGCATTGGAGAGGGGTGGGGAGAGAGCTCACACAAGCCCTGGGATGGGAGGTTCCCCACGACTCACTCCGGATGCTGTTGGGGATAAATGACGGCCTAGATGGTACCAGAATGGATAAGCGCCTATTGGGGACGGCGGTGGCTGTGGCCAAACTCGACATAGCAATGTATTGGTCGCGTGCCACTGCGCCCAGTATGAAGGGATTGAGGAGGGGGGTGGACTGGTGTGGTGCCCGGGAGGAAGCCATGTTTGAATCCCGAGGCTCCCCAGAATTGTTCCATCAAATATGGGGGAATGGTTCAACATGATCCTGCCATAATCCTTGTTGTGTCAAATGTCTCATGCTACACTGTCAATGCAATGCATGTTGAGATGCTGGACTGGAATGGACTTACCCTGCATATATTCTCTACTTTTCTTGATTTACATCCCATTTATATGTTGATTAATGAGCTGCAACCGATGAATTCTTCGCTGTTTTATATACTCAATAAAGTTGATTATCAAAAAAAAACTTACACTCATGATATTCGGTGCAGGCAGAGTTTTTATTATTGAAGATGACGGATGAGGCCTTACAGTTACTAAGCATGGCAGGAAGCTTCCACTGGTATAAGGTGATCTGCATTATGCATTTTACCTACAGGATAAGGCGATTTTAAGGACAAACTAGATTCATTTATTAATTGTTTTTCTATTTTCACCCAAACTAATTGTATGTCTACTTGTAGTTTATACTGGAGACCTGCATATCCTTATTTTTCAGAGAAACAAATCCATTGTGACAATCTGTCTAGTTATGGCTTAAGGTTTGCGTATGGGTTATTCTGATGTCTGCACTCCACACCACTTGGAGTCAAGCTAGCCGGGCTGATGAGAGGTGTTACCTCGAAACCGGTCCGGTCCTCGGATGCTTGATTCCGTTCTGGGAAGGACATGGCTTTTGTAGTTCGGACTGGACTGTTCCCATGGGGCAACAGGGTCAGAGCTGATTTGCATATCGCCATTGTCTAACCCAGGGTGGTGTGGAGTGCAAAAAAACGATGGATTTGGGCCCAGATCTTTGGACTGGGGTGAATGTGTGACATTGATCCACATTCGGTCCATCACTTGTTGTTTTTGCAATTGCCGCCCTAAGTGCGCTGGGGATGCCCAGACGTGGGTCCCAGGCACTCCACACCACTTGGAGTCAAGCTAGCCGGGCTGATGAGAGGTGTTACCTCGAAACCGGTCCGGTCCTCGGATGCTTGATTCCGTTCTGGGAAGGACATGGCTTTTGTAGTTCGGACTGGACTGTTCCCATGGGGCAACAGGGTCAGAGCTGATTTGCATATCGCCATTGTCTAACCCAGGGTGGTGTGGAGTGCAAAAAAACGATGGATTTGGGCCCAGATCTTTGGACTGGGGTGAATGTGTGACATTGATCCACATTCGGTCCATCACTTGTTGTTTTTGCAATTGCCGCCCTAAGTGCGCTGGGGATGCCCAGACGTGGGTCCCAGGCACTCCACACCACTTGGAGTCAAGCTAGCCGGGCTGATGAGAGGTGTTACCTCGAAACCGGTCCGGTCCTCGGATGCTTGATTCCGTTCTGGGAAGGACATGGCTTTTGTAGTTCGGACTGGACTGTTCCCATGGGGCAACAGGGTCAGAGCTGATTTGCATATCGCCATTGTCTAACCCAGGGTGGTGTGGAGTGCAAAAAAACGATGGATTTGGGCCCAGATCTTTGGACTGGGGTGAATGTGTGACATTGATCCACATTCGGTCCATCACTTGTTGTTTTTGCAATTGCCGCCCTAAGTGCGCTGGGGATGCCCAGACGTGGGTCCCAGGCACTCCACACCACTTGGAGTCAAGCTAGCCGGGCTGATGAGAGGTGTTACCTCGAAACCGGTCCGGTCCTCGGATGCTTGATTCCGTTCTGGGAAGGACATGGCTTTTGTAGTTCGGACTGGACTGTTCCCATGGGGCAACAGGGTCAGAGCTGATTTGCATATCGCCATTGTCTAACCCAGGGTGGTGTGGAGTGCAAAAAAACGATGGATTTGGGCCCAGATCTTTGGACTGGGGTGAATGTGTGACATTGATCCACATTCGGTCCATCACTTGTTGTTTTTGCAATTGCCGCCCTAAGTGCGCTGGGGATGCCCAGACGTGGGTCCCAGGCACTCCACACCACTTGGAGTCAAGCTAGCCGGGCTGATGAGAGGTGTTACCTCGAAACCGGTCCGGTCCTCGGATGCTTGATTCCGTTCTGGGAAGGACATGGCTTTTGTAGTTCGGACTGGACTGTTCCCATGGGGCAACAGGGTCAGAGCTGATTTGCATATCGCCATTGTCTAACCCAGGGTGGTGTGGAGTGCAAAAAAACGATGGATTTGGGCCCAGATCTTTGGACTGGGGTGAATGTGTGACATTGATCCACATTCGGTCCATCACTTGTTGTTTTTGCAATTGCCGCCCTAAGTGCGCTGGGGATGCCCAGACGTGGGTCCCAGGCACTCCACACCACTTGGAGTCAAGCTAGCCGGGCTGATGAGAGGTGTTACCTCGAAACCGGTCCGGTCCTCGGATGCTTGATTCCGTTCTGGGAAGGACATGGCTTTTGTAGTTCGGACTGGACTGTTCCCATGGGGCAACAGGGTCAGAGCTGATTTGCATATCGCCATTGTCTAACCCAGGGTGGTGTGGAGTGCAAAAAAACGATGGATTTGGGCCCAGATCTTTGGACTGGGGTGAATGTGTGACATTGATCCACATTCGGTCCATCACTTGTTGTTTTTGCAATTGCCGCCCTAAGTGCGCTGGGGATGCCCAGACGTGGGTCCCAGGCACTCCACACCACTTGGAGTCAAGCTAGCCGGGCTGATGAGAGGTGTTACCTCGAAACCGGTCCGGTCCTCGGATGCTTGATTCCGTTCTGGGAAGGACATGGCTTTTGTAGTTCGGACTGGACTGTTCCCATGGGGCAACAGGGTCAGAGCTGATTTGCATATCGCCATTGTCTAACCCAGGGTGGTGTGGAGTGCAAAAAAACGATGGATTTGGGCCCAGATCTTTGGACTGGGGTGAATGTGTGACATTGATCCACATTCGGTCCATCACTTGTTGTTTTTGCAATTGCCGCCCTAAGTGCGCTGGGGATGCCCAGACGTGGGTCCCAGGCACTCCACACCACTTGGAGTCAAGCTAGCCGGGCTGATGAGAGGTGTTACCTCGAAACCGGTCCGGTCCTCGGATGCTTGATTCCGTTCTGGGAAGGACATGGCTTTTGTAGTTCGGACTGGACTGTTCCCATGGGGCAACAGGGTCAGAGCTGATTTGCATATCGCCATTGTCTAACCCAGGGTGGTGTGGAGTGCAAAAAAACGATGGATTTGGGCCCAGATCTTTGGACTGGGGTGAATGTGTGACATTGATCCACATTCGGTCCATCACTTGTTGTTTTTGCAATTGCCGCCCTAAGTGCGCTGGGGATGCCCAGACGTGGGTCCCAGGCACTCCACACCACTTGGAGTCAAGCTAGCCGGGCTGATGAGAGGTGTTACCTCGAAACCGGTCCGGTCCTCGGATGCTTGATTCCGTTCTGGGAAGGACATGGCTTTTGTAGTTCGGACTGGACTGTTCCCATGGGGCAACAGGGTCAGAGCTGATTTGCATATCGCCATTGTCTAACCCAGGGTGGTGTGGAGTGCAAAAAAACGATGGATTTGGGCCCAGATCTTTGGACTGGGGTGAATGTGTGACATTGATCCACATTCGGTCCATCACTTGTTGTTTTTGCAATTGCCGCCCTAAGTGCGCTGGGGATGCCCAGACGTGGGTCCCAGGCACTCCACACCACTTGGAGTCAAGCTAGCCGGGCTGATGAGAGGTGTTACCTCGAAACCGGTCCGGTCCTCGGATGCTTGATTCCGTTCTGGGAAGGACATGGCTTTTGTAGTTCGGACTGGACTGTTCCCATGGGGCAACAGGGTCAGAGCTGATTTGCATATCGCCATTGTCTAACCCAGGGTGGTGTGGAGTGCAAAAAAACGATGGATTTGGGCCCAGATCTTTGGACTGGGGTGAATGTGTGACATTGATCCACATTCGGTCCATCACTTGTTGTTTTTGCAATTGCCGCCCTAAGTGCGCTGGGGATGCCCAGACGTGGGTCCCAGGCACTCCACACCACTTGGAGTCAAGCTAGCCGGGCTGATGAGAGGTGTTACCTCGAAACCGGTCCGGTCCTCGGATGCTTGATTCCGTTCTGGGAAGGACATGGCTTTTGTAGTTCGGACTGGACTGTTCCCATGGGGCAACAGGGTCAGAGCTGATTTGCATATCGCCATTGTCTAACCCAGGGTGGTGTGGAGTGCAAAAAAACGATGGATTTGGGCCCAGATCTTTGGACTGGGGTGAATGTGTGACATTGATCCACATTCGGTCCATCACTTGTTGTTTTTGCAATAGCAAAGCCAACACCAAAATCGGCAGTATGCTTGCAATGCCAGTCTGCAGATCCATCCTTCTGCTGGAGTCAGGACTGTTTGGTGTACTATTCCACTTGTTTGCGTGGCATGGTTTGAAGCAGATCAATGTTAAATTACCTTCTGGTGTAATGTACCTCCCAATGATAGTAGTTGGTTATGGAACCTTCCAAGGAAGCAAATTACATACTTGCTGCAATCTAGGTTTGAAGCCTGAATTGTGCTGGACTGCGAGCCTTAACGTTAAAAAACACACATTCCTGGGCTTCATTTTTGACAAAAACCTGAATCTGCATGCTCACTTTAATCTATTTGCAAAGTCAGATCCCTGTGAAATGAAGTGCCTCCTCCCTGTAGAGAACTTCAAAACAGGTTCACGTACTAGTCCTTTCAAAACTCTATTACAGTAATTCACCACTGACTTGCATATACCAAATCTACCATGCTTCTTTAAAGCAGGCCAAAATACCTTACTTTGGCTAGTACCACAGATGATCAAATTACAAATCCCCAGTCCTGATCTCTCGAAATTTGCTTCCCATACAGATGAGAGGTTTATTAACGCTGGCTGTTTAGTTCATAAGGCATTGCCCTTCCTTTGCTATGTAGCACATCCAACTGCACAAAGGCTGAATTTTCTCACACTTTAATGCTATTACCTTTTATTGTTTATTTCCAAGCTTTGTCTCCAAGAGTTTGTATACTGTAAACCTTGCTGTATGTTATTTACTGTATATCTTCCCATATATACAGTGTACGTTTATGTATAGTGCTCTATCATAATGGATCTGGTTTACACTATACAAAACTGCAAATAAAGTATTTACAATACAACACGTTTATTAAGAATTATTTAAGCTGCCATTTTCAGACTCATTCAGGTTACTTCTGTTCTGTGAGATAGTGTCCCATGTAGTAGATCATATGTTCAGTTGTAGAGAGAAACTAGTAAAGACAAAGTAATGTGTACTTTAAGCTGTTATAGCAAAATCGTGCAGTTTGTTGAAACATACGGCATACTTGCAAGAGAAATTCATACAGTAAAGCGAGTTAACTAACAAAAACACAAGCACACAGGAAAAATCATAAAATTATCTAGTACTTTGCATGGACCACTTTACATAGGTAATTTCCTGCTTTCTTTCTGAGGAGTGTGATGGTGTTTCTGTATAGCTTCAAGTGTTGGAGCACTGATGAGTGCATATGTGTTTCTGTAGTAGCTGCAAGTCTCTTACAGTCAGGACGGACTCCTTCATTTTCATCAATCTACTTCTGCACAACCTTATATATTATTCGGATTGCTCTGTGTTCTGACTTGGGACCAGCATGTTGGCCACTTGTTGTAAGGCAAAAGTTATCTTTTGGAACGCCAAATAGGTGCAACATACTAGGATTTGGTTGCTTGCTGTGGGGCTGAGATGTAGTCATAGAGAAGGGTTGAAAATTGCTGTAGGGTGCAGCGACAGGCTCCAGGTATGCTGTGAGGTAGGTTTAGTGATTGTTCTGGGCATGGTATCTAGGGTGAGATGGTAGCAGGTTTAGTAGATGGTGTGAAGTAGTAGTGTGCTAAAGAGCAGCTGCAGGTTTGGTAGTGACTGTATAATCATGGCAGATTTGGGAGATAATTCTTAATGGGAGCTTGTTTCGAGATCATGTGGGATGAGGGCAGGTCTCTCCAATTCTGTGAGAGGCTTCTTAGTTTAGTGGATGGTGTGGTGCAAGCTTTCGGATGGTAGTAGATTTGATAGTTGCTGCGGGATGGTAACAGGTTTTGTATGGAATGGTGAGAGATGCTTTGGGGTGGCAAGAAGTTCGAAAGGCTTTGGGGTGACAGCAGGTTTGATGTTTTTGTACTGCTGTATTGGTACCTGGGGCTGGAGTGATAGATGTGGGTTGAGGGAGGTTTGCTAAATGTGGGATGGTGGTAGATTTAGTAAATGTGAGAATGTTTTATGGCATCAGGTGTAGTAAATGGGTTTGTGGTAAACTCCTGCTGTTGCAGGTTTGGCAGGATATGCAGGGTGATACACATTTGACACTGGAGTTCGTAATGTTGTGAGAATTTGAATGGGAAAATGTGATGTTCTTATCCAGTTAAATTTCTTAATTAACTTCTTTTTGTCTTCTAATTTTAGCCTTGGATTAATTCCAAGGTCATTTCGGCCATGATTTCAGATCTCTGCTCAAGTGTTCTTGTGATTGCCTTTATCTCCTAAAAATGTATTCCTTTTTAGGTCTCTTTACATCCGGTTTTGCCTTCGGCAAAACCGGATGTAAAGAGATCTTATGCTGTGTAGTAGGGCAGTTTAGACCCGCCTCTCAGCTCCGTTCGCTTTCATTGGCTGGCTTCCTAAACAGAGGCCAGCCATTGGAAGAGAAGTGAGTCATTCCAAACAAGCCCCGTCTTTTTCGGATTTGGGGGCGTCATTTTTGCTGTTCTTTAGCTCGTGACGTTGTCCGTCACTCAGGACAGCAAAACACGCCCCCAAATCCGAAAATGGCCGTGCGTTTCTCCAAGGCATTTTCTCCTTGCCTCGGAGAAACGTGGTGGTGTTTTTGGAGCTGCTCGCCTCCCTAGGAGCTGCTCGGCTTCGCTCCTCTCCTCCCTTCCCTCTGCCCTCCTCGTCGCGCTCTCGCCTCCCTCCCCCACCCCCACCCCACCCCCTTAAATGCGCAGGCACATCCGTTCACAAGATCGCACCTTTTCATGCTAATTCATGATAGTGCTATTCTTTCTGCTTGGAAAATCGCGGATGTCGAAATCGGAGCTGCGGTGAGAGATTGTGCCATGTCACCACTGGCATGAGACTCCATTGAGTCACCGAGACTGATTAAAAGCAAGATTATGCCCAGAGTGAGAGATTACCTCCAGTGAGCGTGCCCGAAGTGCTTGGAATGGCTTTGAAACCAGGAGGACGGATGCTCGGGCTGGCCTCGCATACTTTCCTTCAAACTGTCCGTGTGAAGTCTCCAGCGCCCCGGCCGAGGAGCTGGCCGGGCTCAGTGTCCCGGGGCCAGGCCCGGCCTTCTCCCTCTTACATTACACGGCGGCGGGGCCCCTGCAGAGGGGCACTGTGCCCTGGGAGGCGGCAGCCTTTGCTGCGGAGCGCCTCAGTGCCCGGCGCCCCTCCCCCCGTGTTTACTAGAACCGGTTCTCCCTCCTCAGCCTTTCTTTCCGCTGGGTTGGTTACAGGGCTTCGGGCTTCTCTCAGGTTTCCTTTCTCACGCTTTTTTGGTGTTTTGTGTCGCAAGCTTTCATTGAGATTGCAAGACTGAAAGAAAAGCCCTTTCTGAGAGCCTCCTCGGGCGGCGAAGGGAGGTTTGAAGTGTGAGGAGGCAAACATGCCCGGAGAGCGCCTGGGGCGCCCCGCGCGGGAGGGGTGGGGAGGAGGGCCGGGGAAAGGTGCCCTTTACTGGCGAGAGTGAGGCGGCCAACTTTAGCGAATGTGTCCTTCAAATGGCCAAACCTCGAGGGGCAAGAGATGCGGGCATTCACTCAGACCAGCGCAGTGCCCGTAGAGCCTACCCTCAAAGGGCATCGCGGGGCTGGGATAACCGTGCCCTTCTAGCAGCATTGCACCCTATTCATGTGAAAAGGGTGAGGGAGTGCCAACGGGGCACACGAACAAGATAGGCGTTCACCTGTCGCTGTCAGTCCAGTGAGGGTTGCTGCCCGCCACTAGGGCGAGCATGGCAGGAGTAATTAAGGGCAACGTAACTGCCACCGTGGCTGCTTTCCTGGTGGGGCAGAACTGAGAGCTTCGGGGGAGGGGGTTATGTGTGTGTGTGTGTGTTAGGAGTGCAGCGCGAGGGGAAGGAGAAAAGGACCCTTATTGGGGCAGCTGATGTGAACGGGCGGCCTGCAGGGGGCGCAGCAGGTCACTTGCTGGTGACAGTCTGGATTTAAGATCACAAAGTGCCAGGAGTTTTGACACAGGCAGTCATGCGTGTTCAGTTGAAAGGGTATACAACCGGCACCTTGCGTTTCTATCTTCATGTCGGGCTGGATGAGCCTGGAGCCAGATGGAACACCGCAGCTCGTTGGGCCACACGAGGCCAGCCCTGGAAGGTACAAATAAGAAATGACAATGTGTAGCACAAGTACACACTGCGCTTATTTAACCGCATTTATTATTGTAGCTATTCTATAGCGTTAAACTCGTTTTCACACGAATCTCATGTCGATCAGTGCCTAGTAACAGTCAGAAACAATTGCAGGGAGAAATGCACTATTATGACAACATGGTGCAAATTCCCATAGTGCTACCTTCTCGTGGGGATCTGCAGTGTTTATCAACAACGACAGTGGCCAATCAGCAAAGATGTGGGCGGTGCTAGCCTCGCTCCGGATTGTGTAAACAAAGCCTGCACTGAAACGGAGAAGACCTGGACCAGTCTTGTGTCTCGAGTGCTTAGATGACAATCTGGGGGCTTTGGTGAGCTGAGCGCCCTAACAGAGGGTCCGAGCTCGCTGTGCAGGTCAGCAAACACTGGTCCGACACAAATCCTGAAATGCACGCACAAATAAAGCAGCTTTCAGATCCACTGTATGCAATACTGTGCCGGCTTGATATAAAAGGATAGATCTCGGTGTAATCTGGAACTTTCTTCCCCCACACTCCCGGTCAAGAGGACATTGACTGATTGGGCAAGCAGACTGAACTCCTTTCGCCTGCATAGGGCATCATATTGAAAAAAGTCCAAGGATTTAAAGGGCTTGCACCCTGTGTGCAGAGACTAGTAACTGATTGTGCACGGAGCAAGGAGGGCCTCCTCTTTCCAGCAGAGAGGCTACGCACTGAATGGGCACGGTCCCATCCTTCCAGCTGAGAGACCAAGGGCAAAATGCACACTGGATTTCCTTTTTGCCGTGCAAGCAATCCTTTCTGAGCTCTGCCTCGCAGGCGGGTTCAGGCGCAGTCCCGGCCTCTTTTTGTGCTTGAAGCTCCTTCGGGCCTCTTATTGCACAGGGTCAGGTGTGATTGCAGCTAATAAGCTTTGGTTTCACCGTCCTCCACCATACCCCCAGGCAGCCCGTGTGCACCATGTCCGAGGACAGCGTGTAGACAGGGATCCCTGGCTAATTGAGGCAGAAATTGAATTCCCGGAGTTGGCAGAGGCTGCGTTCATTTGTACAACTTCGCCCTGGCCGGGCACTGATGAACACCCCCTCATCCACTGGCCCCACCCCTCCCCCACCTCATCCTTCATTAGATGTGTTTTCTTTCACAGCAGTTTGAATGGAAATGTAATAAATCTCAGCAGCGCTGATGCAGCCTCCTGACTTCTGACATCCCTCTACCTCACTCTTTCACTACCTCAGTCTCTGTCTCTCACTACCTCACTCTATCTACCTCTCTCTCATTACATAACTCTCTCTACCTCACTACACCACTCTATCTCACTACCTCACTATCTCACAACTTCTCTCTCTCAAAACATCACTACCTCACTCTCTTACTACCTCACTCTCTTACTACCTCACCCTCTAGCTCACAACTTCACTCTCTCTCTCTAACTCACTACCTCAATCACTCTCTATCTCACTACCTCACTCTTTCTATCTCACTAACTCACCATGAAACCCCTGGGTGTCTGTGCGCTTAAAAAGTTTAGAATAACATAACTCACTTTCACTCTCTTTCACTACCTCTCTCTCTCTCACTACATCACTCTATGCTTATATCACTACCTCACAACATCCCTCTCCCTCCCTCACTCTTTCACTACCTCACTCTCTATCTACCTCACTCTCTCTCACTACCTCACTCTCTCTCTGCTAATGCAATAGGTATCACATATGCAAAAAAAAGCTAATGCCGATAGAAATGACAATGCCATTTATTTAGGGATACAAAAAAGATAAAAAAAATAATGAGCAATACCAATAGCTCTACCTATAATATTGCCGAGACCATTGCATTGTAAATGCTTGTTTCTTTTTCCCTCAGCCAGTGTTGCCTCACCGTGTGCATGGAATGTCTGTGTGAAGAGGAAAGCTCCTCTAGTGGCCTCAGACAGTAGCTCATCAGGGGGTTCCGACAGCGATGATGAGGAGAAAGCCGGAATTGTAACAGAAACCATAACTACAGGTTCTGGGCATGAAACCATCAAACTCACCATGGATGCCAAGAATGAGAAAGCTGTCTTTACAAGGTGAGTACAAGGAAACCTTAAAATGTGGGCAGCAGCCGCAGCCCGTGCAGGTAAGAGCGGTGGTGCGGGTGGGGTATGTGGGGGATTTCGACATACGATGCTGAGGGAAAATTAAATAAATAATCCATTTTCCCTCGCCGTCATCTGTAGAAATCTCCCCCAACCTGGCCCCACTGCCCCACCGCTCTTACCTGCACAGGCCGTGGCTGGTGGGCAGCATGGGGAATGGAGGTATCGATTGAGCCAGCAGGTTTGGAAGATATAGATTTGTAGTTAATGGTAAGGATAGATCTTGAGTCATTACACTATAAGCCCACTTCACACTGAGTGGACATAATGTACATCAGGGTTATTGATTGGGAGAGCAGGTTTAGAAGTGGTGTATACATTTGAATGTGGTACTGTTAAAAGGTGCTCTCTAAATGCTTCACATGTCTTTCTCATCAGATCTGACTAACATTTCACATGTTCTGTATACCTTGAATGCCTGTAAGATTGTAAAGGAATTCATAGGTCAGTCAAGCCTGTGTTATCCTTGCTTGTTGTCAGTCTTTGACAAACTCCAGTAAATATTTTCAAATGAAGAGACATACTTATTGTATGCTATCCAGCATCTAAGTTCATTCTCCTTTGAGTCATCACTGATGGTTTTAGCTGAGTGGTGTAGTGGCATGCCCAAATACCACTGAAGCTCTTCATATCCCAGACATGCTCTTTTTCAGAAAGATCTTTGTCTTTTGTACTGTACATGTTGCATGAGAATTGTGGAACTCTGCTATGCTCAAACGATGAGGTGAAAGTAATACTTTCTGGGTCAATCCAAAACCCACTCTGCGTATTTTAAAGATCTGAATGAAACACATAGTGATAGATTCCTTACCTTATAATTACCCACAGGCGTCAGACCGGATCTGGAAAGTTTTCGTCAGCAGTACCCCTGTGCGTCGTAAGGTGGCATTGTGCGGCACCGCATCTGTCGTTGGCGTTGTGGTCGCCGATATGACAGTGTAGCAGCTACTTTGAAGACGCCTTCACGTGCTGCTTTTCCACGACAGGAAGTGCTGGTCCGGAGAGAGTGGTGCCCCCAGTAATTTTTTTACTGAGATTTTTTAGGCTTTTTGTCTCTGTTTTTTCGAGTCGATCGACTCCTGGTGTCGTAGGGATGCCTGGTTTCAGGTCTTACGGGGATTGTCATCGGATGATGTCGGTGACTGACCCGCACTGTGTGGGTCTCTACTGTCTGGGGCGCGACCACGACCCCAAGTCGTGCCTCGACTGCCGGGCCATGGCGCCGAAGACTTTGCAGGAGCGGTCCCGAAGGTTGCTTGAAGTCTGGCAGTCTGCTCTGTGCCGCTCAAGGTCCCGGTCCCGTGGGAGGTCGAGGGACCGGTCGCAGAGCCATCACCATCGCGGGGTCAGGTAAGACGAAGCACAAGAAGTTGAAGTGTCATAGCTCGACGACTTCCCCTCACGCGACGCGGCTGAGGATGCGAGTGGTGCCTCCCCCGCAGCTCCGGCGGAGCCTACGTTGTCGCAGTCAGCCTACCCGCCCTTCCCGGGTCGGCGACTCCGGCCCAGCTGCAGGATTTTCTGTCAGCCATGGCCCGCCTCTTTGGGCCGTTGGGCCCCGCCGGTGCGCCTTCGGGCCCGACTGAGGGCCCTTGCCCTTCACTGTCGGCGCATCCGGCATCGCTGTTGGCTCCGGCGCTGCAGGGCCCCCAAGGATCCAGGCCTGGATCCCGGTCTACGCCGGTTGACTTTGTTACACCTCCACCGACCACACCAGCACCACTTCCGACGTCGCCAATGGCAATGGACAAGGTCGCCCCCGGCCTCAGCCCCGACATGGACACGGAGCCGGAACGGCTTCCCTCAATGCAGATTCCGCCGCCGATGGGGCCTTTCTATCCCTATGTCCAGCCTCCTTATTTTCGGCCTGTACATAAACATTCGGAGAATGGGGAGGACTGGGAGGGGTCTGAGGACCCTCACAGCTCAGTGTCAGTATGACCCGGACTGGGCAGAGGAACTGTGGGATGCCAGTGGTCTCGACACTTGACCTTGGCATGCTCACTTCTCCTACCGTGGCTACAGACAAGGATGCATGTTAGGTTGTGGTGTTGGGTAGGGCGGCGGAGGCCCTCCACCTCCAACTCCCTACAGTGGCCGTCGGGACTAACCTCCTGACAGCAGTGCTTCAGCCGGCGGCTACCTCTGTGGAGCCACTGCTGCCCTTTAACGAGGCACTTTCTGATGTTCTTTTGGGCACCTGGTCCAGGCCCAACACAGGGGCTCCTGTGGATAGGAACGTGGCCCGATGCCATCGCCCTGCCCCGGGCGACCCCCATTTTCTTCTCCCAACACCCTACCCCTAAGAGCTTGGTTGTCCAAGCCTCAAGGTCCCAGAGCGCATTCCCTACCGCACCCCCGGGCAGGAAATCCAAGAGACTGGAACAATTTGGGAAGAAGATGTTTTCTTCCGCCAGTTCAGGACTGCGGTCTGTGAACATCGCATGCCTCCTGGGCTTATTCCCACTCTGTGTGCGATACGTGGGGCAGGTGCTGCCTCAGTGTCCGAAGGAGGCGCGGACAGTGCTCGCTCAGGCTATTGCTAACGAGAGAGATGCAGCCAAGTTCACAATAAGATGTGGCCTTGACACCGCTGACAAGCTGGGCAGAGCGATTTCCACGCCTGGCTGAGAACTACTGGCTTCTCGGGGGATGTCCAGAATACCCTGATGGACATGCCCTTTGTTGGCATTCCTCTTTTTGCAACTAGGCAGATAGTGCATTGGAGCGTTTTAAGGACTTGCTGGCTACGGCCAAGTCCTTGGGCCTTTCGGCCTCTCGCCCTCCTCCGCCTTCTGCTTTTCGCTCCTTTCGTGGCCACGGAAGGGGCGTCCCAGCACGTTTGCTTCAGAGCCGCAGGTGGGTTTTACAAATAGTCTGAAGGGGCTACTCCCTACCCTTCTAGACTACCCCTCCAGCCATTTAGTCGGGGATACCTCCTATTTATACATACATACCCCTCCAGCCATGCCACCCCTGTACCAATGCATGTCTGGGATCGTTTGGCGCTTCAGGAAGTCGCGGCCCTCTTGGCCAAGAGGGCCATCGAGCGCATTCCTGCGCCAGAAGTAGGACGTGGTTGTTATTCCCAATACTTTCTGGTGCCCAAGAAGGACAAGGGCCTGCATCCTATCTTGGACCGCAGGGATGTCAATCGCTTCCTCTAAAAGGAGAATTTCAGGATGCTAACTCTGGCTCAGGTCTTGTCTACACTCGACCCTGGTGACTGGATGGTAGCGTTGGACTTGTAGGACGCATATTTCCACTTTCCCGTCCTGCCGGCCCACCAGCGTTACCTGCGGTTCACGGTAGGCCACGAGCACTTTCAGTTTACTGTGCTCGCCTTTGGCCTTACCAGCGCCCCTTGGGTTTTCACGAAAGTAATGGCGGTGGTTGCAGCTCATCTGGGCAGATCAGGGGTTCCAGTCTTTCCCTATCTCGACGACTGGCTATTGAAGGCGGGCTCGCCCCAGATAGTAGTCTCCCACCTCCAGACTACGGTCGACCTCCTGCATTTACTGGGGTTCTCCATCAATGTGCCGAAGTCGTACCGGATTCCCTCTCAGAAGCTCCTCTTCCTCAGAGAGGTTCTGGATACAACGCTGTTTCGGGCCTATCCTCCCAAATGGCGAGTCCAGGATATTCAGGCTATGATTCTGATCTTTCGGCCTCTATCCTGGGTTTAGGTCAGGATGACCCTGAGGCTGCTGGGCCTCCTTGCCTCCTGCATCCTGCTGGTCACTCATGTCAGATGGCATATGAAGGCTCTGCAGTGGGACCTGAAGTTCCAGTGGGAGCAGCTTAAGGGGAACCTGTCCGATTAAGTCCAGATCTCGGCGGGCAAAGCACAGCAGCTGCAGTGGTGGCTCTTATTCCGACATTGGGTCCAGGGCAGATCCCTCTCCCTTTTCCAACCGGAGCACACAGTGGTGACGACCGCGTCCCTCCTAGGATTAGGGGGCCACATGGGAGAGGCTTAGCCCAGAGGCCTTTGGTCTCCGGCGGAGTACAGGCTCCATATCAACCTTATGGAGCTTCGGGTGATCAGACTTGCACTGAAGGCATTCCTTCCCTCTGTCAAAGGGGAAGTGGTGCAGGTGTTCACAGACAACACCACCGCCATGTGGTACTGCAACAAACAGGGCAGGGTGGCGTCGTTGACCCTATGTCAGGAGGCTCTACGCCTCTGGACATAGCTGGAACAGCAGGGCATTTCCCTTGTGGTTCAACACCTGGCAGGTTCACTGATTGCCAAGGCAGATAAACTCAGCCGCAGGTGCATGATGGATCACAAATGGCGTCTTCACTCGGACGTGCCGCAAGGTTTCTTTCGACAGTGGGGAGAGCCTTGGTTAGATCTATTTGCCACCGAAGAGAACTCGCAATGTCAGCGATTTTGCGCGTTGGAATTTACAAGGCAGCACTCCCGAGGTGACGCTTTTTGTCGCAAGTGGAGTTACGGTCTGTTATACGCCTTTCCGCATATACCACTTCTGCCCAGAGTGCTGAAGAAGATCAGGCGCGACTGGGCCTAAGTCATTCTTGTGGCCCGGACTGGGCTAGAAGAGTTTGATATCTCAAGCTACTCAGTATGACGATCGTTCCCCCGATCCAACTGCCTCTTCGGAAGGATCTTCTGTCGTAGCAGCAGGGGACGGTCCTCCACCCTGACCTGTCAATTCTCCACCTCTTTGCGTGGAGATTAAGCGGCGGCAGTGGATTCCTTTTGACTTGCCTCCTGAAGTCTGTGATGTCATTGTGGCAGTCAGGCGTCCCTCCACTATGTTGGTATACGCCTGCAGATGGAACAAATTTGTGGCATGGTGCACAGCAAAGGCTGCGGATCCCCTTTCTGCCCCTCTTTCGGAAGTTCCTCTGTTCCTTCTTTCTTTGGCCCAGCAGGGCTCTGCTCTGGGCACTATCAAGGGCTATCTTTCTGCTATTTCGGCCTTTCTCTGGCTCCCTGATCAGCCCTCTCTTTTCAAGTCCCCTGTTGTAAATAGATTTGTCAAAGACATTACTCATCTTTTCCCCCCTATTCCTTTCGTAATGTAAATGTAAATGTAAATGTATTTGAGCTTATATAGCGCACAGCTACCCGCAGTGGGTTTCCCGGCGCTTGCTTAGGGAACCCGTCCTGGTAATCCCCTGTGAGATAGCCCCAGCAGGGTATCCACAAGGTGAAAGCCAGGCATCCCATAAGCTGCGAGGAATTCGCCTCATTTTTCTCTGAAAAAACCAAACTACTAGAAGTTGAGCTCACAAGTGCAGCAGCCAACCTTGTGACCCCTCCCTCACCTAAAAATGAGGCTAATGAGACAACAGAGGGCCCTCAACCAAAAAATAAAGCAAACTGGGACACATTTGAACTATATGACCAAGGTAAGATTGCCAAAAAGTTAGCCGAACTTAGACCGAACAACCACTATCAAGACCCTCTACCGTCAAAGTGTGTAAGAGAAATCAGCCACACTCTAGTTCCGATCTGGACCCAGATAATAAATGCCTCACTTACACAAGGGACCCTCCCTGACTGCCTAAAAACGGGGCAGGTAGTGCCCATCATTAAAAAACCAACAGCGGATGCGACAGACCCGAATAACTATCGACCAGTGACCAACATACCGCTACTGGCCAAACTTATTGAGAAATGCGTACAAGGCCAATTGAGTCAACACATCGCCAAGTTCGCATTACTAGACGACTGCCAATCAGGATTTAGAACAGGTCATAGTACTGAAACTGCGATCCTGCACATTGTTGATGACGCCTTACAAGCCCTTGACCAAAATAAGGCATGCCTATTGATCCTACTAGACCTGTCATCAGCTTTTGACACTGTAAATCACGAAATACTAATAACCAGGCTTCAAGACAGGATGGGTTTGTCCGGAAACGTACTGAAATGGTTCAAATCATTCTTACAGAACAGGACTCAACTATTCCTGATCAACCAAGCAACCTCCTCCCCATGCCCTAACACAATTGGGGTCCCACAAGGCTCAACTCTATCCCCAGAGCTATTCAACTTATATGTTGAACCCCTTACGGAGATTCTTCGAAAATCACGGATATCCTATCACATGTATGCAGACGACACGCAAATATATATAAAGATCGCCTCCCGTGATGACGTCGACCGAATGAACGACACACTAAAGAAAGCGTTGCAATGGTTAACAACTAATCATCTGAAACTGAATGCCCACAAAACGGAATTCCTGCTAATTTCACCAACAAGGAGTCAACCTGAAGTAAAGGAATGGGTGAAATTGGTGACTGCGTTAAACTGCACTCCGACCCTAGTTAACTCAGCTAAATCTCTGGGAATCAAGTTAGATGAGAACCTCGACATGAAAGCCCACATTAACTCAATGGCCAAGAGCGCCCGCTTCCATTTGAACTATTTACGAAAACTAAAACCCTTTATCTCTGAGGCGGATCTGAAACTGGCCACCCAATCGCTAGTCATCTCGAGGATTGAATATGGTTGTACCACGTTAGCTGGCCTACCCAAGACATCCATAGCACCTCTAAAAGCCTGCCTCAACGCAGCAGCAAGACTCATCACAGGAACGAAGAAATTCGATCATATATCGCCCCACCTGAAAGCCCTAAACTGGCTACCGTACGAGGCCAGAATTCAAATGAGAATGGCCTGTATTACTCACAAAGCGGTTCACTACAACATGCCTAGATACCTAGCCAAGAAAATCAAACTTTCGGGAGGCAGCAGACCAAGCAGAAGTGCCAAAGAGCTGCTATTGAGACCGGCCTTCTTCCGCAAGAAAAGGACCTACGATCGGGCCTTCTCCGGAGCTGCACCCAGAATTTGGAATTCACTCCCTCCAAACATTAGGAAGATTCAAAATACGGAAACTTTCAAACGGGAACTAAAGAGCCACTTGATGAGTAAATACCCTACGTAGAGAAACTACAGACTATTGATATGAACATATACGCCAAAGAGGAGGTACTCATCATGAATAATTGGAAGTTCAATATCAAACAAATGAAAGACTCCCGTCCGAGCCTCGGCTACACACTGAACTGCTACCTCAGATATTTGTGAGCTTATATTCTGTATCTCACAGCTCTAACTATATAACCTCTACCTCACTTTATTATATTTATGACTACTATGACAAGCTAAACTGTATGCAACTGTATCTCACAGCTCAAACTATATAACCTCTACCTCACTTTATTATGCAACTCCTAATAGCTAACTAGATAGCCAATTGATATTGATTATGTTATATAACCCTACCTCAACGAGCTTGAAGATATAACTATGACACAAGCTGAGACCAATGCACCTCTTAATGCCTTTTATCTAGTCACACTTTTACCACACCGCTTCTACTTCATAACTGTTGGTTGTTATAATTGTTGTGATAATTGTCAAGTCTGTAACCTTTTTATGTTCAGCGCTCTGATACCCACGGGTCTTGTTCGCGCTATACAAAACACTATAAATAAATAAAATAAATAAATAAGCAAGCTATTGCCCAGAGTCGCAGAGTGTGAACCCGTGAGTCGAGAAGGCACCGGAGCGAGAATTATCGAGTCCGTGGAATTTTTAGCCCAAGACCCGCCGAGGCGGGGAATTGAACCCTGGTCCAGGGCCGATCTCAGCTTCCGGGTCTGCCGCCTCTAACCCCTGAGCCACACTTCTCCACCTGTGGGACTTGAATCTGGTTCGTAAATATTTAATGTGCGCTCCCTTTGAGCCTCTTCACAACTGTCCTCTTCGTCTACTGACTTTGAAGACTGCTTTCTGGTTGCCAACACCTCTGCCAGGAGAGTGAGTGATCTCCAGGCTCTTTCTTGTAAACGTCCTTTTCTATCTGTCCATCCGGACAAGGTTGTGCTCAGAACACATCCATCCTTTCTGCCAAAGGTTGTCACTGCCTTTCACATCGGGCATACCATCACTTTGCCCACCTTCTTTCCGCATCCTTCTAGAGAGGAAGAGAGATTCCACCATCTGGACCCAAAACATGCGCTCTCGTTTTACTTGAACAGCACACAACAGTTCCGGGTGGATGAGCAGCTCTTTGTTGGCTACGTTGGCGCCAAGAAGGGTCGTGCCGTACATAAGCAGACTATCTCCCGATGGGTCGTCTTGTGTATTAAAGCCTGTTAGTCTCTGACTCCACCATAGTGACGGCTGCCACTACAGCGTTGACATCTGTCAGGCAGCTACATGGGCCTCGCTGCACACTTTCACTAAGCACTATTGCCTGGACAGCCAAGTCCGGAGAGACGGCTTCTTTGGCCGTTCTGTTCTCTGGGACTTCCTGGTGAGATCTTGGTTCGCAGACCCACCACCAGGATTGGTATTGCTGGGGTATCTATTCTAAGGTAAGGAATCTATCACTGTGTGTTTCTTTCAGATGAACAAGTTACTTTCCTTCGGTAACGATATATCTGTAAGAAACATTAGTAGTAATAGGTTTCTTACCGCCTCACCCATCCTTTCCCGTTCTGCAAACTGATTTCTAGGGTTAAGGTCATCCCTTTCAGGGATGTAGTTTCAAGGCACCAGTGTTCAGTATCTTGATTGGCTTTGCGCTTCTGGCGTGGAAAGTCGTGTACAGAACTGACGTCCACATGCCAGGGTTGCCTCTAAGTAGCTGCCGCAACGTCATCTCGGCGACCACAACGCCAGCGACAGACGCAGAGCCCCACGACGCCACCTTCCGACGTGCAGGAGTACTGCTGACAAAAACTTTCCGGATCCAGTCTGACACCTGGGCGTAATTCTAAGGTAAGGAGTCTATCACTACTAATGTTTCTTATAGATATATCGTTACTGAAGGTAAGTAAATTGTTCAATTTGTAACAATATGATTTGTAAACTTCACATTGTCAAACGTGTACAAATAGTTTGCACAGAAATAAATTGGTTTTGAAAAAAATATTTAGCCTAGCAGGAGTAGGTGGAATCTCTGCCTTTTAAAAATTGCTGTTTCTCTGCTGAGTTCATCAACCTGGAATACTCTTTCATTGTTTGATGTGCATTTGTTTTGTATTAGGGACTTGTTCCTGCCTTTAAAAACAAGCATTGGTAAAGCCAATAGGTGTCATCTATGCAAGTTCTGTTGGTTTTGTCAATATTTTTATACATGTTGCACAGCAGCACATGCTTCTTTGCAACATGGCTTAACATAAAGAAAAAAAGCTCTGTTGTGGCAGCAACAACGGACAGCGGGAGGGAGCAACATGAGGGGTAGGAGCTGCAACAACAACGGGAGGGAGAGAAGCTCACTTAATCTTCCTATGCCTGAAAAATAAATGTGTCCTTGTGTAATTTAACTGATGCACATGCAAGGCGCTCCAGTGCCTTTTGGTTAAGTTTGCAGCAACACACGAGACAGCAGGAAGAGGGCGGAGTGGGACAAGCAACACAAGTGAGTGGCAAGAGATGGACTGCAAACATGCACTCTTCAAGGGTGCATGTCTAAAAGTAAAAAAATAAATCAAAAAGTACCACCATGAGTGTGCGGCCAGTGGAAGGACACAAGCCGCAGACAGGAACCTGTACTAGACCCATGCTCTACTGCAAGGACCGAACTGCAAGCGCCTAGAGGAAGCAGGATGCGCTGAATAATAAGAGGCAAGGAAACAAGAGTGACATGGAAGCCAACCAATGGTAAGTAATGGGCTGGTTCTAAGCCCTTTTGTAAGCTTTTTATGTTAACAGTAGATATCGCTGACAGCGCATACGTACTGTTCAGGCAAAACCTAAAAAAATGCATAGTTACAGCTGATGTCACCCACAATCATTCTTGCGAATTCTGTATCATTGGATTCATTTGACAAACTCTCTGCTCTAAGCATGTTGCTATATGGTTTACTGGGCCTCGTGAGGTTACTCTTTTCTTTGTGTACATGTACACAGCGCTCCACTTATCCTTTGGCTTCACTGGTACTGTGTAGCTGCCTATATGTTTTAGTCCCAACAATTGTAATTTGAGTGCTTACCTACTACCACCACCACTTCTCCATCGCACTGCTTAGGGCTGCTCCTCCAGAATAGATGAGAAACACCTGTCTGGTCAGTCATTCATGACATAAAAAAACTTCCCACATAGGATCACAACCAATCCAACACTAACTACGCTGTCTCCCATTGTGTAGCATGCTACCCATCTGAAAATTTGCTTCACTCCTATTTATAAGGACTACTTTGCAATATAATCTGCACCCGCGGGAAGAGTATAATCTTTTTGTGGCCCAAGTATTGCATTTGTCATGGTTGATGGAATGCTAGAGAAGAACGTCATGGTGTCAGTAGCAACCAATACAATATAAAATGTGTTGATGGATCTGGCTCAAGTTATGGTACAGTCGGACCTTCTTACAGACCATTCTGAAGCAAGATGTGCCACACATTTTCATACATCAGAAAGTTTGGCGAGTAACCCTCAACTTTGTCAGGACAAGCAACGATAATGATTACTGCCAAAGCATCTGTGGTGTGATATCATAAAGGCTTGATTTCTATCACTTGTGTATTAATAAGGACCCAGACTCTGGACCACATATTTATGCTGCAAATTCTTAATGAAGAGCATAGTATTTATAACGGGATTTGCTCATTAGTTTATAAAAGGTGTGAGTTCCAGTTTATCTTCTCTGAAAAGTAGGAGTTTGCCAAAATCTACACTAATTGCATTTAGATAGAGGTACTTGTCAATGTTAAGCCATTTCCTCGGTATTATGTAATATCCATGGAAGTCCTGTGCCAGAGAACCAAGAAGATCTGTTAGAGACATCTAGTGCTGCTGCGACTGGTGCTTGATGTTCTGCAGTAAGAAGACTCCACTCCCACGCTGCTACAGGTGATGGGCCCATAGCAGTATGCCACAATCTTCCTCAAACAGACATCTTAGGCAAGGCCAATCCCCTCAGTGCTGAAGAAGCACACAATGCGTCGCTCGACCTTCTAGCACACCAGCCCTGTCCTGTGTTTTCTGACTCCGACATCTCGGAGTCTGGTAAGCAGGAGCTCTGTGATGAACAACAAGCGCCCAAGAATGTTCCATCCAGCTCCGATCCATCCTTGAATACCACGTCTTGCGTAGGAACTGTTGACCGCTCAGATCCCTCACAACGGCTCCACACCACAGCTGAGCACCACCCTTCCGGAAAGGACTGGCATCAAGCACTGTGCTGAACCCACTTTCACCCATGGAATCCACCTCCGAGCACTGGTCGACACTGAGCGAAGATTTCGGAGCCAAAATAATGCCCACCCAGGGGGGCCTCGATCCTGGTCCAGCCTGTGCCAAATGGCCTCAGTCGGTGCCGAACCATCCTCTGCTCTGAAACCCTCTGATGTTGATATCGAGAAATGCCCTCTTCTTGAGAAGCTACAACAGGAATTGGATGAATGCCAGAGGAGAATCATTCTCCATCCACGTACTGTAAAGATCTTGGCCACCGAAAAGACTTTACCCAAAAAAATAAAGGCTTACCATTGAGAAAATCCCGCCCCGGATACTCCTATGTCCATCTTGCCTCCGAAGAGGATCAAGGACAAGGTTCTCCTCCTCCCCCTTCTCTGCCTCTAGCACTCCCTCCTCCACTATTCCCCCTACCAGCCCCCCTGCTCTGCTACCATCCCCCCATTCCACTGAGGGGACTCCGGAGTCTTACTCCTATATTGCAGTTCTAGCTGTTAATCCCCGGCTCAGGATTTTGCTCCAACCTGCCCTGGAGCCTCAGACGGCCCCTTGGAGGGCCACGATGTAGAACACACCAGACCAATTTAGACTTTGAGCATGTCCCACTTAGGGCCTCTCCGTCAGGTAACACCATAGCCTCAACCACCACCATAAGGTGAGAGATGTACACTGCCCCCAATGAGGACGACTTTTTTTGTCGAGATATTCTCTGAAATATGACCTGGTTACCTCACGCATGGTCACTCCACAGATGGATTAAGAAATACAAACTAGTGCCCTCCAACCCACTCTATATCCGGGGTCTCATCCTTCCCGACTCCTTCGTTGTTACCATTGTGAGAAAGAGGGCAGAAGCCCGTACACTGGGGATGCACCGCCTCCTGATAAGGAAAGCAAGCGGATAGATGCTATAGGGAACAGAATGGCTGTAGTTGCAGACAAGCATTACCGAACTCTGCAGGCCTCCTCTCTAGATCTGATGTAACGCACTGGGACTAGATGGAGAGGCTTTTACGACACTTTCGAGATCAATATCGTAAGCAGGGGGGTAAGAGCGTGTGGAGGAATGTAAAAGTATTTTCTAATGTGACCATTAGGTGTGCCTCAGATGCGCCTGATACCATAGCCATGGTAGTCAAAACCTCCTTTATCCTCCAGTGCTACTCCTGGCTCCAAGTGTCTGGATTGAAGCCAGGGATGCAACAGCACCTAGTCAACCTGCTGTTTGATGGGGGAACACCTCTCCAGTCCGCAGGTTGACAAAATACTTGAGAAAATCAAAGATCTGGAGACCGCAAAAAAAATGAGCGCCTTACAGGTACCCTCTGTCAGTGGCTCCTTTTCGGAGACAGGAGCCAAGGGGGGTGTGGGTTCCAAACCCTCTTCAGTGGAACCTACCAAGCCCCGATCAATCAGCACCTGTCAGGAGGTGACTTCAAGGGAGGGACCACCACAGACTGATGGGTCCATCCATTATCTAGCAACACTACTACCTAGAGCTCTTCTCAATCCCACCAAACATTCCAACCTGCCGCCACACCTTCAGCCCAGAACACCTCACATTTTTGCAAGAGGCTGTTCAGGCGCTCCTACTCAAAGGAGCCATAGAGCCAATGCTCCTTCAACATCAGAGCAAAGGTGCCTACTACCTGTTCTTACTAATTCTCAAGAAGAACAGATCCCTCAGACCCATCCTTGATTTCCGTCCTCTCAACAGATACATCCTGTCAGAACACTTCCACATGGTCACCGTACAGGATGTCACCCCTTTTCTTCAACAAGGCGACCTAATGACCATACTGTACCGGAAGGACACCTGCTTTCATATCCCAATCTGTCCTGCTCATCTGTGCTACCTTCAGTTCATGTTAAGTGATGAACACTAATGTTCAAGGTACTAGCCCTTTGGCATCACCATGACCCCAAGGATCTTAAGCAAGTCTCTAGCGGTGGTAGCCCCTAACCTCAGAAGGGGAGGAACTCCAATCGTCCCCAACCTTGATGATTGGCTGAGAAAGAGCTCAAGTAGTCAGGAGTGCTTAACCCACACCCAGATTGTAATATCCCTGCTGCACAACCTGGAGTTCACAGTCAACACCACCAAGTCTCACTTGGAGCCCCTCTGAGTCAACTCTTCATAGTATCGGTAGGCATCGTCTGCGGCTCCGCGTCCGTCGGCGTCGTGGGCGGCGTGATGACGTCGTCGGAGTACTTAGATGCCGCCTCCGCGTGCTGACGTCAGTTCTTCCTTTTTCCGCGCCAGCAAGCGCAGATCTGGAAAAAGCAGTACTTTAGTCACTTTTTGACTAGACTTTTTTGATCCCTTTTGATCATTTTTTCTTGAGTCTTGCAACTCCGTACGGTGCCTAGGGATGCCTGGTTTCAAGCCTTGTGAGGATTGCGACCGACTGATGTCGGTCACTGACCCTCACCGTCGGTGTCTCCACTATTTTGGCGTCGACCACGGCGACAAGACCTGCCCTGACTGCCGGGTCCTGACTTCGAAAGCTAGGCAGGAGCGGTCCCGCAAGCAACTCTAACTCCGGCAGTCGGCCCGCGCCGCGAGAGGTCCCGGTCCCACAGGCGGTCGAGGGACAGGTCGCGGGGTCGGAGCCATCACAGCTCCGAGAGTCGGCATCACTCCTCCGGGTCGAAGTCGTCAGGTAAGCACAAGAAGTTGAAGAGACGTCATAGCTCTTCTGCCTCCCCCCCCCCCGACTCTCGCGCGATACGGCCGGGGGTTCGGGTGACACCGTCCACGCAGCTCCGTCGGGAGTCGTGGGCGTCGCGGCCTGCTCCACACCCTCCGGTTCCTTGGCAGGACGCGACGCCGTGGGAGATAGAGCGCTTCCTCATGGCCATGAGAAACCTCTCTTCACCGACGGGTTCCGTGGCGCCTTCGGGCCCAGCGGACCCTTCTGGGGCCCCTAGCGGGTCGGGGGCTTCGGCCCCGACGCTGTTGGGTGCTTCGGCCCGACGCCGCCGGCACCTTCGGGCCCGGCGCCGCAGGGCCCCACTGGATCCGCTTCGGGATCCGGGTCGTCGCCGCTTGACCTAACGACTTCACCGGTCCCTCAGGTGTCACCTCCGGCGCCGTCCTCGGGCGGCGCCGTCCCCGATGCCTCCCTTGCTCCGGCGTCGGAACGGCGCCGCTGGGCGCCGCTTTCGACGCCGCTTGGGGAGTTTAGCTTGTATGAACCGGCCTCATCGTTTGACAACCCTGACTATCAGGGGATGGGTGAAGAGGAGTATTGGGAGGCGTCTGAGGACCCTCTGACCCGAGAATGTCAGTTTCAAGAGGACTGGACAGGTGGACTTGGGGATGCCAGTGGTCTGGACACATCACCAGACACTGCCTTTGTCTCACCACCTACCGTGGCTACGGAGGAGGGGGCAACCTACATTGTGGTGTTGATGAGGGCAGCCAAGGCCTTGGGCCTTGGGCTCCCCGTCGCGGCCGTGAGGACTAACCTCCTCACTGAGGTCCTTAAACCGCAGTCAAGCTCGGCCGAGCCTCTGCTGCTGTTTAATGAGGCCTTGACCGACGTTCTTTTGGGCACTTGGTCCAGGCCCGCTACGGGTTCGCCCGTAGATAGGAACGTGGCCAGACGCCACCGCCCGGCCCCGGGCGACCCATATTTCCTGTCCACCCACCCCACCCCCGAGAGCCTGGTCATCCAGGCTTCAAATTCCCAGACCGCATTCCAGTCGGCTCCGCCGGACAGGGAATCCAAGAAGTATGAGCAGTACGGCAAAAAGGTATTCTCCTCCCTTAGTCTGGGACTGCGGTCTTCCAACACTGCATGCCTCTTTGGCCGCTTCACCCACTCTCTGTGGGATACGGTCGCGGAATTGCTGCCATAGTGTCCGTTGGAGGTACGGGCCAAACTCGGCCAAGCCCTTGTGGAAGGCCGGGATGCAGCAAAATATTCTATCCGGTGTGGGCTGGATACCACCGACTCACTAGGTAGAGCGATGGCAACGACAGTGGCGATTCGTCGCCACGCCTGGTTGAGGTCCGCCAACTTTTCGGACGATATCCAGAATTCACTGATGGACATGCCGTTTGATGGCCGTCGCCTTTTTGGCGACAAGGCAGACCATACGCTTAAGCGCTTTAAGGACTCCAGGGCTACGGCCAAGTCCTTGGGCCTCTCGGCCCCGCGCCAGCAAACGGGTGCCTTTCGCTCCTTTCGTGGCCAAAGAAGGGGCGCCCCCACACATGCTGCCAGCCAAGCACCGCAGACTAACATCCAGCGCGGTGGCGGCTGTGGAAATCGCTGTGGAGGCGGTCGGGGACAACGGCAAGGCCATTACACACCCTCCCCCGCAGCGTCCGCCTCAAAACCCTCCTAGTCCGTGCTTTTTGGCCCATGTGACGCCAGTGGGGGGGCAGGGTTCGCCATCACCACTCCCACTGGCGCACTGTTACGTCGGACAGGTGGGTGCTGCAAATCGTCCGAAGGGGCTACTCCCTCCCCTTCGAGACGACCCCTCAAACCATGCCACCGCAACACCACCGTGTATCGGGGGATCATTTGCGGCTTCTGCAGAAGGAAGTTACGGCCCTCTTGGCCAAGGGGACCATCGAGCGCGTTCCTGGGCCAGAAGTAGGATGTGGTTGCTACTCCCACTACTTTCTGGTACCCAAGAAGATCAAAGGGGGCCTACGCCCTATCTTGGACCTACGGAACGTCAACGGCTTCCTCCGGAAGGATAAGTTCAAAATGCTGACTCTGGCTCAGGTCCTTAGCTGCCCTGGACCCAGGAGACTGGATGGTAGCGTTGGACTGTCCGGGGGAGTGTAGTGCAGGTGTTCACGGACAACACTACCGCCATGTGGTACGGCAACAAACCGGGTGGGGTGGGGTCGTGGACCCTCTGCCAGGAGGCTCTGCGCCTTTGGCAGTTGCTGGAACATCAGGGTGTGACCCTGGTGGTTCAACACCTGGCAGGTTCTCTGAACGCCAGGGCGGACGAACTCAGCCGCCGGTGCATGATGGATCACGAATGGCGTCTGAACTCTGACGTGGCGCAAGGCCTCTTTCAGCAGTGGGGAGAGCCTTGGTTAGATCTATTCGCCACCGAAGAGAACTCGCAATGTCATCAGTTCTGCGTGTTGGAATTTCCATGGCGGCACTTGCTCGGAGACGCTTTTCGTCGCAAGTGGAGTTGCGGTCTGTTGTACGCCTTTCCGCCTATACCACTTACAAGATCAAGCACGAACGGGCACAAATCATCCATGTGGCTCCGGACTGGGCACGAAGGTACTGGTATCCCGAGCTACTCAGTATGTCAGTCGATCCCCCGGTTCGTCTGCCTCTTCAGGAGGGCCTTCTGTCGCAGCAGCAGGGGACGGTCCTCCACCCGAGCCTGTCCAGTCTCCACCTCCATGCTTGGAGATTGAGCGGCGACAGTTGAGGCCATTTGACTTGCCTCCTGAAGTCTGTAACATCATTCTGGCAGCCAGGCGTCCCTCCACAAAGTCGGTATACGCCTGCAGGTGGAACAGATTTGTGGCATGGTGCACAGCAAAGGCTGTGGATCCTCTCTCTGCCCCTCTTTCTGAGGTTCTTCTCTTCCTTCTTTCTCTTAACCAGCAGGGCTCTGCTCTGGGCACTATCAAGGGCTACCTTTCTGCTCTTTCAGCTTTTTTAAGGCTGCCTGATCAACCTTCTTTGTTCAAGTCCCCTGTTGTTAAACAATTCCTGTAAGGCATCACACCTACGTTTCCACCTGTTCCCTTCTTGATACCTCAGTGGGACTTGAACCTGGTTCTTACTTTTTCTGATGTGCGCTCCCTTTGAGCCACTTCACAACTGTCCTATCCGCCTTCTTACCTTGAAGACTGCCTTCCTGGTTGCCATCACCTCTGCCAGGAGAGTGAGTGAGCTCCAGGCTCTATCCTCTAAGCTGCCTTTCCTTTCGGTCCATCCGGACAAGGTTGTGTTGCGGGCAAGGCCCTCTTTCCTGCCCAAGGTAGTCACAGCCTTCCACATCGGGCAGTCCATCACCTTGCCTACCTTCTTTCCGCCTCCGCATCCCTCGAAAGAGGAAGAGAGGCTCCACCGCCTTGACCCAAAACGTGCGCACTCTTACTATCTGGATCGCACACGCTAGTTCCGGGTGGATGACCAACTCTTTGTTGGTTACGTGGGCGCTAAGAAGGGAAAGGCGTTGCACAAGCGGACCATCTCGCTGTGGATCATCTTGTGTATCCAGGCGTGTTACTCCTTGGCTAAGAAGGAACCCCTGTTGGACTAAGGGCTCATTCCACTCGGGCCACGGCGACTACAACTACCCTGGGCCGTGGATTGCCCTTGCAGGACATTTGCCAGGCAGCTACGTGGGCCTCGCTGTTCACGTTTGCAAGACACTATTGCCTGGACAGCCAAGTCCGGAGGGATGGCTTCTTTGGCCGTTCTGTCCTCCAGGACTTTCTGGTGTGATTATTGGTTCGCAGACCCACCACCGGGGTTGGTATTGCTGGGGTATCTATTCTAAGGTAAGGAATCTATCACGAACGTATCTCTTTCAGATGCACAAGTCACTACTTGTGTAACAATATATCTGTAAGAGACATATTAGTTAGTGATAGATTCCTTACCGACCCACCCATCCTACCCGTTCTGCGAACCGATATCTAGGGTTAAGGTCATCCCCTTACAGGGCCCTAGTTTCAATGGCACCAGTGTTGGTTTTTAGCATAGCTCTGCATTTCTGGTGCGGAATAGCTGTGTCTAAGAACTGATGTCAGCACGCGGAGGCGCCGTCTAAGTACTCCGACGACATCATCACGGCGCCCACGACGCCCACGACTGACACAGAGCCGCAGATGACGCAGACCGACCACGCAAGGGTACTGCTACGCAAAAATTTCCGTATCCAGTCTGACGCCTGAGGATATTCTAAGGTAAGAAATCTATCACTAATGTCTCTCACAGATATATCGTTACACAAGTAGTAACTTGTGCATTGGGCAAAGACTTTCCTAGCTGCCCCAGAGGGTGCAAGGATTCCAGCAGATCCTCCACCTTTTTCAACCACTCCGTTCACTTCCAGTTTGTACGATAATTCGCCTTCTGGGAATGATGGCATTGTTCATTGCCATAAAGCCCCATACCATACTACATAAGCACTAACTTTAGAAATGCATCTCAAGCCAGTGGTCACAAGCAGAGCGTCAGTTGGATGATCTAGTGTGGGTAATGGCTAGCAAACATCACTCTCTGCTGTGATGGAACAGCAACAATGCTTTCTAACTCTAGAAAGCTGGCTTTCTATGTAGTGCACAACAATGAGGTACACTGTACAGAAGTCCAGACAGCTCTTATTAGTTTATAGGGCTTAAACTAATAATCCCAAATGCTGTCTTTGAGGTAGTGTGGGCAAGCAGTTTAGGTTTATTAGAGAGTAGTGTTGGACACCTGTACAAAGAGTCAATAAACAAGACACACTCTCAAGAAGAAACTCTAAACCAATTTAGAAAAATAACATATTTTTAAACAATTTTAGACAAAAATATCATCGGAATCAGATAAGTACTTTGGACATTATGGATTTTTACAGGTAAAACAGTAGAAAATCACAGCTCTCAGATTTGAGGTAATGTAATCCTATGGGAGAAACATTCACTGCATGGGTACAGTTACAAATGATTCTCAGGGTTTCTCTCCTGGGCTTGAGGTGCTTTGGGCCAAGGTCCATAGAACTACCTGCAGTTCAGATTTACCTGCCCTGGTGTGTCCAGATGCAGAGGTGCTGGTCGCCATGGAAACCTCGGA
This sequence comes from Lissotriton vulgaris, assembly GCF_964263255.1. Lineage (NCBI taxonomy): Eukaryota > Metazoa > Chordata > Amphibia > Caudata > Salamandridae > Lissotriton > Lissotriton vulgaris. The sequence continues at coordinate 1,629,131,636 of NC_141685.1, read as the reverse complement.
ACCTACCCATTGAAGTCAATGGAGAAACCTGTAACAAGAGAAAGGCTGCAATTGTGGATTTGGGGACCATGCCGACAGAACCCAAAGGGGTGCTAGGCACTTGTGGGTCTCTGGAGCAAGGGGACACTGACTGTTAGCTTGAACTATAGTTATGGGACTCGGATGCTGAGGTGTTTTGTCCGGCGGGTCACTTGCGTTGCAGGCTCACTTCTTGTGGTCGACTTGATGATGGGGGGCAAACAGGACAGCAGAGCCACTCTCGGTGTTGGCCTCGGTGATGCCGACATCCCTTGTCGGTAGGTCGGTCTTGGCCGGGTTGCTGTCTGGTCTGGACACTTAACAAGCCTTGGCTGCCTCAAAGGCTCTAGCACCTGGGGTATTAGTGCTGGGGGTCTCCTGGAGGGTATAGCAGCTCGAAATTCGCTGGGTAGACTGAGCGGACCACCGGGAGCCACAAAGTCTGTCTCCTAGGGTGCTTTTTCTTCTGTGGACCCGGTGGTCAGCAGAATGGTGGACCGGGCAGTCAACACAACGGTGTACCAGTCAAGTGCAGTGGGTGCTTGCAGGCTGCAGGGAAGTGACTCCTCTACTTCCAAGGAGATGCTGACTGATTTGTGAAGAGCTGACCGCCCTCCTAGGCTTTAGGAGGGTGCAAAGCTGCTGGACGAGTCAGGACTTTGCAATTGTCAGGCCAGCAGCAGGCATGGCTTGATGCCAGATCCAGGGCTGGTCCGCAGTTCTTGTGTTTTTGGCTCTTATTTTTCCTCCTTCTGTTCCCAGTAGACAAATCTGAGTTTCTGGTGTCAGCGGGCCCCCTAAATACTGAATTTAGGGGTGTTAAGGGGAGTTTAACTAAGTAGCCAATGGGTTACCTACCCCATCTGACCATTTCCTGTGAAGAGTGGGCATAAACATGACCCAGAGTTCCTAATTCCACTAAAAACAAGATGGTGGAACCCTTCTTTCATTGTTCGTTTCAGGTAGCCCACCTTAGGGGTGTGAACATCCTAAGATTGAACACACGTTCTGACTAGCTATTTTTCGTGGCAATGAAACATGTTGGCTCAGTATAGCGGTACGCATGATAGGCAACCCTTTTTATCTTTGAATAAAAGTGCACAGTAAATAATAAAGTTGATATTAAGTTAAGTACAACTTTGTTCAATTTTAGATTCACATGGTCGCATCATGGGATGTGATTTATCTTTTCACCTCACTTTTTACACTGCACCTTATTTTTGTTTTTTGTTTTTGGACACTATTACAATTTTTCTTTAAGGCAAGATGGCTACCTATGATGATAAAAGTGGGCATAGCTGGTGAGTACCAACCGCTAAGCTCAATTGGTGGTGCGCATGTGAGGGGTCATCTTGCATTTTTCAAATTTTTTTCACACTGGTTTGAATGTGATGCTTAAAGTGGTATGCACTGTTCACAGTAATCCTTCTGTAAGTTGGGCAGGGGTAAAAATGTGGTAACTGCCATCTGTAAAAACGTTTGAGTTTAAAAAAATAAATTAAGGCAAAAAGCGGGAGGTTACCACCTCATAACAGTAAAAGGAGGCATATATGGGAACTAAAGAGTATGAATCCTGACCTCCGCTTATTTTGTATAGCCTGAAGAGAGGTGCCTTTGCAGACCAGGTCTTTTTGTATTTACATTGATTGAGTGGAGGGTGACTTGGCTGTTTTCCCTCTGTAGCTCCTTGTTATTTGCATAGCTATTTTTCCCGCCTGTCCTGGTGCCAAATGGGGCCCTGAGCAGGGGGGTCGTTTCAAAGGCGGGAGAGGCTTTGAAGCTTCTGGCCTTGATATGCGAGAATACTAGCCATTCTGCTGGAGCAGGTTTGAACACCTTACTCTGGAGCAAGCATTGTTTCTGACCTTAGATTGTCGGCTCTCACTTGCAGCGGAGGAAGTCAGAAACATTGTCTGTGGTGGCAGGCTGGATGATACCAGTCAGCCAGCACACTAAGACTAGTGGGATTCAGGGGGCACCTCTAAGGTGCCCTCTGGGGTCATGTGAGGACAAATCCGATACTGGCCTCATTATGGATTTGTCAAGATGAGGTGTTTGATACCAAGCGCCATTAATTTCAGTGAAGCCACCATGTAGCAGGGTTACTCGTAATGACCGGTGCCCAGAACATATGCTTAAGATGGCTTCCTGAACACTTGCAATGTCTTGGCAATAGACCTAGACAACACAGACAACACAGGGTCATATCTACTCATGTAGATATGTCCTCACATAAAATATAATGCACCCTGGTTCTAAGGCCTGCTGTAGGAGTGACTTACATATAGTATATGCAGGGAGTGTGCCATGTCATGTTTTCAAAATGGTTTACACCATTCCACGCTGCCCGCAATGGCAGTCTGCAGGCAATTTGTGTGTGTCCCTTAGGGTGGCATAATGCATGCTGCAGCCCTGAGGAACCTACTTTTGTACCGATGCCCTTGGTCCCAGGGGTACTACTTACTAAAGACTTACAGGGATGCTGAAGGCCTTGCCAATTGGGGTACAGTTAGACCTTTATCTTGTTTTACGGGAAAGAGCAATGGCACTGGGCCTATTTAGCAGTGACCCAGTGCACTTTAAGTTGAACATCAGTACTAGGGCAAAAAGTGGGGGTGACCATGTTTTAAGGAGGCACTTTCCTACACTAGACACATGTTTTAGCATGTTTGTTTTTCTTCAGTAGAGAATAACAGAACTCGGCACAATGCATCTGGGCAGGTTGTGCACTGGTACGCCAGGCAGTGTGCTCCTTTCCCCTTTCTTTATTGGCTCCTGTGAGTTATTATGCAGACAAGCTCAGTGGGATGCCCGTGTGCTCTGAGATTGGTACAGAAAGCTAAGAAGACTGAGAATCATTGCCGTCATCCCCACATTGAAGGTGTTCCACTCTACTGAAGGACAAAAATCCTGAAACATGTGCGTTCGAGGCATGTGGGCTGCTGAATTCATATCTGTGCATAGATCGCCGCCTAGTGTTGGGTCCGGATGATTGCACATTGTTGTCCTGGAAGAGTCTTCGAAGTATCACGAGATAGGTGGCTCCTCCCCTGGACTACAGTGCGTATGGGCATCCTCTCCATCCTCAGATTGGTTTTTTCCGCCATTGGGTTCGGGTGTACTTATTTCCACTCCAGTTCCAAAAACTTGTACTTTTTCTACTCCTAAGGCCAAAAGGCCTTCACAGCGTCTGTATTGTATTGTTCGGTGCCTGTCCCTTTCGAGTTCTTCAATCGACGTCGAAAGGAGAAATTTGTTACGACAACACAGGCCCGGACTACATCGACGTTGGAACGGACCCCGTTCAAGCGGTGTCCCGTTTGCAATTCAAAATACTCCAACTTAGATGTGCACCCAGTGTGCAATACATGTTTGTCCCCCGACCACGATGAGTCAAAATGTTTCGCCTGCTCGAAGTTCCGCTCAAAGAAAACTATTAAACTTCGACGCGAGGCAGTCGGCCCAACAGTCGGCCCCAGCGCCTGCGAACATCTTCGATGCCGGAGACGAGGAAGTCTTCCAAGATGAGGAAGAAGAAGAGGAAGACGTTCCCGAAGAACTGTCGGAACCGGTGTCGGAGCAGGACTCCAATTTCGAGGTGGACGAGCAAACCGAAGAATACGTCCACGACCAACACGTCATCGAGGTAGGGGACGACGATGAGGCCATTGGGGCCGTCGATGACGACTCCAGTGGAGAGCCGAGCCCGCCCGCAGTTCTGGGGCCTATCACTAACATTCTGCCCCCTCCGGCTCCGGTCGAGGCATCGCCGAAAGGCCTTAGCCAAGATCCTTCCACACGGTCTACAGCCCCGCGCCAAAGCCAGGCTAAGACCCTTTCCAAAGAGCCATCGGTCGATTCTACGAAATCGAAACCGAAACTACTCAAGATGGTGGTCGGTTCGACGTCGACGCACGTTCCCACACAGGCTGTCGACGATCCTTCGACGTCGAAGATGCCCGTCGGCTCCAAGACTGGGACATCGAAGCAGGCCTCAACCAGCAAGCACGTCGCCTCGAAGGGCTCGGCGTCGGCGCCGACGACGTCGACAACCAAACATGGCGAGAAGGGCAAAGACCTCCCGTCGAAAAAAAGTCTCGAGCCAAACCTGTCAGGACTCAAGGCTATGCTTGGGAAACGGGTTGAACCCACGGCCAAGGCCCCGAAAGTGTCGTCGACGCCCAAGGATGGAGGCGCCACGCGCCGGGAGCTCGATTCGACGCGGTCAAGCGAGCGGCCTACACAGGCGTCGAAGCGACCCGAAACAGCCACTTCAAGCTCAAAGACTGCGGGCTCAACGCAAATAAAGTTTGGGCTTCCGCCTACGGCCTGCCCAAAGCATCTCGAACGCCATGAAACCGCTGAGGCTTCCAAGACGTCGAAGGTGTCCCCCAAGTCCACACACGAGAGGGTAGTCTATCACGAGCCTTCTTATGACAACCAGACAAAATTCTTTATTGACTCTGAGTCGGGCAGGCTTACCGTCCACAAGCGGAAGATCGCGCCTGAACATCCCTTGGAAGGTTACAGGATTCCCCTCAAAAAGAAGATGGACTCATCTACCTCTCCGGTTCTTTTTGAACCAGTTCAGGACTATTCGCAACAAATAGCTCATTCTCCAGCACAAAGTGAGGAGGACTTGGGTGCAGACTATGGCCAAATGGCCTACTCTTACCACACAGACGCTGATCAGGATGACTCGCATCAGTGGTCTGGGACAGGGGATCAAGGCGATGACCCTGATGATCCCCATACAGCTCCGGACTCCCAGTCCTACAATGTTAAACCATCTCCAACTGAGGACACCGCAGCATTTAATGCATTGATTGAGCGGGCAGCCCTTAACCATGACGTCGACATGCATGCCGAGCCAGTGGATGAGGATTTCTTGTTTGACACCTTCTCCACATCTGAACGCTCCACTAAGACTCTACCCATGCTTAAAGGGGTCCTCAAGCATGCGACGGACATTTTCAAGGAGCCAACCAAAGCCAGGGTTATCAACCCCCGGATCGAAAAGAAATACAGGCCTGCCCCAGTGGACCCCACCTATATCAAAGGCCAGCTCCCCTTGGACTCCCTTGTGGTGGCTAATGCACGCAAAAGGGCTAACTCTCAATCAAGTGGTGACGCTCCCCCTCCGGACAAAGAGTCAAAGATCTTTGAAGCGTCTGGAAAGCGTGTGGCAGCGCAAGCCGCTAACATTTGGAGAATAGCCAATACACAGGCCCTGTTGGCTAGATTCAGAAATGGTTATACCTGAGGGGAAATTGGTCTCCAATGCGTCAATCAAATGCGCACTCGACGCAGCAGACACAGCGGCAAGGGCAATAAATACTAGCGTAATGCTGCGACGCCATGCATGGCTGCGCATCTCAGGGTTTAAACCCGAGATCCAAACTACTCTTCTCAATCAACCGGTTAACCCGGACTTACTGTTTGGACCGGAGGTTGACACAACACTTGAGAAAATGAAAAAAGACACTGAGACGGCGAAATCCATGGGGGCTCTGCAGACCCAGCAGTTTTGGGGCACCACCTTTCGTCGCTCCGGTAACAGGGGAGCCACAAGAGGACAAGCTCTACAGCATTCCCAGTACGCCAAGGGCAACACCCAATCCACCTACACGAAAAACACCAGGGTTGGATACCGTGGGAACAGCGCCAAAGGGAGAGGACGGGGCAATAACAACGCCAGATCCTCCGCTCCCAACAAACAGTGACTTCTTGTCACTGCCCCCCGACCATCTAACACCTGTCGGGGGAAGACTCCAGCAGTTCCTGCCAGTCTGGGAAGACATTACAACAGAAAGGTGGGTGAGACAACTTATCCGGTACGGCTATTGTCTAGAACGGACCTCCACCCCCCCCACCCCCCCCAACATACCCCCAAGGCACCGTCCTATGTCCGCAGAGCACACACACTTATTGCAGCAAGACGTACTCTCCATGCTGCAAAAAGGAGCGATAGAACTCGTGCCTGTAGAAGAGCAGGGTACAGGGGTGTATTCTCTGTACTTCTTGATTCCAAAAAAGGACGGGTCCCTGCGGCCCATTCTGGACCTCCGACCCCTCAACCAATACATCCTTTCAGAGCACTTTCACATGCTAACCTTACAACAGGTCCTGCCGCTGCTCCGTCAGGGCGACTTCCTAGCCACCCTGGACCTCAAGGATGCATATTTCCACATTCCCATTCACCCAAGTCACAAGAAATATCTCAGGTTCACTATAAACAATCAGCATTACCAATTCAAGGTTCTGCCTTTCGGGGTCACTACTGCTCCCAGGGTGTTCACAAAGTGCTTAGCGACTGTGGCAGCGCACCTTCGCAGGCAGAGTGTTCACGTGTATCCCTACCTGGACGACTGGCTGGTTCAGGCCAGTTTAGCCAAGCAGTGCGGCCGGGATATGTCGCGGACTATTCACCTCCTACATAGTCTGGGGTTCTCACTCAACTAAGCGAAGTCTCACCTGCAGCCAGCCCATGTGCAACAGTACCTAGGGGCAACACTAAACCCTCAGTCGGCCACAGCGCAGCCAAACTCTGCCAGGGTCAACAGCATGCAGCTGCTCATTCGGAGGTTCAAACCTCAGCGATCCCTCCCAGCGCAGGTGTTCATGCAACTGATCGGTATGATGGCATCCTGCATATTCATAGTCTTGCACGCGAGACTGCACATGCGTCCCCTTCAAGAATGCTTGGCCCGACAGTGGATCCAGGCTCATGGCCATCTAAAAGACCTAGTGTTGGTGACCGGTCGTGCTTACAACTCTCTGCATTGGTGGAATCCACAAAACCTTTGCAGGGGACGACCGTTCCAAGAGCCTGTTCCACAGATAGTGCTAACGACGGACGCTTCTCTCCAGGGTTGGGGAGCGCATGTTCTCAATTTCACAGTGCAGGGACTCTGGACGTCACAACAGCAGAAGATGCATATCAATGTGTTGGAGCTGATGGCAATCTTCATGGCACTGAAGGCATTCAAGTTGCACCTGTGCAACAAGGTCGTATTGGTCCGGACGGACAACATGACCGCCATGTATTACATCCCGAAGCAGGGAGGCACGCACTCCCCGCAGCTGTCTCACCTAGCCCAGAGCATGTGGAAGTGGGCCATTCAAAGGAACATCTTCCTCATGGCAGAGCATCTCCCGGGTGTCGACAACCAGATGGCGGACCTGCTCAGCGGGCACAGTCATCAGATGCACGAGTGGGAGATCCACCCGTCAGTACTCCATCCATCCTTCCAGCAGTGGGGTCATCCAGACATCGACCTCTGCGCCACAAGTGAAAACGCAAAATGCCCAAACTTCGCCGCCAGGTTCCCACACCCGCAGTCTCAGGGCAATGCGATATGGATGAACTGGTCAGGCAGATTTGCGTACGCTTTTCCCCCAGCCCCCCCCTCATACCTCTGGTGGCGCGCAAACTGCGACAGCACTCCATGACGCTCATCCTGGTTGCTACAACGTGGGCACGGCAAGCTTGGTACACCACGTTCCTGGAACTTTCAGTGGTGCCTCACCAACGGCTGCGCCTCACTCCCAGCCTCCTCACTCAGAGCCATGGCGACATTCAGCACCCAGATCCCCAACAGTTGAGCCTTGCGATTTGGCTCCTGAGGTCATAGAGTTTGGATACCTAAACTTGCCTCCTGAGTGTATGAACATCATCAAGGAGGCAAGACGACCCACTACCAGGGCATGCTATGCAGCCAAATGGAAGCGGTTTGTTATTTACTGCTCCAACAATGACATTAATCCGTTGGACGCATCTACGCAAAACATCATATGTTACTTATTGCATCTGTACCAATGCAACCTAGCATACAGTTCAATCAGGATACATTTGGTGGCCATAGCCGCTTACCTTCAGAACAGGCAGCACCTTTCCGTTTTCAGGGTGCCTGCCATTAAAGCCTTTTTGGAAGGACTTAAAAGAGTGATCCCTCCCAGACACCCTCCTTCACCAGTCTGGAACCTAAATATCGTTCTCACCAGACTCATGGGGCCACCCTTTGAGCCACTCCATTCCTGTGAGATACAGTTTCTTACCTGGAAGGTGGCCTTTCTAATAGCTATTACATCGCTGCGGAGGGTCAGTGAGCTGCAAGCCCTCACAATTCAAGAACCCTACCTGCAAATTCATGCAAATGGAGTGGTGCTTCGGACCAACCCTAAATTCATGCCATGTGAGAAGTTGGCCTGATATATAATGTTCACTATTCTAGTGAGCACTTTGTATCAGTCCAAACAACCCTTATGGTGATTGGTTGTAAGTCAACCTTATAGACCAGCTATCCTAGTAGCGTGGATACGAGCAGTCTTCGGGCTAAACTCTAGAGGGCGTGTTAAGCCAGCTGTTATACCATCACATATACCCCTTGAACACCAAGTGAAAGGACACCACACAAGTGTTATGAAAATAAACAGTGTATTTATTTAGATCACAACAGCCCTGTACTCTTTATGAGGACAGGGTACTAAGCACACAACAAAACTCTTACGAAAATACTTTAAGTTGCACAATTTACACAAATGCCCGAGGGGCACGGAAAACCATATACTATGAAAGTGGAATGCGAAATTACTAGCAGGTAAGTACTGTACTAATAGGCTTTGGAATCGCTAGGACTATGTTACTGAACCTTCAGATTACTAGTAGGAGGCCTAGGGTACTCGGGTGCAGAGTGTGCACTCTCACGCGGGATGCGGGACAAAGTCTATGGGAGCTAGTAAAGGCAAAGTTAGTGTTCTCGGGCGAACCCGATAAGGTAGGTTGAAAACGAAAGTGGATCTGGACCCTTGGATAGTGAGGCTATGCTGGGGCACCGAAATGCCGAAGTTACCTAGCCCAGGGCTGCAGCTGCATAGGTCTGAAAAGACGTCGGGAATCCTCGTTGACGAACCAGGAGCCTGAAGAAAGAAGTTGCTGGCAGGCGACCAGTGAAGATTGTTCGAGTGATCCAAGCCTGGATCGAAGATGGATGACACCTGAAAGCAGAGGGGACCAAGTTCTTAATCACTAGCCAGTGATTGTGTGGGCACCAGGATGGCACCGGGCGAAGTCACCTCGACCAGGTGAGTGGGCGACGCTGGGCTCTGCAGTCTCACGGACCAGGAGGCGTTGTCGGCGACCAGGATGGAGGTGCGAGCTGTCCCAAAATGGTTGATGCTGTCGACGTCGCTGGACCCAGGATTGGGGCAACAAGTCTTGGCAAATTCAAGCCCACGAGGTGGACCTAAAATGGCATCTGGAGTGGACCAGGAGGGTCCGGGGTGCTCCTCTTTTGGAAGGGAGCAAGGGCCAGTCTGGAGCAACCAGACTAGCAGAGTTGTCGTCCTTGATCGTCGTCGAGAAGGCCACAGGCCAGCGGGCTAGTAGCCAGACAACACGGTGAGCAGCCAAAAAGCAGAAGGGCCCCACGCAGATTGTGGAGATGCTGGGGGACTGGACTTCGGTGCTGGAGCTGCTCAGGGTCGGGGCTTCTCGGACCCCAAAGCACTCACCAGAGGATCCCTCGGCGGTCGTGCTGGATATAAGTCGTGCAGTTCTGATGATGGCCGGTCGCTCGAGGTCTCGTCGCACCTACGGTTCTCAGCTTAGCTGTAGAGGTAGGTAGAGGTCAGAGGTGCCAGGGAAGCCGGGTCTCGTCATGCTGGTCGGTCGGATTCCTGAGGAAGGACGTGCAGCAAACCGCAGAGTTCTTAGATGGTGCCTGCGGATGCAGGGTGACTACTCCTTAGCCACAAGGGAGAAATCTTGAGAAGAAGTCGAGAGTTCCTTTCGTAGAAAGTAGTTTCTTGATTCAAAGATGATCTAATTTGGAAGGGTCCCCGCTCCTGCCTTTATCCTAAAGAAAGGGGTGGGTACGCGACTAGGTCCTGCCCTAGGGGTGGGACCAGGAAGGGGGGTGGTTACACCCCTCTCCCATGCCGGACTTTCCCCAGGTCAGGGGCTGGTGTGCCCCTGGAACTGGTTCTAGCCGGCAGATGAGTAGTGAGCACCGGGGTGCCACTTGCAGTCACCTTCCTGTAAAGCCCTGCCTACCCAGGATACACAAAACCCTGTCTGGGATGGTGCTAGTACCGCCCCTGACAGGAAACCCTTTGGAAGGACTCCCAGCAGCAGGAGGTCAGACTCGTGTCTGTGGTTGCAGCATCCATTTTATGGAGCTGAGGCTTCAGTTAACTTTAACCGGGGTTCACAGTTACATACATGTCGTGTCCCTCTAGAAGGGTGGAATGCTAACCCCGTCGCCAGAATTGGCGAGGGTTTAGTATTCCAATTCGTATGACACCTTACTCGACATGTTTTGATAAAGCGATACCAGAGATAGCATTTAACCGCGAGGATTATAATGCACTTAAGAGTATATGGTACGCGTTATCATGGAACAGCTATTAGGACTTGGTTCCGCAAGCTGCAAACGGGCTCAGCTCATGCCAGAGCACCATTTCACACGATTCCAAGCACTCTGCCTTCAGGATTGTCAAGGCTTGCCATAGGAGTGACTGATAGGAATCTGTGTGTCCATTTTTAGGGTTAGATATAGGTATACTATATCTAAAGCAAAGGGTGATTACACCACCTTGCCCCAGCTGTCGTGCAGCCTGTTGAGTCAGATTTAGATGGCCACCCAGGGGTGGCATAATACATGCTTCAGCCCCTGGTAGGCCCTGGGTACACCTATGCCCTGAGTTACAGGGTCTGATAAGGTGGCCCAGTGCCAATTGGAAATGTACCTAAGGTACATGGAATCCCTTTTAGAGAGAGAGCAGTAGGCCTGGGGTCCTGATTGGCAGGGCCCCAGGTCAACTAAGTCGGAAAACCAGCAAAACACCAGGCAAAAAGTTGGGGGCAACCATAGTCAGGTATCCACCTTCCTACAGAGTGGTGCTTCGGACCAACCCTAAATTCATGCCAAAGGTGGTTTCGTAGTTCCACCTTAACCAAAACATAGAACTGCCAGTTTTCTTTCCTAACCCTGACTCAGTGGCAGACAGAGCACTGCACACCTTAGATGTCAAAAGGGCTCTCCTGTATTACATCGACAGGACAAAAGACGTTCGAAAAACTAAACAACTGTTCGTTGCCTTCTCTCCACAACATAAGGGCAACCCCATCTCCAAGTCAGGTATAGCCAGGTGGATTGTTAAATGCATCCAAATCTGTTATCAGAAGGCTAAGCGCACATTAACAGTTCCCCCTAGAGCGCATTCCACACGCAAGTTAGGGGCTTCCATGGCTTTCCTGGGTAACATTCCTCTAGAAGATATATGTAGAGCAGCCACATGGACCACCATACATACATTTACCAAACACTACTTCGTAGATGTACACTCCAAACAGCAAGCTGCTGTAGGACAGGCTGTTCTCAGAACTCTTTTTCAGACTGCTGCAGCTGGCACGGGCACCCGCCGGTAAGGAGGTAACTGCTATTTATTCTATGCACAGATATGAATTCAGGAGCCCACATGCCTCGAACGGAATATGCTACTTACCAGTATACATCTGTTCTTGGCATGTAGGGCTGCTGACATTCATATCGCCCACCCTTCTCCCCGGTGCCTGTCGCAGCTGTAGCTCTCAGAATCATTTTCAGGCATGGTCATCACTTTCAGTATTACACTCCATCTCTGCCACAATGGCGAAAAACAATCTGAGGATGGAGAGGATGCCCATGCGCACTGTAGTCCAGGGGAGGAGCCACCTATCTCGTGATACTTCGAAGACTCTTCCAGGACAACAATGTGCAATCATCCGGACCCAACACTAGGCGGCGATCTATGCACAGATATGAATGTCAGCAGCCCTACATGCCAAGAGCAGATGCATACTGGTAAGTAGCATATTCCTTATAGATACTCGGCCCTGGCTGGACCAACAATGGTAAATACTAAAGACTTACAACTAAAGTGAGTGTTATCATGCGCTGCATTTTCCACAATGCATCTGGGTGAATCGTGTGCTGGTATGCCAAGGGTGTGTGTCCCCCCCCCACCCTTTTGTGATCATCTCCTTTGAGTTATTGGGCTGACGAGCTCATTGGTATACACCTTCACTCAGGAAGTGGTACAGAAACCTGAGAAGACTGAACAGCCTTGCCAGCACCCCCACAAGGAAGGTGTTGCTCTCTACTGAAGGACAAATATCCTCAAACATGTGTCTAGAGATACCCATTACTGTCTGCACCAACAATGGTAAATATAAAAGATTTCCAACTAAAGTGAATGCTAGCATGCATTACATTTACAAAAATGCACTGAGGCTAATTATCTGCTGGTATTACAAGCAGTGTGCTCCCTCCCCCCACTTATAAATAAATCTGCGTTTTTCCCTGCTAACTTGATCTGAAAGAGACCAGATCAGTGAACAATTCCAACTTTGTGATTCTCCTAAAACAATATGGAATACGCTGCTGTGCTTTGCGCCTGAGATAAAGATGGCCTTCAGTCTCCTTGAATAAATGGACAGTATAGTGACAGAGGTGGTGTTACTGAACAGCTAGCTGCGTAGGTAGTTTAATTCAGAAAGACAGAGCCAATGTCCAGGCGAAGGACAGAGCAGGCATAGGTAGATCACGTCAATGTTAACTGGGATGAGCAGATCTACACACAAGAGGGGAGAGGGCCCCAAAAGTTTAAACTCCAATACCCCAGGCCCCCTAAGGCTACCAGTTAATCACACGCATGGGGTATATAGAGTACACAACTACAACAGTGGAAAATTCCCCAGTTTGGAAAAACTGCCCTCACTCACATACCGAAGTATGTGACATGCTTCATCATAGGGCCTGCTACAAACGCCCTGGTGTAGCCACATCCAGGGCGGAGCATTAGTGGGGGGGGGGGACAAAATAAAATCCATGTGACAAGACGTACGATACGATCAATTAATATGTACAACGAATAACATACATGAGTGGTGAAACGTATAAGTGAACACCTCGTGAATCTGATGTAAGTGCGACGAAAAGAGTGCAGTTAGGAGGTGATTAAAACTGTGATTAGGGGTGCCAATAGAAAATATTGCTTTATTAAACCCAATTTTGATACCCCTATCAGGATTAAAAGTAAAAAGAAAGGATGGGATAATGTCTTACAGAGAAAATGAGGTTCCTCAAGACTGCCCTCCTACCACTGCTAGAGTCAACATGTTTCGACCGCTTCCATTGTGCCCCAAGAGGTCACTTCGGTCTTCCTCAGGACTGTCGCAGTCAAATCCACTCGTCACCCTGTACCGTAGTTCGGTCACTGGGTTTCCCGAAAGTAGTTGGTCTCATAAATCCATACTCATCCGGGTTTTTTCAATTATACAGTGGAGAAAATATCCCCAAAGTAACGGGGAGAACATACACGAGTTTATGAGCTACATAAACTCGAACTGGTGCCCGTCAGGAGGGTATGCCCGTGAACACAATCGTTCAGTTAGGTCATCCCTGCCCAAACGTGAACCTGAATTCAGTGACACCGCGTAGTTGTGTACTCTATATACCCCCTGCGTGTGATTAACTGGGATGAGCAACCAGCACTGGATTTGGGCAGGTGATGTCAAACAGAATTCGAGAATGATATTGATATTGCAGCTGTGTCGGCCTGCAAACTAAATAGGAGTGTAGGACCTATGAGTGTAACTAAATCCTATAGAGTAAAATTAATGTAGACAATAGTCCAAGAAAGACAATAGCTGCAAGAGGGGAGATGATGGGTTTCACAGCATTGTAATTAGCCGTCTTGTACTAAAGTATGTATGCTCCATGGCCAGTGCCCAGAGCGTATATGTGTACTGGCCTCATAGAGGAGTGATCGAAGTCAGTACCTCTAAAGTACAATGTGCACAATGAATTACTGCCATAGTTACTTAGAGTGAGCTGCCAACACAATAAACATCACAATGTATATCCCCTTGGATGCTTCTCAGCCTCTTCAGCATGTCCTATGCAAGCAATTTGCAAGATTTACAAACTCACACCCTGTCCTTTCTTCAGGTGAGCATTCACCTGTATTGTAGGTCTGATAAATGATACCAGTTTTGCATCTGATAAATCCGAATATACAGTCCTGTCCTGAGCAAGTAGGAACTAAGCAGATTAGTCTTTTTCTGAACGTTTTACTGTTTATAGTGATTTTCCAGTCTTGAATATACCTCAGATTAAGAGAACCTTTCCAGACTGTCTCCAGACTGTTTCCAGACTGTCCTTTTTCTACTAGTCTAAGAATGAATTTCATGTTAATAAAAAATTACGAAGTGCATCAGTAAATACCCTCCCCCCTCCTTTGCCTGCCAGTATGAACATATTATAAAGCAGGTGGGCATATTTGAAAACATTTCTAAAATTTTATGAGCAGAAAACATGGTCTGCCAGTGCAGTGCATGTCCCATACATTGTTTGTTGTGGAACATTTGCTGTTAAAGTCCACGCACATCATGGTGCGCCCAACATCCGGTCGGCCTATCCCAGTCTGCTTTATAATAGAAGTTGTAACATTTGATGCAATGTTGTGTTTTTTAACTCATTTTTTACAACCATCTTTACTGTTTCTTTCTCTTGTCATCCTCCTGTCTGTCGTTCTGTCTTTCTCACTGCGGGTATTGCTCAGAATATTTAGGCCTACAGTCAGAGGGTATGTACCATATGTGGGGTAAGATTCCAGACTCCAAGCATTCACTTGACCAGCATCACTCTCTAGCTGGGCTGTGGGTTGATTTTCCAGGCTGAGAGCGTTGGAAAATCATAGGTGCCTCGCAATAGTAGATTTGAGTTCAAAGCATCCATGAGAGCGATGTTACGTAAAGAATCGCTTGCATTGTAAATGCAAAAGGTAGCCAGTGTCTCTCCTAGTCTATGTAGAAGAGTGGTGTGATCCAGGAAACGTTGTATGCCCTATTCTGGGTCTTAGTGTTTCGTTCCTCTTCAAAGTAGTGCTGAAATTAAGAGCACGACTCCACCGCCATGCAGAAGACGGTGTTACCTCTTGCCTCAGCTTGTGCAAAGCATGTTTAAAAAGGTTGAAGAGCCTACTTTCTAATTAAGAACTCATGTCTCGAATTCTTTCAATATGGTGTTCTGTTTTAATCTTAAGCAGTAAAAGACTGAAGCTCTTTGATCTCCTGAATTACTATTGGTATTGGACATATTAATGGAGAACCCTTTAGTGATAGTCTCATTATAGATCCATCCCGCACTACCTCACTTCTTTTCACTATGCCTGCTGTTCCAATGTTCCTTTGGCACTCTTAGAAATGCTATTAAAATCAGTTTTACTTTGAAAGGAACAAAAATGCAGGTTCAGAAAAGACTGTAATCCAGGCGAGGTTTTCAACAGATTTTGACTGGCAGGAAAGAGACGTCCTCTACCCATACAGAGCTATATAAGTTTAAATCCCTTCTCTTTAACTCCTATGGGTGGGTAATGCATTGGAATTATGCTGTGTACACTTTAAAGATTGGTTAGACCATTTCATCTTCTTAGAGCCAGCTTGGAAGCGGCCAGTGGTTTAGTTGCTGCCTTCACTTTTTGCCTTTGGCCCTCGTGCAAGACAGTGGTGTTCTGTTGGGGTGGATGCTTGGAAGTCTGCAGTCAGGTCTGTGGGACAGTGTTGCTATGTTTTTGGTTTCTATTCTTTGTGCATGCTCCATGGAGTTCCTTCCCTTCTATCACACAGCATGAGGCACCAGCATGGATAGAGGTAGATATTTGCTCCGGGAATCCTGCAGCCCCACTCCTGTGGTTTGCCCAAATTCAGGAAGTAGGAGTTCTAAATGATAATGGGGTTGCAGGAACCAGGCAGCCAATATGGATTTCCTCTTTTCAAGAGCTCATTACATGATGGCACACTGCCATTTGTGATTGCTATGCGCTTGCACGCCTTTGGGCCAGTGTCTTGTTCTGGCTCTTGCTTCTTCAGCAGCCAAAGCTTCTTTCTTCACTCCCCTTCCCTTACTTACCTCTTTGGTTTTGATAACACCCGCTTTTCCGCCTTTACAGTCATTACCTCTTGTGAACACTTATAAGACTTTGAAATTCTTTAAAATCTCTATCTCACTTCCTACGCTTTTTCCTCTTGTAGATGCCCCTCTATCCCTACCCTTGTTAATAGATTTTTTAAGTCTAATCTTCTCCCTCCTTCTTGCGTCATGATACTGCATCCTCCTTGTGGATGATTCAGTGAGTGGGTAAATTATTATAATGCGTAGTAGAGGCTTCAGAGCCAAATGTGGAATTTGATAGGAAGGCTAAAAACTTCACAAATCGAGGAATGTACCGAAATGTGCAGATCTCTGCCCCTGTAAAACAGCCTGCTCACCTCTGTGAGGACAATGAGGTGGTGCAAGCCTAAGGAAAGTAGGAGCTCTACTGTAGCTAACCATATTTGCTTTTCCAGTTAAGAAGCATTCTTACTGGCAGTTTGCATTGTCAGCATTATTTCACA
Organism: Lissotriton vulgaris; assembly: GCF_964263255.1. Taxonomy (NCBI): domain Eukaryota; kingdom Metazoa; phylum Chordata; class Amphibia; order Caudata; family Salamandridae; genus Lissotriton; species Lissotriton vulgaris. The sequence continues at coordinate 1,629,115,177 of NC_141685.1, read as the reverse complement.
AATTATTAAAACTATGGCAAAACAGATACTGCAGTCAGTACCCATGTATCTGAGATCCGCCAGCTAATTTAACATCAACATGGAGGAAGTTGTCCGCTTTACAGTCAGCAATTAATTCCCTGAGCGCTGGATACGTGCGTTTGGAAAGCAGTTTGTGAATGGAGGTGTTAGTTTAATCCACAAAATAGTGGTAATGGGCAGATAGAGGAATGTGGCCAAATATCCTCCCCTCCTGATCTCCTTTGAAGATTATATACCATCCTGTGCCAGATATATCGCAACTCTTTTATAGTAATGGCATAGAGGTAGAGCATAAGAAGATGAATATGCAGGTCTTTTATATAATTTATTTATTAGCAACTTTGACTTCTCACTCAAACATTATGGTTGCTTCTAAATAAATAAATGTATGACTGCAAAAGAATCCTGATAACAGTTCGCATACAAGACCTGAATACATGCGCACTTAGTGCATGCTTGGGCATTTAAAATGTAAGCTTGAATTTTTAAAATGCAACAATATACCCCTAAAGTACGTGACAAACCATTGTGTAGGCCACTTGGGGCACTTACCACATACACAACATGGTCGCTGAATGATCCTTTTCATTCATAAGGCCTTTGTTGGTAGGTTACACCGTGACAAATACCTTAATGTAGGCATGTATGCCTTTTATAAACCATACATTTGGCTGTGCACCTAGACTACTTGCGCCTGTAGGTTACATAATGACTCTTATACTCTTGTACATTGCACGCTACCACATCAATTTATCATGGTGTTCTTTGGTGAAATACAACCACATGAAAAGTGTCTTCACGTTGATATTTTAGTAAGTTGTTTGTCCAGTATGTCTGACCTTCATCATAGCTAAGAGGTCCTTATTAGTATTTGTGAGCCAAGCAGACAATACTGATTCAGTATCGAGTCACTTCCCCTCTGTGTACAGATCTATTCAAGCAGCTGGCGATGCCGCCAATGTTTGAGAATGTCGTCCTGTTGCTTCAATAAAAAATGTCAGTGTTTGGGTGCGTTGAAGCCTGAAGGAAGACTTTCTAACCTAGCATGGTTATATTTTGTACAGTGACAAACAGAAAAGTGATATTTGTGTGAACTCTAATCTTCCAGTGATGCGGAGTGCCTGGTGATTGACAGACTAACTATTGCAGACGTGGGCCTGGCAAAAGCATCTAGTCCTGTGAATACCCAGACTGAGAACCCGTCTGAAGTCCATAGCATGCTAGGTGTTACTGCGGATGCTACAGAGACCCAAACGAAAGGCAAAAGGTAAGCTTTTCAGAAGGGGAAAGTACATAGCCAATTGTGTTCTGTGAACAGGGTATACTTTAGACTATACATTTGTTTTCCACATTTCCACTAGTGAGAGACACCACTAAATGCTTAGCATTCCTGCAACCAAGCAGCTTTTAAATATAATTAAAATGCTTTGTTATGTAGGTGGAGACCGAAAGTGATTGCTAATTCGGAAATACAGACTCATTTTGTAAGGCAAAACATGGATAACCCCAAGGAGGTGTATCACAGCAGTGAAATGTCATAAAATATTATATCTGAAAGAGACACAGTGATAGATTCCTTACCTTCGAATATCCCCAGGCGTCAGACTGGATCCGGAAAGCTTTTCGTCAGCAGTACCCCTACACGTCGGAAGGTGGCGTTGTGCGGCTCCGCCTCAGTCGCTGGCGTCGTAGGTGCCGAGATGACGTCACGGAGACTACTTCGGCACCACCCAGGCGCGCTGACGTCAGTTTCTTCTTTTCGGGCGCCAGCAAGCGCAGATACGGTTAGAGCATGTACCTTAGTCACTTTTTGACTAACTTTTTAAGACTTTTTGTCTCTACTTTTTTGAGTCTTTGACGCCTGGTGCCACGTAGGGATGCCTGGGTTTAAATCCTGCGGGGCCTGTCCCCGTACAATGTTGGTGGCCGACCCCCATGGCGTTTGTCTCTACTGTCTGGAGCGCGACTATGACTCCTGGTCATGTTCCGACGGTCTGGCCATGGCTCAGAAGACCTTGCGGGAGCAGTCCCGTAAGCTGCCAAAGGCCCGGCAGTCGTCTCCGCGCCGTTCGAGGTCCAGGGGTCGATCGAGGGACCGACCGCGGAGCCATCATCATCGCTTCTCGGGGTTGAAGTCATCACACTCTGAATCGGGTAAGAGACGTCATAAGAAGAAGTCTAAGAAGGGCTTGTGCTCTCCGACGTCCCTTCGTCTGTCTCCGGATGAGGGCCCGGGGGTACTTCCCCCGCGGCTCCGGTGGAGCCTGAGAGTCCCTCGGCCTAAAGCAGGGAAAGTGGAAGTTGATACATCGATGATATTTTGATTTTCTGGAAGGGTGACCGGGCGAGCTGCGAGGCTTTCTGTCTATGGATCAACCAACAGAACCCCTTCTTAAAATTTACAGGTACCATCTCTGAGACATCCATACCGTTTCTAGACCTGACAATCCAATTGGGTCCATCAACAATCACTACCACCTTGTATAAGAAGAAGACAGATAGAAACAGTCTGCTCCTATATAATAGTCACCATACGAGAGCACTGAGGGAGAACTTACCCTTCGGGCAATTTCTCCGTATACGGAGAAACTGCAGTTCTGTCCAGGACTACAAACATGAAGCAAGTATCCTGCAACACAAGCTCCAAGATAGGGGCTACCCTACACGGCTACTGAAGACATCATGCAAACGAGCGCTTAACAACAACAGAGAGTCCTTGCTTGAAGTCCACTCCAAGGAAAAGGAGGATGTAATTACATGTGTCACGTCCTACACCAAGCACTCGACGTTCATCAAAAAGATTGTGAATTCACATTGGGGGATTCTCAATACAGCTGGCATGGAATTACTTCGTCCGCGTTTCACATTCAGGAGGACGGCGAATCTCAAAGATACCCTAATTCACACTCGCCCTAAGAAATCAAGCACACGACCGGTCAATACTTTGTGGGACCTTCCACCGGTCATTGGACACTACCGCTGTGGATCATGTGTAGTCTGCCCCCAAACAATCCAGGGCAAAACTATTGAACTGCCCAGGAACTTCATTTGGAACATCAATAGACACACTAATTGCAATAGCTCACGTTGTATTTATGTACTCACATGCCCCTGTAAGATGATCTACATTGGGATGACGATGCGTCCTGTGAAACTACGCATCATGGAGCATAATAGCAATATCCGATGTCACAAGACCCACACCAAACTATATGAGCACTGCAGACAACAAAATCATGGGGCTGAGAAATTGAAATGGACTGTCCTGGAATGCCATCCCTCAATAAACCAACAAGCCCTCTTCAAAATGGAACAAAGATGGGTTCATCGCCTACATACTGATGAATCTGGCCTTAATGATGCGGTGTCCTGGACTATGCTGGCCAGATAATATATTCCATGAGTTAGTTACTCGTCCCTGGAAGGAATTATTTGTAATCTTAATGTACCTGGCTCCCAGACCCATTCCAAGATGGCGCCCAATGTTACAAGCCAACACATACATGGAAATCCTTATGTTCCATTGCCCATTAAGAACCCCGAGTTGTCTGTAACATTGATACACTTTTTCTCTAATCCCGTTCCAAGATGGCGCCCAATGTTATGAGGCGATACTAATGGGGAAATCATTGCTTTCCATGCCCCAGCGTGCCGCGTCTCCTAGCAATCCCCACGGCGCCCGCGCGACCGGCTATGTTTAGCGGCTGGCAGTCAGTCCGCTTCTACCGGCGATCCTGCGGCAGTACCGATGTGGGCGGGGTAGGTGATTGCACGCCTTGCCAGCAGCTAGTCAGGTAAGGTAGGCTTAACCTACACGCAGCTCACCCGAGGCATCGTGTTGACGATCGCCACAAACAAACACGAACTGGAACCTGCAATGAGGGTAAGCTCCACCGCTCCCCACTCTGCTGACGAGCGGTACACTTGCTTTGTCCCTAGGTACCAACCGCATAGCACTGGCCCCACCAGGTCAGCCGGTGGGACATCCAACCAGGGACTGCGGGTAAGCGCAGCGTTTCCGCTATTACCCACATGTTCATGACTTATTTTTCACCCGGGGAATTCACCATAAGCGTTATCACTATATCTGTGTGTACGATGCCTTCCTGTACGTAATCAGTTGTTTTAGTGGTGCCTTTTAATTTTAAATTTAATTCTATTTGTTGGTGTGTATGAACACACCATTGATACCTGCATGACACACGTGTGTCACCCAGCTGGGTGTGGCACGCTGCCTAGCTGTGATCATACATAATGCTTGCCAACTGCGGATCACCAATGGCGCCTGTTGGCAGGACATTTTTCACTTCAATTCATTTTGTTCTATACTCCTTTGTACCCTCTCTGACACAAGTGTGATAAACCCACAGGGGTTGTGACCCCCTTAAATACACAATGATTCGCATGCTATTGTCACATGCAACAATGTCTTTGGTCAACAAACACACGATTGACTGTACCCTTGTTTTGTTTCCTTCTCTAGTCCCAGGGAGGGCCTCAATGAAGGGTTGATTCTGCGACACTTCACAGGTCGTATACTTGATTCCTTAATTATTGGGGAATCTATGAGCAATTTTATGAGCAATTGGTCCTGATGAATTGCCTTAGAGGCAAGAAACATGTCGACCACACCTGGACTGAGGGTTGAATAAGGCTGGATTACCCTAACCGTCACGCCTTGATACCCCTCACCTTTTCACGGTTTTTAACAAGGCAGTGAGCCATGCTATTAAAGTTTCCCCTATTGGACTCTACTGACCTTTTTTAAACCTCACTCACGCTCACTTATTGCACTCCCTAGGTCCCTCACACACATGCACTCATTGGCTAAAGGAATAAAAGATCTCCGCTAAAGTGCAGCATTTTTGTGCTGCCCGACGGGCATTGCATCGCCAGCCTGCCGTAGGAGCAGGATAGCCAATGATGACACTGGACAATCATCGGGTGGGGTGACAGTAGTCATCCAGCCTTTGACTTGTGTGAGGCATCCTTGATTCCGATAAGGGACTTCCACTTTCCCTGCTCTATCACACCCCTTAAGAGAGAGGTTCTAATGAGTTAATCTAGTTAAATCCCTTTTGGGGAACTCTGTACAATCTTTGTTGCTTTCTACGTTATAGGACATGTACATTGGACCCCGTTAAAAATTGTCCAACCCCTGTTCCCCCTCTTTGATATAAGTCCCTCGGCCTACCCACCTTATCCGGGTCCGTCGGCGCCTCCTGCCCAGGTGCAAGAATTTCTTGCTGCCATGGACCGCCTTTTCAGGCCTCAGGCACCCGATGGCATGCCTTCAGGCCCCGCGGTCCCAGCTGAGGGCCATCCCTTGCCACTGGCTCCGACGCCGCCAGCAGCTCCGGCGCCGCAAGGTCCCCTGCCGGCCGCTCCAGCCCTGCACCGCAATGGGTTCCATTCCTTCCACCTCTGCCCTTGCCCGGGTTTCCGGACAATTTTGACCCAGGTTGGGACCCTAATTGGGACATGGAGCCGGATCGGCGCCATTCCCGGCGCCATTAGAATATTTATATTCCCCTGCCCCTCCACCCGCTGCCGCAGCCTGTGCTACGGGCAGTGGAGGAAGGGGACGACTTGGAGGGGTCTGAGGACCCTCTTGCACGGCAGTGCGAGTAGGAACAGGAATGGACAGAAGAGTTGGAGGATGCAGGTGGCCTTGACCTCTCCTCTGAACCTGGTTTTCTTTCTCCTCCTGCTGTGGCCATGAAGGAGGGCGCAACATACACTGTTGTGCTCCGTAGAGCGGCGGAGGCCCTTGACCTACCTACGGTGACCCTCAAAACTAACCTCACTGAAGTCCTTCAGCCGGCGGCAAGTTCTATAGAGCCCCTGCTGCCGTTCAATGAGGCGTTAACTGATGTGTTAATGGACCCCTTGTCTAGACCAGCCACGGGGTCCCTGTAGATAAAAACGTGGCCAGGCTTCATCACCCGGCCCCAGGTAACCCTGCCTTTTGAACAACCCACCAAACTCCGGAGAGCCTGGTCATCTAGGCCTCCATCTCCCAAAGCGCATTCCCTACCGCCCTGCCGAATAAGGAATCTAAGAAGCTGGAACAGTTTGGCAAGAAACTGTTTTCCTCTGCCAGCTTAGGGCTGCGGTCTCACGCTGTGTGGGACACGATTACGCAGATGTTGCCTCAGTGTCCGGAGGAGGTTAAGGCAGTGCTTTCCCAAGCTGTTGCTGAGGGGACAGATGCATCTAAGTTCACCATCAGCTTGCCACACCTGGGACTGCGGTGGGAACTGGAAGCCTTCCGCTATCTGGGGATACAGGTGGCGTCGTCAGACGAACAATTGCTGACCCGCAATGCGGATAGGGTAGTGCACTCCCTACAACAATCGGTGTCATTCTGGAACACATTGCCTCTCTCCCTGATGGGCCGTCTAGCAGTAGCGAAAATGGTGATGCTGCTGTGAGTGCTGTATGTGTTGCAGAATTCACTGTGCCCACTTCCCCCGCGGATATTCCGCACTCTTAATACACTTCTTACGTCCTTACTCTGGGCGGGCAGGCGTAGTAGGGTTGCCTTACGCACGGTTGTCCGGAGCTGGGAGGAAGGGGGGTTGGAGGCGCCGAGATTTGACCTTTACTACTATGCAGCTCAGCTGTTGCCAGCTGCCAGGTGGTTCGCGGACGCGGACACCTGGGAACTACGGCTCCTGGCGGGGAGTGCGGATAAGAGAACGGTACAGATGGCCCTGATGCGCGGCAGGGGCGCGGATGCGGCTCTGCCGTACATAGTGCGCCACACCGGAGCCATTTGGCAGCGTGTTGTGGAAAAAGTCCTACGGAGGGCCCCCTTTCACAGAGAGCTGCCGATATGGATCATGGCCCCAGTGGTGGACATGGAGGTACACATGCCATTCCATGACTGGAGAGCGGGTGGGTGCGAGTTATTGGCGGATCTCTACCCGGACGACACGTTTCTATCTATCGAACGGGCGACGGAGACGTTCGGACTCGGTGAGGGACAGTTCCTACACTACAGGGGCCTCCATGCAATGGCGCGGGATACTTGGCCGCAATTCCCTGATGCGCCCCCTGTGTCCCATACCCTCAATATTATCCTTTCCTGTGGTAGGGGCAAGAGGCTGATAACCCTATTGTACTCAGCCATGCGGCAGGACTCAGCCCCACCGGTCCCACCGGCGTGGGCGGCCTGGGAGGCTGACCTGGGGATTGTTTTGGACCCCACACAGCGCAAACGCATTGGTACCCTCACCCGAAAGGTGTCGTGCAATGCACGGTTCAAACTGATACACTTTAACTTTCTACACCGCACATATGTGACTCCGGTTGCCTTGAGGCGTATCGCCCCGGACAAGCGCGATGACTGCCCTAGATGTGGCGCGCCGGGTGCCTCCTTCCTTCATCTGGCGTGGGACTGCCCGTTAGTTAACACCTTCTGGCAGTCGGTGGTGGCGCACATTCGCAAGGTTACTGAACTCCGGATGGAGCTGACCCCCCTTCATTGTTTATTAGCCTTGGTCCCCAAGCCCAAGAAATGTAATTTGTCCTACAAAATGTTACAACTACTTTTAGTACTGGCAAGGAGGAGGGTGGCAATCACATGGATGGGACAGAGGGCCCCAGAGATGTCGCAGTGGCTTAGGGATGTGGGGGAATGGTCCCTGGCGGAGGAAACCTTCATGCAAACCGTGCGTAGAGATGTAAAGCTACAGGACGACCTGCTTGCGTGGAGAATGATGCGAGTGGTGGGAGAGGCAGCCGAGGATTCAGATGGCACAAGTGCGGAGTTGTTCACCCCTGGGGATACAGGGTCTGAGGATGAGGATGAGGGTGACGGGGAGGGAGAGGGAGAGCAGTGAGTCGGGGGAGTGCCTGGCCGTACACGCACGTGTAGGATACAATTGGGAGGAATTGTGTTTTGGTATCTGAAGGTTTCATTCCTAATCTAGGTAACGATTGCTGTACTATCTGCCGATAGGAGTGCCATAATGAGGTGAACGAACTGTATACACATGTCTTAGTCATGAATGCCGAAGTTTTTGGGGGGAGGGGGGGGGTCCATTGGGGAGTTGGGGGGTAACCTGTATAAAAGAAAAATAAAAGCAGATCAGAATATCCTGCCGCGCAGTTACATTGCTAGGTTCATGGCCTGGCTTACATGCTACCACCTACCGCCGCCCGGCCTTCGGGTTGTGGGCTGATGGGCCGTGTGCACAGAAGTATGTTATTTGACGTAATGTCGTTGCTTTATTGAAGCTGTCGGCGCAACTGTTATATGCTATCATTGTCTGCGACAAAAATAAAGTTTAAAAAAAAAAAAAGTTCACCATCAGGTGTGGACTGGACACTGCGGACTCACTGGGTAGGGCGATTTCCACAGTGGCCCTCTGTCTCCATGCCTGGTTGTGGTCCACTGGGTTTTCAGGGGATGTTCAAAGTTCTCTTATGGATATGCCCTTTGATGGTACTCGCCTATTTGGCGATAAGGCAGATAGTGCGCTGGAGCGTTTTAAGGACTCCGGGCAACGGCCAAGTCCCTGGGTCTCTCCACCATGCGCCCGGCCATGTCTGCTTTTTGTTCCTTTCGTGGCCACGGAAGGGTCGCCCTGACAAGTTCGTTCAAACAAAAGCCTGCGCAGAACCAACCTCAGCGCGGACGTTCCCGCTGCGGCTGGACAGGGGGCCAGTGTGCGGGTCAGCCCACTTCCACTCCCGCAGCATCTGCCTCAAAGCCTTCCTAGTCCGAGCTTTGTTGTGCACCCCACGCCTGTGGGTGGCAGGATTCGCCATCACCTCACCCACTGGCGTTCTGTCACCTCGGACAGATGGGTGGTGCAAATCGTCCATAGGGGCTACTCCCTCCCCTTCGAGACTGTCCCGCCAGCCATGCCACCTCAGTTCCACCGCATGTCGGGGGATCACTTTGCGCTTCTCCAACAGGAAGTCATGGCCCTCTTGGCCAAAGGGGCCATCAAGCGCTTTCCTGGGCCAGAAGTAGTACGTGATTGTTATTCCCACTAATTTCTGGTCCCCAAGAAGGAGAAAGGGGGCCTGCGCCCCATCTTGGACCTCAGGAAGTTCAAGATGTTGACTCTGGCTCAGGTCTTGGCTGCCCTCAACCCTGGAGACTGGATGGTAGCATTGGACTTGCAGGACGCATATTTTCATATTCCCATCCTGCCGGTCCTCAAACTGAGATTTATAAAAATAAAATAAAAATCCATAACAAAATAAATAGATCTTTGAAAAATAGAAAGAAATTCTTGCATTGTTTGTATAAATATTCTTGGTTGTGCCCTCTCATAGATATTTAAGTTGTTGTATCTATAGCCTGAACTAAATCACCAAGAATAAGTATCTAACTTGTATCTAGCTTTACTTTTACCCTTTATGTATTTTCCCTACTGCTAGCAAGTTCCACTGTTTTCCGTACTGGTCCCCTTTTCCTCAACCCAGATGGGAGCCTATTCCAGGGCTCTGCATGCCATATTTGGGTCATCCCCTCTCCCTGGCGTGCCTTCAGGCCCCACCCGAGGGTAGGGACTCAGGTCGGGGGTTCGCCGGCGGGTTTGCCCTCGGCTCCGACCGAGTGCCACGACTGCGGTCCTGGAGTCACTGCGACGTCTGGACACAGCCCGATGGGCATCCCACTTTGACGTCTAGCCCTCCTGATGCGTCTTCGCACAGTCCTGCGGGGCTTCCTGTGTCATTGCCGGATGTGGCTTCTGCACGGAGTTCGACTCCTAGTCGAGTTTGTTCCTCCCGCAGGTTCCGGCCTTGGTGGAGGTCGAATCAATGCCGGCCAGGCACCGGGTGGATGAGCCCTCTACGGAGGCTATTGGCGCCGACCCGACCGGTCTTGACGTCTTTCAGTCCCCGGTTGTCCCTCTGCCGGAGGACGTGACCCCAGTGTGCTCCCTGCCCACACAGGTGTTACCATGCGCCACGGAGCAAAATCCCATGTGGCACTAGCTGGCTCATTTTTGTTGGGAGGACAGATTAGCCTGCAACCCTCCCAAACAAATGACTTGCTGTCTCCCCCTCGGATGGCCACGGAGGCCAGCATTGACTTTGCGAGGGCAGTTAGTAGGGCTGCACATGTCTGTCTAATGCAGCCGCCCGCGGTCTCCCTGCCTTCGGATCCTTTGTTGTATCTTCTTTAATTGGGATCGGTGGATGTGGAGCCTCTTTTGCCCTTTGGCATATGATGTCCTTCTGGGGACTTGGGCCAGACCCTCGTCTGGTGACCCTGTGGCTCGTAATGGGGGGGCATCACCACCCACCGGCTCTAGATGACCCTGCCTGTTTGTCCCTTCATCCTAGGGCTCATGGACTAGGCTAGACTAGGCTAATCTGCATCACTCTGCAGGGCAACTTGAAAATCCCTGTGCCCCTAGGAGGGTTAGCCAGGAAATGGAGATCGTTAAGCATCCCAGATTTTTTATCTACCTTGACTAACTCCCTTCCGACCCAGGATCTGGACATTAACCTGATGGATAAAGCATTCACTGACTGGCTTTCATCTGCCTGTGACGTACATGTCCCCCTAACAAAGTTTTCCCGCGCTCGCAGAATGGACCCCCTTAGGTGGTTTTCCACAGACCTAAAAATTCAAAAATTAGAACTCCGCCAACTAGAAATATTGACCTTCCCAAATTGGTGGAGCTTATGAACCGGGTAAAGTCTGGGTCTCCCAATGATCCCTGTCAACTGCATATACTGAAGGAAGTTTATTCTACACTACCTCAAGGAATACTCCCACTCCTGAATAGCTCTCTATCACAGGGAATAGTCCCCAACTCATTCAAAAATGCTATTTTGGTCCCATTAATTAAAAAACCGGGCGCGGACGTATCCATTCTCTCTAACTATCGCCCCATATCTCTCCTTACGTTTGGTGCCAAGTTGCTTGAAGCCCATGTGGCTAGCTGGATCTCTAACTTCATTGAGACATCCGACTACCTGGAGCCAAACCAAGCCGGGTTCCGCCAGGCACATTCTACCGAGGCGGTTATTCTTGCTGTCCTGGATACTTTAAGGTCCAACGCCGATAACGACAATCATCAGGCCCTTGTACTCTTAGACCTATCGGCCGCGTTCGACACGGTGGATCATACCATCTTATTACACCGTGTCGAACAAGCCGGCCTTAGCGGCTCGGCTCTCGCCTGGATTAAGTCCTTTCTGAAGGACCGATCCCAGGCAGTTAAGCTGGAGAATTTTATGGCACCCAAACTCTCCACTACATGCGGTGTTCCGCAGGGTTCATCATTATCCCCCCTCCTATTTAACCTCTACCTTAAACCATTGCTGCAGTCCCTAAAAAACAGGAAAGTCACCATCTACAATTATGCAGACGACTTGCAGCTGGTTTTTCCTCTAAACTCAGCGGACTCTGCTGAAGAATTCCAGTCCACTATGCTGCATATTCAGGGCTGGATGGATGAGAACCATCTAAAGCTTAACCCGGAAACCCTCCCTGGGAATAGTGCAACAAGTTGGGGCCCTCACTTTTGGCCATCCTCGATGGGGTCCCCTCCAAACCCTTCCCAGTCGGTGAAGAGCCTTGGGGTCACTCTTAACTCCGACCTCTCACTGAAAAGTCAGGTCGGAACAGTGATCTCTTCTAGTTTCTTCCAACTTTGAAAGATCAAGAAAATCGCCCATCTATTGACACACTCTGCCCTCATCCAAGTGGTAATCGCCTTGGTTCTTTCCCGCCTAGATTTCTCCAACTCTATATATCTAGGCCTCCCCCTTACTCTTTCAAAACGCCTTCAGATTGTCCAAAACCAAGCTGCGAGATTAATATTCAAAAGCAATCGCAGGAATTCGGCGAAACCTCTGCTAACCTCTCTTCATTGGCTTCCTATCGCTCACCGGATCACCTTCAAAGCGGGATGCTTAGTTCACAAGGCCCTCTATGGCAAAAGCCCAAGGTTCATTAATCATTTAATAAATAAATATGAACCGCCCCGTAACCTTCGTTCTGCCCACCAGTCCCTCCTTAAGCTGCCACTGTATAAAAGAAAACGTCTGGGCGGATGTCGATTCACTTACCTTGCCCCTAAGATATGGAACTCTTTTCCCCTGTCTCTCCGGACCTGTACTAATCTGGCGAAATTCAGGGCTGCTCTGAAGACCTGGTTATTCAAGCAAGCGCACGGTTAGGCTACTGTTTTACCTATTTTACAGTTTTATCATCTGCCTCATCCTAGCGCCATGAAACCTCTGGGTGACCGTGCGCTTGACAAATTCCGAATAACATAACATAACATAACATGGACTGGTAGTCCAGGCTGCGCTTCCTTCCTCTCCTCCACCGTTGCTTCCTCCCACTCTGGAGTCTAGATGGTTGGAGTCGTGTGGCCGCAATGTTTTTGCGTCCACTAGCTCCGGCCTTTGATCTCTAAACACAATCTGCGTGTTTGCTCTGGCTACTTCTGCCCTTTGGGACTCCGTTGAGCTACTCCTTCCCTCTTTGCCGGAGGGCCCTCATGCTGACCTGCTCCAGCTTGTTCGGGATGGCTGCGACATGGTGCCGTTTACCATCCGGTCAGCCATGGACACCACTGACTCCGTGGGTCGGGCTATGGTCAGCTCAGTTGCCCTGCGTCGCCATGCTTGGCTACGCGATGGCAGTTTCCCCGGAAATATTTGGGAGCAACTCAGATTTGCCCTTTGTTGGGGCCCATGTGTTTGACTGCCATGCCGAATCGTAGTCCAGCGTCTCTTTTCAGGATTTCATTGACTTTCGGGGTTTTAGTTCCCTATGGTGGATCTGTGTTTTCCTGTGCCTGTGTTGTCACTGTTTTTCTGTTTGTCTTTGGGTCCAAGAGGTTCGTCCGAGGCAGATTGTATGGCTGTTCAGCCAGAGATTTTTTCTCCTACTTTACTGCAGCTGGTCCAGCTGTTTGTGTTTCTTTTGACCTCTGCCTAAGAGCTTATCTCAAGAGGTTTCACTTGCTTTTATAGGAATGTGCCGTACTCTATGTGGGGTCTTCGTTTGCTTTTGTGTAACTGCTGTTCCTTGCCAAGAAGGTTCGGAGCCTCCTGTAGAGCTCTCTTGTTATTTTCAGCCCCCCTGGGGACTTTCCCATGGGTTCTGCTGCACCTCTCCCTGTTCCTTGCTTGCTGCTGTGGTGGTACATACTCTTGGTTGGGTCCCACGGACTGACGTGGCCCTCTTGCTGCTTCTCTAGCACTGCCTACGGTTGTTCCATGGCACGCTCAGCCGTCTATGTACGCAGTTGATTTCGGTGTATTTTTGGGGCTCTGCCGTTCCCGACTTGCTCCGGAGAGGTTTTTACGTCCCCCCGCCTTGCTTTGGATCCTCCTTTTGCCTTCCTTCTGCCCTATGCCCTGTTGACGTCTTGGGCGTGGGCACGTGTCCCTGGTGGGGGTGCCCCGGTCCGCTTCGGATCTGTCGCCCCTTGTGCTCCGTACTGTGTTTGTGTTATCATAGGGGACCCGTTGGGTTCCTTGAGCGAGTGTCTTGTATATGCGCACTTTTGCTGTGGCCTTCTTTCCTGGTGTTGAGACAGGCTTGGGGCCTATGAGTGGTGCACTTTTTATCAGAGCGGTCCGTTTTGCGCTGTGTCCTTGGCCTCCCTCGGGGGAGGGGTGGGGGGGGGGCCGACCTGGGTTCAGATTTCTATGGTCCTTGTCGCATACGGCCCAGGTGTTGTTCTCCTGGCTCCACAACGAGTTTAACCACATTCTCCGGATGATATCTAGATTAATCCTGTATACATATCTCCCCTTTCTCAGCCATTTTATGTCTGCATGTTACTGACTACTTCTTCTTGAAGTGTGATGGTCAGTATTCCCGCCTGTGTTGCGGGGGTTGTTTTTCCATCCTGATCAGGAGGTTGGGCCGCGCTCTTTGTAGCTGGACTTTTGTTCCGCTCCGGATCACAGCTGGTGATTCTGTTTCTACCTTTCGGACGCCTGTCTATTCTTTGGGAGCGTTCTTCTGGTTTACCTTTGTTTCTTTCTCTTTTCCCCAGTCTCTCCCTCAGGGGAGCTAGTCGTGGGCATGCTCAGCTTGTCGGTCGCCCTTGGTCCTTGTTTCCATGGGTATGATTGCCTGGTTGGCTGCCTGGTGCTGTGCCGTCTTCTCGGTCGGTCCGCACATGTTGCTACTTTGCTTCCTTGAGTTCCCCCTAGTGTGGTTTAGTTCTCAAGGTACACACTACTTGGTTCCGTGTACTCTTGCCCTTCACATCTATGAGCCTCCTGGTAGTCAGGGTTGTGTGTTTCGGCATGATGCCTCTGCCGGCCATGCCATTGGTTGGCATCCCTTCTCTGGACCTTTGTCTCTTTCGGACCCTGGGGTCCTCTCCTCAATTTCACTCTTTTCGTGTGTTTCACTCTTTTAGTGTGTTTTTAGATTAGATTTCAGTTTATTTTACAGTTGAAAAATTGAGTGTGAACATGGAGTATTGATTGTGCATATAGCATTTTTATTTTGTATCACCTTGTTTAAAATGTTGTAGATTGAAGTGGAATAGTAATTGTATCCTTTTTAACGTAACACCTTCTTCAAATGTTATTCGAAATCTGGGCTATTACAAGGAGATGTATTGGATGATTGGTGAGGTTTATGGTTGGATTGGGGTTATATGGATAAATGCGATTGATAGGGGGGGTGTATACTCGAGATGGTCGAACACATTTCCTCAAAACAGTTTTCGAAATAATCTTTTAAATGTACCACTTTTACTGTTGGTTTTATACTGCTACAGTGTTCTAAGCTTCTGATTCTCTGGAGGTCTACTCATGGGCGTCCGCAGAAATTTTTACCGGGGGTCTAACCTGGCAAATGAAGGGGCGTGGCTAATGTTAATCAATAGTGGCGGGGCTAAAATGGCAGACAATCAGGATCGGGTAATGCTCAAGCTGAGAAAAACAAGCATTGGCATAGACAATAGGTCTCGTCTTTGGGGCCTTATAAGTATTTAGTTATGCAGCAGGTCCTAAAGGCAAGACCTATTGGCTATGCCAGTACTTGTTATATCTGGGCATGTTGAGAGGCTAGGGGACTGGGTCTCGATGTCGAATTGGGAGCACAGCAATGACCTACTCAATTTGAATGCGTAGGTAATACAACCGGAGGCGTGAAATGAAAGGTTCACTACCAGGAATAACAGGAAGGTAGAAAGTTAGGCGGGTTAGAAAGGTAAGGAGGGGTAGAGGCAGGCATGGTGGTGAAGGAGAAACAGATGCATGCTAGGAGAGAGCTGTGAGGGAGGGAGGCGAAATGGGAAGAGGCACTGAAAGGTGGGTCGGGTAAAGACCGTAGTGAGGCAAACAGAAGGGTAGCGAGGGGTGAAGGGTAGACCAAGAAGTGAGGTGTAGAAGAAAAAGATTCAGGAGCAAAGACCGGTAAATCAAAGATGGAGAGGGGAGAATAATGCAGTCGTAGAACGTGAGAGGGCCCGGTAGAGAGAGGGTGAGGTGTGTCAGAGACAGGTAGAGACAGCTGAGGAAGAGGGAATAATAACGACTGAGGATGACAGGTGAGGTAGAGGGGTGCGTTGATGTAAAGGAATTGCAGAGATGTGTCAGAGAGATGTTACTGAAGAGGAAAATTAGTAGAGGTATTGAGAAAGGAGTAAGGTATTAAAAGAAGTAAGGGGGTGAACGGAGGTAGAACGAGTGGAAGGGGAGAGACCGTGTGATATAGAGGGATATGTGGCAGTGAGCGCGAGGTGTGGGGTACAGAGGGTTATGTTGTGGCAGTGAGCATGAGGTGTGGGGAACAGAGGGATATAAGGCAGTGAGCGCAAGGTGTGTGGTACAGAGCGATAAGGCAGTGAGCAAGAGGTGTGGGATACAGAGGGATATGTTGTGGCAGTGAGCGTGTGGTGTGGGGTACAGAGGGATATAAGGCAGTGAGCGCAAGGAGTGGGGTACAGAGGGATTTTGGGCAGTGAACGCGGGGAGTGGGGTACAGAGGGATATAAGGCAGTGAAACACAGGGTTGGACGTCCTGCCAGACTGGCAGATAGATATGTTATTGATACAAGATTGTGTCCGTTTTAGTGGGATCTGAAATCCGGGCTATGCTGCAACCTCAATTTTTGACTTGGGAGGATAATGCATAGATTTCTCCCCCCTAGTCCCTGACCCCCCCCCCCCCCCCCACCAAACTTCATTCAGAAGACCCCTTGCTCTCAGGCTACACAGTGTTAAAAAGGTCTTGGTGTACAAGACCTAGTTTGCCACTTCCCCTTAGGATGCAGCCTGCACTTTCACCTATGGCTGATTAAGGAAGGACTGCAAGAACCAGAATGCCATTGAGCACGAGTTTTTTAGGGGGTGGGTGTATTTACACACCACCTCTAGCAGTGGTGATGTCAAGTGGCACTCGAGGCAGAGCCTGTTCCGTTTCATGGCCTTAGGGAGAAAAACCCAATCATGGCACACAATACTGCTCTGTGTCCTCTGGTCTCGGCAGCGCATACCCAACCCGCTGAGCTGCCTCATTGGTTCAGGGTGGGATGTATGCTTTAGCAGCTCAACCTGGCCATTGTCATTCTATATGTGATAATCAGCCACAGACCGAATGACAATGGGTGGGAGGGGCTGCGAGGAGGAGTGTGAGGCGCCCCATCAGGGAGTTGAGGCCTCTGGCAGGGAACAGCTCTACTCCTGCAGGGCCCAGAATTACGGACAAAAGGCGACTGAAAAAGAATATATGCCGCAGTGGGGGCAAGGAGCACCCCTCCTTGCCCCATCCACCCTGCGGAGGCCCATGGGCCTACTTGCTGGAGAGGGATGTTTTGTTAATCAGATTTCTAGAGCACAGTATCACCTGGGAGGGTATCCTGGCGTTGAGCAGGTGTGGGTCTAGCCAAACCTAGGGCCCAGAGGGACTAGGGTAAGAGCCAGATCTTCAGTTTCTGACGGAATTCAAGAAGTGAGGAGGAGGCTCTTGTATGTAACAGCAGGTTGTTCTACTCTTTAGGAGTGATGTAGAAAGAGGGTTGACTGCCTGATCTGGTGTTATGTATCCGTGGGATGTGGGCAAGTAGGAGTCCGGACGAGCGGACGTGTCTGGAAGGTGTGTGACGGCAGATGTGATTGTTGAGGTATGCTGGGCCAGGGTTATGCAGTGCTTTGAAAGTGTGGGTGTGAGGCTTGATTGTGCTTGTTTGTGTGTGGGAAGACAGTGGAGCTCATTCAGTGTGTTATGATATGAGTGTAGTGTGGGAGGTTGAGAGTGATTCTTCCTGTTGAGTTCTGAATGGTCTGCAGTTTTTTGTTGACCCGGCATTGAGGGTGTTACCGGAGCCCAGCTTGCTTAAAGTCTCGACTGTAACAGTAGGTCACCGGCTCTGAAGCTTTGCCGCAGATTTATTAATGACCTCTTCGGAAGCTTGGGCTGCATAAGATACCACAAATGTCTTTCGCGTGTTTTTATATTAGTTTAAAAAATTGTTGCTGTGTTCCAGATTCGTGTCTGGGAATTACTCTACGTGAATCTGAGGAGTGGGGCTGTCACAGGAGAGCTGTTGTTAGACGTGCTACTATTACTAGTAAATGTTGTTTGCATATCCTACAAAGTTTTATTTTAATTCTTTTCATATTTTTTCTTTGCAGCAAAGAAGAAGCAACTCAGTGCCCTGAAACTACCCTGAACGGGCCTGCATGATGTCACTCAGCCCTGGCAGGGAGGGACATGACCATCCAGGCCGGGCTGCGTCTACTTCAGAAAACTACCTGCTGATGCAATTGGTGTCTGTAATTTTTTTATTTTTACTTTTTTAATTTTTTGGGGGGAAATGCTGCATTGTGGAGAGCACTTTCAGGAGAGACCGCATCAGAAATAGAAAAGAAGGAAACCAAGCCGCATCCAGACATGGAAGCCTTCTTTTTGTTGTAACTAAAGCTCTGAAACCGATTGTGTCATTGATAATGTAGCATTGCTCTCTCACCGGAGGACCTGCGCTTCGGACGCATCAGGATGTTGTCAGCCTGCTTCTCGCCCTGGCCCGTCCCCCATGTTCGGTCAAGTCTGTCTCTCTCGCCCTTCTGTGTTAGCCTCTTAAGATGTGTGTTAAGGCTCGTGGAAGGATGTGGACATTGCACACTGACCGCAGGAGGCACTTCCTCTCCCCACATGCCCCTCATGTGCCACCAAAGGTTCCGCTCAGAGCTGCCATTTTGGGGCTGCAGTTTGTAAAGCAATAACGCCTTATCAGACACCTTTCCGGAGGACCACTGATAAGGACTGGGGAGAGGCGCTCGAAGGTATTGAGTTGGACAGGGAGCTATCCTCAAACCGCCTGACCTCGGTGCTCCGGCCCATCAGCACCACTGTCTGAGGAATCGTTTGTTTTTGTTGGATGCCGATTAAGTGTGAATTTCGGACGCGAGCACTCATCAATGCAAGCCAGCGACGACTTGAGCATATGCAACAGGGACAGAAGCCGGGATGTCCTCACAGGGCCTCCGTCCACAGGGTCGCTGCCATAGATGGACAGCACGAAACATGACATTTTGCACAAACAACGTACCAGGGACATGCTAGGTTTTCCTATATCTCATGCAGTTTTGGGTTCACATGGAATTATTGCGGGGTGGGACAGTCAAGGCGATGAAGAATATCACTCTTTCTGGTTTTCAGTGAATGCAGTTTTCAAGAAAAAGGTTAGTATGTATGCAAATATTCCACTATTCTACCACCCTAGAGCACACTTTGCCAGGCCTTTTTGTTGCTCAGCTCTCTAATCAGAGAACCACAGTGGAATGCACCGAATGCAGGGACAGCATGCTGAGTGAGGCTGCCTGCCGCTCAAGAGCATGCACGGCAGACGTGAGGTGGCATGCTTTGAATGGGCTGCCGATCTTCACCTTGTGACTGCAGTTTAATGTGTAATCTCCATCCAGTGCCAGAGGGGCCTGGATACAGCCCCTGCACACCCTTAGGGTTTGCACTTGATTGGAAAACGCCTCAAGTTTTAGACGGGATGGGTCTGTGCGACATCTGCAGTGAACTCCACAGGTCATTTGTTTCCACAGCAGTCCGTGCCTGTTCCTTATGTGGGGCCGTGCATCTGACCTCTTGCAAATAGAGCCTCTGGAGGTGTGACGTCAGAGAGCCGAGATGACGTGGGGTGGGATTGCTTTTAATGATGATTTTAACGATTGCTATCTAGGTACTTTCAGAGGCACTGGTACATCTTACGTTTATTGGTGTATTATGGAAGCAATAAGATGTGTTGTGAAAAAGGAGGCCTTTCTCCTCATGGGTTGAAACCCTCCGTTGCACGCTTTGTACAGTGCATTAATTGGTAAGATATATGTATTTTTTATATAAAAGAGAAATGTTTTATGAGCATGCAGAAAGGACCTAAGTTCACTCACCTGCTCCTTTTTCCCATTCAAAACTGTAATTTTCATCCTTGGGAGCAGAGTGATGGGCACCTTTCTGCCCCACGCGAGGCTTGTTTTCGAGAATCTCATAGGCCACGATGGAAAGGGTCCCCGAACCCTGGCTTGACCGTAAGTTGAAGGGGTTAGTCATCCCTCCAGTGTCGGTCGCCGTGGCAGGTTTCCACACAGTATGGGAACCCAGGGAAGGAAAGCTACAAACTTGAAGACTCCGTTATAGGTCAGTGTTGTATAATTTATCAATCACCCATGAGCCGTTACCCTCCAAGGGGAGGAAGACCTGCCACCAAAGCACTGCAGCTGCTGCAGTAACCAGTCCGTAAAATCTGTCCATATGCCTCTTTGAAAAAGGTTATAGCTAAATTCTGTGCCATGGCTGCTTGTTGACCAGTGTTATGTAGGTGAGCGTTTCCCATAGAGGAATACCTTAAATGAATGATGCCGCTGCAGCCCGTTTGGTAGCCCCACCGTGGCCACCTAGGGCAGATCATGGAGGATTCACAGTGCAGAGCTACACCTTTTAATGCCAAAACTAAATGTTTATTACACCACTCCAGTTAATCTGGATTTGTTATAAAATACTCTGTTTTTAAGAGCACATTCCCATGATACGAAGCAATCTGTAAACCTATGGTGGTGTAAACTTTACAGTGCATCCCAAAAAAACAATACATTCTGTTTGACAGCTTGCTTAGCATTCTGCGGAATTGTATTTGAAATAATACTGCTTTTTGGCAACACAGTGTTGCAATTCAGTGAGATAGGAAACCTCATTTTAATTGTATTGCATGATTAAAAAAAAATTGGGGGGGGGGGGGGCAAGGAGGGGGTGTAACTCCGCTTCCAAAGGTTTTGTGTTGCCATTAAACACTTTGAAACTGAGGGGTGATATAAATGTGCCATGAAAGTGTACATTGGTTACCAGGACTGCTGAGGCTTGAAGATTGCTTCAAGGCGAAAGTAGTTTGCATACAGTCCTTTCTGGGATCTTGTGTTCATGTCCTGTAAATTCAGAACGGGCATTGACTCAACAGCATTTACCCAAACGTTTAGTGTAGGTCTACTATAGCTACATTTAACCTTTATTTTTTATGTTGAGAAATGGATATTATGGGATGTTTTGTTCCTTCTGTCCGAGACACGGTTTTAAAAAATATATATTTTTACATTTTAAACGGAAGTCAAATTCAAGATGGCTGAATTTCAGTCAGAACTATTAAGTCGATAGCAGCATAGAGGGAAAGAGATCATACTGTTCGGATGGGAAGGGATACGTTTGTACTTGACGTCGATTAGTTTCCTGGGTTACCACTTCAGCCTATTAACCAGTCACAAGGCCCATTTCCTGTTTACTTTTGATTTTTTATTAAAAGAGTATTTTGGCTGCATTTTCTAGAATAATTGAGACGTTTGTAAAGTACAACTTCATTCATTTTCCTTTTTTCACGGACTGGGAGGTCAGGGAAATCCTCCAAAATCCTAAAATTGTCACAGGGTGGATGTCGGCCATCCTAAGAGTAGTGACGTGTTCATGCAAACTGCATGAACTTCTTTCCAACAGAGCACAGCAGACCTTCAGTATTATGCGTATTGCAACTTCTGTCGTGACCTATAATTTTGCAGAGCTCATCACCCCTTGTCTGAGCTCCACAAAGGGTAGCGGGATTTAAACAATAGTGTGTTATGGGAGGACATTTTTGTTGAATGCAGTTATACGACAGCACCTTGTGCAGCTCCATTTTGAAAGAGTATGGAGGGCACTGGCCTTGCCAGCTGTTGACGCTCACCATTCACACTGTGTGTTTAGTCTCAATCGGACATGTTCGGACACAGCTGCTCTGCTTAGGGATGTTATGAAACCTGCATTTGCTGCCAACCATGGAATCAGTGCATTCCACGTTCTGTTTGTCTCATTATATGGGGTAGATTATTTCTTTAAGTTAATGCATTAATAACAAAAGAGCTCTGGGAAACCGGCGAGCCTAAAAGCAGCAAAGGAGGTGGGGAAAGTGTTAAAATTCACCTCTGTCCCAGTCTCTCTTTAGGAATCTGTTTAAACGTGTATATACTAACATATTCTTATCTTGGGGAGTATGACAATCGTGTTGTGTGTGTGTGTGTGTATATAGATAAGTATCTATCAACATTATACATATAATACTATATGTATTTATGTACACACATGTATTAAATGTGTATAAAATGTATGCATACTTGCGCATCTAGTCAGAAAGCTGTGGTATAATGATTCTTATGGAATTGCCAGGGCTTTCCGTAAATGTGTAATTATGTGTAAGGCATAAGCAGAAACAAAGCCAGGCCTTCTGGGGTGGACACAGAAGCATGTACAAAGATTGCAAATATAGATGTGAGACAAGGGGGGCGTGGCTAAGCACGCAATGGCGGAGGACGCGTTAGGGTAGAGCTCCGTGCCAAGCTCCCCTTCCCTGAGCCGTTTCTCCGCCAAATTTAACCTTAGCCGCCCGAAACTGCTGGCGGACCCTCCCGGAGCTCTCCTCGGCAATCTGGCCGACTTTTGTTTCGGGGCTCCGACGAGGCTGACCCCGACCTATCCTGCGGACCTCCTGCGGGATCCGCTGACACCTGGCCGGCGGGGCAACTGCGAGAGACCGAGGCTTGGGCCCAGCTCACAGGCCCCAACTGGTAGGCCACACCACACTGTCCGTGGCCCCCTGGCCGGCTGCTGCCGCGTTGTGGGCAACCTCCGGTGGCCCGGCGATCGCCTTGACCCGCAGCAGGACTCCAGCGGAGGGCCCGGACCAAGCGGGAAGTGGGCCCCCAGCCCCCACATCGAGGCCGTCGCGCGACTGCTGCCCTGCGAGCTGGCGGGCTCCTTGGACCTTCGGAGGGCACATCTGGGGCACATCTGGGGCAGGAGAGGCGTGGAGATCAACCCCGGAGAGGCGCCGGCGACGTGGCGGCCCCGACCAGCGGGGGCCCCTCTACGAGACACTGTGCAGCCATCGGAGCCACCCGGTGAGTCCCTCCTGCGCCCACCAGCATAGAGGAGCCCACGCGGAGCGATAGCCCGGGCATTGCGGCCCCAAGACCCGCAGTACAGCAGACCGTCCCTCCCCTCGCCTGGACGCCACACCACTGCCGGAGACAGGCTGACCGCCCCCCCCTGAGACGGAGACACGCGACGGTG
This sequence comes from Lissotriton vulgaris, assembly GCF_964263255.1. Taxonomy (NCBI): domain Eukaryota; kingdom Metazoa; phylum Chordata; class Amphibia; order Caudata; family Salamandridae; genus Lissotriton; species Lissotriton vulgaris. The sequence continues at coordinate 1,629,092,598 of NC_141685.1, read as the reverse complement.
TGCCCCACGCCGGGCCCGCCTGCGGGGCCCCCCCACGGGGACAATCACTGCCTGAAGGTCAGCGAGGCACACGAGAGGCTGTGACCCGGGCCGGAGCCGGTGGTCGGACCCGTTCGCGACGCCTGGACCCCTCGGACTCACGCACAGTGCCGGCCCCCCCGGCCCCCACTACAACTGAGGCGGAGTGACTGGGCCGCGACCCACTAGCGCTCCGGGGGGCAATCGGCGCGGTCGCGGACCGCCAGGGACGAGCACGGGCGAAGGAGGGGACAGGACCCCCCCGCCTGCGCCGAGGCCCCCGCGCAAGGCCGCCCGCTGGAAGACCCCCCCCCCCTAGGGGACAACAATGACGGCCTAACCAAGGGGTCCAGCCAGCACTCGCGGGGCCCCAACCCAGAAACGCAGCGCTTCAGGGGACACCGTCGCTGGAGCAACGCCAGGGGCCGACCCTGCAGGACAGGCGCCACCCGCACATGTCCGGGGGAGTGCGGACCCGCACCGGGACCGGAGGGGCCCCGCCGAAGGGGAAGACGGACAAGCGGGTACACAAAATGGCCGCCGAGCAACTGGCTGCGAGGCTTGACAGCGTGCTGGCAGCGGTGGAACGGATGGAGCAGTCCCTCCAGCAAACTAGAACCTCCCTGGAGTCCAAAATTGATGGGGTCGCAGTGGACCTGACCCTCCTGCGTGATGACCATAGGAAATTGTCCGACCGAACCAAGACCCTGGAAGGCGCAGTGAAGGAGATCGAGCCCAAGGTCACCCAGACTGACAGACACGTACAGGACCTCCTGAACAGAGTGGAGTTCCTGGAGGACAGGGCTGAGGACGCGGAAGGGAGGGCGAGACGCAACAACATTAGACTTGTGGGGGTTCCGGAGAAATGGGAAGGGACCCGCCCGGCCGAACATGTGGAAGAATGGCTACGGACACTCTTGCCCGAAGGCTCGCTGTCACCGCACTTCGTCGTGGAGCGCGCACATCGGGTGCCAACAAGACCCTATACCACCGGCGCCAACCCGAGGCCGCTGCTCTTCAGGATACTGAATTATAGGGACAGAGACACGGTGCTGCGAGAGGCACGGCGATTGGGCGAGGTGCGCATAGACAACGCGTCGATCATGTTCTTCCCCGACTACACCATCCAGGTGCAGCGCCAGAGGCAAGACTTCATGGCAGTGAAGAGGAGACTACGCACCGCGGGCCTCAAGTACTCCCTGCTATTCCCTGCCAAGCTGAGAGTGGTGGCGGGAGATAGCACTTACTTCTTCAACACACCCGAGGAGGCAGACGAGTGGCTGGACGGAGGCACGGACACGGCACCGAAACACTCTCGCGGAGGCGAGACGAGGGCCAGGCCACGAGCACCGAGACGACGCCGCAGGCACAGGACCCAACAGTCCCAACGCGCGGAGGAGGGAGCGGGACTCTCCCCCACACTGGACCAGATGCTCCGAGAACAACGCGATGCACTGCAGAAGGTCTCCCAAATAAGCAACTCATCCTCCCTTGAGACGGCCCAGGAGGACGGCCAACAACCGGTACCCAGCGACGACGACGAGGCCATATACGGGATCCCGAACTCACAGATCTCGATGGAACTGCCCATCGTCACGCCGCAAACCTCAGACTTGATCCACTGACCCTACGGGGGATGTCTGCATTGGCCTTGCCATGACGAGGGAGGGGTTGGCAATGGTCGCCTGGACGATGGCGCGCAATCGGCGCCCGCCACTGCTGGGGCCACCCCCCCCCCTTCCAGCTGATCGAACTGTGGACACCTGGAACAGTGAGTAATGCCCTTATGGCACTAGTGGTAAGCTGGGAGGGCGCTGAAGGGGTGGTCTTTTAGCGCGCATATGCGCCTGGTCGCACACAGGATGGGCGATTTGGAGCATTGGATCGCAGTGGGCGGCCACTATTGTCCAGTATTGTATGGCTCAGGGAAGCGGCCTGCTTCCCCTAAAACTGACTATACATACATCCTGCCGAACTTGTGCTTAGCACACACTGCCCCTTGAACAAAGCAAGAATGTTCCTCTCTCTTGAGAGTATGGACGGTGGCCCGTTCCGCCACTGCCCTTTTGGCATTTTAGTGGGGTTAGCCCGCTGTTGGTTGTTGTTCTTTACTGTTTTTTTTCCCTGTCCTTATGTTTTCCCAAACTTTGCTGAGTGTACTGTGGGGGGTGGGAACGGAAGAGCTGGGAGAGCCACTGCTGGGGCCTTTGGTGATGCCGCTGCTAATGGGAGGGTCAGGGGGGAATGTACATTGCTGCAATGTCTGCCATAAAAATATGCACGTGGAACATTAGAGGTATGCACACACCCGCGCGCAGGTACCAAATCTACTCCTACTTGAAGAGGCAGAACGTGCAGGTCGCGCTATTGCAGGAAACACACCTGAGTGGGGCGGAGGTGACAGCGCTGAGGCGGAGATGGAGGGGACAACTGTATGCCACTGAATACTCCTCGTACGCCCGCGGGGCGCTGCTATGGGTAAAGCCGGGAACCCCCTTCGTAATGACGGACGTACACATAGATGCGGAGGGGAGGTATGTCCTGGTGAAGGGTCGCGTAGACGGGCAACCAGTGGTCCTGGCGTCCGTTTACGCTCCAAACACGGATCAGGGCACCTTCCTGGCGCGTCTCTCAGGGAAATTAGCGCCCTGGCACGGCGTCCCATGGATCCTGGGGGGCGACTATAACGCGGTACTAGACCCAGTGCTGGACCGTTCGGCCCCGCCGAGGCCAGAGGCGACACCCCAGGGGGCCACGAGGGCACTCACACAGTGGGCGGCGCAGTGGGGTCTGAAAGATGCATGGCGCGCGCACAATCCGAACACTAGGGTGTACTCGTACTTCTCGGGAGCACATGCATTACATGTTCGCCTCGACAGATACATGGTGTCAGCGGACATGTTACCCCATATCACTGACTCACAATACCTGGGTAGGACACACTCCGACCACAACCCCCATACACTGCACATGGCCTGGGAACGCCCGCGCCCGCCAATCCCCGCGTGGCGACTGCAACCTGCATTACTGCTAGATGCCCCCTTTAGAGATTCCCTGCAGGCCAGCGTAGCGCACTACTTCGAAGACAACTCAGATACAGCATCCTCCCCGAGAGTAGAGTGGGACGCATTCAAGGTGGTGGTGCGGGGACATTGCTTGAGCACCCAGGGGAGCATACGGTGGAAGTTGGAGGAGGACTTGCGCAGGGTGGAGGCGGACCTACTCGGCGGGGAGCAGGAGGCGGTGGAGGGTGCAGGTGACCGGCTGCAGGCGGCCCGGGCGGAGCACGAAACGCTACTGGAACGGCTGCGGCACGTCAACTTTGCGGCCCATTCGGCACGAGTGCACCAGCACGGTGACAAGCCTGGCAGGCTATTGGCCTGGTTAGTCAGGCAGGAGGAACGCACGGAGCCGGTCTCCGTCATCCGCACGGCTGAGGGAGAACTAGTGTACACCCAAAATAGGATACACCAAGCGTTTGTGGGACACTACCGGGCCCTATACAAGTCGCAACTGAGAGTAACGGCGGCCTACATAGCAGAATACCTGTCGGACATCCCGCTGCCCTCCCTCATAGGCTCACAACAGGACGCCCTGGGGGCGCCATTCTCCGCGGACGAAATACGCGAGGCCATCTTCGCACTGTCCAACGGCAAATCACCTGGCCCGGATGGACTGCCCGCCGAATTTTTTAAGGCGTGTTCAGACACGCTGGTTCCGGAGTTGCTCAAGTTGTACAATACAGCAATGGAAGAATCAGCACTCCCAGACTCGCTCAACGAGGCAAACTTGGTCTCGCTGCTGAAGCCGGGCAGAGATGGCGCACTCATGGGGTCCTATAGACCGTTGGCCATGCTAAATACTGATTATAAAATTTTCACCTCGCTCCTGGCCCGCCGCCTGGCCCTCGAGGCACCTACTTTGATACACGCCGATCAAAATGGCTTCATGCCGGCGCGGAGCACGTCTCGTAATCTACGCCGCCTCTTCCGGATTCAGGAAGCGGCTCTGACGCATTGGCCTAGATCGGGGTGCCTGGTCCTGGACCTGGAGAAGGCCTTCGACTCGGTGGAATGGCCGTACCTGGGAGCCGTGCTGGACAGATTTGAGGTGGGAGATGCATTTGCCGACATGGTCGGTCTGCTCTACCAGAGACCCAGTGTCCGAGTGAGGACGGGAAGGCTGCTGTCGGAGAGGATCGGGGTGCGCAGAGGCACCAGACAAGGCTGCCCCCTGTCCCCCCTCCTCTTCTCCTTAGCCATCGAACCACTAGCAGCTCTGCTACGGGACAGAGGAGCGGAATGGGGGATCCCATTGGCTGACGGAACGCACATAGTCTCACTCTACGCAGACGACCTGCTGCTTTATGTGCGGGACCTCACCGCGGTGCCAGCCGAGCTATCGGACATCTTCCAGACCTTCGCAGAGGTCTCGGGCCTCAGGGTCAACTGGGCCAAGTCCGGGGCATACTCGTTTAGCCGTGATCAGGAGGAATGCGATGTGCATCTTGGAGGGGCCAGGCTCGCTTGGTACCCGACCACGTTTAAATACCTAGGACTGCACATCTATAGAGACCCACAGGACTTACTAGAGGGCAACCTGGTGCGCGCCATTTCTTCTCTGCGAGCTCAGATGTCCTTCTGGAAAACCCTCCCGCTGAACGTGCCCAGCCGCATCGCTCTTACTAAAATGATAGCGCTCCCTAGGCTGCTATACTACTTCGCGAATATCCCCACGTATGTCCCCACGCGGATATTCCGCGATCTGGAATCAATGCTCCGTGGCTTGATCTGGAACACGGGACGACCTCGAGTGGCGCTGGCTAAACTGTACTCCCCGACCACGGAGGGAGGATTGGCTGTCCCTAACATGGAGCTGTATTACCTGGCCGCACAGCTCCAATGGGTGACGTACTGGCTCAGCGATGCACATCTGGACGATACGGCCACTGCGGACTACCAGTGGACACATCCCCAGACCTGCGCCCTGTTTCACCCATTGACCAAGGGACCCCGTCCCCTGCCCATGCATGTGGCCGTGGCCCGCAAATGTTTTCTCCGCAGTCTGAAGCTGACGCACAATACCAGGCCATATGCTCCTGCCCTCCCCCTGCTGGGCACCCCCAGGAGGAGCGGGATGGTTACGCAGCGCAATCTGGACCACTGGGCCACGGCTGGAGTAGAGACCATGGGTGACCTGTACTCTGACGGAGCCCTGCTCTCATTTGCGGAGTTATCTGACACCACGGGACTCCCGGCCGGGCAGTTCCTACTCCATGCATCGGTACTGCGGGCATACACTGCCTCCTGGGGTGACATCCAGGATGAACCGCCGATGCACCACCTGGTCCAATATCTACATGTAATGGGCAGAGGCTCGCACATCACGCATTGGTTGGCGCAGGCGCTTCTTATCCACACGCAAAAACCCACGCAGCTGATTAGGGCTAAATGGGCGGCGCACCGTGGGAGGGATTGGACGGACAAGGAGTGGAACCTAGTACTGGCTAGCCCCGTGAACATCCCCCGCAATTCCCGCTTCCGTGTCATCCAACTATACATCTTGCACCAGGCATACCTAACGCCAGATAGAATAAACAGATACTTCGCAGTCGACACTGCTGTTTGTCCCAGATGTGACCTGTTAGGCGCAGATATCCTGCACATGCTCTGGCACTGCCCAACCCTGACCACGTACTGGGGGGAGGTGACCTCACTCCTGAATCACAGCACGGGCCCGGGCCTGCCGGACACGTGGGAGGCGTGCATCCTCGGCCTCTATAAAAGAACCAAGCTAAACAAAACGCAGGCACGGTTCTGGGACCTGGGCCTCGTTACGGCCAAACGGCTGATTACGCGACACTGGAAGCGGCGGGAACCGCCTACCCCGAAACACTGGTTCGCATCCTTTACAAACTGGGCCAGGGCGGAAGGCACGGCGCTCCACCGGGAAGAAATAGCGGGCCTGCGGCAGTTCCCGATAGCTCAGCTCTGGGATGGCATCCTGGGGTCCCTGAAGGGGGAGGGCACTGTCAGAGGGCTCACGCAGACTGGGTGAGGCCGGAGGTGGGTCACAGGGGCTAATGCTGTATCGCAGGAATCACCGCAAGCGGCGCCACCCCCCCCCTGACGCAGACGAGAAACAGCCAGCGCGTAAACCTCGGATACGACCCAACGCCCACGCAGGCGCCCATCAGCGGTCATTGCCCAGCAGCGCGCCCCAAGCACAGAGCTGCTGACATCGCCCCCGCAAGCACACTCCACCCCCCACCCCCACCCACTATCACATATATGTTTACATGTTTGTAGTATCGGACCCCTGCTCACGGACGGTGGCCTCTCTGCCCCCTCGTGTTGAAGTAGGCAGAAGCCGCTGACGGCACTACAGATGGCGGCTGCAGGCGAGGACGCTGATAACCACACCGACAGCGAGGCTCCTCAGCCTGAACGCCACATGCTCCACTAACAAGGCCGGCGACCGATGACACACCATGGCCCGCAGGGGCTGTCCCACTCCAAGTTCAGGCACACTTGCGCGCGCACACCTCTGACCTCCAGTTGCACTGTAACAGCATCGGCAACCAACACACCGTACAGAGGTGGCACCTACTAACACTGTGCCTGTGGGACAGACTTCGAGCGGGGAAGTCGCGATAGGAACATTGGGACACACCGATACGAACTGTTTTGTTTAGTTTGCCGATTTCATGGCTCAGTTCTGGGAAAAAAAAGAAAAATAAGACGTCATTTATGGACTTTTCCTTTCTTGACTTAAGAAAATGTGATCATCTTCTCCATGTCCTAGCACACCGGGGACACAAGGGACGCAATGACATGCCCTTTTTATGATGGCCCACACCCCCACGTTTACCGTTCATTTGCAGCCGGCCCGCTGGGTTGTAGGCTTTGCTATGTGTACTGTACCTTTGAACATTAATAAACGTCTTACAAAAAAAAAAAAAAAAAAAAAAAAAAAAAATAGATGTGAGACAAGGATAGCTACTGAAGTTGATAAGACGTGACCTTGTATGCTGTGTTGTGAAGGTACAAACAGGAGAGTTTCCAGGATATTAAGTCAAACTAGCTGGGGGAGGGAGTACGGCATTGGGAGAGGGAAATGTCTGATTTCATTTTCTAGTCTATGGTTTTAGCTATAAATGTTCTAATAAGATGATTTACCCATGTCTCCAAATGAAAGATTCGATTGTTGCAGTTCAGGGTCATAACCCTGTTAAAGTAAGTTTACCAGATGACTCCATGTCATAGGGTGCACAATTTTCCGGTCCTTTAAAAATATAATTAATTCTGAGTGGGTTTTAAACTTGTTTCCTTTCAACTGAACCATTTGGACTAACCTACCTGAAGACAGTGATTTGTAAAAAGAGAGGCTAGGTCTTGGAACATGGTGCACTTAAGCTCTATATTCATCTGGTAACTTCGTAGAGGCATCGCATTGATAGCATCACTATGTTTTGCACTTGTTTGCTTGCTTTTCGCTTCAACTACATGTTTTCTGGAAGCCAAGAAACCAAGAGATTCCAATAGTAGTTGATTTGTGAACATGGAACATTGCCAGTTCAGCCAATACCACGCAATCCTCTGAGTAAATCAATCAAAGTGTGTTTCGTGTGAAAACCACAATCCGGATGACTGAAACCGTGATCAAGAATGGCCAAGGCTGAAGGGTTGGGTTTCATACATGAATAACGTTTTCTCTTGCATGACCACTCTGACCCAACAGAATCTTAGCTCCTCTATGTCATAATTATATAATTTGTATGTATATTATTTATATATGGTGAACTTTGCCAAATGTGAGCGGAGTGTTGTGCAGGGTTAAACGCAAGGATACAGTCAACAAGCGATTGGAGAAGGAGCTGGTGTCTGGGACAGAAGTGCACCACTCTGGTGCAGTGTTCTGTAAAGGAGCCGTCTTTAAAGCTTTCCTAAATTGGAGCAGATATGAGGCAGTTGTAATGAGCACAGAGACGTTTTTCCAGATTCTCGGTGCATCCACCGAAAAGTCGTGTTGCCTTGTTTTTTATTTGTTTTACGCTTCCTTTTCTTCAGTCTGATTGTAAAATCTATTCATAAGTTATGAAATGCTGACTTTAGGCACATAATTTGTAGAGCTGTGCACTATTTGTGTGAAGCCCTGGTTACCTTTCCCTCCTCTTCTCTACTGAGTGGTAATACATGGGCACCTGTCTTTTAAATATTTCTACTCCATCAGTTGAACAAGTCCTGCTTCATTTCCAGGTCATTGTCGAAGTTTTAATTCCAGCGCGTTACAACAAAATCGCCTACATTTCAATCTATGATTGTTACCTGACAAGTGGCCCCTGGCATATTTTCACCCTTTACTTCATTTATGCAATGCGTGTTTGCTCTGTGTCCCTCTAAACACACAATCTTTTCAAAGTCTTTTTTGGACATACCTGGCCCACATTTATTAGCTGTATTTAATATACAAACTATCTTCACTTATTGTCAACTGCTGCTTCTAGTTCTCTAGTGTAGCGTTCTCGTCACAAGTGTTTATTAGCCTGTTTCCTCTTGGATGTAGATGTGGCTTGAGAATGGCAGGCCTGATAGTTGGAACATGACACCTTGTTATAAGTTTTGAAAAACATTCTTCCTTCCCAACATACATGTTTCATCTCATGATCTCATTCTTGGAATCGGTTTCAAATAGGGTATGTGGAATCAAAAGTTGAACTTGAGATGATCCTAAAATTGGATCCCGATTGGCTGACTTCACCTTTGTCGGTCCAGAAAGGAGCATTCCTATTATATCTGAAATTAATTGCTGGAATGCACCAAATATATAGATTTTTAGAGCTTGAGGCACAGGGTAAGAGTGATGTCTCATAAATGTTCAGTGTGTGCTCTTATAGAATTCTGCCTGCATTACTTGGCAGCTATCACCTTCTACTGGAGGCAGCCTTCTGCACAGTCTGCAGACCCAAAGCTTCAGATACACATGAGGCTATTTAGGCTACCGGCCACTATCTTTGCATTTTTGTGATACCCATGCTCTTTTTGTTGTGTCCCTGGCGTTTGTCTCTCCACCTGTAAAAATGTATATGTCTACTGTTGCACCTTATTGGAGATAGTCAGGGCACCGTTCTTCTAGTCTCACCTGCCACAGTTATGTTTATGCCAAAATGTCAAGGTTGTCAGGTATGTAAATGAGAGGCCCTTCACTGTAGTGAAGTTGCAGCTGATAAATCATCAATCTTTTACACCCTAGGCCTCACCTAGTCCTTTGTAATGAAAGGAATAAGTACACAGTGATGGCAAGTTGTGCCCTGGGTATTCACAGTAATTTTAGAAAGTGTGGGTCAACCAGTTCTCTCAGATTTTCATTGGGTTCTGTATTATTAAGCCTTTAACTGGAGGTGCTATTTAAAAACAAGGAACTCTTGTTGCTGGTTTGAGAAATTAGACATCTACATATTACTGGCAAGGCCAACATCTGTATGAAGTTGCTGTTTTGTGGTGGTTTGTCCAAAGGAGGCATAGATTAGCAGCTTGTATTTGTATGTGGTATTTAAAAAGTGCAACATACATACTTGCTGGAATATATTTGCGCTAATACCAGAGTGGTTGGACTAGGCTGCTCATTTTATTGCAGAGTTATACTGCTTTGTGTGGGGTTTCGCCTCCTGTGTTTTTATGGCACAGACAAGCTGAAACACAGCATATCGGCCAAGATTTCCCTAGTACTTAAGAAGCAGTGGCTCATGGAGTCAATAAATAAGATTTTTTTATGTTGGGACAGTTAGGCAATTCCTGGACCTACCAAGGAAATTTGTGTGGTATCTCTGTAGCCATGCTGTAAAAAGTTTGTAAATCCCTTGACCATCCGATATCAAATTATATCATTTTTTTGTTATGAGCTATTTGTTGCCACCGTTTCTCATATCTGAGAATCTAAAATAAGTTTTAATAATAACTTTAGTATTTCATATTGCATTGTTTTATGTGATGTAACAAGTGCTACTAATACCCAGTTAAATGGATTGACTTTCTCCAACCTCAAAAAAAGATAATGACTGAGTCAACATCGAGGGTATTCGAACTTGTACAGATCACTCGGTTCACTGGCAAGTGTTCAACTCAAGAAGCCTTCCTCCCAGCTTAATCAAGTCCTCCACTATGTCCAATTTAGAACAGACTTTTTCGCTAGATATACAAGTACCAGGGTCTGTAATGTCCATGTTAGCCCCTTCCCTGCTGCCGTCGGATGTTGGCCGTCGCGAGTACTACCTTGCTGGTGCTGCGAACCTTCAGCTGCTGACGCTGCCCCACCCACTCCACGGAACTGCCGCGAAATAACGGCCGTGGCTAAGGTGTTAATTTGGGTGTCCTTTGTGCTTGTTTGTTTATAAGGCACAACTACTTTCAGCATCAGTCTTCTCCCCGCAACCGTCTCTCCCACAGGACTCTTACTACTATAGATTTCTAATGCCCACAGTCTCCAGTAAACCACGGGCACCGTTCAACTGTGCAATTCAGTTTAACATCTTTTACCTCTTATGTTTGTTCGGGTCCAAGACTTCAGTCCATGTGTCAGGCACTTCTGCAAGTTCTATTTTGTTTGGGTTGCAGGCTAACCCCACTTTTGCCCTCTGAATGGCGTTGCAGTTCTGGAGGTGCTGTGGGTGCATACCCAACCTCTCAGCGGCAGCTTAACTTCTGCCAGGGCCACAGCAGGAACCTCAAGTTGGAACAAAAACTGCCAGAGTCTGTATGGCAAGCTGCTCAGCGGCACTCATCTCGGCCTGATGCAGACAAGTACTCAGGTACAGCAGTTGCAATGTCTGTGCTGAGACATCCCTGATGAAGTGTCTTTAGCAATTGTTGCCTCTGGGCCAATCAAGAATTGTACTTGTTTTAGAAAAGTCTTGACTCCTTTCACATTGAAACTGCTCAGCGGAACCACAGACCCCCTCAACACTGGTCGCTCCTGACATCGCTCTCTGTGGTAGCTACCTTATGTGGGTGCTTCACTCCCGGGAACTCACTCAGCTTCTCATGGACAGTCTCTCCTCCTGCAGGACCAGGTGCACTTCTTACATCTCATCAGGCATGCAGGTATCTAAGCAGTTACCTAGAATCTCCGATCTTCCAGCAGAAAGTGCAGACTTCAGGTGATGTCACTTCACCTGTTGCAGACTAGCTGTCAGGGAGAAAACAGCTTTTGTCACACAGCATCTCTCAAAGTATTCTGCGCAGCACTCTCTTCTTTGGTCAAGAAGAATATGGAACTAAAGCAAAGTGAGGTGGTTTGTATCCCTCATTTATTCACATTCTCAGAAGACGGGTTGTGAATCCTCTAAGGTTTCAGTACCACTTTCAGTTGGTTCTCTTTCAAATGTCATTTTTGGCTGCTCTCAAGCCACAGCCAATGTGCAAGGTGATGGCTCTGATCAGCAAGTAAAAGTGTGGCTGGCTCCAAGCAGGAGTATTGAAAACATAGGCAGCACAAAGTAAGATCCCTGCTTCTGGCTATCATCTGCATACCTGGTGTAGCATTTGGAGATATAAAAAAGCGCTGGCCTGCCTAAAAACGTTCTCATCTTAAGCAACAAACTACATTCTCATCCCTAACCACTACTATCTAATCAGCAGCTTTCCTTGAATTCCTGAAGTGAGCCCTGTCTCCAGCCTAACTTAAGTCACTGGATATTCACCCTCCAGCAACAAAAGGTTAGGCAGTACACTTCCACTGTCAGGAGACGCTGTCCTCATCTGCCGTGATAAACCAGGGGCATCCAAAATGTATCCCACTGATCCCAGTGCTGAGGCCTGATTTGCACCCACAGTCCTACAGCTGTATGTGTGGTAGACACTAACTAATTCTATGAATACTCAAAATGCATGCAGAATGTCAGCGCAATGTTCTGAGGGTTCACATAACAGTGTAACGCTCTAACACAGAAAAAAGGGTCTGGTCACACGAATGACTCACAAAAACTTGCCCTTTGCCACCACTACTTTGTGTGCCACACACTGGGCATGGACAGTAGTCCTATGCCCATTTTGAGGACACGCTTTGTGTGCCTCTCAAGGTCACAGAGCAAGTTCTGGCTTTGTGTTGCCATGGAGAGGCCAAGGCCTCTGCACACATGCTAAATTAGTATGACACGGACGCCAAACAAAAAGTCTGGATATCAGGTAACCTGACAGTCTGATGCTGAGGTTCTCTTCAGGTAACCACGCAGATGACATTCCCATTAGAACAGTATTCAATCACAATCTTTTAAAAATTTATCCCTAGGCATGTTCTGGAGCCCATTTGTCTTGCACCTGCCTTCTTACATTTTTTAGAATGCATACCTCAAGGTGAGCCTTGAATCCAGCATGTTCTTTTCTCCTCTTTATCTCATGGCTCTGCACAGATAACATCCTTTTAGACTACTTAACGCCCAAACATAAGTAATGAGCTGCTAGATAACAAAAAATATGGACAGACCTGGTTGCAAAACAAATCGATTTAAAACATGCTTTTGAAAACTCTGTATTAATTTTCATTACTATGAAAAGGGAGCCACTTGCCAATTAGAACCAGCGCAGGTCAAATACGAGTTGTTTTCTGTGACCATCCAGAGCGATACGTACTGTAAACTTAAAATCATTCATAAACACATATGGAAACCATAAGAAGACTTTGTTTAATACCAGAAACAGTTGAGACTTGTGTAATCTGAGCGCATGGACGACTAATGGAGGTGTGGGACTATATCCCATGTAGTTTGGATGAATAAGGTAGGCCTTTGTGTTTCTTCAATAACTGAAATTTTACACTGCACAGTTGGGAAGCTTCCCCGGCCTCTTCCTTGTAACTTCTGCCCTCTTGATACTTCCACTCCTCTGGTGCCATCTATGATGGTGCGTAACTTGGGTGTCCTGTTCAATACCAACTTGTCATTGGAGACTCAAGTGAACAAGACGGTGGGGTGTTTCGGCCTTATGAGAGCTTTAAGGAAGATTCTTCCATTGCTTCCAGCTATGACTAGAGCCTTGATTATTCAAGGTGTTATTTTGAGTAGACTTGACTACTGTAACACCTTATTGCTGGAATCTCCCAAATATCTAATCCAGAGACTGCAGCGTGTTCAGAACTCAGCAGCGAAACTAGCCCTGTCTAGACCAAGGGGCTCCTCTGCCTCATTGTGCCTAGCCGATCTACATTGGCTCCCTGTGCATCAAAGAATACATTTTAAATCTCTCTGTATTGGATTCAGGGCGCTGCATGGATTCGATCCTAGGCCACTGCAGAGGAAACTGGTCTGGTATACACCTACCCGGTGTCTTCGCTCCTCTTCTGCTTATCTGGCTAGGGTGCCCAGGTTTCACAGGGCCAGATTGGGAGGAAGATCCTTTAGTTTCGCTGTTGCGAAACTCTGGAATGAGCCTCCGCTTGAAATCAGACAATGTTGTACTCTGTCCCTGTTCAGGAAAAAGCTTAAAACTTGGCTGTTCCCTAGAAACTAATCCCGTTGGGCTTCAGTAATGCTCATCTCAGGCTGCATTTCATCTTTTGTCATCTTTCTTGCTCCTGCTGCTCTGTGCTTCACGTATCCTTTTAGCGCCAGGGTACCGGTGGGGTGTTTGTTGCGCTCCTATAAATATTATATACAATACAATACAATACACACATTCTGAGGGTTTTTAGAAGTTAGGTGTGTAGGTCAAGATTGTGCTTTCAACATTTCGCCTTGGCCACTTCTGACCACGTGTTAACCAATGTTGCAGTACTGTTCTTTCTGGGGGAACTGTTCTCAAACTTTGTCCTGTGTCTACCCCTGCAGTGTTGTGGTGTTTGTAACATGTCCTGCACCTCCTGCTTGTTGTGCAGGGGATTCTTTGTAAAGTGACCTGGAACAACTTGTAGAGCGATTAGCACTCGCAGATTTTTAAAATGAAAATAAATCAATTGTACTGAAACTTGGAGATATGTTTGTCTTTTATTCATTAGAAACTAGGGCGGTACATGCCCTTTGCTTGTCCTCATTTTATAGAAGTACATTACCTATGAGTAGTGTGAGACATTTCCCTGTAGGCCTGGTTCTAGAAATCCGGATGGAAAGGCCATTTTGCTGCCAAGTTTAGTGAGAAACCTGCCCTGCCCGAGATGCATTTTCCTTAAGTAGTCTTTTAATTGACAAAACACTGTGAATCATCTTTTAAGTATTTACTTGTTACAGAGTACCTTTTGCTGTATATTGATTGAATGTTCTCTCCAAATTCAGCAGCCCTTTCCATACCTTTTTTTCTTCTGTATGCCATTCACAGTCCAGAGAAAACTGGCAGAGAAAACTGGATGTTGTCTTTTGCTGTGAACATCCGATCATTTGCAGGCTATTTATCAAATTGCCACTTTTAGGAATTTTAATTCTGATGGCTATTTTTGGCCGCGTATCCCTCCTTTTTGAATTTCCTCCAGATGCCAGAATGGATGTGGCCGGTTTTCATCAATTGTTTAAGCGTGTTCCAAGGTGGTGCCATCAGACTCCGGCTGCTATGTGCTGCATCTGAAAGTGAAGCCACTGAGCCTTATATGTGCATAATGCATGCTTGCTGACTTTAGTTCCTTTCCATTTATTAATGCACCCTGTGACGAGGATCTGGAGCTCCACTGTTAGGCTTTGGTTGGTGTCCAACAGGACCAAAAACAATTTTTTAGACTGTATCCCAGGACTTTGACATCTTCAAATACCACAGGCTTCAAACCATAACGTAGCTGCAAGAAGCAGATTTTGGTTACAGAGCCATAAAATGCCTGCCTGTGTTATCTATGGTCAAAATATGACACCGAGTCCTGCAACAAATGCTCCCTGATGCAACCTCTTTCAGACCCCAGGTCTAGTCAAAAAGTTTGGACATGGTATATGACTGGGACACATTATTTGGCAAACCCATTGACAATGCCTTGTTTGCAATTAAGATGGACACCAATACCACCAAATCTCTAGGCATCCTCCAATATCACAAGGTGCCTTTTCGAGGGCACAGTTTCTCTCACAGTGGTGAATTCCAGCGCTCCCAACAGTATCAGTCCTACCAGCCCCAGTACAGGAAGGGGCATCAGCAACAGTCCTGCCATGCGCACTGACATCAGTAAATTTTTTCTCTGCGCCAGCCTGCGCAGATCTGGTGAGAGCGGTACCCTTAGTCACTGTTGGACTAAAGTTTTTAAAACTTTTGTAGACCTCTTTTTTTGAATCCTGGTGCCATATCGACGTACCAGCTTCACACCTTGTGACTCCTGTCACAAATTGATGTCGGTCACAGACCCACACCGTGTGTGCCTCTGGTGTCTAGAGCGCAGTCACGGCCTGAAGTCGTGCTCCATCTGTTGGGCCATAAACCCGCAGTCTTTGCTGGAACGGGTCTGAAAGCTTCTGGAATCCTGTCAGTTAGCTCAGTGCTGCTCAAGGTCCCCGATGACAGGGAGGTCGCAGGATCGGTTGCCGAGGCACCACCACCAACATTCATCATCGTCTTCGGTTAAGTCAAAGCACAAGAAGGTCAAAGAAGCACCGTCGCTCTTCGCCTTTTACCCGTCTGTCAGCTCATGGGACGTGGAAGGTTGTCGTCCTTCGTCTCCGCCTGTGGAGCCAGCTGGGTGGACTTTACCTCCCTTCCTGGGAGCAGGAGCATCCCCTGCCCAGCTTTGTGCATTTTATGAAGCTCTCCACTCCTTCTTTGGGCAGCCCGACTCCGCCGACGCGCCTTCGGGCCCCGCGAACCCAGCTGGGGGCCCTAGGCCTTCGATGCTGGTGGCTTTGGCCCAGTGCCACAGGGCTTCCAGGAACCAGGCCTGGATCCGGATCGGCACTGGTCGACCATACAACACCTCCCCAGGCGCCGATTTCTTTGACGACACCTCCACTGCATCCAACGCCGGTTGTATCCCTAGTTGGCGTCGACCCCGGCCTCCCCTCGATATGGACACTGAGCCAGTCCGGCGTCTGTACTGACACCGGGGGTTAATTTTCTACCATGTTTATTCCTGGCGTTCCTTTTCACCTTGAGTGGCAGCCAGGTGAGGCTGAGGACTGGGATAGGGGTCTGTTGACTCATTGGTAGACCAGCTAGAGGAACCGGAATGGAGAGGAGTTGGGTGAAGGCTGTGGTCTTGATACATCCCCAGATACTGGTATGCTTTCTCCCCCTACCGTGGGTACAGAGGAGGGAGCCTCCTACGCTGTGGTGTTGCGTAGGGCGACTGGAGCCTTGAGCTTCCTACGGCGGTAATCAGGACTAACCTCCTGACTGAGATGCTTCAGCCAGCAGCACCCTCGTCAGAGCCCTACTGCCTTTCAATGCTGTCCTCATGGACATCCTACTATGCACTTGGTCCAAGCTCAGCATAGGGGCTCCTGTGAACAGGATGATTGCCTGACGCCACCACCCGGCTCCGGGTGACCCACTTTTCCTCTCCCAGTACCCCACCCCTGAGAGCTTGGTGGGCCAGGCCTCAACCTCGAAAGGCGCGTTCCCTACTGCTCCCCCAGATAGGGAATCCAAGAAGCTGGACCATCTTGGGAAGAAGATGTTTTCTTCCGCCAGCTTAGGATTGCGGTCAGTGAACACCGCATGTCTGTTGGGCAGTTATTCCCACTCTGTGTGGGACACGGTCACACAAGTGCTGCCACAGTGCTCGGAGGAGGCACGGACTGTACTCGCCCATGCACTTGCCGAGTGTTGAGACGCAGCAAAGTTTGCCATCCACTGTGGGCTGAACACCGCCGACTCACTGGGCAGGATGATTTCTATGTCGGTAGCCCTGAGACACTACACCTGACTTAGGTCCACTGGCTTCTCAGAGGATGTCCAGTCGACCCTTTTGGACATACACTTTGATGGTTGTTGCCTGTTTTGCGACAAGGCAGACAACTCGCTCGAGCACTTCAAGGACTCTAGGGCTACGGCCCGATCCTTGGGCCTTGCTACCACTTCTTGCCCTGTGCAGTCTGCCATTTGCCCCTTTCGTGGCTATGAAAGGGGTGCCCCACCACATTCCACCCAGGGCCACAGGCTGGCTCAAGCTGCTCTTCCTCTGCGTGGTCAGGGACGTGGGACCCAGTGTCTTGGGTCTGGGGACCAGCTGGCGGGCCAGTTTACCAGTGCCCTCTTTGCAGCAGCCTCCAAACCTTCCTAGTCTGACGTTTATGGGCCACCAGTTGCCAGTGGGCGGCAGGATCCGCCATCACCTCCCCCACTGGCACAACATCACGTCAGACAGGTGGGTTTTGCAGAGAGTCAAAGGGTCTACTCCCTCCCCTTCAAGACTACCCCTCCCTCCATGCCACCAACACTCCATTGCATGTCGGAGGATCACCTGGCCCTTCTCAGTCAGGAAGTTGCGGCTCTCTTGGCCAAGGGTGTTATCGAGCGAGTCCCTGTGCCAGAAGTAGGACGTGGTTGCTACTCCCACTACGGGCGGAGTACCGGGAACATACCTGGGGCAAATCCGGAGCAGAGAAAGGCGCTGCTGGTCCTGCACGAAACCCTCTAAAGGCCATTGAGAACTCACGGGTGTCTGCCTTCCCCCCTTTCGCAGCCGCAGTGCGGAGGAGGGGACTACACCCCCCACAACCCTCAGCGCCGGCAGCGGAAGCCGCGCACAGCCATCGGCGCCCGGAGGCGCATAAAGCCCCACCTCCACCTCGGCAGAGCGGGCGGAGTACCGGGAACATACCTGGGGCAAATCCGGAGCAGAGAAAGGCGCTGCTGGTCCTGCACGAAACCCTCTAAAGGCCATTGAGAACTCACGGGTGTCTGCCACCCCCCACAACCCTCAGCGCCGGCAGCGGAAGCCACGCACAACCATCGGCGCCCGGAGGCGCATAATGCTCCACCTCCGCGTCGCGGGACGCGCGCGGGCGTCGCCGGGCAGAGGGCGGGCCGTCTGTGGCCGTCCGTGGATGGCTGGCAACGGGACGGGCCACAAATCCAAGGCTTTTTTTGAAAAGACAAGCTCATCCCAGGTATTGACAAAGTGTTCAACAGAGGGTGGAAAAATAGCAAGCGGTTAGTGAAACACCGATCAGACCATTGTAACAGTAAGGCGCATATAATAACAGAATCCACCATGGCTACAAAGCCCAAAACCCGTTCCACTAAAAATAAACTAGGCACACCTGCGAGACCCAAAAAGGCAGGGGTTGAAAATGCTACCTCGGCTCCCCTCAAGGGTACCCCAACTGTAATAGACTTAATGCTAAAAAAGGTGGCGGGGGAGATAGAGCGAACGGAAAGACGCATATCTATGTCATTAATAGCAGTGCCACTCTCACCCACGCAGGCGAGGGACGGGAACTACAGCCAGATTTCCAATAGGGGGACACAAAATGATCCAATTGACGAGGTCCCATGTGCCCAGTTACCCAGGGAGGACGAATCACTGTTAAGCGCTGGGGAAACCTTATCCACAAGGAAGGATGCTAGAAAAGGGGGGACGAAAAAGATACAAAGTCGACGACGGAAGCTCCCTGCTAGGAGTAGTAAAGTAAGAGTTAGGGAGGATGTGCCCTCCACCCAGAACCTAGTGCCCACTTTGTTCCACCAGGCTGGATGAACGATATAGTTCTAGATCTGCAAAAGCACCTAGAAACCTTCATAGTTAATCAAATTAAACCTTTGATTAGTAGACTGGATAAAATAACGCATGAAATCCAGAAGCAGGGTAAGGCTAAGGACACACAAACCGCAAATCAACCAGTTAATTCCAGATTAGACTCCACTGCCCCACCACAACAATCTCGACAGATAAATAATTGCGTGAGCAATGCCCAATGCAGCATCGCACAGGTACATACTGAACCGAATACACCACCAAATGGGGCTCAGAAGGAAGCAAGGAAAGTGCAGGATACTGGGGGTAATGACATAACATCGAGCCAGGGAAACCCCGTGTCTAGGCCACAAGGACCCCTCCGTACACTAAACCATGATTTTGAACACTACGATAGACACCAAGCCCATCTTCCATATGTCAACCTCCCGCCGGAAGCCAGCCCGTTTGCAGTTATATTCACAGGGGTCCCTGAACTCAGGATAGGGCAGAGAGAATCCCAGATGGAACTGAAGGGGAACATTGTTAATTGGTTAAACTTCCAGAGACCATTGCAGACTGAAGAGGAGGGGGAAATCCTAAATGTCAGAAGGGTAAGCTGGGTGGGCAGTAGACGAAAAGATAGAGAAGGCAACTGTGTTATTGTAAACTTTAAGAATCCAAACTTAGTACAGTATATACTGGAGAATCACAATAGAAATACCACGAGCACAATCAGGACAATGCCATTAGGTTTTTTCTACCCTAGAAAACTGGTTGCCTATCCCCCAAACTCTAAACAGGGGACTAGAGGAAGGATTGTGGACGACCACTGGGTAAGGCATAGTGATAGCAGTGCGCAGTACCTCTCACACCAAGTAGGCCCCCAGTGGAACAATAGATTTCCCCCCTTTACACGCTAGACGGGAATAAATGACTAGGGCTACCATGTAGGGCTGAAGTGGGCATAGACAATGGGGGAGGACCAAGGACCTGGCACTTATGGAGCAAAGAAATGCCCTAAGAATGCAAGTTTCAGTGGGCCCTGAACCCAATACTAGAAGGGAGGGGTTTGGGTTACAGGCTAGTCCACCGCACCAGGGTCCAATGGAAAGTGATGCCCGGGATGATAATATAAGAGTTATTTCCTGGAATATAGCAGGGATAGCGGGTACATTTGAAGACCCAGATTGGAGAAAAGAACTTCAGGGCTATAGCATATTAGCCTTCCAAGAGACCTGGGCAGTGGACCCGGAACTGTACCAACTAGAAGGTTTCAAGTGCTTTGCTGTCCCAGCACAGGAAAGTAGAGCAGGGAGAGCGAGAGGTGGGTTATCCATTTATGTTGACATAATTCTAGAAGGTAAATGGACAGTCTCATCCTGGACGTTGCATACCCTGCAGGCACTTAGTTACAAAGGTAGAGGGCAGAAAATATAGTTGTTTAACTTTTACAACCCAGGGCCCTTACAAGGGGAACACGTAGCACTATTGGAATTAAGCAATAGATTAAGGGAAGAGACGGAACAGAGAAGCAAGGGGTGGAGTTCAATCATTCTATTATTGGGTGACTTTAATTGTCACCTCTGTCCAAACATTTCCACTACACAAGTAGATTGGGATGCCTGCCCACTACGAAAGGGGCCGCATTTTGAGCACACACAGGAGGGCACGTTACTATCCACTATGCTAGATACCTACTCACTAGTCCATGCTTTGGACATGGTAGCCCAGGAGAGGGAGGATTTATATGTTCCTACATTCAAAGGTAGAGGTTGCTCCTCAACGATTGACTACATAATCATCTCTTCTTTTGCTCTGTCAAAAGTTAAGAAGGTAATAACAAAATGGAGCCCCTTTAGTGATCACAACCCACTAACCATAGATCTAAACCACGGGGGCCGTAGAATTAATAGCAACAAAAGGGAGGGCAGGTTGCACCCTGTAGCTCAAGGAAGGCGCCTTAAGTGGACAAAAATAAACCCGCAGCAATTCTATAAAACACTAATAGTGGAAGGCGGGAAATATGTGGAGGAGTGTTTCGATCTCCAAGTAAAAGGCCCAGACCTAGTAGTCTCTTTTGAATCCTTAACAAAACTAGCGAATAAATTGCTGGAAATAAAAGGCCCCATTAAGAAATCAACTCACCCACGTTGGTTTGATACAAGTTGTTCCAAAGCACTAAGGAACCTAAAAAAAGCCCTCAAATGCAAGCCAAGGGACACGGCATTAGTGGCCAATTGTAGACAAATTTACAAAGCCAAAACAAAGGAGAGGAAGCTGGTACTATAGGCAGAGGTATGGGCAGACCTGAGAGAGGCAGGTGAAAACTGGGACTATTCTGAATTTTGGAGAATTGTGAATAGGCCCTGTTTTCAGGATAACACTGCCCCAGTTATTAGTGCAAACATCCTCCCTGACCAGTGGGTTAGACACTTTGAGGGCCTGTATAATAACATCAAGGGGCCCACACAAGAGGGATTGTGGGAAGGTGACAGCAGTGTAGACCTAGCCTTTACACTTGAAGAACTCAAACTAGCGATACAAGATCTCACACCCAATTAAGCACCAGGCCCCGATGGAACACCACCGGATCTGTACAGAAGCACATAGACCTATGGGCACCTATCCTAACAAGGGTCCTAAATGCGGCGGTTAGGTCTGGCCTCCCACGCTCCTGGTCCACCGCACTGATAGTACCCATTTTTAAGAAAGGGAGCCGAGAAGATCCTAAATGTTACAGGCCGATCTCCCTAATTGATGTTTCAGCAAAAATTCTAGGGAGGGTGATATTAAATCGGCTAACAGAGTGGACCGAGGAACACCACACCCTAGTGGATACTCAGTATGGTTTTAGATGTGGCAGATCAACTAGCGACCAGTGTTTGAACTTATATCTGCTAACTGCTAAATACACCAAAGCCAGTAAGGTCACTGTTTATATTGGGTTTATGGACCTGGCAGCCGCATTCGACAATGTCAACAGAACTAAACTATGGGCGATGATGGTCACGATGGGCATAGAAGTGGAGCTCATTAACATCCTAAAAGAGCTCCATTGGAAAACTACGGCGAAAGTGAGATTTAGCCCAGAGGGGGGATGTACGGAAGCTTTCCCTTGCTTAGGAGGAGTAAGGCAAGGTTGCATCCTTGCTCAGTTTCTTTTTTCCTTATATATCAATGGACTAGAAAGCTTCCTCATCTCCCTTGCCCAGGATTGCCCAAGAGTAGGATCGCGGCAAATCCCAGTACTTTTATACGCGGACGACGCGGTGCTGCTGGCCCGCACACTGAGGAGTCTACAACACCTGGTAAACGGTTTCGTGGAGTTTATGGCCAACCTGGACCTTGCAGTAAATCTAAAAAAGTCTTTTGTCATGGTGGCCGGCAAAAAACCAGCCAAGAAGCCAGTGTTCAAGATAGGGACACATACTCTTGAAACGGTTAACACCTTTCCCTATCTGGGCCTTTTGTTGGATAGCGACATGCACTTTAAAGCGCTAGTGGAAGAACATTGCTCAAAGCTTATATCCTCCAATGGGGCAATTTTAAGTTTTGCAAATAGACTTGGTCGGTGGTGTCCTGAACAAATAATGGCGCTCTATGCTTCGATCACCACGTCAAAAGCAGTATATGGAGCTGAGGTGTGGGGATTCAAGGACCCGACAAAATTACAAATTGAAGAAGACAAGTTCTTCCGTAGAATCCTCAAAATTCCAAAATCCACCTCCTCAGTCATTGCACACCAAGAATTGGGGATGGGATACATCTCGGACGAGGTGAAGATTAGGCCTATCACCGCTTGGATTAGAATATGGACTAACCCAGAGGCTGCATTAACCAGGGAAATAGCAAAAGACTGTCTGCTAAGGGACAATGCACTCCAAATCCCCTGGTTGAAATATGTTAATGTTACTCTGACAACTATTCACCAGTCTCATTTGTTTCTTTATCACGCGCTGATTACAAACAATTGTAAAATGACAGTGAAGAAACTGTTATTAGAAAGCTTTGCAGCCGCCAGACTAAAAGCAGGGATACTTAAGAGATCAGTAACAGCGCACAACCTAGTAGACAACGGGGTGGGCATGGAACCCTTTCTGTTTTTAATGTATAATCAACAGGACAGATTTTTAATGTGTCGTTTTAGGCTCAATCTTTTACCTAACATTTTAGCCTATCCTTCGGGGTTTACTGTTACGATTGAGCAGAAGGGTGCCTGCGGCTGCGACAATAGGTCTCCGCAGGACACCCTTCATTTTGTACTTTTATGTCCATTTTATCAATTGCCTAGGCGTCGATTTCTGGTCCACATACTTAAAAGCCAGAAAATACGACATGCGAAAGCAGCCCTATTGTTTCTACAAAAAGCAAATGATATGTATACCCTGTGCGCCATTTCAAGTTTTCTAAAAGTAGCTGTTAGATTAAGAAACACAAGAAATTAACCTTAGCACGAACTCCATCGGTGAATCATGATCCATGTACAATGTGCCCAGTCAATGTTTTAATCTAATCTTTTTTAAATAGGAGTAATGTTCAGAAATGTAATTTAATAACATTTTAAGCACTGTTTACCATGTATTTTTATGATGATTTTTAATTATCGAAATAAAAACGAACTGAACTGAACTACTCCCACTACTTTCTGGTGCCCAAGAAGCACAAAGGCCTGTGTCCTCTCTTAGACCTCGGGGACATAAACCGCTTCCTCCGGAAGGAGAAGTTGAAAATGTTGAAATTGGCTCATAACTTGGTCACACCTGATTTCCTCTCAGAAGCTCCTATTGATCGGATTAGTTTTGGATACAGCGCAGTTTCGGACCTATACTCCAGAGCAGCGAGTCCAGGATATTCAGGCTATGATACCAATGTTTCAGCCTCTATCCTGGGTTTCAGTGAGGGTGACCCTGAGGCTGCTGGGCCTCATGGCCTCTTGCATCCTGCTGATGGACTGTGCCAGGTGGCATATGCAGGCTCTGTAGTGGGACCTGAAGCTCCAGTGGGTGTAGCATTTTGGGAATCTTTCCGAGGTCGTCCAGATCTTGAAGGGCACTGCACACCAATTGCATTGGTGGCTAACAAGCCAGGATTGTGTCGACAGCAGATCCCGCTCCTTTTCCCAACCGAACTTCACAGTGGTGACAGATGTGTCACTTCTGGGATGGGTGAGCCACACTGGAGAGGCAGAGATTAGAAGCCTCTGGTCTTTGGCGCCGTCCGGGCCCCACATCAAACTGCTGGAGCTCCGGGCGATCCGTCTTTCACTAAAAGCATTCCTTCTGTCAAAGGGAGGATAGTGCAGCTGTTCACGGAAAACACCACTGCCATGTTGTACTGTAACAGGAGTGGGGTCGTGGACCCTATGTCAAGAGGCTCTCCGCCTCTGTACAGGACTAGAAGATCAGGGCATGTCCCTGGTGGTTCATCACCTGGCAGGTTCCCTGAATGCCAGGGCGGACGAACTCAGCCGCCAGTGCATGATGAATCACGAATGGCGTCTTCAGTTGCAGGTGGTGCAAGGTCTCTTTCAGCAGTGGGGAGAGCCTTGGTTAGATCTGTTCGGCACCAAAGAGAATACGCAATGTCAGCAGTTCTCCACGTTGGAATTTCCAAGGCGGTACTCACTCTGCGATGCTTTTCGTCACGAGTGGAATTGCGGTCTTCTATATGTCTTTCTGCATATACCACTTCTGCCAAGAGTGCTGAAGAAGATCAAGGGCAACTGGTCCAAGTAATTAGTGTGGCTCTGGATTGGGCACAAAGAGTCTGGTATCCCGAGCTCTTGAACATGTCCATCGATCCTCTGATCCGACTGCCTCTTCAGGATGTTCTTCTGCTGAAGCTGCAGGGGGGCGGTCCTTCACCCGAACCTGTCCAGCCTCCACCTCCTTGCGTGGAGATTGAGAGGCAACAGCTTTTTACCTTCCTCCCAAAGTCTGTCATCTTGGCAGCCAGGCGTCCAGCCACTAAAACGGTATACACCTGTAGATGGGACAAATTTGTGGTATGGTGCATAGCAAAGGCTGTTGATCCCCTTTTAGAGGTTCTCCTCTTCCTTCTTTCTTTCTTTGGCCCAGCAGGGCTCTGCTCTGGGCACCCTTAAAGGCTATCTACCGACCATTTCGGCCTTTCTTTGCCTTCCTGATGAGCCTTCTCTTTTCAAGTCCCCTACTGTAAATAGATGTTCGAGGAATGTGGGCTTCTGAATTCATATCTTAGCATAGATCGCTGCCTAGTGTTGGGTCCGGATGTTTGCACTTTGTTGTCCTGGAAGAGTCTTCGAAGTATCACGAGATCGGTGACTCCTCCCCTGGACTTTAGTGCGCATGGGCATCTTCTCCATCTTCAGATTGTTTTTTCCGCCATTAGGTTCGGATGCTATTCCTCAACTCCAACTTCGGAACCAAAACTTTCTAAGGCCAAAAGGCCTTCTACCTCGACGGTATTGTTCTCGTTCGGTAAACCTTTACTCAATAACACTTTCCATCTCGATCCGGTCGTCGACTCGGGCCGTTGGGCCTTTTCAAAGCCATGTGGACCTGCTGCCGATGGAAAGGACCCCATTTAAAAGGTGCCCACAATGTCGCTCCAAATTCCCACATACTGATACACATACAGGATGCAACAACTGCCTCTTTCCCGAGCACGAGGAAAACTGTCCAGCTTGTGCTCAGTTCCAGTTGAAGAAGACTATCCGGTACCGAAGGGCTGCTAGACAAGAGATGCAGCGGTAGGCACGGAAACTGAGAACATTTTCGAAGACGAATATGACCTCCCAGAACCGGCCTAGAAATTGTCACCATAGAGGACCAGTCGGACTCAGATGACTAGATCACACCGGGGAAACCGTGAGTACCTAGCCCCCTACCCCGCTTTCATCTCAAGACAAGACTCCGGTCGAAGCATCGCCTAAAGGCCTTAGCCGAGATCGACAAACTCCTTCAGAGACCCCGCCTTCCGGCTCGGCTCCGAGGACCAAACCCAAGCCTTCTGATACCCCGGGAACGAGCTACACTCTGCCCAAAAAGGCAGCCAAACCGAAAAAGGTTGTCGAGCCGAAGAAAATCATCGATACAAAAAATGGCGTCGAAACCAAAAGGGTCGTCGATCCCAAAAGAATAGTCGACCCGAAAAAAGGCCGTCGAGTCGAAAAAGAGTGTCGACCTCAAAAAAACAGGTCACACTAAAATTCCTGGTGACCCGAAGAAGGCAGTTGAGTCGACGAAAAAACCGGTCGATCCGAAGAAGGTTATCGAACCGAAAACACCAGTCAATCCAAAAAAAGTTATCGAGCCGAAAAACACGGTCGATCCGAAAAAGGTCGTCGAACCAAAGAAGGTTGCCGAACCAAAAAAGGCAGTAAAGCCAACAAAATCCGTCTAACAAAAGGGGGTCGCCGACCCGAAAACAGCAGTCGAGCCGAAAGAAGCTCCACAGCCGAAGGCCCTCGAGCCAAAGACTCATAAACAAGTGACTAAGTCAAAATGATTGGTGCCAAAACCACGGACAGTTGAGGAAGAACTTTTCCACCCTAATCCAGTGGACGAAGAACAACCTAAACTGTATATAGACCCTAAAACAGCACAGGTAACTGTTTATCACAGGAAGAAGAAGAGACCTTTGGACACTGACACTTCTTCCCCTGTTCCTCCAAAGAAGAAAGACTTTGCAACATCTCCCTCAAGGCCTTTCACTCCTCCTCCTTTCTTTCCTGACATGCCTTATGTACCTTACTCTCCTTCAAATTATGATGAGACAGAAAACATAGGCGACGATCCTCAGGAGAACTTTTTAGACCCTGAGCATCAGGATGTACAAGATAACACATGGGATGACCAAAATGATACATAGGATACATACGACCCACAACTCATCCCTGTACCTTTACATATCCTACAAAGCCGTCGCCTACTGACGAAACCATTGTCTTTAACCAACTAGTGGACAGGGCCGCTAAATATCATAATGTAGACATGTACACTGACCCAATAGAGGAGGATTTCCTATTTGACACTTTTCCTACTTCAGAAAAAGGCGTACGTACACTTCCTATGTTAAAAGGGGTACTAAAACATGCGCCAGACATATTTAAAGAGCCAGCCAGAGCGCGTGTCCTCAATCCCAGAATTGGGAAAAAGTATAAAACAGTTGCCTTTAGACTCATTAGTGGTAGCAAATGCTCGAAAGCGAGCTAATTCACAAAGAACAGGAGATACTCCCCCTCCTGACAAAGAGTCAAAGATACTAGAAGCCTCAGGCAAAAGGCAAAAGAGTGGCATCCCAAGCAGCAAATACTTGGAGAATTGAAAACACACAGGCTCTATTAGCACGATACGATAGAGCACATTATGACCAGCTGGAAGGTTTATTACAACACCTCCCAGAACCATTCAAATCTAAAGCGAACGACCTAATACAGGAAGGCAAATTTATAACAAATGCTACCATTAAATGTGCACTTGACGCAGCTGACACAGCAGCTAGGTCCATCAACACTAGCGTATTACTACGCCGGCATGCGTGGCTACCCATTTCCGGATTTAAGAACGAAGTGCAGTCAACCATCCTCAACCAGCCAGTTAACCAAGACTTTCTGTTTGGCCCTGCAGTAGATACCATCTTGGAGAAGATGAAAAAAGATACCGATACTACTAAGTCAATGGGCACACTTCAGTTTCAACAATCTAGGAGTTCCTTTCGCCGCTCCACCGTTCGAGGCTCAGGTAGAGGCAACACATCCCACACTTCCTCTACATTCAAAAGTAATACCTAGAGCACCTTTAATAAAGGCTCCAACAGAGGAGGTTATAGAGGCAATAATAACAAGGGCAGAGACGTGGCGGCAACAACACCAGAGCCTCCACCGCCACCAAACAGTGATTTGCTCACACTCGTTCCAGACCACTCAACACCGGTCGGAGGCAGACTAACACAATTCCTACCAGTCTGGAATGCAATTACCACAGACAGGTGGTTGAGACAAATTATCCAGTATGGTTATTGCCTGGAACTGACTTCTACTCCACCCAAACACCGTCCTATGTCCAAAGAACACATCACGCTGTTACAACAAGAGGTAACATCCATGCTAGAAAAGGGAGCCATAGAGTCAGTCCCTTTTCAACACCAAGGGACAGGAGTATACTCCCTATACTTCCTAATTCCCAAAAAGGACGGGTCCCTCAGACCAATATTGGACCTCAGACCTCTGAACCAATACATACTCTCAGAGCATTTCCATATGATCACTCTTCAACAAGTACTCCCGTTACTCCAACAAGGGGACTTCCTCGCTACATTAGACCTCAATGATGCATACTTTCACATACCTATACATCCAGCTCACAGGAAATACTTCAGGTTCACGATAGAAGGTCAACTACAGCACCAAGGGTTTTCACAAAATGCCTAGCAGTAGTAGCAGCACACCTAAGAAGGCAACACATCCATGTGTTCCCCTATAAAAGCCAACTCATACGCACAGTGTGCAAACCACACATCTCAGACAATTCAGCTGCTGCACAGTCTGAGTTTTTCCATAAATTACCCAAAATCACATCTGCAGCCCTCCCACATACAACAATATCTGGGAGCAACAATAGATACCTCAGTGGCAAAAGCATATCCAAATCCAGCCAGGATAGCCAACATACAGTCTCCAATTCAAAGATTTCACCCACAACACTCCTTGCCAGCTCGAGTGTTCATGCAGCTTATAGGCATGATGGCCTCCTGCATATTCATTGTCCCTCATACCCGAATTCAAATGCGTCCATTGCAAAAATGCCTAGCACGGCAGTGGAACCAAGCTCAAGGACAACTCAAAGACCTAGTGTTGGTAGACAGTCACACTTACAACTCTCTGCAGTGGTGGAACCCACAAAACCTTTCCAAGGGGCGACTATTCCAAGAGCCGGTTCCACAGGTAGTGCTAACAGCGGACACATCACTGACAGGTTGGGGAGCCCACCTACTTCAATACACAGTCCAAGGGCTCTGGACAGTCAAGCAGAAGACACTGCATATATACCACGTAGAGTTGCTAGCAGTATTTCTAGCAATGAAGGCCTTCCAGAAATTATTGTACAACAAGGCTGTATTAATCCGGACGGACAACATGACAGCCATGTACTACATACAGAAACAGGAAGGGACACACTCTCTGCAGCTGTCTCACCTAGCACAGAACATATGGAGGTGGGCAATTCCCAAAAACATCTTTCTCCTGGCAGAACACCTCCCAGGAATAGACAATCAGATTGCAGATCTACTAAGCAGACACAGCCAACAGATATACGAATGGGAAATTCACCCTCAAGTCCTCCAACCATTCTTCAAAAAGTGGGGGCATCCAGAGATAGATCTGTTTGCCACAAAAGAAAACTCAAAATGCCAGTCCTTTGCCGCCAGGTTCCCACACCCGTTTTCACAGGGCAATGCGATATGGATGAACTGGTCAGGCAGATTTGCGTACGCTTTTCCACCAACCCCACTGATTCCATTAGTGGCACGCAAACTAAAGCAACAGTCCCTCACAATGATCCTGGTTGCTCCCACATGGGCAAGACAGCCATGGTACACGACACTCCAAGAACTCTCAATAGTTCCACACCAAAGACTGCGCCTATCGCCACAGCTGTTAACGCAGACCCGTGGAGAAATCAGGCACCCAGATCCCAATCAGATGAACCTAGCGATCTGGCTCCTGAAGTCTTAGAGTTCGGATATCTTAACTTGCCTCTAGACTGTATGAACATTATCAAGGAAGCAAGACGTCAAACTACTAGAGCATGCTACGCAGCTAAATGGAAAAGATTTGCAATTTACTGTAATAATAACCAAATCAATCCATTAGATGCCTCCATCCAAAACATATGTTACTTGTTACATCTCCAAAGATGCAATCTAGCATACTCTTCCATAAGGCTACACCTTGCTGCTGTAGCAGCATATCTCCAAAACAGACAACACCTGTCCCTGTTCAGAATACCACCTATCAAAGCTTTTATGGAGGGACTTAAAAGAATTATCCCTCCAAGACATCCATCTTCGCCAGTCTGGAACTTAACAGACTTATGGGGCCACCTTTCGTACCACTCCATTCGTGCGAATTACAATTACTAACATGGAAAGTGGCGTTTTTAGTTGCCATTACCTCCCTCAGGCGAGTGAGCGAGCTACAAGCACTAACAATTCAAGAACCTTTCATGCAAATACATCATGTAAATGTGTGTATACTTGTAAAGCGCACTGCCGCCCCATCTCTGGGCATCCTGGCGCTGTATACCGCTGTGGAACCCTTCCTGGTTTTCCCTGTGAGATGCCCACTCCAGGGCACCCCCAAGGTGAAGCCAGGCAGTCCAGCGCTGTTGGGACCGTTGTGGAGATTAAGCTAGCTATTGCCCAGAGTTGCAGAGTGGGACCCATGATTAGAGTAGGCACCGAGGCGAGAATAATCCAGTACGCGGACATTGAGCCCAATACCCTGCCGCGTCGGAAATTGAACCCTGGTCCCGGGACTGACCTCTGCTTCAGGGTCTGCCGCTTCTAACCAGTGAGCCACACTTCTCCACTAAGGTAGTGCTCTGTACTAACCCTAAGTTCATGCCACAAGTTATATCAACGTTCCATCTCAATCAGTCAATAGATTTGCCAGTTTTCTTCCAAAACCCACAGTCAGTGGCTGAAAGAGCCCTACACACACTAGATGTAAAAAGAGCTCTATTATATTATGTTGACAGAACTAAAGGTTTCAGAAAGACAAAACAACTATTTGTTGCTTTTGCTCCGCAACATAAGGGTAACCCTATTTCAAAAACCGGAATAGCCAGATGGATAGTTAAGTGTATTCAAATATGCTATCAAAAGGCCAAGCGCACACTAACAGTTCCCCCAAAAGCCCACTCAACGCGCAAAATGGGGGCATCCATGGCTTTCCTAGGAAATATTCCACTAGAAGACATATGTAGAGCAGCTACATGGTCTCCCATACACACTTTCACTAAACACTACTGTGTAGAAGTGCAAGCAAAGCAGCAAGCTGCTGTAGGCCAGGCAGTCCTCAAAACTCTCTATCAAACTGCTGCAGCTGGTACAGGTGACCACCGCTAGAGGAGATACTGCTATACAGTCTATGATAAGATATGAATTCAGTAGCCCACATGCCTCGAACGGAAAATGCTACTTACCAGTATGCATCTGTTCTTGGCATGTAGGTCAGCCGACATTCATATCGCCCACCCTCCTCCCCGGTGCCTGTCACAGCTGCAGTAATTCTTTCTATATACATTTACATTGTCATCTCTTACTTTTCTATACTCCTTGCCACAATGGCGAAAATTAATCTGAAGATGGAGAAGATGCCCATGCGCACTGTAGTCCAGGGGAGGAGTCCCCTATCTCGTGATATTTCGAAGACTCTTCCAGGACAACAAAGTGCAAACATCCGGACCCAACACTAGGCGGCGATCTATGCTAAGATATGAATGTCAGCAGCCCTACATGCCAAGAACAGATGCATACTGGTAAGTAGTATTTTCCTTCTTAAGGGCATTACTCACCTCTTTCCTCCTATTCCTTTCGTAGTGACCCAGTGGGACTTGAATCTGGTCTTAACCTACCTCTTGTGTGCTCCTTTCAAGCCACTACATAATTGTCCTTTCAGACTCTTGACCTTGAAGACTGCTTTTCTGGTTGCCATCACCTCTGCTTGCAGGGTGAGTGAGCTCCAGGCTCTTTCTGCTAAACCTCCTTTCCTTGCGGTTTATCCGGACAAGGTTGTCCTTCGAACTCAACCTTCTTTTCTTCCCAAAGTGGTTACCTCTTTTCACATAGGACATATCATCACTTTGCCCACCTTCTTCCTGCCCACGCATACTTCTAAAGAGGAGGAGAGGCTCCACTGTCTGGATCCAAAATGTGCGCTATCATTTTATCTGGATTGCTCTCAACAATTCCGGGTGGATGATCAACACTTTGTTGGCTATGTGGGCGCCAAGAAGGGTCGGGCCGTGCTAAATCGAACCATCTCCCAATGAGTCATTCTTTACATTGAATTTTGTTATTCCTTAGCGAAAAATGAGCCTCCAGTAGGGTTGCGCTCCCATTCCACCAAGGGGACGGCAGCCACTACTGCTTTGAGACGTGGAGCCCCCCCCCCCCCGCCTCAAGTGACATCTGCCAGGCAGCCACGTGGGCATCACTGCAGACGTTCACTAAGCACTATTGCCTGGATAGTCGTCTTCTTTGTACGTTCAGTTCTACAGGACTTTCTGATGTGAACTTAGTTTGCAGACCCACCTCCTGGGTTGGTATTGCTGGGGTATTCATTCTAAGGTAAGGAATCTATAACAAATAGTCTCATTCAGATGAACAAGTTACTTACCTTTGATAACAATATATCTGTAAGAGACATATATTAGTTATAGATTCCTTACTGCCTGCTTCGCCCATCCTCCCCGTTCTGCAAACTGACTTCTAGAGTAAGGGAATGTTATGGCATGGTATGTCGTGTAAAGAACGGACATCAATGTGCAGGGGCGGCGTCTAAGTAGATACCGCTACGTCATTCCGGTGATCAAGACGCCAGCGATGAACGTGGAGTCGACCGACGCCATCTACAGACGCGCAGGGGTACTGCTGAAGAAAAAAATTATCCGAATCCAGTCTGACGTCTGGGGGTAATTCTAAGGTAAGGAATGTATAACTAATATATGTCTCTTGCAGATATATTGCTACCAAAGGTCAGTAACTTGTTCGTTTAGAGCTCAAGGCTATTTTTCCTTCCCCCACAGGCTTTCCTCCCAAAGATCGCAAAATCCTCCCTTCTGGTCCATACCGACAATACAACCAACATATATTACATCAACAAACAGGCAGAAACTCTTTCTCTAATGTTATCTTAAGAAGCCCAAGAGTTGTGAGGTTGGCTCTCTACCCACAGCGTATCCTTAAAAGCTGAGCATGTTTCAGGAGTCCACAACACACTAGCGAATGATCTCAGCAGGACCAAGGACAGCTGCCACGAGTGAGAACTGGACCAACACCAGTTAAACAAAATATTCTCATTGTGGGGGTAAGCCAGCACTGTCTATTTCCTGTTCCAGGGTCATGGGGGAATGCTCTTTCGATGCACTGGTCTGGGATCTAGGCGTACGATCCTTCCCTCGCCGCTGCTCCCCCCTTCCCCCCCCCCCCCAATGATTCCCAAGGTCCTCACCATGATGAAGCTAAAACAGTGCCGTCTCCTGCTGATCGCTCCCAAGTGGCCCAGGCAGCACTGGTTTTCAGAGCTCCTCCTGTCGGAGACCAAGCCCATTCACCTTCCACCATTGCCATCTCCTTTGATATTGAACCAGGGTCAGATATGCCACCCAGAGCCAGCTTCTCTCAACTTACATACATGGCTCCTGAATTATCTGAGTTTTGGAAGTTAACTATCACTCAGGAATGCACAGATATTCTGTCCAAGTCTGGAGTGGAAGGCACAACCAAAACTTGTAAGTTAAAGTGGAAAAGATTCTGTCACTAGTGTCAACAAAACAGCTTACACTTATTACATGTTTCTCCTGAACAGATCTTACCTTATCTTCTTTCTCTGGCCAAGTCAGACTTGGATTATTCATCAGTCAAGGTTCACCTTGCTGCAAACTCCAGATCCAGATGCTCGGCACAAGGCTCGCTCTCTCAGTCCTAAAAGGCATATAACTAAACTCATGAAAGGACTCTTCACAACGTTCCCATCAGTGCAAGCTCCTCCCCCAGAATGGCGTCTTAACGTGGTCCTCACACAATTAATGAATAGCCTTTCAAAACCGTTCTTAAGGCTGCAGGAAGTTGCTCCAATCTTTGCTCTCACAACTGCAGAAGGGTTAGCAAGATACAGGCCTTTAACACTAAAGAACACTTTCTTTGTTTCATGGAAGAATATGTTCTTCTCAGAACAAACTTGAATTTCATCCTTAAGGTTTCTTCTCAATTCCACCTCTGTGAACCTATCTTATTTCCCCAACCCAACCACACCGGCTGAGCAGGCTCTTCATAACCTGGACATTAAAAGATGTCTCACATTTTACTTTCACAGATCTAAGCTCATTCTCAAGACTGACCAATTGCTTGTAGCTTATGGCCAAGGTTGTCAGGGTACAGCATTGACTACACCGACGATCGCAAGATGGATTTCTGTGACAACTCAGTTTTGCCATTCCAAAGCGGGCAAGCCCTTAACGAGAAGATCTAAATCACATTCGACAAGAGCAGTGTCCTCTTCGCGCTTCTGTTTGCTGGCATTCCGCTGGATAAAATATGCGATGCAGCAACGTGGAAGAGCACCCACACGTTCACACAGCACTACTGCCTAGAATTGGCACAGCAAAGCAGCGCAGCGTAGGCCAGGCAGTGTTACGGCACTAAATCCAAGAAGGTGAGCCTCTTTAAGTAAAGGACGTTGTTAAAGTCTAGTGTTACTAGCTATGGTATAATGACTATTTCATTGTTATTTTTACATAATTTATCTAAACGTTGTGCACATGCACGCTTATGTTCTGTTCCTTTGATGGAGCGGTAATTTCTTCTGGTAATTTCTCAATGCAAAACCTTCATGCTACCTATTTTATTTTTTGTTGGGCCCTTCACACTATGTATTACTTTCAGGAGACTTTAAATAAAGATGAACAGTCAAAAATGCAATTATTATTTTAAGCCAATAAAGAGAGTTGTTGAGTATTTAAAGGGTTTTATTTTCTAGTCAAAAGTTAATTTTTCTCTGACCCTTTATTCATTAGTAAAATATCAATCAGGTTACAGAATTTGGAAAACAGGAAAAATAGCATTAATACAGAACATATTACAGTCTGCATATAAGCATTACTTGTAGGAAAGAAAATGTGGCGCAAATGTCATTCAAAACTCTTAAAGAGTTTCTAAGGAAAAAATAGTCTTGCAAGGCTAATCAAAAATCAAATAGTTTGCAAAAATCTCCCATTAAGAGAAATAAATGCATAAGTCAAATACATCTTTTCAGACCTAATTAATTAGTCAAAGCATAAACTTATAGTTTAGCATCTAAATCTAAAAAGCCTTTCTATCTGTTGCTGTTCTTCTGCATCTGTCTGTGTCTAAAGAGCAAGCAGAGAGTGAGACAGCCCCTCCTTCACCAGACCACAAAGGAATGTGGCCTGCAGTGCCAAAATATGACGTGAAAGCAAGAAACCTCCCCCTGACCCTCCTCGGACGCAACTCCACCATTCACAGTCTCCCGGAACGTTTCTCGTACCTAACCCATAGAATGAAGCAAAGCCTAAGCCAAAATGAGCAAGAAGCCAGCTGAGCTAAGAAAGCCAGCCCCCATCCAGAGAACTTATTATTTATACACAAAATTTTGGCAGACTACACGAAATGTTTCATCTTCAGGAAAACTTGTACGTGATTGGTCAGTCATGATGGCATGAGTTCTCACTACCCTGACTCATTCTAAAAAACCTGACTTTACCAGTTTTAACAAAAGAAGCATACATGAATAACTACATTTATAAACATTTGCAACATTTACTAGGAAAAATGTTTCATTCTAATTCTTCCTTCCTTTCACAGCGCAGTAGGATGGATACTTTAGTTAGCTGGTACATTGGCACAATCACAAGAATGTACAGTTCAAGATGTCCTTGACTTCGTGGTTTGAGGAAAGCTGCCACAGTCTGCGCATGCTCTCTTCTCTTTCAAATCAAGCCATAGCCTTGCTGGATT